>NC_058519.1:623122886-623747886 GCF_904849725.1 Hordeum vulgare subsp. vulgare
TGAAAGCTCAAAAAGAAAACTAAGTGGTTGTGCTAAAGATGTAATTCCACTAGTTATACGAAACTGAAAAAATAGGAGATTCTCTATGAAGAACATGGTGCTACTTTGAAGCATAATTGTGGAAAAGGATAGTAGCATTGTCCCTTCTCTCTTTCTCTCATTATTTTCTCTATTTTGGTGGGCTTCTTTGGCCTCTTTTAATTTTTTGTGGGCTTCGCTCGCGTTTTTTTGTAAAGTCTAGAGACTCATCCCAACTTGTGAGGGAATCATAGCTTCCATCATCCTTTTCTCACACATGACTGATACGTCTCAAACGTATCTATAATTTTTGATGGTTTCACGCTGTTATCTTGTCTTCTTTGGTTGTTTTATGTACCTTTTATATCTTTTTTGGAACTAACTTATTAATACAGTGCCAAGTGTCAGTTCCTGTTTTTTCCGTGTTTTTGACTCTTTTCAGATCTGATCTTGGAACGGAGTCCAAACGGAAGAAAGACCCCGAAATATTTTTTTCCCGAACGGAAGAAGATCAGGGAGCCTTTGGGCCAAGACAGGTGGGCTCCAGGGAGCCCACAAGCCCCCACTCCGCCACGAGGGGGAGGCGGCGGTGGGCAGGCTTGTGGCCTCCCTGGCCGCCCCCTGACCTAGATCTTTGGCCTATAAATTCCCAAATATTCCGCAAAAAATCAGGGGAGCCTCGAAAATACTTTTTCACAGCCGCAAGCTTCCGTTTCCGCGAGATCTCATCTGGAGACCCTTCCCGGCGCCCTGCCGGAGGGGACTTTGGAGTTGGAGGGCTTCTTCATCATCATCATCGCCCCTCCAATGACTCATGAGTAGTTCACTTCAGACCTACGAGTCCGTAGTTAGTAGCTAGATGGCTTCTTCTCTCTCTTGGATCTGCAATACAAAGTTCTCCATGATCTTCATGGAGATCTATCCGATGTAATCTTCTTTGGCGATGTGTTTGTCGAGATCCGATGAATTGTGGATTTGTGATCAGATTATCTATGATATATATTTGAGTCTTTGCTGATTTCTTATATGCATGATTTGATATCCTTGTAAGTCTCTCCGAGTCTTGGGTTTTGTTTGGCGAACTAGATCTATGATTCTTGCAATGGGAGAAGTGCATGGTTTTGGGTTCTGCCATGTGGTGACCTTTCCCAGTTACAGTAGGGGCAGCAAGGCACACATCAAGTAGTTGCCATCAAGGGTAAAAAGATGGGAGTTTTATCATTGGTTTGAGATTATCCCTCTACATCATGTCATCTTGCTTAAGGCGTTACTCTGTTCTTATGGACTTAATACACTAGATGCATGCTGGATAGCGGTCGACGTGTGGAGTAATCGTAGTAGATGCAGACAATATCAGTCTACTTGTTTTGGACGTGATGCCTATAGAAATAATCATTGCATAGATATCGTCACGACTTTGCGCGGTTCTATCAATTGCTCGACAGTAATTTGTTCACCCACCGTCTACTTGCTTTCATGAGAGAAGCCACTAGTAACACTACGGCCCCCGGGTCTATTCACATCCATCGTTTACATCTCCGCTTTTACTTTGCTTTGTTACTTTGTTGCTTTCAGTTCTCACTTGGCAAACAATCTATAAGGTATTGACAACCCCTTCATAGCGTTGGGAGCAAGTTTTTGTGTTTGTGCAGGATCTTGAGATACTCCTCCACTGGATTGATACCTTGGTTCTCAAACTAAGGGAAATACTTACCACCGCTATGCTACATCACCCTTTCCGCTTCGAGGGAACACCAACGCAAGGCTCCAAGGCCACGGGGGAAATGCTTTGCATACTTGCCTAGGAAGTCCCTTAAGGAGTAGCCGTAGCAGAAAGATCATGCCAAGTATTCTCCCGTCGATGTGCCTATTTATGGCGCCGTTGGAAGGTATTTTGTTGCAGTAGCAGAAGTATTTCTGGCACCATTGCCGGGGAGGAGAAATCAAGATCTATCCAAGTAGGTATCACAAACTCATCTCTTGCATTTACTTTTGTTGCCAGCTGTCTCTTGTTTTCCTCTCCCCCACTTCACATTTGCCGTTTTCATTTGCCTTTCTCCTTTGCCGTTTCTTTTGCCTTTGTCGTTTCCCTTTGCCGGTTTGCTCGCTTGCTTTCTGTTCGCTTGTGTGCCATGTGCCCTCAATATGCTTGCATCTTCGTTTGTTAATCTCTTTAAGAGACCCACTTATGTGGAATGAATTGCTAGTGAGTTGAGGGCAATTGACTATTTCTATGGAGTTTTGCTTAAGATGTGTGAATGAAAAGCATGATTGCAATGGTTTCAGTATAAATTCTATTAGTGATAATCATGCTAAAATTATGCAAAACCCTAAGCTTGGGGATGCTAGTCTTGCTATGACCACTACTTGTTGCAAAGATCATGATTGGGGTGATGATTTTTCTTTTGATCTTGAAAATTTGTTCAAGCCTCAAGATGAATATGATGTTTGCAATATTATTGAAAGTGGGTTTGGAGAAGTCATGACTTTAGATGATAATCCCACTATTTTTTAAGAGCGTCAACTTTGCATGCATGTGGATCATGAAAAGAATATCCTATGTGATAGTTACATTGTTGAATTCGAATATGATCCCACATGTAATTGCTATGAGAGAGGAAAATATTGTGGTAGAAACTTTCATGTTACCAAATCACCTCTCGTTATGTGGAGATTACTATTGTCTCTTTCTTCTTCCTTGCATATGGTAACTATTGGTTGTCTTGACAATCTGTTTTCCTATAAAATGCCTATGCATAGGAAGTATGTTAGACTTAAATGTGATTTTCACATTCTTTAGGATGCTCTCGTCGTGCTTCAATTCTTGTCTTTTGCGAGAGCATCACTGAATGCCTAGCTAAGGGCGTTAAACAATAGCGCTTGTTGGGAGGCAACCCAACGAATCTATCATTTTTCTTTCTGTTTTGTTTTTTACACGCTTTTATAATTCTGTTATGATTGTGTTTTTTGTGTTTCTTTTTGCGTTTGTGCCAAGCAAAACCGTTATGATTAGTCTTGGGGATGATCGTTTGGTCATGCTGGAAAAGACAGAAACTTTCTGCTCACGAAAAGAATTTTCATTTATTTTCTGTAAGAGATTTTGAGTTGATTCTTTTTGCTGATGATTTCTATACAAATTCTTCAGACAGTCGTAATTGTTCAGAATTTTTGAAGTAACATAGGTATACGAAATATATAGATTGCTACAGACTGGTCTGCTGTTAACAGATTCTGTTTTTGTTGTGTTGGTTGCTTATTTTGATGAAACTATGGATAGTATCGGGGGTATTAGCCATGGAAGATTGAAAGTACAGTAACCCAACATCAGAAAAAGTAGAATTTAAGTTTGCTACAGTACCTAAGGAAGTGGTGGTTTGCTTTCTTGTACTAATGTTATCACGAGTTTCTGTTTAAGTTTCGTGTTGTGAAGTTTTCAAGTTTTGAGTGAAGTTGTTATGGACAAAAAGAGAAAGAGTGGCAAGACCTCAAGCTTGGGGATGCCCAAGGCACCCCAAGAGATTCAAGGATGTCGTAAAAGCCTAAGCTTGGGGATGCCCCGGGAAGGCATCCCGTCTCTCGTCTTCAATCCATCGGTAACGTTACTTGGGGCTATATTTTTATTCACCACATGTTATGTGTTTTTGCTTGGAGCGTCTTGTATCACAGGAGTCTTTTATTTTTGTTGTGTCACAATCATCGTTGCTGCACACCTAGAGAGAGAGAGAGACATGCACACACCGTGATTTTGTCGAGCTTCACTTATATCTTTTGGTAGACAATTCAGCTCACATGTGCTTCACTTATATCTTTTGAGCTAGATACTTTTGCTCTATGTGCTTCACTTATATCTTTTAGAGCACAGCGGTGTGTGGCTTGGTAGTTGATCTATGCTTTGAAAGTAGTCTCAAAAGGGGTAGTTATCTAAAGGGATACGAAAACTTCCACCTTTATGTGCATTGAATAGTTAGAGAAGTTTGATTCATCTCAATTAGTTTTGAGTTGTGGTTATGGTAATATTGAAGTCGTGCTAGTAAGGTGTTGTGGATCTAGAAATACTTGTGTTGAAGTTGGTGATTCTCGTAGCATGCACGTATGATGAACCTCTATGTGATGAAATCTGAGCATGATTAGTATATTGATTGTCATCCTTTGCGTGGCGGTCGGGATCGCGCGATGGTTTATACCTACCAACCCTTCCCCTAAGAGTATGCGTTGAATGCTTTGTTTCGATTACTAATAGAACTTTTGCAACAACTATATGAGTTCTTCATGACTAATGTTGAGTCCATGGTTTAGATGCACTTTCACCTTCCACCATCACTATCTTCTTAGTGCCGTGCAATTTTCGCCGGTGCACAAAACCCACCATTAGCCTCCCTCAAAACAGCCACCATACCTACCTACTATGGCCTTTTCAAAGTCATTCCGAGATATATTGCCATGCAACTACCACCATGACATGTGCCACCATGTCTACATTACCATTGCATGATCGTAAGATAGCTAGCATGATGTTTCCATTGATGTCTATGCCATGCTAGATCATTGCCACGGTACACTACCGAAGGCATTCCATATAGAGTCATCGTTACTCTAAGTTTTGAGTTGAAAGTGTGATGATCATCATTAATGGAGCATTGTCCCATGTGAGGAAATAAAAGAGGCCAAAGAAGCCCACCAAAAAAAGAGAGGCCAAAGAGCCCACCAAAATAAAAAAAATGAGAGAAAAAAGAGAGAAGGGACAATGCTACCACTTTTTCCACACTTGTGCATATTAAGCACCATGATCTTCATGATTGAGAGTCTCTCGTTTTGTCACCACCATATAGCTAGTGGGAAATTTTCATTATATAACTTGGCTTGTATATTCCTATGATAGGCTTCCTCAAAATTGCCTTAGGTCTTCGTGAGCAAGCAAGTTGGATGCACACCCACTAGTTTTCTTTAAGAGCTTTCACATACTCATAGCTCTAGTGCATCAATTGTATGGCAATCCCTACTCATTCACATTGATATCTATTGATGAGCATCTCCACAGCTCATTGATATGCCTAGTTAATGTGACTATCTTCTCCTTTTTGTCTTGCAACCTCCACCACACTCCACACCATCTACAGTGCTATAACCATGGCTCGCGCTCATGTATTGCGTGAGAGTTGAAAAGGTTTGAGAAAGTAAAGGTGTGAAACAATTACTTGGCCAATACCGGAGTTGTGCATGATTTAAATTCAATGTGCAATAATGATAGAGTATAGCCAGACTATATGCTTTTGTAGGGATAACTTTCTTTTGGCCTTGTTATTTTGAAAGTTCATGATTACTTTGCTAGTTTGCTTGAATTATTATTGTTTCCACGTCAATAGAAAACTATTGTTTTGAATCTAATGGATCTGAACATTCACGTCACATAAGAGGAATTACAAAGGACACCTATGCTAGGTAGCATGAAAGCATCAAAAATTCATTCTTATCACTTCCCTACTCGAGGACGAGCAGGAGTTAAGATTGGGGATGCTTGATACGTCTCAAACGTATCTATAATTTTTGATGGTTTCACGCTGTTATCTTGTTTATTTGGTTGTTTTATGTACCTTTTATATCTTTTTGGGGACTAACTTATTAATTCAGTGCCAAGTGCGAGTTCCTCTTTTTCCGTGTTTTTGACTCTTTTCAGATCTGATTTTGGACCGGAGTCCAAACGGAAGAAAAACCCCGAAATGACTTTTTCCCGAATGGAAGAAGATCAGCGGGCCTTTGGGCCAAGCCAGGTGGGCTCCATGGAGCCCACAAGCCCCCACTCCGCCACCAGGGGAGGCGGCGGTGGGCAGGCTTGTGGCCTCCCTAGCCGCCCCCTGACCTAGATCTTTGGCCTATAAATTCCCAAATATTCCGCAAAAATTCAGGGGAGCCTCGAAAATACTTTTCCGCCGCCGCAAGCTTCCGTTTCCGCGAGATCTCATCTGGAGACCCTTCCCGGCGCCCTGCCGGAGGGGAGTTTGGAGTTGGAGGGCTTCTTCATCATCATCATCGCCCCTCCAATGACTCGTGAGTAGTTTACTTCAGACCTACGGGCTCGTAGTTAGTAGCTAGATGGCTTCTTCTCTCTCTTGGATCTTCAATACAAAGTTCTCCATGATCTTCATGGAGATCTATCCGATGTAATCTTCTTGGGCGGTGTGTTTGTCGAGATTCGATGAATTGTGGATTTGTGATGAGATTATCTATGATATATATTTGAGTCTTTGCTGATTTCTTATATGCATGATTTGATATCCTTGTAAGTCTCTCCGAGTCTTGGGTTTTGTTTGGCGAACTAGATCTATGATTCTTGCAATGGGAGAAGTGCTTGGTTTTGGGTTCTGCCATGTGATGACCTTTCCCAGTGACAGCAGGGGCTACAAGGCACACATCAAGTAGTTGCCATCAAGGGTAAAAAGATGGGGTTTTTATCATTGGTTTGATATTATCCCTCTACATCATGTCATCTTGCTTAAGGCGTTACTCTGTTCTTATGGACTTAATACACTAGATGCATGCTGGATAGCGGTTGACATGTGGAGTAATAGTAGTAGATGTAGACAATATCGGTCTACTTGTTTTGGACGTGATGCCTATAGAAATAATCATTGCATAGATATCGTCACGACTTTGCGCGGTTCTATCAATTGCTCGACAGTAATTTGTTCACCCACTATCTACTTGCTTTCATGAGAGAAGCCACTAGTAAACACTACGGCCCCGGGGTCTATTCACATCCATCGTTTACATCTCTGCTTTTACTTTGCTTTGTTACTTTGTTTCTTTCAGTTCTCACTTGGCAAATAATCTATAAGGGATTGACAACCCCTTCATAGCGTTGGGAGCAAGTTTTTGTGTTTGTGCAGGATCTTGAGATACTCCTCCACTGGATTGATACCTTGGTTCTCAAACTGAGGGAAATACTTACCACCGCTACGCTACATCACCCTTTCCGCTTCGAGGGAACACCAACGCAAGGCTCCAAGGCCATGGGGGAAATCCTTTGCATACTTGCCTAGGAAGTCCCTTAAGGCGTAGCCGCAGCAGAAAGATCAAGCCAAGTATTCTCCCATTGACGTGCCTATTTCTGGCGCCGTTGGAAGGTATTTTCTTGCAGTAGCAAGGACAATGCTCTAATAACGCAAAATCATCACACTTTTATTTACTTACAACTCAAAAGATTTTCTCTTTTTTTGGTGGGCTTCTTTGGCCTCTTTTATTTTTTGAGGGCTTCGCTCGCATATTGTTTTTGTAAAGTCTAGAGACTCATCCCAACTTGTGAGGGAATCATAGCTTCCATCATCCTTTTCTCACACATGACAATGCTCTAATAATGCAAAATCATCACACTTTTATTTACTTACAACTCAAAAGATTGCAACTCGATATCTTTACAAAGTATGACTCTATAAGCAATATAGAAGTGATGGCCTCGTGTGCATAAGCATCTGTGTCGTTAGTAGTATCCTTGGTTAGGAGGTCTCGAACATGAGTGTCCCGAATGATTGAACTTAGTAGCGGCGAAGGTTGTGGCGTGTCCATGTATTCTCCACCGCCATGCCCGACCTTTTCTCCGCCGTCATGTCCGACCTATTCTGTGCTTTCATGTGCGGCCTCTAGCCCTTCTCCACTGCCATGTCCAGCCCCTTCTCTGTCGCCATTGTCGATCATCTCTTCTTCTCGCCCCCTGTCATCATTGGTTGCCCCGTCGCCGTCCTCATCATGATCATCTTCAATTATCCATCGAGTATAGCCATCCATGAAACCAACATGAGCAGGTGCTCCTTCAAACAACCACGCTCATAGGGGTCGAGCCAAACTCCTCCTTTCCATTTTTCACACAGACATAAGATCTTTGTCCGGTTATTTTCATTCATGTCTTGCATTGCCGATCGCAACCACCTTTGCACCATCATTCCACTTGACATCATGATCGCCTGCGCGGTAATAATAAGCAAATTGATTATAAAATGCATGCATGCATCAAAGTCATACAAAAATTTGGCATGACCTTCCCTATTAATAGTACATACAGAATTTGCCTGAAATTTGCCGAAATGGAAATGAATCGACATTTTGGCAAAACAAGCAACTCAAGCAAAATTCGGCGGCAACTCATGCCACATGCACTATATCCATCTTATTGTTGGGGAACGTCGCATGGGAAACAAAAAATTTCCTACGCGCACGAAGACCTATCATGGTGATGTCCATCTACGAGAGGGGATATTCGATGTACGTACCCTTGTAGATCGCACAGCAGAAGCGTTAAGAAACGCGGTTGATGTACTGGAACTTCCTCACGTCCCTCGATCCGCCCCGCGAACCGTCCCGCGATCCGTCCCACGATCTAGTGCCGAACGGACGGCACCTCCGCGTTCAGCACACGTACAGCTCGACGATGATCTCGGCCTTCTTGATCCAGCAAGAGAGACGGAGAGGTAGATGAGTTCTCCGGCAGCATGACAGCGCTCCGAAGGTTGGTGGTGATCTAATCTCAGCAGGGCTCCGCCCGAGCTCTGCAGAAACGCGATCTAGAGGTAAAACCGTGGAGGTATGTGGTCGGGCTGTCGTGGCAAAGTTGTGTCAAATCAGCCCTAAAACCTCCGTATATATAGGGGGAAGAGGGGGAGCCTTGCCTTGGGGTCCAAGGACCCCCAAGGGGGTCGGCCGAGCCAAGGGGGGGAGTCCCCCCCTTCCAAACCGAATCCAACTAGGTTTGGAAGGAGGAGTCCTTCCCCCTTTTCCCACCTCCTCCCTTTTTTTCCTTTTCTCTTTGATTTTCTTCCTATGGCGCATAGGGCCTTCTTGGGCTGTCCCACCAGCCCACTAAGGGCTGGTGCCAAGGCCTATGGGCTTCCCCGGGGTGGGTTGCCCCCCCCCCCCCGGTGAACACCCGGAACCCATTCGTCATTCCCGGTACATTCCCGGTAACTCCGAAAACATTCCGGTAATCAAATGAGGTCATCCTATATATCAATCTTCGTTTCCGGACCATTCCGGAAACCCTCGTGACATCCGTGATCTTATCCGGGACTCCGAACAACATTAGGTAACCAACCATATAACTCAAATACGCATAAAACAACGTCGAACCTTAAGTGTGCAGACCCTGCGGGTTCGAGAACTATGTAGACATGACCCGAGTGACTCCTCGGTCAATATCCAATAGCGGAACCTGGATGCCCATATTGGATCCCACATATTCTACGAAGATCTTATCGTTTGAACCTCAGTGCCAAGGATTCATATAATCCCGTATGTCATTCCCTTTGTCCTTCGCTATGTTACTTGCCCGAGATTCGATCGTCAGTATCTGCATACCTATTTCAATCTCGTTTACCGACAAGTCTCTTTACTCGTTCCGTAATACAAGATCCCGCAACTTACACTAAGTCACATTGCTTGCAAGGCTTGTGTGTTATGTTGTATTACCAAGTGGGCCCCGAGATACCTCTCCGTCACACGGAGTGACAAATTCCAGTCTCGATCCATACTAACTCAACGAACACCTTCGGAGATACCTGTAGAGCATCTTTATAGTCACCCAGTTACGTTGCGACGTTTGATACACACAAAGCATTCCTCCGGTGTGAGTGAGTTATATGATCTCATGGTCATAGGAACAAATACTTGACACGCAGAAAACAGTAGCAGCAAAATGACACGATCAACATGCTACGTCTATGGTTCTGAAACTTTCAGACCCGTGTGTTCTTTACAAATCTTTATGTCATCTTATAGATGCTGCTACTATGTGCTATTCGGAAATACTCCAAATATCTACTCTACCATACGAATCCGTTTCACTACTCATAGTTATTCGGATTAGTGTCAAAGCTTGCATCGACGTAACCCTTTACGACGAACTCTTTAACCACCTCCATAATCGAGAAAAATTCCTTAGTCCATCAGTTACCAAGGATAAATTTTGACCGCTGATCAGTGATTCAATTCTGGATCACTCTGTGTACCTCTTAACAGACTTGCTGCAAGGCACACATCAGGTGCGGTACTCAGCATGGCATACTTTAGAGTCTACGGCTAAGGCATAGAAGACGACCTTCGTATATTCTCTTTATTCTGCCGTGGTCGGATTTTGAGTCTTACTTAAATTCACACCTTACAACACAGTCAAGAACTCCATCTTTGCCGATCTATTTTGAATTCCTTCAAAAACTTGTCAAGGCATGCATCTTGTTGAAACTTCTATTAAGCGTTTTGATCTATCTCCATAGATCTTGATGCTCAACGTTCAAGTAGCTCAATCCAGGTATTCCTTTGAAAAACTCCTTTCAAACAACCTTTTATGCTTCACAGAAATTCTACATTACTTCTGATCAACAATATGTCAACCACATATACTTATCAGAAATTCTATAGTGCTCCCACTCACTTCTTTGGAAATACAAGTTTCTCATAAACCTTGTACAAACCCAAAATCTTTGATCATCTCATCAAAGTGTATATTCCAACTCCGAGATGCTTGCACCAGTCCATTGAAGGATCGCTGGAGCTTGCATACTTGTTAGTATCTTTAGGATCGACAAAACCTCCTGGTTGTATCACATACAATGTTTGCTCAAGGAAACCGTCGAGGAAACAATGTTTTGACATCCTATGTGCAATATTTCATAAATAATGCAACAACTACTAACATAATTGTAACAGACTTTCAGCATCGCTACGAGTGAGAAAGTCTCATCATAGTCAACTGTTTGACCTTGTCGGAAACATCTTTGTGACAAGTTGAGCTTTTCTTAATAGTGATTTATCACCATCATCGTCTGTCTTCCTTTTAAAGATCCATCTTTACTCAATAGTCCTATGACCATCAAGTAGTTCTTACAAAGTCTACACTTTGTTTTCATATATGGATCCTCTCTCGGATTTCATGGCTTCCAGCCATTTGTCGGAATCCGGGCCCACCATTGCTTTCTCCATAACTCGTAGGTTCACTGTTTCTCAACAACATGACCTCCAAGACAGGGTTACCGTACCACTCTGCAATAGTACGTGACCTTGTCAACCTACAAGGTTTGTAGTAACTTGATCCGATGCTCGATGATCACCATCATCAACTTTCACTTCAATTGGTGTAGGCGCCACAGGAACAACTTCCTGCGCCCTGCTACACACTGGTTGAAGTGATGGTTCAATAACCTCATCAAGTTCTACCACCTCCCACTCAATTCTCTCGAGAGAAACCTTTCCTCGAGAAAGGATCCGTTTCTAGAAACAAACACTTTGCTTTCGGATCTGAGATAGGAAATGTACCCAACTGTTTTGGATATCCTATGAAGATGCATTTATCCGCTTTGGGTTCGAGTTTATCAGACTGAAACCTTTTCACATAAGTGTCGAAGCCCCAAACTTTCAAGAAACGACAGTTTAGATTTCTCTAAACCTCAGTCTATACTGTGTCATCTCAACGGAAATACGCGCTGCCCTATTTAAAGTGAATGTGATTCTCTCTAATGCATAACCCATAAACGATAGTCGTAATTCGATAAGAGACATCATAGCATGCACCATACCAAATAGTGCGTGGCTATGACGTTCAGACACATCATCACACTATGATGTTCCAGGTGGCATGAACTGCGAAACAATTTCCACATTGTCTTAACTGCGTACCAAAACTCGTAACTCAGATATTCATTTCTATGATCATATTGTAGACAGTTTATCCTCTTGTTGCGACGAACTTCACTCCGAAAGAGAATTGAACTTTTCAATATTTCAGACTTGTGATTCATTAAGTAAACACTCTTGTATCTACTCAAATCGTCATTGAAGTAAGAACATAATGATATCCACTGCGTGCCTCAGCACCCATTGGACTACATACATCAAAATGCATCACTTCCAACAAGTTACTTTCTTCTTTCATCTCAATGAAAACAAGGCTTTGCTCATGTGGTATGATTTGCATGTCACTAGTGATTCAAAATCAAGTGAGTATAAAGATCCATCAGCATGGAGCCTATTCATGCAATTTATACCAACATGACTCAAGCGGCAGTGCCACAAGTAAGTGGTACTATCATCATTACCTCGTATCTTTTGGCACCAATATCATGAACATGTGTAACACTACGATCGAGATTCAATAAACCATTGAAGGTGAGTATTCAAGCAAATAGAGCAACCATTATTCTCTTTAAATGAATAATCGTATTCCAATAAACACGATCCAATCATGTTCATGCTTAACGCAAGCACCAAATAACAATTATTTAGGTTTAACACCAATCCCGATGGTAGAGGGAGCGTGCGACGTTTGATCATATCAACCTTGGAAACACTTCCAACACGTATCGTCACCTCGCCTTTAGCTAGTCTCCGTTTATGTCGTAGCTTTCATTTCGTGTTACTAATCACTTAGCAACCAAACCGGTATCCAATACCCTCACGCTACTAGGAGTACTAGTAAAGTACACATCAACGTCATGTATATCAAATATACTTCTTTTGACTTTTGCCAGCCTTCTTATCTACCAAGTATCTAGAGTTGCTCCGCCTCAATGACTGTTCCCCTCATTACAGAAGCACTTAGTCTCGGGTTTGGGTTTAATCTTGGGTCTCTTCATTAGTGCAGCAACTGTTTTGTCGTTTCACGAAGTATCCCTTCTAGCCCTTGCCTTTCTTGAAACTTAGTGGTTTTACTAACCATCAACTATTGATGCTCCTTCTTGATTTCTACTTTCGCAGTGTCAAACATCGCGAATCGCTCAAGGATCATTGTATCTATCCTTGATATGTTATAGTTCACCATGAAGCTCTCACAGCTTGGTGGCAGTGACTTTGGAGAACCATCACTATCTCATCTGGAAGATTAACTCCCACTTGATTCAAGCGATTGTCGTACTCAGACAATCTGAGCACATGCTCAACGATTGAGCTTTTCTCCTTTACTTTGTGAACAAAGAATCTTGTCGGAGGTCTCGTACCTCTTAACAAGGGCACAAGCATGAAATCACAATTTCATCTCTTTAGAACATCACTTATGTTCCGTGACGTTTCAAAACGTCTTCGGCGCCTTGCTTTTAAGCCATTAAGTATTTTGCACTGAACTATCGTGTAGTCATCAGAAACGTGTATGTCAGATGTTCACAGCATCCACAGACGACGCTCGAGGTGCAGCACACCGAGTGGTGCATTAAGGACATAAGCCTTCTGCGCAGCAACGAGGACAATCCTCTACACAGTTTGCTACTATCAACTTTCAACTTAATTTTCTCTAGGAACATATAAAAACAGTAGAGCTATAGCGCAAGCTACATCGTAATTCGCAAAGACCATTAGACTATGTTCATGACAATTAGTTCAATTAATCATATTACTTAAGAACTCCCACTCAAAAAGTACATCTCTCTAGTCATTTGAGTGGTACATGATCCAAATCCACTATCTCAAGTCCGATCATCACGTGAGTCGAGAATAGTTTCAGTGGTAAGCATCTCTATGCTAATCATATCAACTATACGATTCATGCTCGACCTTTCGGTCTCATGTGTTCCAAGGCCATGTCTGCACATGCTAGGCTCGTCAAGCTTAACCCGAGTGTTCCGCGTGTGCAACTGTTTTGCACCCGTTGTATGTGAACGTTGAGTCTATCACACCCGATCATCACGTGGTGTCTCGAAACGACGAACTGTAGCAACGGTGCACAGTCGGGAGAACACAATTTTAGTGAGAGATCACCTCATAATGCTACCGTCGTTCTAAGCAAAATAAGGTGCATAAAAGGATTAACATCACATGCAATTCATAAGTGACATGATATGGCCATCATTAAGTGCTCCTTGATCTCCATCACCAAAGCACCGACACGATCTTCTTGTCACCGGCGCCACACCATGATCTCCATCAACGTGTCGCCATCAGGGTTGTCGTGCTACTCATGCTATTACTACTAAAGCTACATCCTAGCAAAATAGTAAACGCATCTGCAAGCACAAACGTTAGTTTAAAGACAACCCTATGGCTCGTGCCGGTTGCCGTACCATCGACGTGCAAGTCGATATTATCTATTACAACATGATCATCTCATACATCCAATATACCACATCACATCATTGGCCATATCACATCACAAGCATACCCTGCAAAAACAAATTAGACGTCCTCTAATTTTGTTGTTGCATGTTTTACGTGGTGACCTTGGGTATCTAGTAGGATCGCATCTTACTTACGCAAACACCACAACGGAGATATATGAATTGCTATTTAACCTTATCCAAGGAACTCCTCGGTCAAATCCGATTCAACTAAGGTTGGAGAAACCGACACTTGCCAGTCATCTTTGAGCAACGGGGTTACTCGTGGCGATGGAACCAGCCTCTCGTAAGCGTACGAGTAATGTCGGTCCAAGCCGCTTCAATCCAACAATACCGCGGAATCAAGAAAAGACTAAGGAGGGCAGCAAAACGCACATCACCGCCCACAAAAACGTTTGTGTTCTACTCGAGAAGACATCTACGCATGAACTTAGCTCATGATGCTACTGTTGGGGAACGTCGCATGGGAAACAAAAATTTTCCTACGCGCACGAAGACCTATCATGGTGATGTCCATCTACGAGAGGGGATATTCGATCTACGTACCCTTGTAGATCGCACAGCAGAAGCGTTAAGAAACGCGGTTGATGTAGTGGAACGTCCTCACGTCCCTCGATCCGCCCCGCGAACCGTCCCACGATCCGTCCCACGATCTAGTGCCGAACGAACGGCACCTCCGCGTTCAGCACACGTACAGCTCGACGATGATCTCGGCCTTCTTGATCCAGCAAGAGAGACGGAGAGGTAGATGAGTTCTCCGGCAGCGTGACGGCGCTCCGGAGGTTGGTGGTTATCTAATCTCAGCAGGGCTCCGCCCGAGCTGTGCAGAAACGCGATCTAGAGGTAAAACCGTGGAGGTATGTGGTCGGGCTGTCGTGGCAAAGTTGTGTCAAATCAGCCCTAAAACCTCCGTATATATAGGGGGAAGAAGGGGAGCCTTGCCTTGGGGTCCAAGGACCCCCAAGGGGGTCGTCCGAGCCAAGCGGGGGAGTCCCCCCCCCTTCCAAACCGAATCCAACTAGGTTTGGAAGGAGGAGTCCTTCCCCCTTTCCCACCTCCTCCCTTTTTTTCCTTTTCTCTTTGATTTTCTTCCTATGGCGCATATTGCCTTCTTGGGCTGTCCCACCAGCCCACTAAGGGCTGGTGCACCACCCCCAAGGCCTATGGGCTTCCCCGGGGTGGGTTGCCACCCCCCCCCCCCCCGGTGAACACCCGGAACCCATTCGTCATTCCCGGTAACTCCGAAAACCTTCCGGTAATCAAATGAGGTCATCCTATATATCAATCTTCGTTTCTGGACCATTCCGGAAACCCTCGTGACGTCCGTGATCTTATCCGGGACTCCGAACAACATTCGGTAACCAACCATATAACTCAAATACGCATAAAACAACGTCGAATCTTAAGTGTACAGACCCTGCGGGTTCGAGAACTATGTAGACATGACCCGAGTGACTCCTCGGTCAATATCCAATAGCGGGACCTGGATGCCCATATTGGATCCCACATATTCTACGAAGATCTTATCGTTTGAACCTCAGTGCCAAGGATTCATATAATCCCGTATGTCATTCCCTTTGTCCTTCGGTATGTTACTTGCCCGAGATTCGATCGTCAGTATCCTCATACCTATTTCAATCTCGTTTACCGGCAAGTCTCTTTACTCGTTCCGTAATACAAGATCCCGCAACTTACACTAAGTCACATTGCTTGCAAGGCTTGTGTGTGATGTTGTATTACCAAGTGGGCCCCGAGATACCTCTTCGTCACACGGAGTGACAAATCCCAGTCTCGATCCATACTAACTCAACGAACACCTTCGGAGATACCTGTAGAGCATCTTTATAGTCACCCAGTTACGTTGCGGTGTTTGATACACACAAAGCATTCCTCCGGTGTGAGTGAGTTATATGATCTCATGGTCATAGGAACAAATACTTGACACGCAGAAAACAGTAGCAACAAAATGACACGATCAACATGCTACGTCTATTAGTTTGGGTCTAGTCCATCACATGATTCTCCTAATGATGTGATCCCGTTATCAAGTGACAACACTTGCCTATGGTCAGGAAACCTTGACCATCTTTGATCAACGAGCTAGTCAACTAGAGGCTTACTAGGGACAGTGTTTTGTCTATGTATCCACACATGCACTGTGTTTCCAATCAATACAATTATAGCATGGATAATAAACGATTATCATGAACAAAGAAATATAATAATAACTAATTTATTATTGCCTCTAGGGCATATTTCCAACAGTTATCGCACGATTAGATCCATATATCGCACACACAAATTTATATTTCCATTCTTGCAAAGCACATATTTTCACTCACGCACCTATGATCGAGCACGGTGATGAGGTCGATCCGCGTGTCTCCAAACATGTCACATCCCTAACCCTTAAGCAAGATAGCATTGTGCTCATGTCTTCTTTGCATTTGCATCTAAGAAGTTTCAACAAAAACAACAAAGTGGCAAAGGAAAAACTCAAAACCCTAGCCACCATTTCAATTAAAGGAAATTTCAAACTAGTTCAAAATCAATGAACCCAAAATGGCCTCAAGAAATGTTCAAACTTTCTGATAAATCATGAAAGTAAATGAGCATTGGAGAAAACTATTTTTCTTGACACTTTAAGCATTTTAAATAAATGCAAAAGCCACTGGTTTCAAATTTAAAATTTGAAATCAGAAACTATAATTTTCCAAAAATGTTGAAAGTCTTGGAAATGAGTAGGGATATTATAACAAATATTTCAGGAGGTCTAAAATAGTTTTTAATTTTTGTTTTGGAGCTGAATTAATTATCAATACAATATTTAGCAAAACAGAAAAACAAAAACAGAGAAAATGGGAAAAAGCTTACCTGTCGCCCTAGCCTGGCCCGGCCCATCTCCCCGCTCGTCCCCTCCCTCGCGCCAGTAGGCAGCAGGAGGTGGCCGCCGCCTCCTCCGGCGCGGCCACGCACCTGCGTGCCTGCCTGGCCGCCGGTTCGCGCTGGCGACGACGGGGATAAGCTCCCCAGAGCCTCCCCTATCCATTCCCCGCCTCGGTTCTCCTCCTCCGCCCGGATCTCCTCCCCCTCCTTGCTGCCGCCATTAGAGCCGAGCTCGAGCTCGAGCTGCCCGTGCCCCTGGCCATAGGATCCCCTCCCAGAGAACGCCATTAGCTCCGCCTCGTCGCCCTGGTCTTCTCTGCAGAAGCCGAAGCTTCCTCGAGCCCTGCAACGCCCGCAACGCCGTCGTCTTCCACCTCCGGCCGCCGGACCTCTCCCGTCGATTCGTCGCCCCCAGGCCTTCCCCGAGCCGTCTAAGCTCTGCTCTGCACTCCCCGTGAGCATGCGGTCGTTTCCCCTAAGTTTTCCCCCTCGATCCCCTCCTCTAGCCCTAGTTTCACCGGAGCCCGACGAGGACCGCCGCTGTCGCTCGTCGACGGTAGCCCTCCCTTGATCAGCTCGTCCTTCCGAGGGCACCAGCAGCTCCAGGACGACGCGTAGATGCCGTACCCGCTAAGAACCGAGCGTAGACCCCTCTGATTCAAAGCCCCCGACGACGCCCAAGCTTCGACCGCCGCTCTGGCTCGTCGCCGACGCCTCTTCCGGCGACCCTAGCCTCCCGAGATGGTCCTGCCAGATCGGCCACTCCGCGAGCATGCTGTAGCTGCCAACCGCGTGCGTTTTCGTGCTGTGCAGCGCCGTCTAGGTTGCCTCCGGCGAGCCCTCCGCCGCGGGTCTGGTCGCCGGCGACCACCCTCCGGTGGCCGTTGACGTGGCCGACCATTAAGGCGTAATCGCCCTCCCCTCAGTCGCTGACAGAGGGCCCCACGCCTGGTCAAACCCCAATTAGGGGCTGGTCAGCGCGGGATTAGTCCCAGAGAGGCTGACCAGTGGGGCCCCCCTGTCAGGTTTGACCTGCACAGGTCGGCTGACCTGCTGACGTCAGCCTGATGCAATAAATAGAATTTCCAGTATAAAACTAATTCAGGAAATTGCTAAAAATTGCAAAAATCATAGAAATTAATCTGTAACTCCAATGAAAATAAATTATATATGAAGAAGTATCAGAAAAATTCAAGGATTCTGATTATGCTATTTTAAACTATGTTTGAAAAAGTTACAGGACCCTAAATTGTGAAATAAGGAATAATTCAATTCTCTAATCACTTTATAAATGGAATTTGCAAAAATATCCAAATTTCATTATAAAGGCAATAATCACACACTGCCCTAGATATAAATCAGTACCATAACATGACATTTCATGCATGTTAACATTAAGTTGATCTGAGCATCAGGTCGAATCAATTAAACCGGTATCCGAGAATACCCGTTTGAATTGCTATTCGAATGTGATTCAAATCAACTCTAAACCTAAAACATCTTGATTATAATAACTTATCACTTTGCATTCTCATGCCATGCTCATGCATCATTTTGATTGCATATGATTGTTATTGAATGTTGCCATTCATTTCGGTAGGCTCCGCACCCCCGGATTCCACCGAATATCCGTCTGACGGATATCGTTCCTCCTCTGAGCAACAAGGCAAGCAACCCCTTTGATCATCCCGATAACTCCTATGTTCTTGCTCCTGCACCTATTCATTACATTAGGATCAAATGCTTCAACTGCTTTTGCCACGATAGTTGGACCCACTTCCTTTGCATGACTTAACCTTGTCACAGTAAATAGCCGAACCTTGCAACCTAGCATACCTGGTAGTTGCTTGAGCTATGATGTGCCTTATCCTGCTATGCATGCTATGCTTAGAGTTGTGTATGGTCTATCATCTGGGAGATGAACAGAAATGTGGAATGTGTTCGGTGAGCAAAGGTTGTGTGTTGAACTTGATTTGGTAAAGGTACCGGTGAAAGGTTGTGTAGGAGTACATGGCGGGTTGTTTCATTGGAACCGTCCTTAGGAACTGAGTTCCGTGTATGTAATCCAAGACTAGATACTACCACATGCTGGGCCCTGAAATATGACCCCGCTCGGCCTATTAATCGCGTAGTACTCGGTCCAGGAGTTGCAAGTAGTTTCTGGTGTTTATAGAAATGCTGGAGGCCGTGCATGGTGCTGACCTGAGAGGTGGGTCGTGATGCGGTAGGCAGTGGCACGGTGTACCAAGTGGCACCCAGATGGTGGGCTTGGGAACCCTGCGCACATCGTTTGAGGCCATGGCGGAAACCTCGGCCGGACTTCCGTACGGGTTACTCTCAGATAGGCGATAAACCTGGACTAGGTACTAGTGTGGTTAACGGTCGTGGCCGACTCCCTCGCTGGGCTTCCGCTTGAAGGTTGCCGAGGTGCATGACGTGCACTTGGCGATAAGTGGCGAGAGCGTGTGTGACGAAGTACAACCCTGCAGGGTTATGATCTATTCGAATAGCCGCGTCCGCGGATATGGACTACTTGGAGACATATGTTGTTCATAGATAACTTCAATGGCTACTCATAAAATTGTCAAGATAAGCGTGAGTGTCGTGGACGGCATTTCCATATGGAGACGGAATGATTCCACGATAGTGTATTCTTGTGGTGTTAGTGGACTCGTGTGCGAGAAATGAAGTTGTCAAAACTAATTTAAAAATGCAAGTTGTCTAGCCACGAGTCAAATGTTGGCTTTCCGCCTGAAACCCCACAATACCTTTTGATACCTTGCATGAGTAGTTAGTTCTCCTAAAGTCTTGCTGAGTACCTTCATACTCATGTTTGCTTAATAAATGTTGCAGAGGTTGCTAATGACCCTAATGGAGGGTTCTTCGTAGACATCGACGACGACGAGTAGCTGGTGTCCCAGCTACGATCTGGCCCTACGTCGGCTCTGTAGTATAGTCAGGCCACGTGCCTACTAGTTGCCCTGTCTGTACCCAGACAGTTTATAACTCTTCCGCTGGCTTGTATTGTATGACTGCTATTATGGGTCGTGAGACCCTTAATGTGTAATATTATGTGTGTGGCTCTTCCGAGCCTCTTAAATAAAGCTTGTATGTTTATGGTTATGTTGTGATGCCATCGATGTATCTATACATATCGGTATGCCATGCGTACGTGTGTCGTACTTGATATGTATGGGGTTCGATTACCTAGTCGTGAACTTTAGTAGCACTCCTTACAAGGAAATGCCCCTTTGTGGTCCAACGAACCTTGGTAGTTCGCTACTGCTCCGGACACATTGGTTGACCGGCATGTGTCCTTCTTAGCTGCTGTGTCTATCCCCTTTGGGGAAATGTCACGTGATGTAATGGAGTCCTTGTAGCTTGCTACGACTCGTCTACATGCGCCGATGACCGACACCTGCTTTGTTGGGTCATGTATGCCTGTCCTTGTGCGGTACTGCCACTTTGGTTTATGACTAGACATGTCGATTCGGGTTCTTTGACATTGGATTGCTAGCGATACTATCGCATACGTGAGTCAAAAGACGCAAACGGTCCCGGCTAAGGTAAGGCTGCAGCCGTGGAGTTAACCGTGCGTGAGACCACAAAGGGATGCGATGGGTTACAGGCTAGATTCCTATGGCTTAGGATCGGGGTCCCGACAAAACATCTCTAGCTAGCTAGTGATCTTGACATGTGGTAGATCTAGCTAGGGAGGTAGACAGGTCACTTCATTAAATGGATAGATCTATCTAGCTAGTTGGGGAAGGATATGGTTCTAACTAATGGAGAGGGAGGAAACTGGGGAAAAAGAGAAAGGGGTTGCATTAATGGAGGCGATGTAGTAGCTAGGAGCATTAAAGAGAGAGAAATAGAGCTGAAGAAAGATATTAATGGGGGGAAGAAGTAGTGAGGAAGAAGCAAAGTGAGGGAGAGAGGAGGGGGAGTGAAGGGAGAGAAGAGAAGGGAGAGGGGAAAGGGAGGGAAAAGGTGGTACACCTTAGCAGTAGTGCCGGTTGGCGAAACACGCTACTGCTAATATATTAGTAGTACCGCGAGCTCCGCTATTGCTACACGGGGCCCACCATGTGGCACAGTACAGTCTTAGTTGCACCGATGGGTCTTTGACCCGCCCTACTCCTAACTATTTAGCAGTAGCGTAGTTACAACAACCTGCACTGCTACTCTGATAAGGCCGATAACTACTGCCTGGTTTGCATAGCCATAGCGCCTTTAAGGAGAGGCACGCTACTGCTAATGGTGAAGCAGTAGCGGCAATGCCAAAGGCGCTTTACTGTAACTTAGTAGTAGCGTCCATTCCAAAGGCACGCTATTGCCAAGCCTTCCACGTATATGGTTTTTCCTAGTAGTGGCTCCATGCATGCCACCTCTGGTTCAATGATAGCGGTGTCGTGACCCAGCTTGTCCTTGCTCGCCGCGCATGCACTCTTATCAAGGACCTCTGGTCGCACATCACCAGCGCCATGCACATCCCTTTCCTCTCCCACAACCATCGCCACCCTTCTTCTTCCTCCCATGTATCTGCCTTCTGGTGGCCCTTGCCGGCCGCCATCCACAGACTGTGCCCATCGATCTCCATCAGGGTGCCTACCAGCTTCTCGCCCATCACGCTGACTGTTGCCGCCAACTCCATCCTCCCCGTCCTCCAGGAATCTAAGGCGTGAATGCATCGGACCGCAGGCAGACTGAGGATTGTAGGTCCCGGCGCCGAAGCCAAAGTACCAGCAGTACGTCGAGGTCATAGAACTGCCCTCGAAGGATGAACCCTTGAAGGGCATCCCATTAAAGCCTCTATAGTTACAACCGGTTTGAATGACAGTCGAACAATAGGATAAGTGTATAGCCATCTTGTCCTTATTTTGCCGGTTGTGGCAATTTTTATTTTATTTTAGAGTGTTTTGCGAACTTTTATCGTACTACGTACTTTTTTTTAGGAAAATCGTACTACGTACTTGGTGGTTAGTTTATTTAATAATATGATTCCATAAATCATTTTGATGCGGAGGC
This sequence comes from Hordeum vulgare subsp. vulgare, assembly GCF_904849725.1. Lineage (NCBI taxonomy): Eukaryota > Viridiplantae > Streptophyta > Magnoliopsida > Poales > Poaceae > Hordeum > Hordeum vulgare. Next base: position 623,144,900 of record NC_058519.1, read on the forward strand.
TGGGTAATTCTCCTTTTCAAAAAGAAATAAGTGACTAAAGTAAAACACAAATCTATACCAAATCCTTGAAAAAGAGCACACAAAAACAACTTAATTAGATGACCATTAGTGAGGATCAATCACTTGTGTAAATTTACCTCTAATTTTCTATTTAAAAGACACCAAACTAAAAAAAGGAAACTAGGGGCATGTTCTTGAGTAACAATTCCCATTTATTCTAAAAGAGAGGTACATTAACACATATTGTCCACTGTATTATATATTTATAGTTATAAACAATAATGTGGAAGGGGGATGCCGCAGGAGGGGATGGTATTTTTGATGAAGGGCCCCTGGATGTAGCGTTGGTACCTCGGATCGTTCAAGTAGCGGCAGATGCACCGTTTCTGCGCCAAGAGGTTCCAGCAACACGACACCGAGGGCCACATACCGTACTTGTTCGCCGAATCACAAGAAGTAAGGCTCTCCGGGTGGCACTCTGGCTTTGCCGCCATTGCACCCGCCACCACAACCACCATGACCAGCACCCACACCGACACCGCTGTCCTAGCCATGATCTTTGGCGATTACAAGTCTTCTCTAGACACAAAGTCTTCAAGTTTGTATGGCAAGGTAAGCAGCCAAGCACACCTCGTCTTTATAGGCAACATTAAGGCGTTTGCATGAACGTTACTAAACTAAAGCCTTGGGTACACGCGGTCCCCAAGCGTTCTTATCTTAGCCGAAAATTACTAATGATCCATTAATATGGTACCAATTTTGGCCCTGAGATTCTACTGTGCCAAATCGCATTGCCATTACGTGGCTAGATGGATATGGATGACTTGCTGAGCTGAACACCTATAATTACGATTGCCTAAATAACAATAATTACGGTTGGCCTGCTATATATGTATAATTAATACCAATCAGATATTAATTTATTCCGTTTTTAATAGACATTATAACATGCCAAATTAGATTGCATTGATATGGATGACTAGGTAGTACCTATAATTAGAAAAATAATTCATTTTAAACCATAACATTACACCATGCCAAACTATAATGCATGGATAAATCTCAAAAAAAAAACATTGATACGGATGACTATCTAATACATGTAATTATGATTGCCAATCAGCAAGTTGTTGGATGGTTAGGCGGATAGTGGTATCACCAACCCATCACACTTCATGTCCTAGACATGACATTGGTGCTTCATTTTTTTAAATTTATTTCAAGCCTTTCGGTGAGGTGCATTCAATGAAAGAAGACGTTCATGTCGACTACGAAGACGTATGTGGCAACTTCATCAATCTCAACATATGTGCAGACTCGGTTTCTCAAATATGCTCATAGGGATAGGGCATACCTGGATTCATTCATAGGGATGAGTGTATGTGTGTATGTAGTATGAGCATCTGTGTTTGTATTGTGTTTATTTTTTTACGATTGGTTAGCTGCAATTAGTTACAAGATGGGGCTAGTATTTATTTGTGGCATTACATGTTTCTTGGCATGTCTTCTTAGGAATAATTAGATGGGTGTTAAAACATAATTAGATAAAGAAAACTCTTCAATTCCACTCACAAATCAATCACACCCAATGCTCTCGACACATGCCCTTGTGAGGTCTACCCACTACTTCCCCTCCCTCCCCCCCCCCCCCCTTATATTTTCAATCAATTAGTGCAGCCACATGCTTGTAGCCACGCAATGCCTCTCCCCTTTGACTCCTCTCCTTTTTTGCAGCTACCCAACCTTATCAGTTGATCCTCTGGGAAAACGTTAGAGGCCCCCCTTCACCATGGCCGTGATGATGCTGCAGGGGTCATCGATGTTGCGATAGCTGGATGTTGGGAGGGAGGCTGCCAGGCACGCACTACGGGATCTGTCATGTATATATAGCTCACATTGTTGCAAGCGCCTCCCTGCTGCACCGGTTTGCTGCAAATTATGATGAGGTTGTTGTGGTGTGTTTACGCAACAATGGTGTGCTTCAACAACAATGATGTTGATGCAAATAGTTGCATGACGGTGGTGCTGCTTCGGAGGCTTGCTGCATCGATGGTTATTTCTCTGCAACAACATTGGTGCGACAATGATGGTGGCGGTGTGCTTCTGCAACAACGACATTGCTCCTATTACCCCCACAACGTTGTTGCGAGCTCCGACCGGGGACACACCGAGAAGGCGTGTGGTGTTGGGAGCGCTGCAAGGTCGAGGGGGGGACTTCAGGAGGGTGTTGCACACAAGTGTCCTCTGGTTTCGTGCATTTGCATGGGAGGCGAGTGTGAAGGAGGCAGTGGGTTCACACGGAGCACACACGTAATTAGATTGAGAGAGAAAAATAAGGGAAGACGGGAAACGTAGTACATGTATTGCAAATGGCGAATACCTTATAAAAACTAGTAGCGTTATTTGTGCGCACGTTATATCTAGTATTGTTTTCTTTGTTTCCATATTGAATAAACCATGATCTTTCCTCTTCCACTCTAGGTTTCCAAGTGTCTATCTTAGTCACTTATAATTAGTGTCTATCTTCCTAGTACCAATTTATAAAAGATTCATCGAGAAGTAAGTCTAAATATTTGTAACTTATGTCATATTTATACATGTAGATTCACCCTCTTGTCTAACCAAGTTATTGATGATTGTACAACCCTATAGTCGTCTCCTGATTTGTATGATATAATATTGCCTCGAATTGCTTCCTTCCTAGCTCACCATACCTTTATTGTCTACGTTTTTTGCAGGTACCCTTATTGGCTATGTTGCTCGACCATTGATCTAAGCCATTACATTCATTCTTTTGTGGGGAGAGCCATTACATTTGTTGGTATATGTTGTGTAAGCTTATCAGAACATTATATTTCTCACTTGTCTACAATTATTATAGTTTTTTTATTCCCATGTTATTTGGAATTGATCTATACTTTTTAGACCAACTAAAATTTGCATTAGATAATTGACATAATTTGTGTGTGTGGCATTTTTTGAAACATTATCTCTCGCTCACATTTTTTTCAATTTAGTTTTATGTGAATTATCTTACTGTCACTATCACCATAGCTTGTTCTATCTAATGGTACCCATGTTATTTTGACATGACCTATAGTTTAAACATAACTGAAAGTGCCTACTTTATACTCCCTGTGTTTCATAATGTAGTGCGTACTGATTTTTTGAAAAGTCAAACTCTAAAAACTTAGATTGAGTTTTTAGAGATAACTATTTATATTTACAATACCAAATGTATAAAGTATGAAAGTTGTTCTTATCTAATGATATAAGTTTGCCATTCTAGATGTAAATGTTTCTTCACAAATTCGATCAAAGTTTGTGATGCTTGACCTTTAAAGAAACATGCACTACATTATGGAACAAAGGGAGTATTTGATATGTCATGTTGCTCCAATCACCATTTTTGTAGTCACAACATCGTTTTATTGTTGTATGATACATGCATTGACTTGCATCTTGAAAATAAACATTTGTATTTCTTACCCGATGTCTTGCATGCATTGGATTTGGTTCGTGTATGCATATATACTAGAACGTTGGGCGCGCTTCGTTGCGCCCTTGGTGTTGTTGGATTTCTTAAAAAATATTCACCTTGTCTTAAAATATAAGGTCTAATGGTTTTTAAATACTCAAACTTGTAAAATTTACGCAAATTTACATAGTATCAAAATCCATAATATCAAATCGGCGTTTTTAGAATCATCGCGAAATGAATACCCCTACTTATTTTGTTTAATATTGTGTTGTGAACTTGGTCAAAGTGAAATAAATTTGACTTTCCTAAACACTAATACCCCTTATATTTTGGAACTGATGGAGTATTTAGTTAGGCGGGTGGGGGAGATTATAGAGTGTATTTAATATTTATTTATAATGGGTGATTTGGTGGACCTTTCGTGGTGTGTTTCGATGTTATCCGATAACCATCCGATAACCGGCATATATTTATGTGGGAATTTTTTTTGTGTGAGTGGTTGTATATACTATATTGGTGCTACAATATCACATGGTGACACTTCTTTTTCTAGGTTGCGGGAGGGTGCGCGGATTGATATGTTTTTATTGGCCGGTTGCGCTGCTGATTGATTTGAAAAATTACTCGCCAGTCAAAAATGTAAACCAAATCCAAAATTGAATAAATCAGTTGAATTGAAGAGCTTCAAAATTAGGAAACATTGTGAACTAGAAGAATTGTATGGGAGAGCTTGTGAAGTCACTAGTGGGAAAGAGCTTGTACGTAAACACTAATAAGTGGCAGGCACGGTGGGGCACCTGTCACCGCTATTATTAAAAACAGTTGTGGCGTGTGCCGCGGCCACCCGCCACATCTAAAGTCTTTCAAGTGGCGGGCAATAGTTCGTGTTCGTCATAGGTAGGCTCTTACAAAATAGCCCACTGGCTCGATAGTGTAGTGGCGAGCAGGTCGAGAGCGTCCACACTGGTTCTACATTACTTGTGGTTGGTGGCTCGCATCACCCGCCACAACCATAGATTGACAAAATGTGCCAAACACGTCCAAACTTTCTTAATATTTGCGGTGAGGTGAACTAGTGCGCACGCCACAACAGTTCTCCCGCATCTATTTTCGGTTCCTCTCCCCGTTGACGGCTCACTCACTCAGTCAGTTCGTCTCCCCCCTCACTCACTCAGTTCCTCCTCCCGTCGTTGTGCGCCTTGCCTGCCGCCGCTGACGTGCCTCTAACCCACACCACCGCTGGATCTGCACACGGGTGACCACCCGACCGCCCTCCTCATGCGACGGCCCTTCCCCGTCCCGACCATCCATTGCCGCCGCGAGGCCCCGCTGCCTCTCGCCGTTGTCGCTCCCCTCCACCAATCCAAGTCCCCTCCCCGCAAGTAGCTGATACTTGTGATCTGCGTTGTTTTTTCCATGAAGAGGGACGGGTAATCCCAGCATAATGTGGGTAAGTAATTCCCTCGATTAAAAAACCAAGGTTTATAGAACCGATAGGAATATCTATCATCAACCGTCTTCAGCGGGTGCACACAAAAGAGCAAACAACTTGCACCTAACGTGGGAAGAGGGTAGTCAATCCCCTCGATCTCGTTATTTGCAAGCAAATGAGGTGTGTAGATAATTGTCACTTGTAAAATGAAATAAAAGACAAATAATAACAACGAGGAAATTATATGTTTTCTGAATATATAAGTGAATAGACCCGAGGGTTATAATGTTCTCTAGTGGCATCTCTCACGAAAGCAACATATGGTGCGTAAACAAATTACTGTTGGGCAATTGACAGAACATCGGATAGTTATGCGATTTTTATGGCAATGATCATGTGTATATAAGCATAACGTCCATAAAAAAATAGGCCGACTCCTTCTTTCACCTAATACTATTACTACACCCATCGACCGCTATCCACCATGCATCTAGAGTATTAAGTCAAACAGAGTAACACTCAACCAATATGAATAAACCCCAGCATTTTATCCTTAGTGGAAGCATCACTAACATGCAACTTGTCCCCTTCTGCCACTGGCATATAGATACTTGACAGGTTGAACCCACTACGACTCACCCCTCTCACTGAAGAAATACCAAACTACTTGGCCAAAGCAATTCAATAGATCAGAGAGAATTACGAAGTTATGATGATCATGCAAATAAGAATCATAATAATTTCAAAGAAGACTCAAATACTTTTCATGTATAATCTAAACATAAACAAAAAATTCATTTGATCCCAACAAACACACCATACCAAGTAATTACATCGGATAGATCAAAGCGAGATGCGATGATCATTGTATTAAATATCAAGAGATAGAGAGATCGATATCTAAATACTAACTATAAATCCATAGGTGTGTGGTGAACTACTCACACATCATCACGAGGGCAGCAAGGTTGATGAAAAGGCCCTCTGTGATCGATCCCCCCTCCGGCAGGATGCCAGAACAGAGCCCTTGATGGGATAGTCGTGGAACAGAGACTTGCAGCGGTGGAAAAAGTGTTTCTCTCTTCTTTTTAGGGTTATGTGCAAAGTGTTTCTTCCATTGCAAAGGGAGTGGTCACTGGAAGCGGAACTGTCCGAGATACTTGGCAGATAAGAAGCCTGGCAATGTCCACAAAGGTATATTTGATATACATGTTATTGACGTGTTCCTTACTACTGCTTGTTGTAGCCCCTAGGTATTTGATACCGGTCTAGTTGCTAACATTAGTAACTCGAAACATGAGTTGCGGAAGAAACGGAGACTAGCTAAGGGTGAGGTGACGATGTGTATTGGAAGTGTTTCCAAGGTTGATGTTATCACCATCGCACACTCCATCTACCTTCGGGATTAGTGATAAACATAAATAAATGTTATTTGGTGTCTGCGTTATTATATTGATTTTATTTATCACGAGATGATTATTCACGTAAGTTAGAGAATAATGGGTTATTCTGTTTACATGAATAATATCTTTCATGATCATGCACCCAATGTGACTCATTTACTGAATCTCGGTCGTAGTGATACACACTATCATAGTATTTATGCCAAAAGATACAAAGTTAGTAGTGACAGTACCACTTACTTGTGGCACTGTCGCTTAGGTCATATTGGTGTAAAACGCATGAAGAAACTCCATGATGATAGATCTTTGGACTCACTCGATCTTGAATCGTTTGAGACATGCAAACCATGCCTATTGGTGTAAATGCATGATGAAACTCCAGGTTGATGGATATTTTGGACTCACTTGATACTAAATCGCTTGAGACACGCAAATCATGCAACATGGGCAAGATGACTGAAGGCCTCGTTTTCAAGTGAGATGGAACATGGAAGTGACTTATTAGAAATAATACATTTTGATGTATGCGGTCCAATGAGTGCTGAAGCACGCATCGAATATCGTTATGTTCTTACTTCACAGATGATTCGAGTAGATACGACTATATTTACTTGATGAATCACAAATCTGAAATGTTGAAAAGTTCAAGCAATTCCAGAGTGAAGTTGAAGGTCGTCGTGCCGATAGGATGAAATGTCTACGATCTGATCGTACAGGTGAATATCCAAGTTACGAGTTTGCCATACATTCAAGACAATGTGGAAATTGCTTCACAACTCATGCCACATGGAACACCATAGTGTGATGGTGTGTCCGAACGTCGTAGTTGTGCCCTATTGGATATGATGCGTACTATGATGTCTCTTACTGGTTTGCCACTATTGTTTTGAGGTTATGCATTAGAGACAACCACATTCACTTTAAATAGGGCACCATATAATTCTGTTGAGATGACACCGTATGGATTATGGTTTGGCAAGAAACCTAAGCTGTCATTTCTTATAGATTGGGGCTGCGATGATCATGTCAAAAGGCTTCAGCCTAATAATCTTGAACCAAAAGCGGATAAATGCATATTCATAGGATACCCAAAGGAAATAGTTGGGTATACCTCCTATCTCACATCCGAAGGCAAAGTGTTTGTTGCTAAGAACGGGCATTCCTCACAAAGAGTTTCTCTCGAAAAAATTGAGTGGGGGGATGGTGGAACTTGATGAGGTTACTGAACCATCACTTCAACCAGAGATTATAGGGCACAGGAAGATGTTCCTGTGTAACCTACACTAGTTAAAAAGGAAGCTAATGATAGTGATCATGAAGCTTCAGATCAAGTTACTACCAAACCTCGTAGGTCGACAAGGACACGTACTGCCGCAGAGTAGTATGGTAATCCTATCTTGAAGGTCATGTTATTGGACAACGATGAACCTACGAGCTATGGAGAAGGGATGGGCCCGTATTCCGACAAATGGGAGGAAGCATGAAATTCGAGATAGGATCGATGTATGAAACAAAGTGTGGACTTTGGAAGAAACTTGATGTTCGTAAGGCTATTACGTACAAATGGTTCTTTAAAAGGAAGATAGACGATGATGGTAATTTTCACCACTTAGAAATCTCGACTTATCGCTAAGAGGTTTCTGACAAGTTTAAAGGAGTTGACTACGATGAGATTTTCCCACCCGTAGTGATGCTAAAGTCTGTTGGAATTATGTTAGCAGTTGCTGCATTTTTCGATTATGAAATCTGGCAAATGGATGTCAAAACATTGTTTCCTTAACGGTTTCCTTGAGGAAAGGTTGTATGCGATACAAACAAAACGTTTTGTCGATCTTAAGGATGCTAAAAGACACGCGAGATCCAGCGATCCATTTATGGACTGGTGCTAGCATCTCGGACTTAGAATAAGTTCTTTGATGAGTGATCAAAGCTTTTGGTTTATACAGAGTTTATGAGGAAACTTGTATTTACAAGAAAGTGAGTGTGAGCACTATAGAATTTCTGATAAGTACATGTAGATGACATGTTGTTGATCGGAAATGATGTAGAATTTCTGGAAAGCATATAGGGTTATTTGAAAGGAGATTTTCAATGGAAAACCTGGATTAAGCTACTTGAACATTATCCTTGGTAACTGCTGGACTAAGGAAATGTTTTTCGATTATGGAGGTGATAAAAGAGTTCGTCCTAAGGGGTTACATCGATGCAAGCTTTGACACTAATATGGATAACTCTCAGTAGCAAACCGGATTCGTATAGTGGAGCAGACAGTTGGAATTGTTCCAAGTGAAGTGTGGTAGGAGCATCTACAGTATGACATAGAGATTTGTAAATGACACACCGATCTGAATGTTTCAGATCCATTGACTAAAACCTCTCTCACAAGCAAAACATGATCAAACCCCAGAGCTCATTGGGTGTTAATCACATAGTGATGTGAACTAGATTATTGACTCTAGTGCAAGTGGGAGACTGATGGAAATATGCCCTAGAGGCAATAATAAATTATTTATTATCATATTTCCTTGTTCATAATAATCGTTTATTATCCATGCTATAATTGTATTGATTGGAAACTCAAATACATGTGTAGATACATAGACAACACCATGTCCCTAGTGAGCCTCTACTAGACTAGCTCGTTGATCAAAGATGGCTAAGGTATCCTAACCATAGACATGAGTTGTCGTTTGATAACGGGATCACATCATTAGGAGATATAAGACCCAAACTATGAGCGTAGCATATGATCATGTCAGTTTATTGCTATTATTTTCTGCATGTAGAGTATCCGTTCCTATGACCGTGAGACCATGCAACTCAGTGACACCGGAGGAATACCTTGTGTGTATCAAACGCCGCAAAGTAACTGGGTGAATATAAAGATGCTCTACAAGTATCTCTGAGGGGTGTCTGTGTAGTTGGCATGGATCAAGATTGGGATTTCTTACTCCGTATGACGGAGATGTATCTCAGGACCCAATCGGTACTATAACATCACAAGAAGCTTGCAAGAAGTGTGACTAAAGAGTTAACCACATGATCTTGTATTACGGAACGAGTAAAGAGACTTTCTTGTGACGAGATTGAACTAGGTATCGAGATACCGACGATCGAATCTCGGGCAAGTAACATACCGATGGACAAAGGGAACTGCATACGAGATTGATTGAATCCTTGACATCGTGGTTCGGCTGATAAAGATCTTCGTAGAATATGTAGGAAACAATATGCGAATCCAGGTCCCGCTATTGGTTATTGACCCAAGATGTGTCTCGGTCATGTCTGCGTAGTTCTCGAACCCGTAGGGTGTGCACACTTAGCGTTCGATGACACTAGAGTAGTATTGGGATATATACGTTGGTGACCGAATGTTGTTCAGAGTCCCGGATGAGATCCTGGACGTCACAAGGAACTCCGAAATGGTCCGGAGGTAAAAATTCATATATGGGAAGTCTTGTTTTGACTACCCGAAAAGTTTTGGGTTTTATCGGTATTGTACCGGGAAGCTTCTGAAAGGTTCCAGAGGGTTCCGGAGGAGTCCGTAAGGGTCCCTCCAACCTCTAGGACGTGCATGGGATGTAAGGGGGGGTACAAGCCTTGTTGGACCAGCCCCAAGGGCCCGTGCGTTTGGGAGGGAAGAGTCCCTAAAGGGGAAGGCACGTCCTAGGTGCCTTGGGGAGGGAGGAAACCTCCCTAGGCCCACGCCACCTCCTTGGAGGAGGGGCTAGGGCTGCGACCCAACCCTCCCCCTTGCCTCATATATATAGTGGGGGAGAGGGAGGGGCTGAACACACCAATTCCCAGCCCCGGTGGCAGCCCTACCTCTCCAATAACTCCGTTTTCTCCTCAGATCAGTTCCGGCAGTGCTTGAGGAAGCTCTACTAGCACTGCTCCACCATGCCGTCGTGATGGATGAGATCCCATATACTTCTCCTTCCTCTCTTGCTGGATCAGGAAGGAGGATAAGTCATCGAGTCGTACGTGTGCTGAACACGGAGGTGTTGTCCTTTCAGCGCTAGATCAGGACGGATCGTGACAGGAATGCGGGACAGATCGTGACTGAATCATGAAGACGTTCGACTAAATCAACTGGATTATATACGCTTTCTCTTAGTGATCTACAAGGGTGTGTAGACGCACCCCCCTCTGGTAGATGTTAGGCTCCATAGATTGATCTTGGTGAGCGTAGGAATTTTTTTGTTTCTCGTGCGACGTTCCCCAACATCATCAACTTTTAACAACATGAGTAGTAATCATTCCTGACACCCGGTAGTCGCACGAGTTCTGCCCAGCTTAAACAATCTTCATAGAATCGCTCTTAACATAAATCAAAAAAATTGCATCATCTTGGTCGGGCATGTTGAGTATCGCGATTAGATTGAAAACATGAGATAGACGACGAAGTATTCTCATTTATCTTATATTCAAAAAGATCATGTTTTCTCTCCCGCCGGTAGCATTGATCAGCCTTTTTTGGGGTTTTCTAATCTAAAATATGTTTGCGTAGTCCGACGCCGTCGTCGATCCTGCACCTTTACTCTAACACCGGTACGACCACTCGGCCTCTACTCCAATCTGGCGGCCTCGCACGACGCAACGGCCCATCATGACCGTCGTTCGCGAGTCTATCCGTTCTGTCGCTCTACGTTGGCCGTCGCCGCCGTGCTCCGAACAGGACTCCTGCATCAACTACTGTTTTCGCTCCCACTCACTGGCAGCCTCGGGATCGCCGGCTTTTGGGCTCTTCGGATTCCTCGGGCTTGCCGGCCCCCTCGTCGGGTGCCTCGTGATCGCCGGCTACCAGACTCACTAGTTGCGCCGGGCTCGCCAGCTCCATCAGGCCTATCGGTTGATGGCTGCCGGCTGTGTCGGGCTCACGGCTACCTCGGGCTTGTAGGCCCCCTCGTCGGCTGCCTCGGGCTCACTGGTCTCTTGATGGCCTTCTTTGGCACGTTGTTCCCCGTCGATCGTCATCTCGTTGGTCTACTCGATCATCCCACTTCACCGTCCACGACACCGTCATCATCACCGAGAAGCGCCTCAACCTCGTATGCGATCAGATTGATACGTCGTCCGCCGCAATCCTCTCCATCCGCACTGCACGACTAACTTGATCAGTCGGTTGCACGCGCATCTGCATGTCCTGTGAAAGTTGTCCCCGAGTACAACACACCACTTCACTAATCAGTCAACAGGTTGTCGTTGCATCGCCCCATCTGGCCGCAGCGCTGCCGCCCCGTGGTTTTTCCCGCAACTACGCCGACTCGCGAGTTGCCATTGTGTCGCCTGATGACCCACAAGTATAGGGGATCAATCGCAGTCCTTTCGATAAGTAAGAGTGTCAAACCCAACGAGGAGGAGAAGGCTCTGATAAATGGTTTTCAGCAAGGTAATAACTGCAAGCACTCAAAGCAGCGGTAACAAGTGATGGTGTAGTGAGGTGAAACGTAGCAAGCGAAAAGTAACAAGTGACAAGTAGTAGCAACGATGCAGCAAAGTGGCCCAATACCTTTTGTAGCAAGGGACAAGCCTGAGCAAAGTCTTATAAGAGGAAAAACGCTACCGAGGACACACGGGAATTTCTGTCATGCTAGTTTCATCATGTTCATTTGATTCACGTTCGGTACTTTGATAGTTTGATATGTGGGTGGACCGGCGCTTGGGTACTTCCCTTACTTGGACAAGCATCCCACTTATGATTAACCCCTCTCGCAAGCATCCGCAACTACGAAAGAAGAATTAAGACAACGTCTAACCATAGCATTAAACTAGTGGATCCAAATCAGCCCCTTACGAAGCAACGCATAGACTCGGGTTTAAGCTTCTGTCACTCTAGCAACCCATCATCTACTTACTACTCCCCAATGCCTTCCTCTAGGCCCAAATATGGTGAAGTGTTATGTAGTCGACATTCACATAACACCACTAGAGGAAAAACAACATACAACATATCAAAATACCGAATGAATACCAAATTCACATGACTATTATTAGCATGACTTATCCCATGTCCTCAGGAACAAAAGTAACTACTCACAAAGCATAATCATAATCATGATCAGAGGTGTAATGAATAGCATCAAGGATCTGAACATAAACTCTTCCACCAAGTAATCCAACTAGCATCAACTACAAAGAGTAATCAACACTACTAGCAACCTTACAAGTACCAATCGGAGTCGCGAGACGGAGATTGGTTACAAGAGATGAACTAGGGTTTGGAGAGGAGATGGTGCTGATGAAGATGTTGATGGAGATGACTCCCCTCCGACGAGAGGAGTGTTGGTGATGACGAAGGCGACGATTTCCCCCTCCGGGAGGGAAGTTTCCCCGGCAGGATCGTCCTGCCGGAGCTCTAGATTGATTCTGCTCAAGTTCCGCCTCGTGGCGGCGGCGAATCCACGAAAAATCTCCACCTTGATTTTTTCTCGGACGAAACCCTTCATATAGCAAAAGAGGGGGGGCAATGGGCCACCAGGGTGCCCACAAGCCCTGTTGCTGCGGCCTGGGGGGTAGGCCGCGGCAACCAGGCTTGTGGGCCCCTGGCTGCTCCCCTCTGACACTTCTTTCGCCCAGTGTTTTTTATATATTTCCAAAAAAATCCACGTTGATTTTCAGGGCATTTGGAGTTGCGCAGAATAGAGGACTCAGACTTGCTCCTTTTCCAGTCCAGAATTCTAGCTGCCGGTATTCTCTCTCGTCAAATAAACCTTGCAAAATAAGAGAGAAAAGGTATAAATATGGTTCCACAAAGTATAATAACAGTCCATAAAGTGATAAATATCAACATGAAAGCATGATGCAAAATGGACGTATCATCGCCCCTTTGAGTCGTAGTGCCATGACACGCAGTTCCGGCCGATACCCGAGGCCATCTCCATAGATGCATCGACCCTCACTCCGGCACTGCGCTGCCCCTTCGGGGCATAGCACCATGGCAAGCGGTCCATGTCGCCGCTTATAGGACTTCCGATCGTTACCCAAACCATCATACATGCACTGCGTCGCCCCTTTGGGTCGTAGCGCCGCGGCCCGCGGTCCACTCCGCCATTCCCGTGCATTGACTTTGCATGGTATATGTCATGTCGCCTCCCTCGGCGCGGGATCGCCATCGTCTATGCCGGTATTCATCATGTTGTCGGGTTCTTCCTCGCCTACTTCAAGCATCGTCGCCACGCTCCTAACCCAGCAACCGCCGCCACCTCCGTGAGATCGCTGCCACCGCTCTTCTTCTGCGCCGCTGCCGCTCGCTCACCTGAGTCGTGCCGCCCGTCCACCCTCTTCGTCTTTGTCCAGCACCATCTCATCGCCAACATTGCCATCATCTTCCTCGACCATCATTGATAACATAGGCCTTATGCCGCTTTGCGCCGCAACCGTCATCGAGTCCTCCTCTGATGGCCCCTCTGACTCCTTCGACATGGCATACAACTTCTCTAGGTCCACGTCTACGCATGCCTGGTGCTGGCAACACCGACGCATGCTTTCGTCCCCGATGCATTCCCAGGCCTAGCAAGCCTAGAGGGGCGCATCGTCAACATCGTCTTCGTTCGTCTATGCATGCATGGTGCTGGCAACACCGATGCGTCCCTTCGTCTATGATGTGTCCCCGGGCTTGGAAAACCCGGAGCGATGCATCGCCCACAACGTCTTCTTCTCTATTCACCACTACTTTGACATCACTGTGTCTATGACTAACTCATCGCCTCTTTGCACTCGCGGCTCCATGATGACTTCCTTGACACCGGCCATCCCGACTCGAATTGACCACAACGTTCTTCGCATGGCTACCTCCATCACGGTTACACAATCATTTGCTCTCGGCTACCTCGACAATGACACAAAGGGCTACCGTCTTGCTTGAGTAACCTTTTCCACTCCAGCCACAACTTCTGCGATGCATCGACCATTACGACTGGGCAGGAAGGAGGGGGTTGTCCGTCGGCTTACCTTTCGATTTTTCTCGAGTCTCATCGTCTGCGTCGCTACCTTGTGACTCCGGAGATATTGAATATCGTGATTAGATTAAAACACATAAGATAGATATACGAAGTATTTTGGTTAATCGAGGAGGCTCAAGCAATAAGCGTCGATTTCACCAATCCTCTCTGTACTTTATGATAAGGGCGGCTGCTAGGGATAAGCCCACTGATCTGTAAAAACGATCAGCCGCCTAGCCAACGGTCCATCTGTGCTAATACAATCTGTTTTGAGCCACTTGATTTTCTGATGACCAGACCATCACTTCCATCCCATCCTGCCCCATGTAAGGCTTCACACAACGCTCACTAGTGGAAAACGGGCGGTCCCGGCCTGTCTCTGCGCCGGGACTAAAGGTCCGTCCACGTCGCCCCAAATTGCAATGCCTCCCTCGAGGCTTTAGTCCCGGTCCGTAAGGAGCCTTTAGTCCGGGCTTGTGTCCCAAACCGGGACTAAAGGGCTACGCGGTGTGCAGCCCGCATGTGCGCCACCTTTAGTCCCGGTTTGTGTCTCAAACCGGGACTAAAGTCCTCTGCCTATATGTAGCACAGCCCCCCTCTCCCCTCTTCCTTGCATTTTTCTTGGATGGAGGATTGTGGGTGTGTGCTAGCTCTCCACTTTTTTTTATGCACTAGAGGTGTTTGTTGAAATGTGTGTTAGAGCGATGCCGCTTCAGTTCACCGAACACAACTACGATATGAGATGCCCGAGCCACACTTAAACCTCTTCCTCTTTATTTCTACTTATTCTAAAAGGTTAGCAACTATATTTCCTCGTTTAGACCGTGCGGTACTAATTTTTAGGATCGTGATTGTATTTGATATACTGTCGTATAACACAGATGAGCCATTCATGGATGTACGATGATCGACGCACAGCCGCTTACAGAGAAGGCGTGCATTCTTTTCGAGATGCTGCCGATGCGAATAAGCATGGTGGTGGCTATATGTTTTGTCCATGTGTTGAATGTCGGAATGAGAAGGATTACACTTCCTCAAGAGTCATTCAGAGCCACCTGCTTCGGTCCGGTTTTATGTCGGGCTATAATGTTTGAACCAAGCACGGAGAAAGAGGGGTTATGATGGAAGACGACGATGAAGAAGAAGAGAATGATGATGACAACTACCGATCTATGTTCCCTGAGTATGCTGATACCGCAATGGAAGACAATGAAGAAGAAGATCAGGATGAAGAACGGGAACCAGATGAGCCCGCTGATGATCTTGGCCGGGTCATTTCTGATGCACGGCGAGGTTGCGACACAGAAAAGGAGAGGTTGCAGTTCGAGTAGATGTTACAGGACCACAACAAATTGTTGTACCCAACTTGTGAAGATGGCCAGAAGAAGCTGGGTAGCACACTGGAATGCTGAAGTGGAAGGCAGAGACCGGTGTGACTGACTCGTCATTCGAAAAGTTGCTGGTACTGATGAAGAAGATGCTTCCAAGAAAGAACGAATTGCCCGCCAGCATGTATGAAGCAAAGAAGCTTGTCTGCCCTCTAGGATTAGACGTGCAGAAGATACATGCATGCCCTAATGACTGCATCCTCTACCGCGGTGAGAAGTACGACAATATGGATAAATGCCCGGTATGCACTGCATTGCGGTATGAGATCAGAAAAGATGACCCTGGTGATATTGAGGGCGAGCCACCCAGGAAGAGGGTTCCTGCCAAGGTGATGTGGTATGCTCCTATAATACCACGGTTGAAACGCCTGTTCAGAAATAAAGATCATGCGAAGTTGTTGCGATGGCACATGGAAGATCGTATGAAAGACGATAAGTTGAGGCACACCGCTGATGGTCGACAGTGGAGAAAAATCGAGAGAGAGTCCCCGAGATTTGCAGCTGACGCAAGGAACTTATGGTTAGGTCTGAGTACAGATGGCATGAATCCTTTTGGGGAGCAGAGTTGCAGTCACAGCACCTGGCTCGTTACTCTATGTATCTACAACCTTCCTCCTTGGTTGTGCATGAAGCGGAAGTTCATTATGATGCCAGTGCTTATCCAAGGTCCAAAGCAACCCAGCAACGATATTGATGTGTACCTAAGGCCATTAGTTGATGAACTTTTACAGCTGTGGGCCGAACCAGGTGTACGTGTGTGGGACGAGCACAAACAAGAGGAATTTGACCTTCGAGCGTTGCTTTTCGTAACCTCCTTGTAAAGAGTATTTCATATTGTGTTATCGTAAATAATTTGCTACCCATGGTGGTAGCTACACATGGCCCTAATTTTTATCTCTAATTCAATTGGTAAATTATTTTGGACTATGAAAAATAACTCTATAACAAAAATATCATGACTTTGGACCAGGCAGACAAGCAAACATGCAATTATGCTAAAAAGGCAAGCAAAAAGGACCAAGTGAAGTGAGAAACACCCCTTTCTACAAAACGAAAAGGCACTTGTGTCGAAAAGGTAATAAAAATACAAAGAGAAGTGATAAAAAGTCATTTCTATACAACCAAAATGCACTTGTGCCATTGCCATTGAAACCCAACACCTCATATATAAAAAAGTGCAATTACACCTAAGGCTGTGTACCTACTACCATGCATAGAAAATCACCTCTCGTTGTGTTATTCACACATATGATGTTATACGGTCCTGCTAAACTAACATGTCTACCCATTAGTGGTGAGACTGGGTTTTTCTTTGTTTGTTAACAATATTTATGAAAGAAACTAAGATATCAAATTGTTGTATTAAATAAATAAGGTTTAAATAATTAATGTACATATTCAAAAAAAATGATGGCCAACTAGTTAAACAATAATCATATATTTTGGTACAACATAGTTCCTATAAAATATGACATTTGACATCATGTTGGAATCTATACTTATTTTCCCTTTGCATGTTGTGTTGTGTATGTTTCTAAGAGCCATGGAGCATAATTATAAAGTTCCTTGTGACAAGATCTAATGGTAATTTCTGTTAATCCGGCCACAAAACATATATCTGCAAAACAAGAATTATTTTTGTGAGAAGATATTCACTGCATGCAAATAATCCATACAAATAAAATACTATACAATGAAAATCTACTACCTTTAATAGCCACCTTGTCACGTGGTTCCATGAACGATTTAGATATTAAATATATTATAGTTCCAGCTATTGATATAGCATTCCTTCTGCATAATAGATTTATCATTACGTATACAATTGCAAAATGTAAACATGTTAATTGGAGCATATTAAAATTATGTAATAACACAATTGATACCCTTTCATTACTAATTTTATTTTCACTTTTTTGTGCATGTATGAATATATAGATTAAGTAATGTAATTATGCATTTGATAACAAATACCTTATATCAAGTCTCTGCACTCGATTTGCTGCTTCTTCTGCTGCTTGAATCGCTTTGTTTGACATTCCAAGTGTTGAACAAAAACGTCGCTACAAAGTGTGAATTATAGGGTAAAGTTTTGATAGAAATTATTACTTGAACACATTTATATTCTACTACCATCTATAAAAAATGAACTACTAGGCAAACTTCCTAAAAATATTATGATGTAATGAAGTAACTATGAAAATACGTACCACGAGATCCCTAGGACGAACACTGTTGATCTCCATGGATTCGCTTTTCTTCTCTTCAATATGTTGTACTAGTAAATATTTTGCTCGAGAAATTTCCTTTTTTGTAACTCCGTTAGTGACGGTGCAAATCTCTATTTTTAGATAGAAACAAAGAAGATTATTGATAATGTATGATAAAATGTTCATATATTCCTATAATAAAGTTCATACCTTTTATAGTTCGAGGCTTATTAGCTTGCCTGCATGCTATGTACAACCAAGCAGCACAAATAGAATGTTTCTTCCTTACATTAAATATCTTAAGATCATTTGCTTTCATGTATAAATTTGTTGCTTGAAGCTTTATGTTATCCACAATGCCCAACCTAAAAATAATGTGGTTAATTAGTTCACCTAGTTTTATGCTACACTTCTTATTCGAATTATGTTTATTTTTGTGTTCACTATAGTATAAATATATATTATAATGAACTTTGGACAAGTCAAGATAACAACCACATTAGTAAAAAATATTTTAACTATCTTAAAGTTCACATGGACACATAATAGATCATTCCAATATATTAATATTACAATCATATTTGTATAGAAATATATATATATATATAAATACTAGTAATTAATAAATTTGAATTTAATGTACATAAGAATATGAATTCACCGGTCGGACATATCAGCTATATAGTGAATTGCATTGTCGGGTTGATGGGAAGAAAAATCAACACACTTTTGTATATTTCCGCGAAAAGATTTGTGTTGATCAAATATGTTGTTCTCTAATCTCATAACTGTTGTAGAATTATGCCTTGATTTCAGATTATTTGGGGTTTTTACTGTAGAAATAGGGTCATAATTATCATCATTTGATGCTAAAGGGGTAAATCTATGCCAATCTTTCTCATCAATGTAATGACTATCCAATACAAGACCGCATTCTGAGCATATGGTATCTCCAGTTGCGCGATCGAATACTATCACTGTGCTAATGTTACAATCTTTATAGTATGACGATTCCATTAGAATGTGCGATTATGAAGAGGCACAGTTTGAGGAGGTTGGATAACTAGGAAACCACTAAGACTATAACCAAATAACAACTACATTTATGCTTTAATGGCTTGTGTGCTATTCCACATTTATAAGGCACTAAGCCAAAATGTCATAAGCATGACTGTGAATAGTAGATATTTTGTAAGATCCACTTAACTAGAAGGTGGTTGTCTCGTCGGCATACAAAAGTTTATATGCAGTTTGGTAGATTAAGAAAGTTTATGTCATATATTTCAATTTAGCTAACGTAGAAGTTTAGTTCAAGTTGTAAATAAAGTGAAGAAATTGCATCAAGGTACAAGTCAATTATATCAATGTTGAACCACCTTTATTGGCAGTAAATCAAATTTTAACCTCCCGCAAGATTGTGCTAACACAAATTAAGGTTGACAATGCTATGAGTGTAGTTTTTTTATCTTCCATGTAGGTGTATCCTCTATGCTCACCGTTCTGATAGCATCGAGTTGCACAGAACTATGTCAGTCATTGGTTTTTACACAAAATAATGGAAACACATCTGCATTTGTTTGGAAAGAAATTCTCTCTTGTTTTAATTAAAAAAAGTTAATGACAGTGATAGGTTCTCAAATATTGCAACGAGGATGCTAGTACATGTACGTCGAGAGGTCCGTCACCTAATTCGAAAAGTTAGTTGCTTTTTTTAGAAACCAGCAAGAGCTCTACCTTTGCATTAAAAAGAAGAGAGTTGACCAGCTTATAAGGAAAACTGGTCGAAAACCGATACATCAAAACACGCGAGCCAAGGACACTGCCGCCCACGCGGAGAACCCGAGACCGAGGTGACAAAGGTGGTGAAGGGGCTCCCACGACGACGCCTACAAGGAGGGAACGACGTCGTAGGACACCATCGACGCCGGCAACGATCGAGGTCTTGCAAGGATTTCGCTTGGAGCTCACCGAAACCGTCGTCACAGCAGCCTGTCTAGCAAACCGTCTTCGGCCACATGTCGACCGTCCTCGCCCAAGCCGCCAGCTCAAACACGCAAGGCAGCTCACCGCCGCCAAACCCTCCCGCGACCGCGCACCCGGGACCACCTCCCCGGCCTCCACAAGCCACCAACCCGCCTCCTGCGAGGCCGAGGACAGCGGCTCTCCTCGCCGCCGTGTCGTTAGTTGTTACACAATAGTGGATGCACATATGCATCTTAGTGACTCAATGCAGATCTCGTCCCTCTTCTGGCAAATGCTATTGTTCATCTTCTGCCTAGCAACACATGCAATTTCCTCTCCGCCCCTTTCCGCCACTCCACATGCCTCACTCCTGTTGAAGCCCATGTCACTGACGCGGATGTCTAACCTGAGAAGGAACCCAAAGGAATAGCCCCCGACCCCACCAAATGCACCAAAGAAACCTCATCGTCGACTATGCCGGGTTTTTTCACTGTTTTGACCCACGAGCCGAAAAAAATGCACACAATGAACTCGATCTAAAACTTTTTCACGATCTGACCCTTTTAGAAACGCCAGGAACCGTGGCGTTGCATACGAATAAGGAAACGTCAGTCCACTGGACGTTGCAGGCCTTATGTGAAACGCCAGTCTACTGGACGTTGCAGGGCTTATGTGAAACGCCAAGGACGCTAGCATTTCTGGGGGGCTCTGAAACGCCAAGGACGATGGCGTTTCTGGGGGGCTATGTAACTGCCCAGCGCCCGCTACTTCGCCCACCTCATGTTCTTTCCTTCTTCCTCCGCACGAAAAAGCTCTCCCTCCTCCTCCAGATCCCCCCTTCGATCTCCCTCCTCCCCCAACCGTTTTGTTGGTTCTTTGGGGCAAATCGAAGAGGCCGGTAAGCTCCTCCAATCCCTCCAATTAGTTTTTGCAATGACTTTGTATGTGTGTAGCTTTTTATTGCACTAGGTGTACATATGTTTTGAAGTAAAATTTATTTTGTGATTGTTAATAGGTGTAGTTTATGGTGTCTCTAGGTGTAGTTTTTGGTGGCTATAGATATAACCTAGGTTTTGTTCATATTATTCGCATTAGGTTTATGCCTAGGTTTAGTTCATATTATTCGAAGAGGCCGGTAAGAATTTTGTTCATATTATGTAGGATGTTTCTGCCGGATAAATATTCGGGTCTTGATGAGTACTACGAGCAGAAGCATCGTGCGGTGCTAGTTGAAAGAGGAGAGGTAATTATGATGGCGTTGATGATTATTTTTCTATACTCCATGATTTTTATATTGTGACAAGTTGAGTCAACTAACAAATTATGCATTTGTTTGTTTAGGTTCCTCCACTACTTCGTTTGAGGGGGCACAACCCGAATGAAACTCTTTTATATGACCCTCGTTACGAGCCTTATTTTAGAAGAATGGATCTTCTTCAATTTGTGCTCAACTTTAAAGGCACCACCATGGTTGAACGCCACGGCCCTAACCGCACTTACGGACCGTTGGAGGCCGAAGACGCACTCTTTTCACCTTCCTCTTGGTGAGATGAGCATAACCTTGGAGGAAATTGCTATGATCACCGGGCTTCCTATCGAGGGCAGGGCTCTTACAGGGAAGGTTAGGTCAGATGGGTGGCGACAACGGGTTGCAACATTGGTTGGTGTTGAACCTGAGCCATGGACTGATGAAACTAGGAAGGATCCTAGGCCATCCGGTGTGTTGTTCTCTTGGATACAGAGACATTTTCGCAGGTGCCCAAAGGATGCTAGTCCGTTTGTTGTGGAGAGATTCACGAGAGCTTATCTCTAGAATCTTTTGACCCAAGTGGTGTTTCCAGATGGCACTGGGGACACGGCCTCATGGTTGTTCTTGGATCCTCTTCGTGACTGGGATGTTAAGTGGAGTTGGGGTTCGGCGGCACTAGCCTTCTTGTACCGTCAGGTATGGCTTAATATCATGCATTTTCATTTTATTCAATGGGATATGATGCATTTTCATTATATTAAATGGGTATATGTTGCATTTTCATTTTATTAAATCTGTAGTTGGATGGAGCATGTATGAGGAGTAAGCCGATGTCCAGTCTTGGAGGTTTCGTCTGGGCCCTACAGGTTTGGATGTGGGAGCGTATCCCTGTTGGCCGGAACTTCAGCCTTGCTCCGGAAGAACCTTGGAAGTACCCATTTGACGGGGATGAGGAGCGATACCCCACTATCGCATACACATGGGCTAATGTCCAATGGACGAGTATCGCGGCTATGGGGCGGTATAAGGCATACATAAGCGAGCTTGACATGCTAACTTACGAACAGGTAAATGCTTTATCAAATTTGCTTTTTTTCATGGATGGTTGACTGACTTGTTGTTATGTAGGTCAATTGGAGGTCGTACACGGTACTTAGGCAGTTCCCCCTAAGCAACATGTGCCTTCGTGACCAGCATCTTTGGCGTGTGCGGTGCCCGATGATATGCTTTTATGTGGTGGAGTGGCATCTTCCTCATCATGTTTCAAAGCAGTTCGGGGTACAACAACGCACCCCACCGGATTACGTCGAGACAAGTGTGAAGCTACATAAGTGAGTATTTTGTATCACGTGTTTCTCCTGTTGATCAATGTCTAACACAAAAAAATGAAACTGATGTAGTATTCTAATACTTTGTAGGACAAACCGGCAAAGCAATAAGACTATCATCAATTGGGAGGAGCACCACATGACTTGGGTGGACATCTGGAATGCTCAGAGACAACATTGAGTTGAAAATGATCAAACACCCGACACTGACGAGGCGGCATACTTAAGGCATTTGTAGTGGATGCGTAGAGAGTACAGAGTTATCCATAAGGCTGCCTGGACTCGTTTCGATTGCTTGGACTTGCTGCCGAGTGAGGCTGCTGATGCTGCATTCAACAATTCAATTAGGGAGACAGTTGGAGCGCATCTTGACTATGGTCTTCTCCATGGCCGAGTGGTACGTCCCTCCTTTAAAATATGAACAAGTGTCATTTATTCGTGGGTGGTATGTCACATGTGTTTTATCCAAGGCACGGAGCTATGGAGATGTATCAACGATAGTAACGTGGTCCTTGGCCGTGCCCCATGTCCACAAACAGACGGACTTGTTAGAACTACTCTGCAGGTTTGATGCCTTGTTAACCTTTGTTTTGTCGTACCTTTGTTAGCATATTAACATGTCATTATCTTTTCCTTGCGCAGAAGGTCGTCAATCGTTGCCGCACACTAGCGGCTTTACTTTCTTGCCACGGTCTTTCGTCCACCGATGTGAGGGCACGTGCGCAGTACGCGATGGATGTGCAGTCTTCCGCTCGTCCGTCTGCCAGCTGTCCACGGTCCTCTTCCGCTCGTCCGTCTTCGAGTCGAGCACATGCTTCTTCTAGCCGAGCACATGTTCCGCATCCAAGTTTGGGAGATCGGAGATTGAAGAAGAAGAGGAGTCAGACAACGAGGCCGCGGATCCGGACTTCATTGAGTTTGGGGCTTCGCGGATGAAAGATGCTCCGCATCCAAGTCAACCCACTCAGGCGACGGAAGAAACACGTCGAGCTAGCTCAAGGAACATCCGACGTCCTGGCTGGCAGAATAATCCAGAGGGCTACGTCACTAAGGGCAAGATGGCTGCGAAGAGAGGGAGGAAATGAAGTATGAACTAGTGTCATGTCATGCTAGTATGAACTTGTCTTATGGAGTTTTATGTAGTTTCAAGTTTGAAGTATGAACTTGGGTTATGGAGTTTTACGTAGTTTGAAGTATGAACTTGTCTTATGGAGTTTTATGTAGTTTCAAGTTTGAAGTATGAATTTGGCTTAAGTACTTTGAAGTATGAACTGTGAACTAGTGAATTTGTCTTATGGAGTTTTATGATGTTTCAAGTTTTATGAACTAGTGAACTTGTCATGTCATGCTACTTATACTTTTGATATGCGGATGGTTGAATGCTATGGTATGAGAAGTGCTAGCTGGAATCAAAATCTTTACTGAAACAAACTAGCAAGTTGGAACATCTACTAACTTCATATTGTGTGTAAGTTGGAAACGTTTTGACAGTTTCTGGTCTAAAGAAACGCCGAGGCCCCTGGCGTTTCTGTGATGGGCTGCAACGCCAAGAAGGCTGGCGTTTCTGCGGTGGGTTGCAACGCCACATTACACTGGCGTTACGGTGGTGCTAGGAAACGCCACAGTAGACTGGCGTTTCATAGTGGGGTAGAAACGCCACGGTTTATGGCGTTTTAAAAAGGATTAGATTGTGAAATCTTTTTAAACTAAGTTTATTTTGTGCACAACTCCAAACAATAGGTCAAAACAGTGAAAAAATTCGACTATGCCGGCAACGTTGCAGCTAGCCATGCCGCCCCTGTTCCTGACAAGGTCCTGGCTGAATCTCTTCGAGATGCATCTATTGCTTGCATGATCCCGGTCTTGGCCTCGGGGCTATGGACTGTTGCTCGGAATCGACTGATCAAAATTTTATTTTCGGGGAACTGATAAGTGGCTGAAGTGCACAATAATTGGGTTGGGCAAAATGAATGGTTAGTTGACCTGATGATCGACCTGAGAAGACCCCTGTAACTAATAACTGAAATTCCTATTCTTCCCTTTGCCCAGGGCTCTTTGTAGTTTCTTCTTCTTTGTGCTTGCTTTGTAATCTCTTCCGCGTTGGCAACATAACAGTATAAAAAGAACAATAGAACAAGTTCACAACCCAACAAGAAACAAAGAATATATGAAAACAAATTCTTGTCATGTGTAGTGTAAAGTGCAAACTCAGGACAATTAAGCCGTAGATACGACCTGCTCTTTCTCACAACAACGAGAGCTTATAACTGTATAAAGGCTTAAAGAGCTTGATATATAGCACACCAATTGGCCTAAAGTTTCAACATTCCAACCTAAAACAAAACTAGCTATATCGATCAGATCAGCGCTGTACAGCCGTGTATATACGTATCATAATGTTTGACACTGACAGGTTACCCTAATAAGTATAGGTACCATATGCATGCATGATGCAAGCAAAAAGAAAAGCCTCACTCAGCGCCACTCGTGGATGCCACGTCCATGATCCTCCTCGTCGTCGGAGGAGTGGCGCCTCTGGACGTTAACCTCTTCTTTATTGCGCTGTGTATATTTCCTAGGTTACGCAGCAACCTCAGCCCCCTGCGCGCCGCGAAGTTCCGGCACGCCTGCTGGAGGTCGTTGCACGAGTAGGCCTCCGCGATCTCCATGAGCGCCTCCACGGTGGAGTCCTTGATGAAGTCGCCCAGCCTGCACGCGCACATCAGCTTCAACCTGTCGATCAGGTAGTAGTCGGCGGCCGCGAACAGCCGCAGCGTCACGTCGTACGACCCCCTCCCCCCGGCGGCCTCGCCGGGGAGCTCGTCGGTGTAGATGAAGTGGAGCACGCCCCTGAACGCCTCCGCGGTAACGATGCCGCCGCCTACTTGGAGAAGCACGTCCTTCCCCGCCTCGCGGCCGTGCCCGTAGAGGAGGCCCTCGAACCACGACGACTGCGCCGCCACCACCATCCGATGCGCCTCGAACACCTCGCCGTCCACCTCGAACCGCACGTCGAAGGGGGCCTTCCGGCTCGCGAGGAACCTGATGGCGTTCTCCCCATGGTTGGACGGCGGCGGCGGCGGCATCTTGACGAGGCCCGGGCGGTTGACGGCGAGGCTCCTCCTCTGCGCCCGGTGGATCGTGACCGTGCAGCGCACGGTGATGGAGTCGGCGTGGATGGCGCCCAGCGCCGCGCTCTCCAGCTGATACCGGGTGATGTACCGCCGGATGCCCCAGCTGTTGCAGAAGGTGTCGTACTTGCAGGCCCGATCGGATCGCCGCGTGTGCCGGACTTCGCCGTCGGGGCCGAGGAGCTGGAAGCTGAACTCGGCGCGAACGGGGCGGAGCTGCGGCTTGTGGAGCGTCTGCGCGTAGAAGGCGATCCACGCACCGTCCGCCGTGCTGTAGCCGTCCGGGTAGAAGCGGATGTACCACCGCCGGCCATTCACGGAGAAGTGCTCCGACAGGATCGACTTGCCGACGCCGATGCCCTTGGTACGGCTGTAATCGCGAATCGTGAACTCATGCGTGCCCGTTAGCTTCGGCACATCGCTCACCGAGCCCGTCACCGCCGTGCCGTCTCGGCCGTCGGCAACAGAAGGGGCAGCTGCCATAGCGATCAGGGCTGTTTAGGTAGCGATCGTCGGTGGCGATCGCTAGCGTTAAATATATATGCAGTACCCTCGACCGTCACGATCGCACATTGATTCAAACTCTATTCCCAGCAATCGTCGGACCGTCGGTCTCCGTTTGATTCAAAGCTTCAAACTCCATGTCATCAACAATAATAACTTTCGAACAGATTAGAGGGTGCTTGGATCCAAGGGACTAAAACTAGTCTCTTTATAAGAGGCTAAAGTTTCAAGCACACCTGACTAAAGAGAGGCTAAAACTAGTCTTGAGGCTAAAATCTTTTAGTGATCAGGGGTACCCCTACTAAAATGTGCATTGTTCCTCTCTCTCCTCATTTAACTCCTGAGGCAAGTTCTGGATTGGAGGGTTTGCGGGATAATAAATGCTCGTTAACTCGATTTTAGTCTCTTTAGTATTTGGATCCAAGCATGGATGGGGCTAGCAAGTTTTAGTCTCATTACTTTTAGTCACGAGACTAAAACGTATCCAAGCACCCTCCTAATCTAATATCATTCTGAAACATCAGATTTGTCCAGCTGTGTGAAGTCTTTTATTACGGAAAAGCTAACGTCCACACGCGTGGCACGAAGCAACATGGCCCGAATGCCTTCATTATCATTCATTTTGTCACGTCAAAACATATGACATCAATGAAAATATTTCTTATTTTTGTTTAAAAATGTTTTATCTCCTAATTAAAAATCCAATCAAAAATATGTTTTCATCATTAAATCCGTCTCGACGAGATCTTTAAAACTAGATATCATGTTGATATGTTTCGATGAAAAAAAATGGTCAAAAGTTGCTATGATGTTTACACAGTAGTTGCTATAGTGTTTACATTAAAGTTGTCATGACATGTGTTGTCTATTTTTTTCTTCTAGATTTAAAGCTACCGTTATATTTTTAACTATTTTTTATGGCAATTTTTATTAATTGACCATGTCAATTTTTAATAATTAACCACGGTAAATTTATTGCATGGATCATGACAATTTTTAGTAATCCATCATGGCTATGTCAAAATTTACTTTTAAATGTAGAAGAAAAAATAGATGTAACATATAATGGCAACTTCGATGTAAACGCTATGATAATTCATGTGCAATAGACATGGCAATTTTTATACCCAAAAAAAGTCATCGAAACATATTGATATGAGATCTAGTTTCGAAGATCCCGTCATGATGAATTTAATGGTGAAAACGAATCTTGAATCTGAATTTTCATTTAAAAGATAAAACATTTTAAAAACTGAAAATCCAAAAAAAATTCACATACATGCATGTGGTGACATGACTGCAATCTATGTGTTATAGGCGTATGAACAGATGTTGCTTCCACCACACGTGTGGGCGTTACGAGGACCCTTTTATTGGGGGGAGCTGTTCCCAAGGGCATGTGTGATTCTCTTATTGTTCTTATTCCAAAAACAGCAAACCCACAGCACCTCGCCAATTTCCATCCGATAAATTTGTGTAATGTTGTGTACAAGATTGCATCAAAGGTCTTAAGGAATAGACCTAAGGTATTTCTGTGAGACATTGTTTTAGAATTTCAGAGTGCTTTTGTTCCGGAAAGGTTGACTACAGATAGTGCTCTTTGCATATGAGTGATTGCATACTATCCGGAGACAACATTCCAAGCGTCCTTATTTTGCATTGAAGTTGGACATTATGAAAGCCTACGACTGTGTTTCGCGGTCTTTCCTTCACGACCTGCATGAGTAAACTAGAATTTACTCCACGATGGATTGAGATGGTGATGCGGTGTGTGACGACTACTAGATATACAGCTAGAGTTAATGTGGAGCTCACCAATCCAGTTGTCACATCCAGTGGTATTCGATAGGGTGATCCCATCATCCCATCTCTTCCTTCGTTGCACTGAAGGTTTTATCACGCCTATTGCAGTAAAAGGAGCGCCTTGGTGAGCTACATTGTTTACATAATGCTCGACAAGGCCCTCCAATCTCACATCTGATATTTGCAGACGATGGTATATCTTTTTTGTAAAGAGTGATCGCTATACGATGGAGGCGTTGCGCTCCACTTTGACGGCCTATTGATGACTCCGGCCAGAAGATAAATTTGAGAAAGTCCTTGATTATCTTTGGCTCTAGGTGTTCACTTATAGTTAAACAAGTGGTTAAGAACATATTGCAAGTTCACAATGAAGTACTACAAGACACATACCTTGGTATGCCTACTGAGATAGGTCGAGTTGTTTGTGGTTCTTTTAATTTCTTGCCCAGTCATTTGTGGAAGAGCATATATGGATGGACTGGTCGGCCCTTGTCCAGAGCTGGTAAGGAGGTACGTTTGAAAGCAGTTGTACAGTCCATACCAACTTATGTACTGCTTCCAGGTTCCAATGTCAACGTGTGACAAGATGACAAAGTCCATTACCGATTATTGGTTGGGCATTGAGGATGACCGATAAAAGATGCACTAACGCAGTTCGGAATGGCTATCCACTCAAAAATCTCTTAGCGGTATGGGATTCCGTGATTTTGTGCTCTTTAACCAAGCAATGATGGGAAAGCAGAGTTGGGGCTTACTGACTAATCCATCGTCGTTGTGCGGTAAGGTCCTTAAAGTCAAATACTTTATGGATTGTGATTTTATGGATGCAACTTGTCCCAGGCAGGGCGGGCCCCGAGGGGGGCGGCCGCCCCGGGCCCCCAAGGTCCAAGGGGCCCCCGACAGGTAAGTTCATCATGGGCATGGCTTGACCAGGTCCGGGGGGATGCAAGTCACGCAAAACGAGTAGTAGCCTGGGACGAGTCCACGACGTCTGCCGCAAGCTCAAGTCCCAAGTTTTCTTTCGATCTGACGATCCCTATTCTACACCCTCAAGCTCCCTATCGCGATCTGCTAGCGTTGGGCGAACTGACGAAGTATGGCGACCAACTCCGCGTTCTGATATGTCGATCCTCACTTCCGCGTTCTCCTTCTGGTCGATTCTCCCAAATTCAGTTTTGGAAACCTCTTACCTAAGGCCACGATGGCAGAAGGCTATAGGTGAACATCGACTTCTTGTTGCCCGCTAATGACAGTGAAGGCATGCCATCTGCCCCTGAGCTCCCGGCCTCTGTCTCAATCAAATCTCCCCCGACTGCTCCTACCAGTTCTCTAGCATTATGGTTCATTCGTTTCTCAATAGCCAATCTATCAAGGTGTGTAATTTTTATGCCATCTTAAACACCGAACAAATATGTACTTCATCTTGCAAATGTATGTTTAATTCTATATTTTTATTAGACCATGCTACATAATTTTATCACTTGCTAGGATTGGGAGATTTAATTTAAACATGGCTCTACCAAAAGTTCAAATTTCATATGAAATTTATTTTGGGGATATTACATATAGAATAGTTACGTAAAATCGTTACTAATATCACCAACAATTATACGATTGCTAGATGATATTTTAAGCTAATATATGCAAGTTATTTGTTATGAATATTGATTTCGAACACACTTAAATGTTACCAGTAACATTCTCTCTCTATATATAGATTATTATTTTGAAGATTGTACGAGGGGCCTCATATTCTAGCCTCGCTCCGGGCCCCCAAAATCTCAGGACCGACCCTGGTCCCAGGGCAGCGTCATTTACCCAACGTAGTATTTTGTTTGGCCGAGAGCTGGTGCCAAAGGGCTTGAGTTGGTTGGTGGGTACACGAAACAATATTAAGATGTTGGATCATAATTGGATTCCAGGCCACCCAGCGGGGTCCGTTCACTAATTATGATGTTTTCAGAGTAAAATACATTAGAGGTCTTATAAGTATTTTAAGTGTGACAAATAGGTCCTAGAAGTTTAAAATCGTTCATCATGAGTCCTAAATGTATATACGTCATCCATCGTAGGTTCAAAAAGTATTCAAAGTGGGTCAAGTAGGTCCTAAAAGCTACTGGTAAAATACACATATAGGACCCGTGGTGAACGATTTTAAACTTTTAGGACCTACTTGACACACTTTAAATACTTTTAGGACTTTTGGTGTATTTTACTCTATTTTCTATTCAAGATATACCTGAGGTGGTACTAATTTCAGACACCTCATATATATGACGCTTACGGCGTGAGTTTATCAGGGCTAGAGTAATCGACCGAGCGCGCCACCCCAGTAGTGTAAAGATCCACACAAAAATTGGGTGCTCCCGGGGATCAAAAACAATGAAGTGCCTCCTTCTAGCAAGTAGAGACAATATGTGTTGTCTGCATGCATGTGTAATTATTGCATGCATGTGTAATTATTTGGTAGTGACGTATGTGTTGAAATATGTCGTATTCAGACTGGGTTTGGTAGCCTGTATCCAAGATAGGATGCATCAATATTTTTTTGGCACAAATACAACTTCGAACAATAAACATCATAATTTCAACATGATTGGAACAATAAATCGGCGGCGGATGCGGCTGCGGAGTAGATCGGCGGTTGAGGCTACGGCGATGGAGTAGATCGACGACGGAGACGTTGAAGACGGGCGGCATCGAGCAACCGGGCGGGGCATAGATGGGGTAGAGACGTGGAGGGGTAGACCGGGAGTGACGACGGCGGGTTGACCGGCGGAGACGTGGTAGACCGGGGGCAGGGCGGCTGCGGCCGCGGAGTAGATCTGTGGCGGCGGCGGCGGTGGTGGAGTAGATCGGCAGTGCCGAGGTTGAAGAGGGGTGGCATCGAGCAACATGGGCGGGGCAGAGAATAGGCAGAGAAGGTGGAGGGGTAGACCGGGGGCAGTGGCGACGGGTAAACCAGGGGCGGCGGCTGGCTGTGCGAGAGAGAGGGTTGGGGTCGCGAGGAAGGGTGGGGTTCGTGAGGCGAGGTCGTTCGAGGTAGGGGGGTCGAAGCAAGCTTAGTTGAGCCCAGCTCGCCCCCCTGGGGTGCTGGGTTGAGCATAGTTGAGGGGCCTTTTTGCATCAGATGGCATAGCTCAGGTGAGCCCATGCACCCTAGCAAACAAGCAAAAGTAGGTCGGATTGGGAACTTTTTCCCTCATGCACCCTACCAAGCACACCCTAAGAGCATCTCCTGGCCCGCTCCCCCTCCAAACCCCCCCCCCCCCCGGGGGGGCGCCTTTTTATCTTTGGCTGAAAAAACGCCCAGTCGCGCCCTCACAAGCTCAAATTTCACCAGTTTGGGCCAAAATTGGTGCCGACGGATCCAGGCCGGACCCAGCGCACTCGGGCTAACTGAGGGCGCTGGGGGAAAGGAAATTGGTGCGGAAACAAAGCACGCCAGATTCCCCCCCATGGTCCCGCCGAGTTAGTAACTGCGCTCCATCGTCCTTCGTCGTCCTCATCGCCTCGCCTCAGCTCTCGTGTGATTCAATTATATCATTGGTAAGCCTTTCATTGATGGCGCCGTGCGTCCCCTACGCTTTCCCGCCGCGCTTCCACACATGCCCTTTCCTGCCATGTGTCTACACCGCTATCGCCCTCTCACCGCTATAAAAGCTGACCTTCCCCATCGCTCGTCGCACACCACCCATCACTTCGCCTATGCTCCAGCGCCGACCACCTTCTTCCCACCTCCTTCTCACTCGAGAACTCGAGGGAATGCCATGGCCGAGAGATTTCCCGGCGACAAAGCGGTAGCCAATGGCTTCGGTCGCCGCTGGCTGCATGATTGGGAAGCGTGCCCAATGCAGGAGGCAAACTACCCGACGCCGCCCGACATGTGTGTATCGGGCGCATGGTGGATGAGCGTCGACTGTGTCCTCGTACCTCTGCCGCCCTCCGATGCGTACAGTCCTGACGATATCGAGGCAATTCAGGCCGGCTTGCCGGAGGATGCGTGCCACCAAGCACGGTACGCGATGGATCCACGCGTTGTGGACCGCCTACTTCGAGCGTCGCCATGCCAAGCACCTCGCGTCTACCAACAGCGCCCCGACGCCGTGGGTGCGCTAAAACTCAGATGGGCCGCGTCAATGGTAGGGAACGCCCAGGCAAACCCTCTCCGACGTCCTTACGCACATCGAGGGAAGCAACAAGCCACGACTTGAGTACCATGTGTCGTAGTTCTCTTGCCGCGGCAGGAGCTTCTCGATGCCGAAGCGCATGGACCCATCATCCTCCTCATCCTCTGGCTCCCGCTCCTCCGAGACAGCGGCACCATTCGTCCCCGTCAAGCCCGAGCCGCACGAGACATCGCTCCACCGACATAGCCGCAACGGCAACCTCGTCATAAATGACGATCGTGTCCCTTCCCCTCCCCGCGACCATATTTGCCTCGTGAAGCCGAGGAAGGATCCGACAGTCGTGGTAAAGAAGGAGAATGAGGACATGGCCGCCGACCTCGAGAGCGGCCTCGCCTGGTCGTGCGCTGACTACGTCAAGAAGGAGATCAAGCGTCGACGCCCTGGTCTGGAAGAGATGGCCGAGCGGCGCCGCGGCTGCAACGAGGGCGACGCCATCGTGCTCTCCCACAACGATGAGGAGGTCGTTGCACCGAACAAGCCCATTCGCAACGGCGATCCCGGGCAGGGCTGCAGCAACGACGCCCCGAAGGATGGGCCGCTGAGCAACTGCGATGACGATGACGGTGGTGACGAGTACACCGTCTTCCACAACCTCCTCGCCATGAACTAGGTGTAGTTTTTTATTTTTTTTGTCTATGTTTTTCAATTCGCCCCAATGTCAACGAAACCGCGTGTTTTTCGTTCAAATTGAGTGAATTTTGTCGAGTTTGTGTGTTTAATTATTTTTAAAGGTCAGCTAGGTTGCGTTCGCGCTTGGGAATCGCTGCCCCGCCCATCCACCCACCCCACCACGCCAAAAATTTCACCACCGACGCTCGAGGAGGCGCTATTTTTTCTTTTGAAAATCGCCCTTGGGGGACCAAACGGCTGAAGATGTTCTAAGCACTCATGACTACATAGCAGGCCAAGATTTATAAGAACCGATGACAACACATATCAAAACGTATTTTTTTAACTATTTATTCAAAAAAAATCCAAAAAAGTTCAAAAAAATGATCAGGATTTTCAAAAAATGTTTGTATTTTTGGAAGTTTTGTTCAAAATTCCAAAACAAAACTTAATTCCGAAATTTGTTCAATAAACAAGAAAATGTTCATGTTTCTTAAAAAATGTTTATATTTTTCAGCAAAGTTCAAAAACGTCAGAAATTCTTTGCTTATGGGGAAAATGTTTGGGATTTCAAAAAATGTTCATGTTTATACAAAACCTGATTTATTTTAAAAATGAATGCTTAATGATCGAAACTAAATTTCAAATTCTGCGAATGGAATTTCAAATATCAAATAGTTTGTGAAAATCACAAACAATTTTCTGAATGTGTGAATAATATTTTCCCATACTTTCCTTACATTTAGTAGATGAAAATAAATTAAGCACGAAGAAAATTTATAATGTCGTTGCATTGTTGGGCCTTGTCGGCTGACAACCACATCTCTGCTAACAGAGCAGACACAAAATCATTGAAAAATAATATGTCATGGGGTGGTATCGAACACATGAACCACTTTTTCTTAAAGGTTGGGCTGGCTTTCATTTCTATCCAATGTAAAAGTTCGTTTATAATGAGTAATAGTGCCACCTCACTGTTTTACTATAAATACCGTCAATTTATATATGTTAATAAGTAGACAATCAACAAGCCTCTTAGGAAATTGAACTAAATAGAGGGAGGTGTCTATCCCGTTTCTAAGAATGAAGAAATTAACATGGTAAATTTGCGAGAGAGACCCAATAAATAGAGACATGCCACTAGTGGAAAACGGGCCTTTGGCGTGGACCCTTTAATCATGGCCTGCCTCTGGGCCGGGACTAAAGGCCCGGCCACGTCGCCCCAAATCACAATGCCTCCCACGAGGTTTTGGTCCCGATACGTAAGGAGTCTTTAGTCCCGGTTTGTGTCTCAAACCGGGACTAAAGGGCTACGCGGTGTGCAGCCCGCATGTGCGCCACCTTTAGTCCCGGTTTGTGTCTCAAATCGGGACTAAAGTCCTCTGCCTATATATAGCACAACCCCCCTCTCCCCTCTTCCTTGCATTTTTCTTGGATGGAAGAGTGTGGGTGTGTGCTAGCTCTCCATTTTTTTATGCACTAGAGGTGTTTGTTGAAATGTGTGTTAGAGCGATGCCGCTTCAGTTCACCGAACACAACTATGATATGAGATGCCCGAGCCACGCTTAAACCTCTTCCTCTTTATTTCTACTTATTCTAAAAGGTTAGCAACTATATTTCCTCGTTTAGACCGTGCGGTACTAATTTTTAGGATCGTGATTGTATTTGATATACTGTCGTATAACGCAGATGAGCCATCCATGGATGTACGGTGATCGACGCACAGCCGCTTACAGAGAAGGCGTGCATTCTCTTCGAGATGCAGCCGATGCGAACAAGCATGGTGGTGGCTATATGTTTTGTCCATGTGTTGAATGTCGGAATGAGAAGGATTACACTTCCTCAAGAGTCATTCAGAGCCACCTGCTTCGGTCCGGTTTTATGTCGGGCTATAATGTTTGAACCAAGCACGGAGAAAGAGGGGTTATGATGGAAGACGGCGATGAAGAAGAAGAGAACGATGATAAAAACTACCGATCTATGTTCCCTGAGTATGCTGATACCGCAATGGAAGACAATGAAGAAGAAGATCAGGATGAAGAACGGGAACCAGATGAGCCCGCTGATGATCTTGGCCGGGTCATTTCTGATGCACGGCGAGGTTGCGACACAGAAAAGGAGAGGTTGCAGTTCGAGCAGATGTTACAGGACCACAACAAATTGTTGTACCCAACTTGTGAAGATGGCCAGAAGAAGCTGGGTAGCACACTGGAATTGCTGAAGTGGAAGGTAGAGACCGGTGTGACTGACTCGTCATTCGAAAAGTTGCTGGTACTGATGAAGAAGATGCTTCCAAGAAAGAACGAATTGCCCGCCAGCACGTACGAAGCAAAGAAGCTTGTCTGCCCTCTAGGATTAGACGTGTAGAAGATACATGCATGCCCTAATGACTGCATCCTCTACCGCGGTGAGAAGTACGAGAATATGGATAAATGCCCGGTATGCACTGCATTGCGGTATAAGATCAGAAAAGATGACCCTGGTGATATTGAGGGCGAGCCACCCAGGAAGAGGGTTCCTGCCAAGGTGATGTGATATGCTCCTATAATACCACGGTTGAAACGTATGTTCCTAACGGTCAAAGATTTAAAAGTAATCTTTGGAAAGGGTCCTGGCAGCCAACCTGTTCCTAACGGTCCTGATAAGCGCGTCCCCATGTGGAAGAAAAAATCTATATTTTGGGAGCTACCCTACTGGGAAGTCCATGAGGTCCGCTCGGCAATCGACGTGATGTACCTGACGAAGAATCTCTGCGTGAATATTCTAGGCTTCCTGGGCTTGTATGGGAAGTCAAAAGATGCACCGGAAGCACGGGAGGACCAGGAACGTCATAAAGGAAGAGATGGCATGCATCCAGGGCAGTTTCAAGGGCGTGCCAGCTAAGCTCTTACTAAGGAAGAGAAGGAAATCTTCTTTGAAGTCCTTTTCAGTATCAAGGTCCCGACTGGCTTCTCGTCGAATATAAAGGGAGTCGTAAATTTGAAAGACAAAAAATTCCAAAACCTAAAGTCTCATGACTGCCACGTGCTTATAACGCAATTGCTTCTGGTTGCATTGAGGGGAATTCTACCGGAAAATGTTCGCCTTGCAATTGTGAAGGTATGTGCATTCCTCAATGCAATTTCTCAGAAGGTAATCGATCGAGAAAGTCTATCAGGGTTACAGATTGATGTGGTCCAATGTCTGGTCAGCTTTGAGTTGTTGTTCCCGCCATCCTTCTTCAATATAATGACACACCTCCTAGTTCACCTAGTCGAAGAGATTAGAATTCTCGGTCCTGTGTTTCTACACAATATGTTCCCCTTCGAGAGGTTCATGGGAGTCTTAAAGAAATATGTTCGTAACCGTGCTAGGCCAGAAGGAAGCATCTCCAAGGGCTATGGAACAGAGGAGGTCATTGAGTTTTGTGTGGACTTTCTTCCTGACCTTAAGCCGATTGGTGTTCCTGAATCTCGGTATGAGGGCAGGCTGACAGGAAAAGGCACACTAGGAAGGAAAGCAAAAGTATGTATGGACGGGCATTCTTTCTCTCAAGCACACTACACAGTTCTACACAATTCCACCGTGGTGGCTCCGTATATCGTGAGACACAAGAATATTCTACGCTCCGAAAACCCGGGGAAGGCTGACTCTTGGATTAAAGGGGAACACGAGAAGACTTTCGGCAGTTGGTTGCAGACACATCTCATGAATGACGACACCGTTGCAGATACATTTTACACGGTTGCCCAAGATATAAAGAGCACCAACCAAAATAGTGGTGTCCGCTTTGATGCAACAGACGAGAATGGGCACTGTTTGGAAACATATTACGGGTACATAGAGGAGATATGGGAACTTGACTATGGACCTACCTTTAAGATCCCTTTGTTTCGGTGCAAATGGGTGAAGCTGACAGCAGGCGGGGTAGTTGTAGACCAAAAGTACGGCATGACAACAGTGGATCTCAACAATCTTGCGTACATGGACGAACCATTTGTCCTAGCCAATGATGTCGCTCAGGTTTTCTATGTGAAGGACATGTCTACAAAAACGAGAAAAAGAAATCAGCAAAAGAAGATATCGTCCGATGAGCCAAAATGCCACATAGTTCTTTCAGGGAAAAGAAACATCGTGGGAGTAGATGACAAGACAGACATGTCAGAAGATTATAATAAGTTTCATGAAATTCCGCCTTTCAAAGTGAAAACTGACCCAAGCATCCTACTGAATGATGAAGATTCTCCATGGCTACGACCTAGAAGAAAACAGAAATAATAGATAGGAATATTGCTGCAATAATGTAATAATGTATTAAACCTTTTATTTAATGCATGTATGGAATGTACTAAATTTCAAACACTTTTCATTTTCATAGTTTTGTCAAATTCTCAAATATGCAAAAAGAATTTTAATAAACCTTTGTAAGAGATGAGTTCTCGTTCGAAACGCTAATACTTCGAGAGAGATTGTCCGTTTTGTACACGAAGTGCATCCAGTTTTTGTCGTAGCCCTCTCAACTTTTTAACACATGCTATGTGGGTGAAATGATGATAGCATGCCAACTTTCAACATTTTCAGAGTTCATTTGTAGTGCTTTTCAATTTCAGGGACAACTAGTTCAAAAAAAATAAGTAAATGCACGAAGAATACCAAATGAAGTCAGAAATTGTTGAAATTTTGTGATGTGCCTTTGAATGGTGCATTTTGAACACACAAAAAGTATGGAGTTCAAATAAGTTCAAAAAAATGAAATCCCTTTGTAAGAGATGAGTTCTCGTTCGGAACGCTCATACTTCGAGAGAGATTGTCCGTTTTGTACACGAAGTGCATCCAGTTTTTGTCGTAGCCCTCTCAACTTTTTAACACATGCTATGTGGGTGAAATGATGATAGCATGCCAACTTTCACAATTTTAGAGTTCATTTGTAGTGCTTTTCAATTTCAAGGTCAACTAGCTCAAAAAAAATAAGTAAATGCACGAAATATACCAAATTAAGTCAGAAATTGTTGAAATTTTGTGATGTGCCTTTGAATGGTGCATTTTGAACACACACAAAATATGGAGTTCAAATAAGTTCAAAAAATGAAATCCCTTTGTAAGAGATGAGTTCTCGTTCGAAACCGTGATACTTCGAGAGAGATTGTCTGTTTTGTACACGAAGTGCATCCAGTTTTTGTCGTAGCCCTCTCATCTTTTTAACACATGCTACGTGGGTGAAATGATGATAGCATGCCAACTTTCAACATTTTCAGAGTTCATTTGTAGTGCTTTTCAATTTCAGGGTCAACTAGCTCAAAAAAAATAAGTAAATGCACGAAATATACCAAATTAAGTCAGAAATTGTTGAAATTTTGTGATGTGCCTTTGAATGGTGCATTTTGAACACACAAAAAGTATGGAGTTCAAATAAGTTCAAAAAATGAAATCCCTTTGTAAGAGATGAGTTCTCGTTCGAAACCCTGATACTTCGAGAGAGATTGTCCGTTTTGTCCACGAAGTGCATCCAGTTTTTGTCGTAGCCCCTCTCAACTTTTTAACACATGCTACGTGGGTGAAATGATGATAGCATGCGAACTTTCAACATTTTCAGAGTTCATTTGTAGTGCTTTTCAATTTCAAGGTCAACTAGCTCAAAAAAAAAAGTAAATGCACGAAATATACCAAATTAAGTCAGAAATTGTTGAAATTTTGTGATGTGCCTTTTAATGGTGCATTTTGAACACACAAAAAGTATGGAGTTCAAATAAGTTCAAAAAATGAAATCCCTTTGTAAGAGATGAGTTCTCGTTCGAAACCGTGATACTTCGAAAGAGATTGTCCGTTTTGTACGCGAAGTGCATCCAGTTTTTGTCGTAGTCCTCTCATCTTTTTAACACATGCTACGTGGGTGAAATGATGATATCATGCCAACTTTCAACATTTTCAGAGTTCATTTGTAGTGCTTTTTAATTTCAGGGTCAACTAGCTCAAAAAAAAAAGTAAATGCACGAAATATACCAAATTAAGTCAAAAATTGTTGAAATTTTGTGATGTGCCTTTGAATGGTGCATTTTGAACACACAAAAAGTATGGAGTTCAAATAAGTTCAAAAAAATGAAATCCCTTTGTAAGAGATGAGTTCTCGTTCGAAACGCTCATACTTCGAGAGAGATTGTCCGTTTTGTACACGAAGTGCATCCAGTTTTTGTCGTAGCCCTCTCAACTTTTTAACACATGCTATGTGGGTGAAATGATGATGGCATGCGAACTTTCAACATTTTCAGAGTTCATTTGTAGTGCTTTTCAATTTCAGGGTCAAGTAGTTCAAAAAAAAAGTAAATGCACGAAGAATACCAAATGAAGTCAGAAATTGTTGAAATTTTGTGATGTGCCTTTGAATGGTGCATTTTGAACACACAAAAATTATGGAGTTCAAATAAGTTCAAAAAAATGAAATCCCTTTGTAAGAGATGAGTTCTCGTTCGAAACGCTCATACTTCGAGAGAGATTGTCCGTTTTGTACATGAAGTGCATCCAGTTTTTGTCGTAGCCCTCTCAACTTTTTAACACATGCTATGTGGGTGAAATGATGATAGCATGCCAACTTTCAACGTTTTCAGAGTTCATTTGTAGTGCTTTTCAATTTCAAGGTCAACTAGCTCAAAAAAAATAAGTAAATGCACGAAATATACCAAATTAAGTCAAAATTGTTGAAATTTTGTGATGTGCCTTTGAATGGTGCATTTTGAACACACAAAAAGTATGGAGTTCAAATAAGTTCAAAAAATGAAATCCCTTTGTAAGAGATGAGTTCTCGTTCGAAACCGTGATACTTCGAGAGAGATTGTCCGTTTTGTACACGAAATGCATCCAGTTTTTGTCGTAGCCCTCTCATCTTTTTAACACATGCTACGTGGGTGAAATGATGATAGCATGCCAACTTTCAACATTTTCAGAGTTCATTTGTAGTGCTTTTCAATTTCAGGGTCAACTAGCTCAAAAAAAATAAGTAAATGCACGAAATATACCAAATTAAGTCAAAAATTGTTGAAATTTTGTGATGTGCCTTTGAATGTTGCATTTTGAACACACAAAAAGTATGGAGTTCAAATAAGTTCAAAAAAATGAAATCCCTTTGTAAGAGATGAGTTCTCGTTCGAAACCGTGATACTTCGATAGAGATTGTCCGTTTTGTACACGAAGTGCATCCAGTTTTTGTCTTAGCCCTCTCAACTTTTTAACACATGCTATGTGGGTGAAATGATGATGGCATGCCAAATTTCAACATTTTCAGAGTTCATTTGTAGTGCTTTTCAATTTCAGGGTCAACTAGCTCAAAAAAAAGTAAATGCACGAAGTATACCAAATTAAGTCAGAAATTGTTGAAATTTTGTGATGTTCCTTTGAATGGTGCATTTTGAACACACAAAAATTATGGAGTTCAAATAAGTTCAAAAAAATGAAATCCCTTTGTAAGAGATGAGTTCTCGTTCGAAAACCACATACTTCGAGAGAGATTGTCCGTTTTGTACATGAAGTGCATCCAGTTTTTGCCGTAGCCCTCTCAACTTTTTAACACATGTTATGTGGGTGAAATGATGATAGCATGCCAACTTTCAACATTTTCAGAGTTCATTTGTAGTGCTTTTCAATTTCAGGGTCAACTAGCTCAAAAAAAAATGGTTCTTAATTGAAAATAACAAAATAGTTAATAATTTGGATAGTCAAAATAATTACTTTTGAAAATAGAAAATAGTTTTGAGTTATTTATTCAATTTCAAACACTTTTCATTATCATAGTTTTGTCAAATTCTCAAATATGCAAAAAAAAATAGTAAACATAGTTTTTAATTGAAAATAACAAAATAGTTAATAGTTTGGATAGTCAAAATAATTACTTTTGAAAATAAAAAATAGTTTTGAATTATTTATTCAATTTCAAACACTTTTCATTATCATAGTTTTGTCAAATTCTCAAATATGCAAAAAGAATTTTAATAAACATAGTTTTTAATTGAAAATAACAAAATAGTTAATAGTTTGGGTAGTCAAAATAATTAATTTCCAAAATAGAAAATAGTTTTGAATTATTTATTCAATTTCAAACACTTTTCATTATCAAAGTTTTGTCAAATTCTCAAATATGCAAAAAGAATTTTAATAAACATAGTTTTTAATTGAAAATAACAAAATAGTTAATAGTTTGGATAGTCAAAATAATTAATTTTGAAAATAGAAAATAGTTTTCAATTATTTATTCAATTTCAAACACTTTTCATTATCATAGTTTTGTCAAATTCTCAAATATGCAAAAAGAATTTTAATAAATATATTTTTTAATTGAAAATAACAAAATAGTTAATTTTGAAAATAGAAAAAAATTGAAACTATATGAGAATTTATAAAGAAAATTAAACCTAAATTCAAAGTGACCTCACTTTGAATTCAGGTTTAATTTTCTCCATAATTTCAAATATAGTTTTAATTTTTAAATTTACAGTCAGTTTAGGCCCGTAAGCCTGCTTTAGAGAGGAGCTCGATGGAGATGCTGCGACGGGGCTTATAAACTAGTGTTAGTCCCCCTCGCTGGGCGAGGTGGGACTAAACTTATAGTGCAGCCAGCGGAGGGGCTTTAGTCCCGGGTAGAGCCACGACCCGGGACTAAAGCCCCTCGCCTGCTAGCACGGGCCTTTAGTCCCGGGTCGTGGCTCCACCCGGGGCTAAAGGGTGTCTTTAGTCCCGGGTCGAGCCCCGACCCGGGACTAAAGGCCCCTGCTTCCCGCCTTTTGGTCTGCCGAAAAAGGGCCTTTAGTTCCGGGTCGTGGCTCCACCTGGGACTAAAGGGTGTCTTTAGTCCCGGTTCGACCCCCGAACCGGGACTAAAGGTCCACCTATATAAGCGGGAGTTAGAAAATTTCCAACCCAAATCGCATTTCGTTCTCTCCTTCTTCCTCGTTCTCTTGCCCGGTGCGGCACACCGACGAACTCGACGACGCCGTCAGGCTGCCCGCCGTCCTCCTCGCCACCGCCTGTCGTCCTCCCCGCCGTCGCCGTCGTCCTCCTCGCCGCCACCGTCCTCCTCGCCGCCGCCTGCCGTCCTCCTCGCCGTCGTCGACGCCTCCGGCCGTAAGCCCCCCGCCCCCTCCTCCCCAACACTCCGGCCGGTAGAAGAAAAGAAGAAAAGGAGAAGAAAAGAAAGGGAAGAAAATAAGAAAAAGGAGAAGAAAAGAAGAAAAAGGAGAAGAAAAGAAGAAAAAGGGAAGAAAGGAAGAAGAAAGGAGAAGAAAGGAAGAAAAAGGAGAAGAAAGGAAGAAAAAGGAGAAGAAAAAGGGAAGAAAGGAAGAAAAAGGAAAGAAAGGAAGAAAAAGGAGAAGAAAGGAAGAAAAAGGGAAGAAAAGAAGAAAAATAAAAAGATTTTTTTTGTCATTTAATTCCTATTGTTATTAGGTTTGTGCTAGATTATTAGGGTTAGTAATATTTAGAATTAGGTTAGGGTTACAAGAAGAAGAAATATGAACAAAAATAAGAAAATAAGATTAGGAAAAAGGAAAATAAGAAGAGGAGGAGAAGAAAAGAAGAAAAAGGAGAATAAGAAGAGGAGGAGAGGAGAAGAAGAGGAAAAATAGAAGAAGAGGAGAAGTAGAAGAACTAGTTTATTTTTAGCAAAAAAATTAATAGAACTAGTTTATTTTTTAGTTCATTTTATGATGCCTATCCCGCATCCTCGTCGTCGACTCGGCGGAGGACACCTGCTTGATGAGAGGGGCCATGTCCGGGACTGGGCTCCGCCCGGCTGGTATTGGGAGGTGCTACCTTCCGGGGGGCGTAGGTTGTTGAGGAGTCAGCCCGTTGTTGACCCGATCCTTGTTTGGTGGCGGTCGCGTGGGCCAGTGACGGTGCCGAGGCTTCCGGACACCGTGGAGGTGGTACGTCACCGTGTCAGCGAGGAGGATGAGCACGTCCGTCGCTACATGGTTGCATTGGAGGGCAGGTTCGAGCATACATAGCAGGTTCTTCGGGGATCTCACTGGAGCTATGATCATGTGATGGTTCCTTCTCTTTGGGTGTCCACCGCCCGCAACGATACCCGTCGGGCGCCACGGTTCTAGTTGTATCAGTGATGCTATATGTATGATAGTATTCGAGGAGTATTAGTGATAATATTCGACGATGTACGGACAAAATAGATGATGTAGTTTTGCTTATAATTGAATGCATGCTAATTTGAATACTACTTTATTTTACGATTTGGTTTTGCTTATTGAATGCTCAAATTGGAAAAGTACTCCTACTTTGAATACTATGCAGAAATCTAGGAGTCCCGGGTGGAGCCACGACCCGGGACTAAAGTTGTTTCGGAACGGAGTTCCTGATAGAATAATTCTTTTTTGGTACAAAGTTCAACAAAGTCCTTTGACACTAGACAATGTGACATATAGAAGGGTAGATGAGATCAGGAAAAATAGGATCATTTTCTACACATCTAGAATGTCGCCATTTTGTTAAATCCTTAAAGGTTAAGAGAATCCGTTAGACATATTTTAGAGTTTAGGTTCTAGCCAAGACCCGGGACTAAAGGTCCTCCTATATAAAACGACACTTCGAAGTTTCCAACCCCTCTTATATAGTTTGTTAGTTTATTAGTTAATCAAATGTCCGTTTTTTGCAGAACTATGGATCCACATATCAGGAACCTCGAAGAGGAGGAACTGCTCGAAGATATAATCAAAGACGGCCCCGACGTTGAACCAGCTGAATCTCCGTCGTCATATATAAACCCCTCCGGATATGGAATGGAGGTCGACCGACACGAAGATGAAGCCGATGGGGCAGGAGACAGGTCCAATGACGCAGAAGGTGATAGCTCCACTGATAGAGAAGCCGGTGGAGAAGCTGGTGGAGAAATAATAAAGTCCGGCGAGGTATACATATGAAGTTCGACAATCACTTGTAATATGTGAAAAATATTGGAGATAGCTCTATATTGTATACATATACATTCATTTGACGAATGTTTCTCCCTCTTAGGCCTCCACATCGAGCAAAGCTACGAAACGAGGCCCGACTAGAAAGTTGGATGCACGGACGCATTACACCTTTGAGGTGATATTGCCTACGGGCGAACCCAAGCTTCCTAAGAATGTTGCTGACACATTCAAGAAGCAATGCAGAGTTCTCGTTAGGGATCACGTCCCGATCAGCGTTCGGGAGTCGAACAAGCGCAAAGGGGCAGCCGATAGTGACTATGTCACCGAAAGGTACAAAGATAATCTTTGGAATGATCTCATGTCATATTTCAACCTGCCAGAATGTGAAAATGAAGACACCGCAGACAAACTGAGGGCCAAAGTCAAGCAGTGGACTCTAAAGAAGATGGCTGAACTGTTCCGTAGCTGGAAGAAGAAGCTATGGAAAAACTATCTGAAGACAAAGAAAGTGCCAGTATTCGAGGGGTATCTAGCCAAGCACGCGAATCACTGGAAGGCATTTCAAGAGTACAAGGAGTCAGAAGATACCC
Source organism: Hordeum vulgare subsp. vulgare (assembly GCF_904849725.1). NCBI lineage: Eukaryota > Viridiplantae > Streptophyta > Magnoliopsida > Poales > Poaceae > Hordeum > Hordeum vulgare. Next base: position 623,189,012 of record NC_058519.1, read on the forward strand.
AGGCATTATCAGAAAAGAACAAGAAAAATGCCGACAAGAAGAAATATCACCACAAGCTGGGGCCAGGGGGCTATGAGACTGCCATCCCAAAGTGGGATAAGAAAGAGCGAGATCTGCTAGCTAAAGGCATCATACCTGAACCACTCCGTGATGAGTGGGAATGGAGAGCAAGAAATTGGTTCCTTGCGCATGGTGGTTCGTACGACGAAGAAACAGGGGACCTCATCTGCAGTGACGGTCTTAGGATACCCAGGGAGAATTGGAAAAGGATAGTGAAAGAAATTAAGGAGGGAAAAAGAAAGTTCACTGCAGATAGAGAGAAAGATTTGCTCACACTGGTCCTCGGCAATGACGAACATGGAGGACGAACGCGAGGCTTCGGTCCTTCTTACCCGTGGTGGCTTGGGTTTGCCAGAGACCAAGACACTTACAGAAGCCGAGTGAGAGCAAAGAAGCGGCAGCAGGATGAGGAGAATGACAAGTTCAACCAGTTGCTTGCCAGGATTAACGAGCAACAGAAGCAGATTGATGAGCTTAGAGGAGTAGCGCGCCAAGAAGATCCTGCACTTGATATTACCGGCGCCCCATCTAAGCGGAAAAGCAGCGTGGCTGAATCTGAGGCCCCGCCCGACGATGCACGAAGAATGATAGAGGGCGGTCCCGGCTACCCCGTGGATGGAATCAAGGAGTCAACATCATGTGAACTCCATCAGAAATTCAAAAACATATCCATGAAGGTGGCCGTCGGACAAGCTTTACCTTCTGGCCCTGATGCACGCTGGCATGGTCGTGAGATTCCAGCTGGCTTTGCTAAAGTCGGGGTGGATGAAATCATGGCGGGGTTTCATGAGATGGAGCTCGACATAGCTGGACCCTAAGATGAGAGGACACTCGGAGAAGTACTGGGTGGAGTCATCCTATGGGACAAGAACTACATCAAGCTTCCAGGCTCGGCCCCAAGGACAACACCGCCTCCGAGTCGTCGCAGGTCACCTACACCTCCATTACCTCCAAGCCCTCCACATGACGTCGGCCAGCACAACACGAGTCCATCTCGATCACCGCCGCCGGACTTGGGTCGTCCGTCTCCGCCGCCGCCCGCTCCGGATACTAAGCGGAAGCGTGCCAGCAAGAACGCTCCGCCGATGATTTCTAAGGGACGGAGCCCCCCAAAGCGCAAACTGCCGCCCCTCCCAAAGGTACCTCATGCTAATCTTCCTATCAGACCTTATGATCGTACCCCCGAGGAAAACGCCAGGATAGCAAAGGAACATCATGATGCGCAGATGAAAAAGAAGGAACCCGAGCCCCGCCCGGAATACACCGATAAGCAAATAGCATATGCAAAATACTTCACAACCCTTCCATCACAGTATGACTTACACCATAAGCCTGATGACTATACACGCACATTGCAGAAGGAAGTGAAAAAGAGCAGATCACGTGCAAGTGCAAGTGGGAGCAAATCAAGTTCAACTACAAGCAAAAAAAGATCAGACGTTCCTCAGCTTGGACAACAGGCCAAACAGTCGATCCCACCCCTCAGGGTGTTACCCGAGAATGTCCCCCCTCCGGTGCATGGGCAAGATTTGGAATTAGCAAAGAAGTGGGCGGATGAATGGGGTATCCCGGTTGAAGACATTCTGGCTTCCCAAGACGACAGGTTACCCAAGGCTGTGGTAGCCCCTAAGCCACAGTTTGTCATGGGAGCGTCTTTGGTCAGCAAAGATGATCTCCCAACAAATATGTGTTACTTGCATACATGGTACTTAAGTGAATCAAAGAATGGGAGAACGATGATCGTGGTGAGTGTCCCACAGGAGTACTACAGCCGCCCCGAAGAAATCCATATCGACTTTGATGAACTCTTCCAGATGTACAATGCCGATGCCCTCAACAAATCGCTTATGAGTTGCTGTTGTCTGTAAGTTTTTCAATTCGTTGTCTACATATAACTTGTTTAGTTATTTCAATTCATTGTCTATATATAACTTGTACTCTATTATGCAGAATGAAGATTCTGGATTGTAAAAATAGGAACATCCTAAATATTGGGTTTATTGACCTAGATAAAATACATATAGCGACGCTAACTGATAAACCCAAGGAGACGAAGGAAAACTTTATAAGGTTTCTAACAGATCAAAATTTATGTGACCACATACTGTTTCCATACAACTTCAGGTGAGGGTCTTTACTCTGTTGTGTCCATTCACTTATAACTGTAATTGATAAGTTACTGACATATATATATATATATATATATATATATATATATATATATATATATATATATATATATATATATATATATATATATATATACATGTGCAGCTTCCATTGGATTCTGTTGGACATTCAAATTGATAAGGGAAGGAGTTGATGCCTTCGACCCATTATCGAGACCCTTGGAACAGTTCCAAAGCCTGCATGACATGCTCCAAGGGTAATTTCAATCATTCTTGCGCTCTATCGGTCTCTTTCGATGATTTTCTGATATATCAATTAATGAAAAACTTAGCAAATCATTATCCTTGTCGGGCAGGGTTTGGAAGCGGTTCAAGTGCGTGACTCCCGGTATCGAGCCTGAGAAGCTGACCCTTAGAGCGGCTCAGGTAAGTAATAGTATGATATACTTCTATTTTCAATACATTTATGATGCTAGATTATTATTTTGATTATATATATTCTATTCTCGTAAAGTGCGACCAGCAGCCACGGGGGACGCATCTATGCGGATACTATGTTTGCGAGACCATTCGCACGTTTACCTCTGAGCACAAGGATCACAGATTCGACGTAAGCAATGAACATTCACACCTCTATTTTTACCCGTCATTCTTTGTTATCTTGATTGATATTCATATTCATCTCCTTTTCTTATATAGTACACGGCCATGAGGGAGAAGTCCCTACCAGAGCAACGCGCGATTGCTGTTGCAGAGGAGCTTGCGACCTTTCTGAGGACGGAAGCTATAGATGACAAAGGACGATTTAGTGTAGCTAGGGGCCATTACTGATGTTGGTCCATGTAATCGAATAGACGGGCTCTAGTCCCGATAATTCAGATCTCCATATAATTGTATATATATGCTCACTTGTAAGATAAGTTAATCTTATATATATATATATATATATATATATGCATAATTATTTCTATTTAGAATTATATCAAAACTAATTTCCGAACACCAAACGAGGCATCACGTTAATCTCCCGAACACCTAAACCCTAAAACCCTAAAACCCAAAAATAAACAAAATCTGAAACTCTTTAGTCCCGGTCCGTGTTACGACCCGGGACTAAAGGGCCTGCCCCTGAGGGCGCTCTGAGGCGCCCACGTGGAGCACCTTTGGTCCCGGCTTGGAACAGGGCCGGGACTAAAGGTTAGGCCTTTAGTCCCGCCCCTTTAGTCCCGGTTGATGAACCGGGACTAAAGCCCCTTACGGGCCGGGGCTATAGACCCTGTCCCCACTAGTGTGCATGGCAAGAAATGAAAATAGGCCCCTATAAAGGAATTAAAAGAGTGAACGCATGGCAAGAAATTCAAGAAGATCAGATAAAATATGAGATGTCCGCTATTATAGGAGAGAGGAGAAGGAAAGTGCGCTCTATAAAGAAATACTAAAAGATAGGACACATGTCAAGAAAATCTGAAGAGATACGATAAAAGATTATGTGAGCTTATATGAGAAATATAGCTTATATGAGAAATAGTCTTTCCTTTTTTTTTATGTAAGGTGTATTATTTTTATCATCGTGATCAAGGCATATAATTGTACACATGTTAGGACGAGACTAATTCATTGATACAAACCAAAAGGAAAATAAAAGATACAGCAAGAAATGAAAGAGAGACCCGATAAAGATGTGAGTAATGTTTTTCTCTTGAAAGAGAATGTGAGTGATGTTATGGCAAGAGGTAAAAAGCGTTTATCTTTCTTCCTTCAAAACGCATGGGTCATTTTGCTAGTCATGCCTACATCAATTCTGAAATATGACCGCGTGTACCAAAAAAAGACCAAGGGAAGAGTACCACATACTTCATTAAGTTGATTGCTAGCTAGCCAACAACATACAGCTGGTTCGATCCGATGGCAATTTACATCAGGTCAATTGTAGTGGAGCTCAAGAGATCGGTGTCATGACCCCGAGACAAATTCAAAGCTTGCACATCTCCACGGCTATGCGGCACCGGCTTTATCGGTGGCTTGATTAGTGTCGTGCTTGTCAACATGGCGACAACCGTGGACATGGCTGGCCTGTCACCGGGCGTCTCCTGGATGCAGAGGAGCCCGATCTGAATGCACCGTTTTAGCTCAGACTCAGGGAGCGGCACCGTTGCGGTGTCGACTAATTCCACGATCCTGTTCTGCTCCCACAGTTCCCAGGCCTACCAAAAAATATTTTCTCAGTCATGTTTGAATTGCTCTTTGCTTCCGCAAAAAAAGAAGATGTTCTTTGCTTCATCTCATGTACGAAGAGATAAAATCCCAACCGAGTGTCCGAACACCAACATAGGTATGAGTAGTACATGAATGCGCATGCATTGGGTTGCGAAGAAACATGAATTTCTTAGATATTCTGATGACTTACGTTCCTTTCCCCGCTGAGCGTCTCTAGGAGGATAACTCCAAAGCTATATACGTCGCACTCTAGCGTCATCTCGCCTCCACGTGCATACTCCGGAGCTGCATATCCCCTTAATAAAACTCAACTCAAAAATGTTAGGTGTAAATCGGATCCTCTCAATTTCTAGTAGAGAACATACATAGATATTTGACTACTTACGGCGAAACTACAATTGTTTGGTCAGGCCCCGCCTGATCCACGGCAAACAGCTTGGCGGTGCCAAAGTCGGCGATTTTAGGCTTCCACTCGTCGTCCAGGAGAATGTTCCCGGGCTTGAGGTCCCGGTGGATCACACTGTCGCCAGATCCTCCATGTAGGTATGCAACACCATGTGCGATGCCGTGTAGTACCTCCAGCCTTCTTGGCCAGCTCAGTGAAGCAAGGAGTTTAGCTGTACCTATAAATTCCAAATATGTGTTCATTGGATACGTACATCCAGCACGACAACGTCCAAAATAATGCATTCAAAAAGGTTAAAGTTCAATTTAATCATCTAATTAATCTAATGACAATTTAAACAAGTTACATTAAAAGAATTAAGTGGTAAGGGAAGATTGGCCTTAGACTATAAAAACTTGACAGCTAGCACACATGGTACACAAAATTCGACATTTTAGTTTTCATGAGAATTTAAAGAAGAAAATCTCGTGTTTCAGTAAGTAGTGTGTACCGAATATGTAGATGTTGAGGCTCTTGTTCTCCATGTATTCGTAGATGAGTACCCTTTCCTTGCCTTCGTTACAGTATGCAAGGAGACGGACTAGACTGCCATGCCGGAGTCCAGCCATCACTTCCACCTCTCTCGCAAAATCTTTCTTCCCTTTCCCGGTGAGTGCCGATTGCTTAATCCTCTTAACGGCAATCATTCTTCCTTCAGGCAGATGTCCCTGGTGATTTTGTATGTTGAGATGTTACAAATTGAGTTTAAGAGTTTGCAATGGCTGGTTCTCTATATGAAAATCTTGCAACCAAAAAAGAAACATGTGATGGATATAGTCATGTATTAGTTTCTCGACCTGTCAAATAGTACAAGATACTCCCTCCGTCCATAAATAAGTGTACATGCAGATTTGTACTTAGTCAAACTTTTTAAAATTTGACCAATTTTATAGAAAATAATAGCAACATATATGGCATGAAAATGATATATTTGAAAACTTCACGTAAAGACAAATCTATTGATACTAATTTAATGTCATAAATGCTAGCACTTTTTTCAATAAAGTTAGTCAAAGTTCAACTAGTTTGACTGATAGAAAAGTAAAAAGTACACTTATTACCGGACGGAGGGAGTAGACACAAAGACACCACAAACTCCACATCACACTACACGCAACATTTTGCTGATATATCTCTAGTACAAAAAGTACTAACCTTGTAAATGATGCTAAATCCCCCCTGGCCTATCATGTTACTTTCAGAAAAATTTCCGGTGACATCCTTTATAATGGCCAGATTAACCGAAGGAACGGCCATAGCAGGATTCCGAGGGATAGCACCTGCAACAACAACATATTGGTTATTATGCTTGAATTTTTCACACGACGTGTATAGGCCAAGGCATAAGTGGAATAATATATTTCACAAAATCAGATCACTATTAATTGTGAGTTGTCGGATCTCAACCGAACAATAACATAGAGAAGAATACGATGTAAAGAAATACCACATCCTTCTCATAATACAAAATGTTACTAGAACCAACATGTGAGTATATTGGTTGTAATAACATCTTATATTATAGGGCGGAGGGAGTAGTAAATTACGAGATTAATCAAGTGGCTAAACCCGGTGGACTAAGACTTAAGAAAATCTCAACTGAGCATAAGCAATTCCAACAAACACTAGGCATGGTTCTTAACAAGCATATGGACTTGGGGTTTTAAATTTCAGAAAGTTATATGATTCCCTATGCGTTGTCGCGGAAATGCTAAAAGGCATGTAGCTGTTGCTGCTTAACCACAATAATTTTAAAATACAGAAGATGAATTAATTTTGCCCTCGGCAAAATGCTCAAGAAATATACAAACAACTTATGAATTGTGAATCTTGTCCACCATAATTTTTAAAATTCCATGGAAATGAAAAACCATGTTACATCATCCATATTAATGAAACCAATGTTTTAAATAGCCCGTTATAGCCTGGCTCCCCACTAAATGGCATAATCCGTTATTTAAAACATTGAATGAAACACAGTTGGCACCGTTGCATTTATCTTTTTCTCCATGCGAAATAGCAGCAAAACAGATAGAAATAGCACCACCAGAGTAGAAGTTACCTATGATTTTGCGTTTCCTTGTCCACCAAATCAGAGAGACGACCAGAAGAATAGTGACACCAGAAGCTACGGGCGCGACAACCAGCAGAGTAGGAAACTCTTTCTGGTCACCTGTTAATGTTATGCCAACAACCAGTTCAAACCTGAACTGTAAAAAATAGAAACTCTTTTTTGGTCCAGTACGTAGGTGTAGATCAAGTCAATTTGTCTCTCAAAAAAATTCAGTCAATTTGCGTCAAGACAAAGAAAAAGGTGCATATATAGGTGGTTAGATAATCTTTACATACCGAATTCTGATTTTGACAACCTCAGGTAGAGGTTTTGGCCCCTGTCGACGAGACGTAGATCGACGATGGCATCCGCCCAGCCGGTGCCATCGCCGCCTCCCTTAATATCGGCGGCGGCGTAGGCCAAGCACGAGCAGTCGGCGAAGCACCTCGCCATGCAGTCCTCTAGCGTGACGCCCGTGTCCACCGACGCGTTCTGCGTGTCAGGAAGCTTCACGCCCCGCACCACCTTGAAGCCGTCGGCCGTCGCCCCGCCGCTACAGTCCAGCGGCACGTTTCGTCGGCACCCCATCGTCTCCTGCGCCGACGAGATGCCGGCGGAAGGCCTGCTGAACCCCTCGACGCAGCCGCAGAACCCGGACGACGCGGCCTCGGGGTCGCAGAGGCCGAACGGCCCGCACCGCGCGTAGGCGTCGCACTGGTTCTCGCCCCCTTGAATAATGGCGTCCACGCCCGTGTGCCCGCGTCCCACATCAGCCGCTCCACGTCGCCGGTGTGGTTCACCACGACGCGGGTCAGCGGCGCGCCGGGCATGGCGGTGTACCCGTAGGTTTTCTCCCACGGGCTCGTCGTCGTCGCCCGCAGCTTGTACTTGTCCGCGTACGCCGACACCTCCGGGACGCCGTTGAAGTAGAGCCCGTTCCACGGGCCCGTGCGGTACGTCTTGACGTCTCCTTGCCACAGGACGATGTCCGGTAGCCCCTTGGTCTCCAGCGTGCGGCGGAACGCCCCCGGAGACGGGTCGTCGGCGGAGCTCCACGACGTGAGCTGCCACTCGGCTCCGGTCCAGAGGTCCTTGCCCAGCTTCATGTCGGGCAGCAAGGTGTCTGACGGATGGTCGAACGATTGCCACAGGGCGGCGTCGCTGCTGCCATTGTGCACGACCAGGTTGCCCGAGTCGAGAAGCTGAACCACCGCGGCGGAGGCGGCCATGAAGTTCGGTGACCACGCCTTTGAGCGAGAGCCGTCGACCAGGACGAGGCTGCCCAGGTCGTTGAACGCAAGCATGCCGGACTTGTCGAGCAGAGGCTGGTCGCGGTTGGCGACCCAGCAGACGGTGTCGTTGGACACGGAGAACCATATGCCGAGGTACCTCTTGGTGGACGCCCCGGGCGAGAAGAACCCCAGGGTGAAGGAGCCGTCCGGCGAGACGAGCGTGTCGCCGTCGGTGAGGTTTTGGCCCTTCTCGAACTTGTCACGGACACCGGAGGCGGCGTGGGTTTGGGCAAAAAGGAGGAAGAAAGCGATTAAGAGCAGCTGCGGTAGGAGGTGTACCAGAAATTGGCTGGTTGCCCTCATTGCTTTGCACTGGCCTTGCACAGCAGAGCTCATGCATGTACCACGAATGTATACAGTCGAGAATTGAGAGGGTGGTCATGCACTGAACAAGAACATAACACTTTTCCTCGAATATATAACATGTTAGAGCATCTACAACAAGATCTCTCAAGCCCTTTTGAAACGTTTCAGCAGGCCGTCCGGTCACCGTCATGTCACGAAAAAGCAACACAAACAAACACCTTAAACCGGCCTTAAACGACCGGGCTGACCAACATTCATCATTTTCAGCCCAGGTATGGGGTTGATATGGGTGAGTCGGGCGCCCGGGCACGCCCGCCTAGCCTTCTGGCCCGCATCTACCTGTTGGGAAAATGACACCTATGGAAACCTCGACGGATCCCTTGATCGTTCGGCGGAGAGTTGGGTGACGCCAAGAGCCGAGCTAGCGATCAGCACCGGCAAGGTTTTTACCCAGGTTCGGGCGGCAACGTACTGTCTTGGAGCGGCGCATCAGTCTGATGGCGTCGGACTTGGGGTCTTCGCCACATCTGTGATAGCCTGGCTTATTAGGGATGATGGACTACTCATATCAATAAGGAATTCCTTTTTTTCCGGGAGCTCATTCAGAGCGTCGTGGCACACGGCATGGTACATGTACTAGACTGGATGCACAGACGTTTGTACCAAGAGGGAACGCTCCTATGGCCCGACGTGAATTCCTTCTTTTTTGGGAGACCATTCAAACAGAACTCTCAAGTTAAGCGTGTTCGGCTTGAAGTAGTTTTAGGATGGGTGACTGACCGGGAAGTTCATCCCGGGTGCGCTGAGTGAGGACAAAATGCGCAGAAAAGACCAGTATTGATATGTGGGGCGAGTCTAGATCCCGCCGGGAGTAACGACCACCGGCGGGTGTGTCCGGGGCGTTACAACATCAGCATGTGCTTGCGCAGCACATCCGCGCAGGTGCCAGGAGGCCATAGCAGAGTGGAGCGACCACCTCTGCGTCCCGCTTACCTGGCGCGCCTGTGGGAACCTCGACAGAACCCTTGTGGCGCCGACCGCGGGGAGAGAGGTGGTGCCAGGAGTCGGGCTCGCGATCCGCACCGGCAAGGTTTTTACCCAGGTTCAGGCCGCTTAGCGCGTAAAACCCTACTCCAGCTTTGTTTGTTGTATTGGGTGCTTACTGTAGGATTGCTTGCTACAGTGATTGCCTTTCGGCCAGTGATCAAAGAGTCTAAACCCCAAAAGGTCCAACCTCTATAACTGAGCTTTGGGCCTCCTTTTATAGGCAAAGGGGTCACCAACGGTGCTCTGTAGTGGATTCACGAGTCGCATAGTGAACATGGTTCACCGCTATCTATCTACCGCAGTGTCAGGGGGAAGTAAATGCCTTGTCAGGCCCCCTGACCTGCATCAAGGTGGCATCGACACGTATCCAGGTGTTTTGACACCTGGGCGTTGTGCTGGCGCATGAGGCATGCGCTGGAGCGGTGGCAGTCGGTGGCACTGTGGCAGGAGGGATACCTGGCGGGCGGATGGAACTTGCCGGCCTGGTGCCCTTGCCGGTGGCCTAACCTGTCTCCCCGGCAAGGAGAGCTTGTCGGGACTTGGACGTCTTCCCGGCAAGGAGGGCTTGTCGCGGCCTTGCGTGTCTTCCCGGCAAAGAGGGCTTGTCGGGGCCTTGTAGCTTGGATTTGTTCTTCACATCCTTGGAGGGGTGTGGCCTTGGTAAGCTTGGGTTCATCTTCCCGTCAACCCTCTTCGTGCACTGCCGCCAAGGGTGTTGCCGGCGCCCGTGCACAAGTTGGGGCACAGGAGACCCTAGTCTTCAGTGCACCGACACTACCCCACATATATTCGTCCCCATCCGCTCGTCGGACCAAACCCTAGCCACTTCACTTCACTCCCCTCCACCACCCTCCACTCACATCCGGCACCCAAGCTCACATCCGGCATGGCGGGCTGCGGATCTGAGCCCTTCACCTCCAGATCTGTCGACCACGAGCTCGTCCCACGCGGCCCCGAGGAGGAGATGGTCGTCCGAAAAACGCTCCGCCGCTCCCGGGAGGCGGCCACACAGCGACAGCGCTCGGACTCGCAACGCCGGGAACCCATTGCGTCCGCACAATCGGTGCTCTGGTCCGGCGTCGTTGCCTCATCGGAGGAGGTGCGGTCCATCTGGCGTCTGAACGCCGTGGCGGAAGCGCAACCTCTTCGTTGGCGCCGATCACGAAGCATGGCCGTCCTCGGACGATGTCATGGCGCGGCGTGCCGACCGGGCGAGGCAGCGAGCACGGGATGCAGAGGAGGCCCTCGTGGATGTGGGCGTTGGAAAGGCGGAGTCACACTCTCCGGCGCCCTGTAGGGTGCACTAGTGCTGGCGACACAACCGCGTCACAGTGCACGTCGGCTCCTCCCAGGAAGGATCTGTAATTGACCTCACATCGATTGGCACCGTCTAGGTTACAGGCTCCGACGAGGAAGAGTAGGGCATGGGAGATGGCAGGAGCTCGACTTCTATGAGCCGGCTAGTGTCCCATGTCCTACTCTACCTCGTCGGTGACCGAACTGACACTGTGAGGGGCGCAGCCAGCCTCCGAACATGGACACGACGGAGTTAGACGAGCTCGTCTTAGTATTAGGCTTAAATTGTTGGAAATATGCCCTAGAGGCAATAATAAATTAGTTATTATTATATTTCTTAGTTCATGATAATCGTTTATTATCCATGCTATAATTGTATTGATTGGAAACACAATACTTGTGTGGATACATAGACAAAACACTGTCCCTAGTAAGCCTCTAGTTGACTAGCTCGTTAATCAAAGATGGTCAAGGTTTCCTGGCCATAGGCAAGTGTTGTCACTTGATAACGGGATCACATCATTAGGAGAATCATGTGATGGACTAGACCCAAACTAATAGACGTAGCATGTTGATCGTGTCATTTTGTTGCTACTGTTTTCTGCGTGTCAAGTATTTGTTCCTATGACCATGAGATCATATAACTCACTGACACCGGAGGAATGCTTTGTGTGTATCAAACGTCGCAACGTAACTGGGTGACTATAAAGATGCTCTACAGGTATCTCCGAAGGTGTTAGTTGAGTTAGTATGGATCAAGACTGGGATTTGTCACTCCGTGTGAACGGAGAGGTATCTCGGGGCCCACTCGGTAATACAACATCACACACAAGCCTTGCAAGCAATGTAACTTAGTGTAAGTTGCGGGATCTTGTATTACGGAACGAGTAAAGAGACTTGCCAGTAAACGAGATTGAAATAGGTATACGGATACTAACGATCGAATCTCGGGCAAGTAACATACCGAAGGACAAAGGGAATGACATACGGGATTATATGAATCCTTGGCACTGAGGTTCAAACGATAAGATCTTCGTAGAATATGTAGGATCCAATATGGGCATCCAGGTCCCGCTATTGGATATTGACCGAGGAGTCTCTCGGGTCATGTCTACATAGTTCTCGAACCCGCAGGGTCTGCACACTTAAGGTTCGACGTTGTTTTATGACGTATTTGAGTTATATGGTTGGTTACCGAATGTTGTTCGGAGTCCCGGATGAGATCACGGACGTCACGAGGGTTTCCGGAATGGTCCGGAAACGAAGATTGATATATAGGATGACCTCATTTGGTTACCGGAAGGTTTTCGTGCATTACCGGAAAAGTTTCGGGCTCATCGGTAGTGTACCGGGAGTGCCGGGAGGGGTGCCGGGGACCATCGGGAGGGGTGTCACGCCCCAAGGGGTCTCATGGGCTATGGGAAGAGATAAACCAGCCCCTAGTGGGCTGGAATAAGTTCCCACTAAGGCCCATAAGGTTTGAGAAGGAAAAAACACAAGGTGGAAAGAGTTTCCAAGTGGGAAGGTGGAATCCTACTCCAAGTAGGATTGGAGTAGGACTCCTCCACCTCCAATTTCGGCCAAACCTTTAGGTTTTGAGGCTGCCTCCTCCCCTCCCTCCCACCTATATATACGGAGGTTTTAGGGCTGATTTGAGACGACTTTCTCACGGCAGCCCGACCACATACCTCCACGGTTTTTCCTCTAGATCGCGTTTCTGCGGAGCTCGGGCGGAGCCCTGCTGAGACGAGATCATCACCAACCTCCGGAGCGCCGTCACGCTGTCGGAGAACTCTTCTACCTCTCTGTCTCTCTTGCTGGATCAAGAAGGCCGAGATCATCGTCGAGCTGTACGTGTGCTGAAAGCGGAGGTGCCGTCCATTCGGTACTAGATCGTGGGACTGATCGCGGGATTGTTCGCGGGGCGGATCGAGGAACGTGAGGACGTTCCACTACATCAACCGCGTTCTCTAACGCTTCTGCTGTACGATCTACAAGGGTACGTAGATCACTCATCCCCTCTCGTAGATGGACATCACCATGATAGGTCTTCGTGCGCGTAGGAAAATTTTTGTTTCCCTTGCGACGTTCCCCAACAGTGGCATCATGAGCTAGGTTCATGCGTAGATGTCTTCTCGAGTAGAACACAAAAGGTTTTGTGGGCGGTGATGTGCGTTTTGCTGCCCTCCTTAGTCTTTTCTTGATTCCGCGGTATTGTTGGATTGAAGCGGCTTGGACCGACATTACTCGTACGCTTACGAGAGACTGGTTTCATCGTTACGAGTAACCCCCTTTGCTCAAAGATGACTGGCAAGTGACGGTTTCTCCAACTTTAGTTGAATCGGATTTGACCGAGGAGGTCCTTGGATGAGGTTAAATAGCAATTCATATATCTCCGTTGTGGTGTTTGCGTAAGTAAGATGCGATCCTACTAGATACCCTTGGTCACCACGTAAAACATGCAACAACAGAATTAGAGGACGTCTAACTTGTTTTTGCAGGGTATGATTGTGATGTGATATGGCCAATGATGTGATGTGATATATTGGATGTATGAGATGATCATGTTGTAATAGAAATATCGACTTGCACGTCGATGGTACGGCAACCGGCAGGAGCCATAGGGTTGTCTTTATACTAGCGTTTGTGCTTGCAGATGCGTTTACTATTTTGCTAGGATGTAGCTTTAGTAGTAATAGCATAAGTAGCACGACAACCCCGATGGCAACACGTTGATGGATGATCATGGTGTGGCGCCGGTGACAAGAAGATCGTGCCGGTGCTTTGGTGATGGAGATCAAGAAGCACGTGATGATGGCCATATCATGTCACTTATGAATTGCATGTGATGTTAATCCTTTTATGCACCTTATTTTGCTTAGAACGACGGTAGCATTATGAGGTGATCTCTCACTAAAATTTCAAGACGAAGTTGTGTTCTCCCCGACTGTGCACCGTTGCGACAGTTCTTCGTTTCGAGACACCACGTGATGATCGGGTGTGATAGACTCAACGTTCACATACAACGGGTGCAAAATAGTTGCACACGCAGAACACTCGGGTTAAGCTTGACGAGCCTAGCATGTGCAGACATGGCCTCGGAACACATGAGACCGAAAGGTCGAGCATGAATCGTATAGTTGATATGATTAGCATAGGGATGCTTACCACTGAAACTATTCTCGACTCACGTGATGATCGGACTTGAGATAGTGGATTTGGATCATGTACCACTCAAATGACTAGAGAGATGTACTTTTTGAGTGGGAGTTCTTAAGTAATATGATTAATTGAACTAATTGTCATGAACATAGTCTAATGGTCTTTGCGAATTACGATGTAGCTTGCGCTATAGCTCTACTGTTTTTTGATGTTCCTAGAGAAAATTTAGTTGAAAATTGATAGTAGCAAACTTTGAAGACTGAGTCTGTAAAACCGAGGATTGTCCTCGTTGCTGCGCAGAAGGCTTATGTCCTTAATGCACCACTCGGTGTGCTGCACCTCGAGCGTCGTCTGTGGATGCTGTGAACATCCGACATACACGTTTCTGATGACTACACGATAGTTCAGTGCAAAGTACTTAATGGCTTAGAAGCAAGGCACCGAAAATGTTTTAAACGTCACGGAACATAAGTGATGTTCTAAAGAGATGAAATTGTGATTTCATACTTGTGCCCTTGTTAAGAGGTACGAGACCTCCAACAAAATTCTTTGACCACAAAGTAAAGGAGAAAAGCTCAATCGTTGAGCGTGTGCTCAGATTGTCTGAGTACGACAATCACTTGAATCAAGTGGGAGCTAATCTTCCAGATAAGATAGTGATGGTTCTCCAAAAGTCACTGCCACCAAGCTTTGAGAGCTTCGTGATGAACTATAACATATCAAGGATAGATACAATGATCTTTGAGAGATTCGCGATGTTTGACACTGCGAAAGTAGAAATCAAGAAGGAGCATCAATAGTTGATGGTTTGAAAAACCACTAAGTTTCAAGAAAGGCGAGGGCTAGAAGGGATACTTCGTGAAACGGCAAAACAGTTGCTGCACTAATGAAGAGACCCAAGATTAAACCCAAACCCGAGACTAAGTGCTTCTGTAATAAGGGGAACAGTCACTGAGGCGGAGCAACTCTAGATACTTGGTAGATAAGAAGGCTGGCAAAAGTCGAGAGAAGTATATTTGATATACATAATGTTGATGTGTACTTTACTAGTACTCCTAGTAGCACGAGGGTATTGGATACTGGTTCGGTTGCTAAGTGATTAGTAACGCGAAATGAAAGCTACGGCATAAACGGAGACTAGCTAAAGGCGAGGTGACGATACGTGTTGGAAGTGTTTCCAAGGTTGATATGATCAAACGTCACACGCCCCCTTTACCATCGGGATTGGTGTTGAACCTAAATAATTGTTATTTGGTGCTTGCGTTAAGCATGAACATGATTGGATCGTGTTTATTGCAATACGATTATTCATTCAAAAGGAATAATGGTTACTCTATTTGCTTGAATAATCACCTTCAATGGTTTATTGAATCTCGATTGTAGTGTTACACATTGGTGCCAAAAGATACGAGTTAAATGATGATAGTACCACTTACTTGTGGCACTGCCGCTTGAGTCATGTTAGTATAAATTGCATGAAGAGGCTCCATGCTGATGGATCTTTACTCACCTGATTTCGAATAACTAGTGACATGCAAATCATACCACATGAGCAAGGCCTTGTTTTCATTGAGATGAAACAAGATAGTAACTTGTTGGAAGTGATACATTTTGATGTATGCAGTCCAGTGAGTGTTGAGGCACGCAGTGGATATCATTATGTTCTTACTTCACTGACGACTTGAGTAGATACAGGAGTATTTACTTAATGAATCACAAGTCTGAAATATTGAAAAGTTCAATTCTGTTTCAGAGTGAAGTTCGTCGTAACAAGAGGATGAACTGTCTACGATATGATCATAGAAATGAATATCTGAGTTACGAATTTTTGGTACACAGTTAAGACAATGTGGAAATTGTTTCACAGTTCATGCCACCTGGAACATCATGGTGTGATTATGTGTCTGAACGTCATAGCCACGCACTATTTAGTATGGTGCATGCTGGGATGTCTCTTATCGAATTACCACTATCGTTTATGGGTTATGCATTAGAGACAACCACATTCACTTTAAATGGGGCACCGCGTATTTCCGTTGAGATGACACAGTATAGACTGAGGTTTAGAGAAATCTAAACTGTCGTTTCTTGAAAGTTTGGGGCTTCGAAACTTATGTGAAAAAGTTTCAGTCTGATAAGCTCGAACCCAAAGCGGATAAATGCATCTTCACAGGATATCCAAAACAGTTGGGTACATCTCCTATCTCAGATCCGAAAGCAAAGTGTTTGTTTCTAGAAACGGATCCTTTCTCGAGAAAAGGTTTCTCTCGAAAGAATTGAGTGGGAGGGTAGTAGAACTTGATGAGGTTATTGAACCATCACTTCAACCAGTGTGTAGCAGGGCGTAGGAAGTTGTTCCTGTGGCGCCTACACCAATTGAAGTGGAAGCTGATGATGGTGATCATTAAGCTTCGAATCAAGTTACTACAAACCTCGTAGGTCGACAAGGTCGCGTACTGCTGCAGAGTAGTACGATAACCCTGTCTTGGAGGTCATGTTGTTGAGCAACAGTGAACCTACGAGTTATGGAGAAAGCGATGGTGGGCCCAGATTCCGACAAATGGCTAGAAGCCATAAAATCCGAGAGAGGATCCATGTGTGAAAACAAAGTGTAGACTTTGGTAGAACTACTTGATGGTCATGGGACTATTGGGTAAAATGGATCTTTAAAAGAAGACAGACGATGATGGTGATAAGTCACTATTAAGAAAAGCTCGACTTGTCGCAAAGATGTTTTCGACAAGATCAAACAGTTGACTATGATGAGTCTTTCTCACTCGTAGCGATGCTAAAGGTCTGTTAGAATTATGTTAGTAGTTGCTGCATTATTTATGAAATATTGCACGTAGGATGTCAAAACATTGTTTCCTCGACGGTTTCCTTGAGCAAACATTGTATGTGATACAACCAGAAGGTTTTGTCGATCCTAAAGATACTAGCAAGTATGCAAGCTCCAGTGATCCTTCAATGGACTGGTGCAAGCATCTCGGAGTTGGAATAAGCACTTTGATGAGATGATCAAAGATTTTGGGTGTGTACAAGGTTTATGAGAAACTTGTATTTCCAAAGAAGTGAGTGGGAGCACTATAGAATTTCTGATAGGTATATGTGGTTGACATATTGTGGATCAGAAGTAATGTAGAATTTCTGTAAAGCATACAAGGTTGTTTGAAAGAAGTTTTCAAAGGAGTACCTGGATTATGCTACTTGAAGGTTGAGCATCAAAGATCTATGGAGATAGATCGAAAGCGCTTAATGGAAGTTTCAACAAGATGCATGCCTTGACAAGTTTTTGAAAGAGTTCAAAATAGACCAGCAAAGAAGGAGTTCTTGGTTGCGTTGTGAGGTGTGAATTTGAGTAAGACTCAAAACCCGACCACGGCAGAATAAAGAGAATAGATGAAGGTCGTCTTCTATGCCTTAGCCGTAGAATCTAAAGTATGCCATGCTGTGTACCGCACCTGAAGTGTGCCTTGACTCAAAGTATGTTGAGAGGTACAGAGAGTGATCCATGTTTGAATCACTAGCAGCGGTCAAAATTTATCCTTAGTAACAAATGGACTAAGGAATTTTTCTCGATTATGGAGGTGGTTAAAGAGTTCGTCGTAAAGGGTAACGTCGATGCAAGCTTTGACACTAATCTGAATAACTATGAGTAGTGAAACGGATTCATATAGTAGAGTGGATATTTGGAGCATTTCCGAATAGCACGTAGTAGCAGCATCTATAAGATGACATCAAGATTTGTAAAGAACGCACGGGTCTGAATGTTTCAGAACCGTTGACTAAAACCTCTCTCACAAGCAAGACATGATCAGACCCCATAACTATATGGGTGTTGGATTCGTTGGAATCACATGGTGATGTGAACTAGATTATTGACTCTAGTGCAAGTGGGAGACTGTTGGAAATATGCCCTAGAGGCAATAATAAATTAGTTATTATTATATTTCTTAGTCCATGATAATCGTTTATTATCCATGCTATAATTGTATTGATTGGAAACACAATACTTGTGTGGATACATAGACAAAACACTGTCCCTAGTAAGCCTCTAGTTGACTAGCTCGTTAATCAAAGATGGTCAAGGTTTCCTGGCCATAGGCAAGTGTTGTCACTTGATAACGGGATCACATCATTAGGAGAATCATGTGATGGACTAGACCCAAACTAATAGACGTAGCATGTTGATCGTGTCATTTTGTTGCTACTGTTTTCTGCGTGTCAAGTATTTATTCCTATGACCATGAGATCATATAACTCACTGACACCGGAGGAATGCTTTGTGTGTATCAAACGTCGCAACGTAACTGGGTGACTATAAAGATGCTCTACAGGTATCTCCGAAGGTGTTAGTTGAGTTAGTATGGATCAAGACTGGGATTTGTCACTCCGTGTGAACGGAGAGGTATCTCGGGGCCCACTCGGTAATACAACATCACACACAAGCCTTGTAAGCAATGTAACTTAGTGTAAGTTGCGGGATCTTGTATTACGGAACGAGTAAAGAGACTTGCCAGTAAACGAGATTGAAATAGGTATACGGATACTAACGATCGAATCTCGGGCAAGTAACATACCGAAGGACAAAGGGAATGACATACGGGATTATATGAATCCTTGGCACTGAGGTTCAAACGATAAGATCTTCGTAGAATATGTAGGATCCAATATGGGCATCCAGGTCCCGCTATTGGATATTGACCGAGGAGTCTCTCGGGTCATGTCTACATAGTTCTCGAACCCGCAGGGTCTGCACACTTAAGGTTCGACGTTGTTTTATGACGTATTTGAGTTATATGGTTGGTTACCGAATGTTGTTCGGAGTCCCGGATGAGATCACGGACGTCACGAGGGTTTCCGGAATGGTCCGGAAACGAAGATTGATATATAGGATGACCTCATTTGGTTACCGGAAGGTTTTCGTGCATTACCGGAAAAGTTTCGGGCTCATCGGTAGTGTACCGGGAGTGCCGGGAGGGGTGCCGGGGACCATCGGGAGGGGTGTCACGCCCCAAGGGGTCTCATGGGCTATGGGAAGAGATAAACCAGCCCCTAGTGGGCTGGAATAAGTTCCCACTAAGGCCCATAAGGTTTGAGAAGGAAAAAACACAAGGTGGAAAGAGTTTCCAAGTGGGAAGGTGGAATCCTACTCCAAGTAGGATTGGAGTAGGACTCCTCCACCTCCAATTTCGGCCAAACCTTTAGGTTTTGAGGCTGCCTCCTCCCCTCCCACCTATATATACGGAGGTTTTAGGGCTGATTTGAGACGACTTTCTCACGGCAGCCCGACCACATACCTCCACGGTTTTTCCTCTAGATCGCGTTTCTGCGGAGCTCGGGCGGAGCCCTGCTGAGACAAGGTCATCACCAACCTCCGGAGCGCCGTCACGCTGCCGGAGAACTCTTCTACCTCTCCGTCTCTCTTGCTGGATCAAGAAGGCCGAGATCATCGTCGAGCTGTATGTGTGCTGAACGCGGAGGTGCCGTCCGTTCGGTACTAGATCGTGGGACTGATCGCGGGATTGTTCGCGGGGCGGATCGAGGGACGTGAGGACGTTCCACTACATCAACCGCGTTCACTAACGCTTCTGCTGTACGATCTACAAGGGTACGTAGATCACTCATCCCCTCTCGTAGATGGACATCACCATGATAGGTCTTCGTGCGCGTAGGAAAAATTTTGTTTCCCTTGCGACGTTCCCCAACATAAATTGCATCTAACAGTATTGATTTGAGATTTATAATTTAAGGTATCCGGATGTATAATGCATTATTAGAGGCATAACCGGTTAGTGCCCGCGGACGCGCTCGGGTCGTTTTTGCAAGGTCCGGCTGTAGATGCTCTTACTCCGGTCAATTTAGTTGGTAGGAGCATACCCGGGCGGATGGTCCTGTCAGACCGTTAAAAAAGCAATTCAAATGTGGGCCTGATCAAATTGGTCTTCTCGACCGACCTACATTTCTTACATTCCAACTTAAAATCTAGGGTGGATATGGGATGGTTCAGGCACGATTGGGCATGTCCGTCATGTCGATCACATAGTAAAACACCCAAAAACCCCATGGTCCGATGGGCGTCTCCTTCCATTGGGTGTGAACGCTTATTCTGGCTCATCGTCGAGGGACAAAGTCCAGCCATTTAAGCCGGATGGCATCCCCCAACCCTGGCCACATTTGTGTCCTCTCTCTGAAAGCAACCGGCCCGAACCCATCCACCTCTCTCCCTCTCCGCCTCCCTCTTCCCTCGTTGTTCGCCTCCGCCATGATCCGGCAGAGATGACCACTTATGCTATGCTAACGTCGGAGCGTTTCTTCAAAATGCTGGAGGAGATGCAGGTAAGGCGTGCCGCATGCATGACAAGGGTTTGCCTCCGGACTCGTAGGAGCCAATCGAGGAGGAAGAGGAGGGGAGAAGCAGTCGATGCCAATGAAGGTGTTGAATCTGGAGGAAGAGGATGTGGCGGAGCCGGTTGTGAGCCTTGCCATGGAGGACGCCATGACGAAGTTTGAGGTCCTTCAAGCGGTTAAGATGATGGAGCAGCAGACCATCCTGGAGTCTATCCAGGATGAGGCCTACGCGTAGGCCAACTAGTGCTTTATCCGGTAAGAACGGGAGGAGATGGGCACCCTTTTCGACGAGCTGAATGTAGAGGAGGAAGTGGAGGCGGAGGAGGATACTGGAGTGGCGTCGGCCACCTATGTACTCGAAGACTAACAAGTAGATGTGGACATCTCCAATGACAACGGGTACTGTAATGTAGGTTTAGTTGATCTACATAGTAAATAGATGTTTCATTTGCATATGTTTTGTATGGTTCTAAGATTTCAACTATGAGGTGTTTAGTACATAGAATGATATTGATGAGTGTCCCGTGGACGCGTCTGTTGGGGTTTGAGAGACTAGATTTGTCTATTCCACATGTAGATGCTCTAAGAGCATATACAATCGGAACCCTCAAACTCTCCTCAAATGGTCGGGCAGGCCGTCCGATCACTACACAGTCACAAAAATGTGACCTAGACAGGCCTATTAAACAAGCCTCAAACACCCGGGCTGACCGGCACCCCCATTTCTAGCCTAAATATGGGGCGGATATGGGGAACATCGGGAGCGCCCTCGCATGACCGCCTGGTCTGCTCTAGCATGCATCGACCCCACATATATTTGTACTCATCCGTTGGCCGGATCAAACCCTAGCCACTTCACTCCACTCCCTTCCACTCCCATCCATCACCCAAGCTCACCTCCGTCGGTCTCCTGCCTTCTTCGGCATGGTCTCCAGCGGATCTGACTCCAACCACTCCGGATATGTTGACTGAGGGATCGTCCCGTGCAAAGTGGAGGAGGCAATGGCAGTTCGCATTGCATTCTGCCGCTCCCGTGAGGACAGCTAGCGCCCGACCGACGGTAGGATCTATCCGCTGCGAATCCATAGCGTCCGCTCAAAGGGCGCTCCGTTCCTCTGGGGCGGGATCTCATTGTGAACATGCTGCCCACCGAGGGAAGGAGATATAAGGCTCGCCGATGCCTATCTCGCGGAGGAAATGGTGGATGCGGAGGAGGATGGTGCGGCGGAGCGGGCGGCCGCAGAGGAGGAAGCCATCTGCGCTCGCATTTCGAAGAAACGACAGCACCAGAACACGCGCGCCCTTGCCCGCAAGCAGAATCGGGCAGTCCCTGAAATGGTCGGACTGCCACCGAAGGAGGAGAAGAATGTGAGCAACGGCGAGGACAGCTCTCGCGGAGAGCAGATCCGGTTCGATCCGTACTATGGTTTTGACCGGTAGTTCCACGACAAGAACGACAAGGGCACCGGGAAGGACAAGGGCAGTTGTGGATGATTTCCACCATAGCCAAATATGCCAAATTTTGGTTGTCCGGTGGCATGCTAGTAGTGATGGAGTAGTCGGATGATGTGTGTAATGCGTCGACGTAGTAGTTGCAAAGGTTGTACGGATTGGAGATATGAGACTTCAGATGTTCGTATGTAGAATGTACTATTTAAGGCGTGACTCGTTAGTGTCCGTGAACGCGCCGAGACGCGTCCGCCGGCGTTTGAGGGTCCGGATTTAAGGGGTCTGGCTATAGATGTTCTAATAGTGTGGTTTTGACTCTTCGGAGCATATGCTCCTTGATAAACAATAAAGTAAAAATAAATAGTAAATACAATTTATTTATTTTGATTTTTCATGTTGATGTTCATGTTAGTTTAACTGGTTGCCAGATTTTGTACGAAACGGTAGGACTGCTTTATGCGTGGAAAAAAAAATTAAGTGTTAAATTTGAAGATTTGTGGTTTGACTTCCCCCTCCAAAGTTTACCATTTAGGTACGACAACAAACACATCTATATCTAATAATAAAGAGGCTATTGCTTCCGTCGGAAAATCCATCGTGGTATTTTATAAAAAAAAGCCACTGTGATTTTTGTTATTCAACCCGCGCTCCATCATTTATCTGGAACGCAAAAGGAAAAAGCCGATTCGCTGCAAAAATTATACCCGTACGCATTGCCTCCTCCCGTCGACCCTGAACCATCCTGGCCTGTGCCCAGTCCGCCGCCACACCACTCGCCGCCGCGGCCGACCTCAACTGCCACCGCTGCCGATCTCAACCCACCCGCCTCCGCGGCCGTACCTCTCCCCGCTCACTTCCCCCGTTGCGGCGCTCGAGCGCATTGCGTCGACCCTGGTCCACCCTGGCCTGTGCCCAGGCCGCTGCCACACCACTCGCCGCCGCGGCCAATCTCAACCACCACTGTTGTCGATCTCAACCCACCCGCCTCCGCGGCTGTACCTCTGCCCGCTTGCTGCCCCCGTTTCGGCGCTCGAGCACAACTTCTGGATCAAATCAACGCGACAGCTACAGTGACTGGGGATGATTCGTCTGCTCGATGCAGAATGACGGCGGCGCGCGGATAAGGCGCGGCGGAGCGAAGTGGAGGCGGGCCTTCATGGCTCACACGGGGAACTCCGAGGTTATGGCGCGACAACGGCGACTCCTTATGGCCAGATAGAGGCGCATAACCCTTGCTCCCCTCATCGTATCCCCTCCTCCGGCAAAAACTCATCATCTGGTGAGATCCCCTCTCCATGCCTCCAACCGTGTGCCAAGCACCGGCAAGAAATTTTGTTTTGTGGGGATTTTTTTGCTGATGAATGAATGTATTGAATGTAAGATTGTATTATTGTAGAGACAGAGAATGGAACACCACCTTTAGTTTGTCATTTGATCCCACATTTTCTACCCCATGAGTGTAATAAGATAACAGTCCATTGATCAATTCACGTAGTCTCTTTGTTTTGCTTTGCTTGTCCCGCTCAATTTCTCATCATGATGGAATTAACAATGGACGGGTTGATTTTTCAACAAAATAGGATAGGACTGACTACATTAGTTAGTTAGCTTATTATTTTAATAAATCAAAATGATTATTAAAAAATTAAAAGCGTGTGGTATTTTTTTCTCCCGTTGCAACGCACGGCCCCTTTTGCTAGTCTATTTAAAACAAAGTAACCTTGGTAAAATACATTTTTGAGGCGCAGGAGTATATACTCTTTGGAGCAAAAGCACTATCGGTAATAGTACGCACCACTTGATAGAGATGGAAACAAGAGTTTTGTCTACAATGGAGATAGTCAAGAGGTAGGAGCACTGCGCAATTTCTCCATTGGAAGAAGAGAAACTTCCCGCATCTCGACCGGAAACCAGTAAAATCCAAAAATATACTTTCCGCCGTTCAACAGAAGCCAATTTTCCAGGAAGTTGCAATGTCAGTTGATTTCCTTCAGTTGTTGATGTGACAGGGGGCATATGATGGGGCAATCATGGAGCCAAGAATATTACTCCATCTCAAATGAGTGGTTCCCTTTATATATATATAAAAAAAAAAAGTGGCTCCACTGAAGAACAATGTAAGTGTGGTTCTAGAGTCATTAAACTAGATCAAAGTGATATGGCTATTACTCAAGTAAAACCAGAGCTGCGTCATCGATCGCTACTGCTAGTGGAATACCAAGGATGGCAGCAAGGTAGTTTTCAACGTGATGTAACTGAAGCTACTCTCGTTCAAACCTTTGAAGAGGTTGATTGGTCATCCTGTGAACTGTGATCCCAGTCCAGTTCAAGTGGATTCTCGAGAGTCCTTGTCAGTCTTAAGGCTCTAAGCACATACTTTTGTTTTTATTTTTCCTTGGGGTGACTAAAGAATAACATTCTTGCTAATAGATTATTCCTGGTTGTCATATTTTTGTGGACATCATGGTTGTTATAGTGAGAAGGAAAGGCTCTTGGTGAGTTGTCTAGAGTTTAATTTAACCTAAAATCTTAATGGTGCGCGCACACGATCTTGTTTAAGCGAGCAGCCACGTCGACACTGCATGCGTCTCGTTTAGGGGTTTCTTTTTGTTTGCAGAGATATGAAACACTGCATGTGCATTTATTTGAATTTTCAAAATTTTGAAAAATCATACATTTCAAACCATGCGTCGGAATTTAAATTCGTTTTTACAGTTGGAATCCTCACGACGATATCTTTAGAACTAGATCCTGCATGAGTCTATTTAGACGGAAAAAAATCATGTCAACTGTGATGCTATATGATGCAACTCTATTATTACTTGCTGCAACTTTAATGCTACATGGTGTAACCTTTTTTAAAATCAATTTTGAAGTTGTATGATCTAACATCTTATGAGGTTACAACCTAGCAACCATGAAAATAAACTTTTTGTGATTTGTAACTTGTCGGCTTCCCCGACTAACTACCTAATAGTTGATGTGCAACTCCCTTCCTATTTGTGGATGCGTAGTTTTTTACTGCTGCGCACTTTGAGATAGCTTTTCCAAACCTCCACCAAGTCCAGGAAAATAAAAATAAAATGGATCCTCGCCGGCAACTCCTAAGTTCTAGGGGTTTTCAACCTCCATGAGTAAAAAGATCATGCGAAAAGCTTGAAGCTTGCTCAACTCATGGAAGTGATTGGTCAAAGGATATGGGAAGGTTGGATCTTGCCTAGGATTAACTCATCTGTCAAATTTCTCACAAAACTGTCCAAGAATAAGTAGAACTGAGGTTGGGAGAGGTGGGGATGAAATATCGGATTTAAACTGAGAGGCTCAAAATGGTTAACCATATCCCAAAAGGGTAGTATGTCGTTTATTAGATTTGCCAGCGCTAAGTGGGTCCGCCCAATAAGGCCACCGTGTGTCTGACTTCCTTCTTTCCTCATTTCTTTTTCCAGTTCTTATTTATTTCTCAATTTTTTTGTTTACTAATTTAAATTTTTATTTTTTAATGAAAATTATTCTTGGGAAAATTGGGAATTTCTAAAGGAACAAATTTTAGTTGTTAATAAATTTATACTAATTTTTTTCAAGATCTTTAATATTTTCAAAATTTTGTCACAATTTTAAAACTCATGTACCTTTTCCTAAATTTGTAAATGCTTTTTATTCCTTTTTCAATTCTAAACAATTTTTCATTCAGAATATTTTCTAGATTCAGGAACAATATTTAAAAATCCAAAATAGTTTTTAGAATTTCTGCAAAACCGGTTTTGGAAAAGCACAACTCCTGATCTGAACCGGTCCTAAACTCATCGGCATAGTCTCTTGTAGTAGTATGTGACCAATCTGTTTGGTTGTCGAATTTCCCGAACTTTGTAACTAGTCTTGTGACCAGCGATATCGCTGTGTCTTAATGGAATGCTCGCGTTCCCGTCAAGAAAAAAGTATGTGACCAAGATGAATATAAACCAACCGAATCAGACTGGCTCACTGTGCGACAAAAAATTGAAGTGAAAATGTGGATACACGTAGGGGCTATATCTCGCCAGTACTGATTCCTTGTTGGAATCGCCTACGGGCGAGCTAATCCGGCCATCCCATTAGCCGCATTCGCTCGCTTGCATTCCTGTGTCACTGTAGTCACTCATTGTGCTTCAGTTTATTTTGACTCTTCTTCATCTTTTCACCGTTATCTTTAGTTTTTCTTTACCCTTTCAATACACTTTAGTTTTCATTGTTTCTCGCTGGGTTTCTTCGGTTTGCTTTCCTTTCTTCGTTATAGTTTGGTTTTGTTTGTTTCATTTTTGTTTTCTTTGTTTTGCCTTTGCTTCTTTTTGTTTCTTTGTGGATTTTTATAGGTTTTCCATGATTTTTGTTTCTTTCTTCATTTTTATGAGTTCTATCTAGAACACATGTATACATAGTTAATAAGCTTTGCACATATTTTTTCTTTAGAAACAACATTTTTGTTGTACTCGTTAAACATTTTGATCACATCACCCTGGGTTACTGGGCAGCCCAGTAGGGTCTCCCTCAAGCAACACGAGCTAGTATCCTGCAACGAGCGGGACATAGCCGCACCCATGGATACAGGCATCTCAGCACCTTCCCCCAAAATTCAGAAATCACTAATTAATAAGTTTCCCTTAGAAATGCCACTCCCACCTCCTCAAGGGTTGACAAGTGGCAGCATGTAAGTTTCTTTTTTTTTGTACATTCTTTTTTCAAAATATTTCATCTCTTAAATCGTGCATTCAAATCCTAAACTGTTTTCAGCGTTGGATTTCTCGCATCGATATCTTGATATCATATTAATAGGTTCGACAAAAAAATCACAGAAATTCCGTAGCAGAAAGCGCGTCTTTTCATATTATTTTTCTCATTTCGAGAGGAAAATTTGTCCTTCACAGATAAGCAAATATGTACCTCCAAGAGAAGCAAATCTATGCCTCTCATGAAAAAACACATTGTTTCCTCTTCTGGGAGGCACGGTTGTGCCTCTCATGGAAGCATATTTATGCCTCTATAAAAAGAAACTTATACCTCTCGTGGATCGTGGAAAAAAACACATTTTTTTTCTTTTCGAGAGGTACAACTGCAAATATGTGTCTCTCCAAGTAGCAAATATGTCACTCTTGTGGAAGCAAAAAGTATATGTTTTTCATCCTTTTCCGAGAGGCACAACTGTACCTCTTGCGGGAAACCTGGGCCTCTCACAACAAACCTGTTCCTCCAAAAGAACAAAACATGTACCTCCACAAGACGCAAACTTGTGCCTTTCTTGGAAGAGAAAAACAATGTGTTCTTCCCTCTCGTAGAGGCACAATTGTGTCTCTCATGGAACCAAATGTGTGCCTTCACGAGAAGCAAATATGTGCCTCTCGTGAAAGAACAAACACACTTTTTCGTTAATTTTTCTCTCCATATTTTCTCCTCCAAAATCTCATGATAACTAGGTGAAAACTGAAAACCTAAAAAGGCATTTAAGCCCCCAAAAAGCTTATTAAAAAGTAAAAAATAAAATATCATGAAAGCGTCCAACATGCGACATGCGGTACTGCTCAGTTAGTTGCTCTCCCCAAACTCATCTTCCAAAGATGTTGAGTATTCTACTGAGGTTTGTGTATCCACTTTCTCAATATATTTTTAGCCCAACTTAAACTCACCTAGCCCATTTTCTAGGGAGTGACTAACTAAGGAGCGCTCCTTCGGGGCAAATCCTATTTGGCGCTGCATGCATTGGTTAAAGTGCATTTTTCTTAACTGACGCCCACAGCAGCGTTCGGTCATGGGTCACCCAAGCGGAAGGGAGGTTTTTCCGGTTTTGTGAAGTTTCTGTAAGCTTCCTAGATGGGTTTTCTCATTTCGGGTTTTTCAGGACTAGTTTCTCTTCGGGTTTTCTCTTTTTCTTTGTTTGTTTCTGGTCTTTACTCTTTTTATTACTTTTTCATTTTATTTTTTATATTTTATTTGAAAAATGCAACCTTTTTTTGATTAAATTCTCTTCAAAAAAACAAACTTTTTCCCAAATCAATGAAACCTTTTCAAAAAATTCCAAATATTTTATTAAAATTCTATCAACTTTTTTTAATATTAATGAACTTTTTCGAAATTTTGATGAAATTTCTGAAATTTCATGATCTTTTTTGCCATGGATGAATTTTTTTAAGGTTTGTGAACTTTTTTAGTTCAACGAACTTTTTTAAAACCTTTTTTAAATTCATGAACAACTTTTCAAAATCCGTGAACTTTTTAAAAATTCGTGAATTTTTTTAGATCACAGTGAACTTTTTCGAATTCATGAACTTTTCTTTCAAAATTTATGAACCATTTTTCACTTTTATGAACCTTTTGTGCTCATTTTTTTTCTTTTTTGGCTTTCATATAAAAATCAGCCCTAAAACTAGGCCGACCCATTTAAAACTTGGTGTGTGGGCACTGGTTCTCCTAACGAACGCTTAAGGCACCGACTAGGAGCTTCCCTCCTTCGGGAGCCTCCCCATACCTAGTTCTATCTCGTTATCGACAAGTCTCTTTACTCGTTCCGTAATACAAGATCCCGTGACTAACTCCTTAGTCACATTGCTTGCAAGCTCATTATGATGTTGTATTACCTAGTGGGCCCTAGAGATACCTCTCCGTCATAGGGAGTGACAAATCCCACTCTCGAATCATGCCAACCCAACAGACACCTTTGGAGATACGTGTAGAGCACCTTTATAGTCACCCAGTTACGTTGTGACGATTGATACACACAATGCACTCCTCCGGTTCCCGGGAGTTGCATGATCTCATGGTCATAGAAACAGATACTTGACATGCACAAAATAGTAGCAATAAACTGACAAGATCACATGCTACGTTGATAGTTTGGGTCTTGTCCATCACACCATTCTCCTAATGATGTGATCCCATTATCAAATGACAACTCATGTCCATGGTCAGGAAACCTTGACCATCTTTGATCAACGAGATAGTCCTTAGAGGCTCACTAGGGATAGTGTGTTGTCTATGTACCCACACATGTATTTGAGTTTCCAATCAGTACAATTATAGCATGAATAATAAACGATTATCATGAACAAGGAAATATAATAATAACTAATTTATTATTGCCTCTGGGGCATATTTCCAACAGTCTCTCACTTGCACTAGAGTCAATAATCTAGTTCACATCACTATATGATTCACACCCAATAAGTTCTGGGGGTTTATCATGTTTTGCTTGTGAGAGAGGTTTTAGTTAACGGGTTTAAACCTTTCAGATCCGTGTGCTTTACAAATCTCTGTGTCATGCTATAGATGTTGGAAATATGCCCTAGAGGCAATGATAAATAGTTATTATTATATTTCCTGTTTAAATATAATCATTTATTATCCATGATATAACTGTATTGAATGAAAACATAGATACATGTGTGAATATATATAGACAAAACAATGTCCCTAGCAAGCTTCTAGTTGGCTAGGCTGTTGATCAATGATAGTCAAGGTTTTCTGGCTATATGTAAGTGTTGTCACTTGATAACTGGATCACATCATTAGGAGAATCATGTGATGAACTAGACCCAAACTATGAACATCGCATATTGATCGTGTTGTTTCATTGCTATTGTTTTCTACGTGTCAAGTATTTGTTCCTATGACCATGAGATCATATAACTCACTGGCACCGGAGGAATACCTTGTGTGCATCAAACGTCACAACGTAACTGAGTGACTATAAAGGTGTTCTACAGGTATCTCCGAAGGTGTCCGTTGAGTTAGTATGGATCAAGACTGAGATTTGTCACTCCGTGTAACGGAGAGGTATCTCGGGGCCCACTCGGTAATACAACATCACACACAAGCCTTGCAAGCAATGTGACTAAGTGTAAGTCACGGGATCTTGTATTACAGAACGAGTAAAGAGACTTGCCGGTAACGAGATTGAAATAGGTATGCGGATACTGACAATCAAATCTCGGGCAAGTAACATACCGAAGGACAAAGGGAATGACATACGGGATTATATGAATTCCTGACACTCAGATTCAACCGATAAGATCTTCGGAGAATATGTAGGATTCAATATGGGCATCCAGGTCCCGCTATTGGATATTGACCGAGGAGTACCTTGGGGCATGTCTGCATAGTTCTCGAACCCGCTTGTCTGCATAGTACCTGAATAGTTCTTGTGTGTTTTCCTATTTTTGCTTTCATGTCCCTAGGCCTTAATTTTTGAAACAAGGCAAAAGACATGTCATTTTTATTAATTAAGAAGGTAATGAGAATTGCATGGTTAATTTGTGGACAATTGATATCACGGGAAAATTAACCGGTGGTCCCTTCAATACATATATGAGAGTTGATCATGTCAGTTTGGCAAAGTGCTCATATTTCAGAACAGACAGGCCATGATCAGACAGAGCCTGCACGGACAACCAATTGAAACTGTTAGGATTTAAACTAATTATGTTAATTAGGGAATAATCCTCCCTTGTACAGAAACGCTTCGTGCGGTTCCTAGCAAACCGACGCGGCGGTTTTCCCACGACCCCCACGAGCGGACGCATCCGTTCGTGGCGACGGTTCCGTGTGTATTTAATCTTCACAGATCATCAATGAAATAGACAGTTCATTCTAAACACGTTATCAGCCCGTAACTCTACCGAGAGCAGAGAAAAGGCAAAACAACTCCGGCGAGAGTCGCCGGAAAAGAAGAAAGAAGGGAGGAAAGAAGAAGGTAAGAGAATGCCTCGTGGTCTCCTATCCTTCTTCCTGCACCTCGTACGTGACGGCGGTCGACGTCGACAGAGCCGTCGCCGTCGCCATGGTGTTGGCGGACTTCTCCGCCACAACCGTCACGCCCGCGATCTTCGCCGGTTCGGTGGTCGACGGAACGGTTTCCGCCTCCGTGCACCACGTCTTAGGCATGGCGCCCGTGGTCGCCACGGTGCTGGGACTTCCGGTGCTTTGCGTGAACCGGCGCCGGCGCCGCTCCCGGCCTGGATCCTTGCCGGACCGGCTGCTCCGAACTTGTACGCGGACGAAGTAATGGAGCATGTGGACGGAGCAATGGACGTCGACGCCGTTGAGACGAAACTTGCGGCGCCTCTACCACCACATCCATGCCCAGTGCATGGATGGGGGCCATGCGTGACTCCGTCGCAGTCACCACCACTGGACTACGTGGTCCAGGAGGAAGCCGAGCCCGTGCTGCCCGCAGAGCATGCACAACCGGTCTCCTCGCGTCTTCCATTTCCGACGCCGGCGCACGAGGCTGTCGCCGCTCGTGTTTCCTCGTCAAGCGCTAGCCTTGGGCTGCACCTCCCTGCGCGGACTGCTGCGCTCGGGGACGTCTTCGACAACGGAGGGAGAAGCTCCACTGGTCCGTCGGCGCCACGTCGCTGGCACATAGTGCCGCGCGCCGTGCTGCAGAACGCCGGCCGTCGACCGGGAGAATGGAGCCCGGTGAACCTCGGGCTGGCCAATGGCCACTCCAACGGCGTCGCAACAGGGGCGCACCTTCCTGGAGGTACTTCTTCAGAGGAGGAGGATGCTGCGCTGGGGCCTTCGACCTCGCGTCGGTGAGGCAGTGACCGACGGTGGAGTTTGGTGGTGGTGGTGCTAATGGGTGCTGCAATGTGTGTGCTAATGGAGAAGAAGGAAAGACTGCAGTGTATTGTGTGGTAATGGAGAAGAAGATGGGAACGATGGCATCCTTATCCATTCACCAACCCACCACGCTATCCATTCACCAGCGCATACACCCACATGCCTGCTAGTTTCCACTCACCATCCACCAGACTTTGCATGCGCCCCACGTGCCACCACACCAACCACACACACCAACCCACCACGCTCCTGCATGCGCATATATGTTTGGCATGGGCTTCTGCATGCAAGCAACAAAATATCTCGTCCGAAAAAAAAAGAATCAGGAAAGAAAAGCAAGTGTGTCTTTGCCACGGGTAGTAGCGTGCCTGTGTTGGCATATTGTTATTTTTTTCATTTTCTTTTCTGATTAGCTTCTAGCTTTCAGTTTTTGTACATATGTGTTTGTTAGTATTTTCTAACATAGTATCATCTAATATCTGCTTATTGAAATGTCAACATGTGTATGTGTGCAATTTTTAAATTGCTACATGTTGATTATGCTTGAAAATTATATGACTACTTTCAGTTTTTGCACATATCTTATGGATTGCATCTAATGTAATGTACGCTTTGTTCACGACTGTGAGGTCTACGCCACATGGTGATCACCTTCAAAGTTTTTTAAATAACACAAGGTCGTACAAAGTACCATCATATTAAGGTCTGCACTACTTGATAGTGCTTACCTCAAAGCAAAAAATGAAAGCACACATATTATGGCTTGAAGATCGTCATACGAGTGTCTAGCCACTTCGTGCTGATTACCTCTATGTGTTCTACAAAACAAAGATCTACGCCATTTCATGGTGATTATCTTTTGTAGACAGTCATATTTTGGGTCGTTTAGGCTTTTCCTAGACCTTTATATTTAATCAAGCATTTTATTTTACACACAATTAATTTACATGAGTGTAAATTAATGCGCATGATATTTTTCATGCAGGATATGGCTGACATGTCCAAGAAGGAATTTGTTGAGTTTGCCATTGATGGTAGAAATTATCTGACCTGGGCCATGGATGTCAAGATTAACTTGGCGGCGAGGAATCTGATCAGCACTATAACCACACCTACTCAAGGTACTCCTGCTATCGCAGATACGGCAAAGTATGCTTCTTTGCACTTCATTCGACACCACCTTGATCCTGCTCTGAAAGAAGAGTATATGATGGAGGAAAATCCTCTATCATTGTGGAACTCCTTAAAGGAGCGTTATGATCAACAAAGGTCGGTGATGTTGCCTGAAGCGCAAAGAGAATGGGCACTTATCCGTTTCCAGGATTTTAAGTCCGTTGCAGCGTACAATTCTGATGTGCATCAAATCAACTCTAAGTTGAGATTCTGCAATAGTGCAGTTTCAGATGCAGATCTCATTGAAAAGACACTCTCTACTTTCCATCCTAATATGAGGATTATTGCTGAACAACATCGTCAGTAGAAATACAAGAAGCATTCTGAGTTGATATATGCACTCTTTCAGGCAGAAAAGCACAGTGAAATTCTCGATAAGAATAATATGTCCCGTCCAACGGGAACACTGCCGCTGCCTGAAGCACATTTTAATTCTCAGAATACTCAGAAGTCCCGTGGTCCCAAAAGGAACCATAGGAAGTTTAAAGGAAAGTGGAGACGCAATAAGAATCAGAATAGCAATGGAGTACAAAAGAGTAAGAATCATTTTAAGAAAAATGACAAGGGTAGTAGCTCTCAAACTTGCTACAGATGTGGTTGTACTACTCATCATGCAAGGAAGTGTACAACTTCTAAGCATCTGGTGACGCTGTATCAGCAATCGATTGGAAAGGGCAAGAAGGCTCAAGGGAACCAGTACGAAGCTCACTCCACTGGTCCAATTATTGAAAGTTCTCAAGACGTTCATCTGAACGCAGTTCATGACAACATGGAGAACCAAGATCAGGCTCAGCAAAAGGAAGGACCGCCACTTAATGTTGATGACATGTTGGTGGATTTCACTTCTACTAATGACATATATGGAGATATGCTTTGATCTTCTAATAATGTCATAAGTGTTGTGATGATGTCCTTAGTTATATTGTGTGTTGTAAAATAATTATGTCCTTAGACATATGGTATTGTAATAATTATGTCCTTAAACATAATATATTATAATTTGTAAGCAGATATACATAATATGTAATGTATGTGTTAATTCTATATGAGATTGGATAAATAATGAATTTTATTCTTTTACTCTACAGAAAACTTCGAGAAACAATCCAATGGAGGAGGAAATTTGTTTAGTGGACAGTGGTGCCTCTAACACAATTCTACGGGAGGTTAAATACTTCCAAAGTCTCAAAAAGAGTAAGGGAAGTGTTATGACAATTGGTGGTCATGACACGGTAATTGTTGGTTCTGGTCAAGCCACATTTACCCTCCCGAATGGTACAAAACTTGAAATCCAGGAGGCTTTATTGTATCCGGATTCAACTCGTACCTTGTTGAGTTTTAAGGATATCCGTATGAATGGCTACCACATTGAAACTCATGAAGACAATGCGGTTGAAAGCCTACTCATAATTCAACACAAGGGATCCGACAAGGAAACCCTTGAGAGACTGCCTGCTCTATCTTCTGGACTGTATTACACATACATCAAGCCAGAGCAACATTTGGCATACAAAATAATTTTTCAGAATCTTGACAAGTTCAAGATATGGCATGATCGCTTGGGTCATCCTGGTGTGGGGATGATGAGAAAAATTATTGACGGTTCAATTGGACACAAGATAACGGTTGCTAATTTCCCTAAATCCTCGGATTTCGTATGCACTGCATGTGCAACTAGAAATTAATCACAAGACCTTCATATCTGAAGATCAAGAATGAACCACTTAATTTTCTTGAACGCATTCAAGGAGATATATGTGGTCCAATTCAACCGTTATCGGGACCATTTAGATATTTTATGGTACTCATTGATGCATCAACAAGATGGTCTAATGTATGTCTATTATCAACAAGGAACCGTGCTTTTGCAAAGCTGATTGCTCAAATCATTAAACTAAGGGCAAATCATCCTGAACACAGGATAAAATCCATCAGAATGGATAATGCTGCTGATTTTAGTTCACGGGCATTCAATGATTACTGCCTAGCTTTAGGCATAACTGTGGAGCATTCTGTACCATATGTATACACACAAAATGGTCTTGCAGAATCACTTATCAAGAGGATCAAGTTGATAGCAAGACCACTCCTACAGAACTGTAATCTTCCAACATCTTGTTGGAGACATGCGGTATTGCATGCCGCGGATTTGATACAAATTCGACCAACTGCATATCATACGGCCTCCCCGTTGCAGTTAGTACGTGTAAATCAACCAAGTATTTCCCATCTTCGAAGATTCGGTTGCACTGTGTACGTACCGATATCACCACCTCAGCGTACCTCGATGGGTCCACATAGAAAAATGGGGATCTATGTGGGGTACAATTCTCCGTCGATCATAAAGTACCTGGAGCCTCTAACAGGGGATTTATTTACAGCCCGGTACGCTGATTGCATCTTCGATGAGGACAATTTTCCGGCATTAGGGGGAGAAAAGAACCACAGAGAATGCCGGGAAATAGATTGGAATGTCAAAGGCATTCAGTCCTTAGATCCACGTACGAATGAATCTGAACTAGAAGTTCAGAAGATTATTAATTTGCAAAATATTGCAAATAATCTGCCAGATGCATTTACTGACTATAAAGGTGTAACTAAATCCCATGTTCCCGCTATGAATGTTCCAGAGAGAGTTGATATATCTCATAAGACCACTCAACCGCCCAAGAGGGGGAGAAAACTGGACAAAAAGGACAAGGCTTCTCAGAAGCGTCCGCGGGAAGTGAGGATCCCTCAAATAGTAAATGCAGGTCAACCGCGTGTTGATATTCAACCTAGTGTTGAAAGACACCTAAACGATGTTATGCATCCGGAACCCAGCACAACTGTGCACACAAATATTGGTGCTGGGACATCGGTACACCTTGACTCGATTGTTGTGGGAAATCACAATGAGTCAGAAGGTATTGATGAGATTTCCATCAACTATGTTGAATCAGGAGAATCATTCAACAGAAAGACTACAATTGTCGACATATTTTTCGCCTCAAAGATTGCAGATGACCTGGCATTGGATCGTGAACCTAAGTCCATGGCAGAGTGTATGAAACGCTCAGACTGGTCCAATTGGAAGGTTGCAATAGAGGACGAATTGCGCTCGCTTGCCAAGAGAGGGGTATTTACTGCAGTAATACCTACTCCTCCTAATGTTTTCCCCGTGGGGGCAAAATGGGTTTTTGTTTGTAAAAGGAACAAAAACAATGAGGTGGTGAGATATAAAGCGAGGCTTGTAGCACAAGGGTTTACACAGAGACCCGGCATCGATTATGATGAAACATATTTTCCCGTGATGAGTGGAATCACGTACCGATACTTGATATCACTGGCAGTGCAAATGAATTTGTATATCCAATTGATGGATGTTGTGACTGCATATTTATATGGGTCACTAAAGACGGATATCTATATGAAAGTTCCCGAGGGACTGAAGATTCCGGATCCAAAAGCTAACCGCAACATGTATTGCGTAAAGCTACTGAAGTCATTATACGGCTTGAAACAGTCAGGTAGAATGTGGTATAACCGACTAAGTGAGTTCCTTCTGAAGAAGGGTTACTCAAACAACAATGCCCATGTGTGTTCATCAAGAAATCCACTGATGAATTTTTTATAATTTCCGTGTATGTTGATGACTTGAACATCATTGGAACTACACATGAAATACATGAGGCAAGTAATCATCTCAATACGGAATTTGAAATGAAAGATTTGGGTAAAACCAAATTTTGTCTTGGTTTGCAACTTGAACATTTTTCTTCAGGAATACTTGTTCATCAGTTTGCTTACATCCAAAAGATACTGGAAAAGTTCAACATGGATAAAGCATACCCATCAAAAACACCTATGGTCGTCAGGTCGCTTGACAGAGACAAGGACCCGTTTAGGCCTAAGGGTGATGATGAAGAGATATTGGGACCAGAGTTTCCATATCTCAGTGCCATTGGTGCACTAATGTATCTAGCAAACTGCACTAGACCTGATATAGCATTTGCAGTTAATTTACTGGCTAGATACATCGCACCACCAACAAAAAGGCATTGGGTTGGTGTGAAGAATATTTTCAGATATCTTCAAGGCACCAAAGATCTTGGTTTATTCTATCAGAAAAATCAAGAGAGAACCATGGTGGGGTATTGCGATGCTGGATACTTGTCAGATCCCCATGATGCCAGATCACAGACTGGTTTTGTCTTCTTACATGGAGGTACGGCCTTCTCTTGGAAATCAATAAAGCAAACCTTAGTGGCAACGTCCACCAATCATTCTGAGATAATTGCTTTGTTCGAAGCATCACGTGAATGTGTATGGCTTCGCAGAATGATGAACTTTGTCTAAAGTTCAAGTGGGATTGGTTCGGTAAAATCACCCACTATTATCTACGAAGATAATGCTGCTTGCATTGCACAAATGCAAACGGGTTATATTAAGAGCAATATTACAAAGCATATTTCTCCTAAATTATTTTATCCCCATGATCTGCAAGAGAAGGGGGAGATAAGTATTTTGCAAACGAAGTCATGCGATAATTTCGCTGATCTATTTACTAAGTCTTTATCAAGTTCTTTATTCCATAAGTATGTAAATGGAATTGGTATGAGACGACTTCGAGACTTGCAAAATTCAGGGGGAGAAATCTCCTAGGATATAACATGTTAAGATCATGAGATCTTTAGTATTGTACTCTTTTCCTTTGTGAGTTTTTCCAAATTGTTTCTCACATAAGGTTTTCAATGAGGCAATATCAATGCAAGCATGGACGATATATGTCATTTTCTCCTTATTTTTCCCACTGGGTTTTAGAAGGAGTTTTTCATGGCATATTGTATGTTTTTTTCTCAATTTTTTCCACAGGGTTTTGGAGGAGAATATTTCAAAGATGATCTGTCTCAAGCACAAGCGAGGATTAGGGGGAGTGTTAGGATTTAAACTAATTATGTTAATTAGGGAATAATCCTCCCTTGTACAGAAATGCTTCGTGCGGTTCCTAGCCAACCGACGCGGCGGTTTTCCCAGACCCCCACCAGCGAACGCATCCGTTCGTGGCGACGGTTCCGTGTGTATTTAATCTTCACAAATCATCAATGAAATAGACAATTCATTCTAAACAGAAACATCCATATTCCCCGTCGAAAGTAAATTAACAAGGGAATATAAGCTCATGTGACAGAATTTTTCATCATCATCGCCGTGGTATATTACAATCCGCGTAGCAACCAGCCAATTTTCAGGCCACGTACGTTACTGCAGCAAATGGACGGGGTGGTTTGGTTAGAGCATATCCAGTCGCGCCCCTCAAACACGCCCCCACGGTCGCTTCCTCTCCGAACGGGCCCCGAGCGCGTCTAGTCGCACCCCCCATTGGGCCTTCCCGTCCGGACGCCCCCTTGTTCCCGTCCGGCAAACCCAGCCCAAGCCCTCCCCCCAGGGGCTCCCATGGGGGCGCTGGACGAGTCGAAATGCGTCGCAGGCCCGTCTTGCTAGCGACACGAGCGCCCACCAAAAACCCTTTCCGCCCCAGACGCCGGCAATTTCCCCTCCCCGCCGCCGCTCGTCTTTCCCGCCCCTCCCGCCTCCTCTCCCGTCATGGCTCCGAAAGGGCCGCCGAGACCGCCGGCGAAGAACGCGAAGGCCGGCACGCTCGGCGTCAAGCGCCTCTTGCTACAGCCGCGCCCACCGAAGGAACGGCCG
Source organism: Hordeum vulgare subsp. vulgare (assembly GCF_904849725.1). Classification (NCBI taxonomy): domain Eukaryota; kingdom Viridiplantae; phylum Streptophyta; class Magnoliopsida; order Poales; family Poaceae; genus Hordeum; species Hordeum vulgare. Next base: position 623,227,271 of record NC_058519.1, read on the forward strand.
GAAGGCATGACCGACGTCGAGTGGGCGGCGGACCAGCTGCGGCGCGATGCCTCCTCGTCGGAGCGCCGGTTTCGTCGCGAGAGGTCGCTGGCTCGGACCGCGGCGGCGACCCTGGAGACGCTTGTGTGCGCTACCGCGACCGCGACCGGAGGAGAAAGCCCGGGAGGCGCATCGAGCTCGTCGACTTCGGCGTCGCCGTTCCGCGTGGACGCGGCCAGCACGCCGCGCTCGCAGTCGTGGCTTGGGCCCAGCCAGGGCCTCTCCCCGAACTTCAACGAGCCCGGCGGCTATGCCGACTACGCTTTCGGCTACGGCAACTTCGGCGGCGGCAACCTCGGTGGCTTCGACCCCAAACAACTGCACTCGTTCGGCGGCACGCCCACCGGAGCCGAGATGGGGCTCCATCTGAACGAGGCGTACGAGTCCCCGGGACTGCGCCGGGGCGGTGCGGCTGTCGGGCTGGCCCAGTCCGGGCGCACGCTGATGTTCGAGGACGGCGCCCACAACCTGTTCGACACCGGTCCCCAGGCCTCCTTCGGCACCCAGGCGCCCTCCGGCGGCTACGACTTCGGCACCCAGGCCTCCTTCGGCACACAAGATGGTGGCGGGAGTGCCGTTGTCGACGAGGAGCGAGACGTCGACAACGCCGGCGACGAGTTCCACGGCTACACTCCCGACCCCGGCTTCCTCGGCTCCAACGAGGTCGTGAACGTCGATTGACAAACGTCGAGCGCGCCGGCGACGAATTCGAATGGTTTTGTAAAGCCAAACCATTAAATTATGGCTAAAAACATAATTATGTAAGACTTTATTTATTTTTGCATTTGAACAATTCAAAAATTTGGGGGGAAATGATTTGGGGGTTTTGAATTGGGGGCTGCGAGTGGGCAGCAGCACCCCCCGCTGGCGCCTTCCCGTCCGGACGAGCCCCCAAAGGGCCTCGCCGGGCGACCATCCGGACGCCTATTGGGGGCCTCGACTGGAGATGCTCTTATATACAGGACGGAGGTTGGGAGGTCTGCAGCAAAACAGTGGTTGCGGACGTCGATTTTTGAGGATACCGGGTGCTTTCCTAGTCACTTTACTTGTTTACGCCGCACCTATCGTTGTCGTCTCCGTGCGGTGGCTGCCCACCTCATAAGAGCGTCTCTAGTAGAACCCTCAAACCCTTATATCTAAAACCAGTTTTAAGGGTTGAGAATTGGCCATTTTTGACACTTTTAAGGGTTGAAAAACAGGGGCAAAGACTAGAACTCTCAAACCCAACCCTTATAACGGAATATTCCTGCGGATCGGCGAGGAGAGCTCGGTCGGCCTCTTGCTGCGGGAGGCGGAGGGCGCGGGGGGTGGCGGAGGCGGCCGGGGAGGTCTAGGCGGAGGCGGGCGGCGGACAGGGAGGCCGAGGCGAACGGCGGCTGGGGAGGTCGAGGCGGGCGGGAGGCGGAGACGGCGGCTGGGAGGCCGAGGCGGGCGGTGGCGGCGGAGGTCGAGGAGGCAGCGGCGACAGGGGAGGTCGAGGTGGGCGACGGCCGGGGAGGTTAAGGCGGGCGGCGGCGGGGGGGGGGGGGGGGCGAGAGAGCGGCTGCGTCTCGGGAGATGGAGGGGAGGCGTCCGGGGGCGGGACAACGGGAGGTAGTTGGGATGGGAAATTTCCCTCACGCGCTAGGATGGAAAGGTTTGAGGGTTGGGGTAGATTTTGCTCCCCAACCCTCACTTTTACAGGCTGGGAAGGCGTTTGAGGGTTGGACCTTTAATTTTTTTTACGGGTTTAAGGGTTCTAGTCTACGCCGTTTTTTTGACAAAAACTGTAAAAAAAACGGTTATTTTTAAGGGTTTGAGGGCTTTACTAGAGATGCTCTAACCACACGCTCTTGTGTAGACACCCCGACAGTGAGATCAGAATTCCATATGTATTGGTGGCAGCAAGGAATGTTTTTGAAAATGTGGGAGGACACGGCTTCCACTTTCCAGGACACCAGGAGCCTTTACGTGCGTTTGCTTATGTAACGCGCGTGACAGACAAACACACAACAAAAAGACGCCCATGCTGCTGCACAAATCTTGGAGAGTTTTCACATTGTTTGTATTTCAACTCAGTATTGACTGATTATTATCTACAAGAAACTTGTGTGTGCTTGTACATTTAAATATACTAGCAAAAGTGTCCGTGTGTTGCAACAGGAGAAAAAAAATACCACAAGCTTTTAATCTTTTTATAATCATTTTGATTTATTAAAATAATAAGCTAACTAACTAAAGTAGTCAGTCCTATCCTATTTTGTTGAGAAATCGACCCGTCCATTGTTAATTCCACCATGATGAGAAATTGAGCGGGACAAGCAAAGGAAAATAAAGAGGCTACGTGAATTGATCAATGGACCGTTGTCTTATTTCACTCATGGAGTAGAGAATGTGGGATCAGATGACAAACTGAAGGTGATGTTCCATTCTCTGTCTCTACAACAATACAATCTTACATTCAATACATTCATTCATCAGCAAACAAATCCCCACAAAATAAAATTTCTTGCCGGTGCTTGGCACACGGTTGGAGGCATGGGGAGGGGATCTCACCAGATGATGAGTTCCTACCGGAGGAGGGGATATGCTGATGGGAGCAAGGGTTAGGCGCCTCTATCTAGCCATAAGGAGTCGCCGTTGCCGCACCATAACCTTGGAGTTCCCCGTGTGAGCCATGGAGGCCCGCCTCCACCTGCAAGTACTTCGCTCCGCCGCGCCGCCGCTGTTCTGCATCGAGCAGACGCATCATCCCCAGTCACTATAACTGTCGCGTTGATTTGATCCACAAGCTGTGCTCGAGCGCCGAAACGGGGGCAACAAGCGGGCAGAGGTACGGCCGCGGAGGCGGGTGGGTTGAGATCGACAACAGTGGTGGTTGAGGTCGGTCGCGGCGGCGAGTGGTGTGGCAGCGGCCTGGGCACACGCCAGGGTGGACCAGGGTCGACGCGATGCGCTCGAGCGCCGCAGCGGGGGCAGTGAGCGGGGAGAGGTACGGCCGCGGAGGCGGGTGGGTTGAGATCGACAGCGGTGGCGGTTGAGGTCGGCCGCGGCGACGAGTGGTATGGCAACGGCCTGGGCACATGTCAGGGTGGCCCAAGATTGACGGGAGGAGGCGATGCTTACGGGTATAATTTTTGCAGTGAATCGTTTTTTCCTTTTGCGTTGCAGATAAATTATGGAGCGCGGGTTGAATAAAAAAAATTACAGAGGTTTTTTTATAAAAATATCGCGGTGGGTTTTCCGACGGAAGCAATGGCCTCTTTATTATTAAAAAAATTAGGTATAGGTATATATATATATATTTTTTCTCACATCCGATTCAGTCATGTTACAGTTATGATTATCGTGTGTATGAAGAACATGGTTCGGAAAATGTTCAGTCATGGCTAAGAAAACGAAACTACAGTACAAAGAGAACTCGGTTACCTCGCAATTCTGCCACTTGGATCAGAGAACTAGCAGACCAGGATTAATGTGGCCATGGATCTTGTGCTTCACATCGAAGTACTAGCAGAGTGAGCGAAACCCATAACTTATAGCCAAGTCAAAATAACTATAGCTAAACTTTGAAGCAAATATATAGAGGTACCCAAAGCAAGGGCATTGTAATTATTCGTAAGATCTGAAGCTAGCGACAGAACACAGAAGTTTTCATCATCATCGTGATAGTACTATTTACAACCCAGACGCAGCCCGCAGCGAGGCAAGTAGCAAGCCGTACGTGAAGCAAGCGGAACCGCCGGCCTTGCCTAGTTGGGACCCCAGCAGCTGAGGTACATGACGGTCCGCAGGGCCTCCTCCGCTCGCCGCCTCTCGGCCACGGCCGCCGCAGAGGCCGGAAGCCGCTTCGTGCCCTGCGAGACCACACCACCGCGGATGGTGGCCTTGGCCTTGGCTGCGCCGTGAACGGACCTGAGAGCGTAGTTCCAGCGGCAGAGGCCGGCCTGGTCCTTGAGCGCCTCCACCGCGCCGACGCTCATCGCCGCCATCCACGACGCCTTCGCTGCAGCCGCCATGAGCTGATCTGTGGACTGCGTGGGTGGGGGCTGGTCCGTGAATCGTGTGATCCCAGTAGATGATTGGTCAGTGGTAGTGGAAGAAGTGAGCTGAGGTGATGGAAGCTTGTGTTGGTGAGTTGTTGGCTGGGGCAGGGTGGGTGATGATATATACGGGAGGGGCGGGGGGAAACAGGCGGGCGCGGACGTTAGTTTTCCAGGATACCTACTGGGTGCTTTCGGCCCCGGTTTGCTTGCCTGTGCACCGACCGATCGCTTTCCTCGCTCGGTGACCGTGGTGTGGCTGCCCACCTCGTCTCGTCTTATGTGACTTTGTCTGTTGCCGGCAAGCCGCTAGCCCATGTGCCCAAGATAAGGATGCGCGCAACTCTGTTTTAATTCTAGATATCTTTTATGGAACGGACATACTGCATATCGGACGCAGATGCCACGCAGCACACTACCTACCGTTCACCGGGAGCCTGTTTTCAGCTTCACTCACAAACGAAACGGGATAACTCCATGAATCGTGATACACCACTATGTAGAAAAAATAGATATTTTGTTATACAACTTTCAGTTTTTTATGAAATTCTTCAGTAATGTTCCGAAAAAACCTCTAAAAGCTAGAGTTGGACGAAATTATCCACGAATGTCAATATTAAGTGGATACTCCTTCGTTTCTCAACCCCCATTCAACTAAATAGATCATCTTCACCAAATTTTTCATTCTTAAAGCTAAAGCTAGATGAAAGTTATTTTTTTTAATAGTGCCACAATTTTCTGTATGAAACTGTTTCAAATAAAATTTGATGAAATAAAATTAATTTTGGTGAAGCGAAGCAGTCCTAAACAGGCTCAGAAATTTTTTTCTGACTTCCAAAAAATGCCTAAAGTCTAAGGCCTCTTTGTTTCATATGAATAGGGAACAGTAAACATAAGAGTAATGGCTTGTTTGGTTCATGACTAAGGGCATGTTTGGTTCTCAGTTTAAAGTTGTCAAGTTTAATCTTAGTCATGTCACAACATCTTAGGCATGTGTTTGGTTCATTGTCATACTTACAACTTGTCATGATTTTTAAATTGTATGGCCCACATGTCATAGGTTTGTTTTTGTTAAATCTTACCACATTTATGATAGCCATTTTGTTAGTCACACGTTTTGTGCCAGCCACACTTTTAACACGTTTAACGCACTATCCCATCTGATTCAATCACTATTTTTTTAGGAACAACCAACCAAAATAGTAATCGTTTTTCAAAAAATTAAAGAAAGTGGTATATTTTATAATCCAACCCCAAATGTGATTGTTTTTTGCTATTTACTCCTTATTTTCTAGGCTAATATACTACAGAAAACTGGAAAAATAAAAAAAGTTAATGGGTCATGTCGTGTTGGTATGTGTGTCCAGCCTTGCGACCTAAGCATGCCCCAGTTAAATACCGAAATCACTAGTTAAGCACTCTTTGCATAGGTCAATTTTACCTTCTCAGTGTCACACCGCATGTACGTCACTTGTTGCAACATGAGTTTTTCCCCTTTCTTTCGTGGATTCGTTTATTCAAACTGTATTATCTCTTAAATTCTGCATCCAACTATCAAACCATTCTCACGTTGGATTCCTTGCGTCGAGATCTTTAAAAATAGATCCTATATTGATAGGTTTCAAAGATATTTTTTAGAAAAAAAAATCAGACGAAAAACACTGAACCAAGAGCACGTTTTTCCCTTTTTGAGAGCCATTGTCGTGCCCCTCGCAGAAGCAAATTCATGGCTCCACAAGAAGTAAATCAATGCCTCTCGTGGTAACACATTGTACCTTTTGCGAGAGGCACGGACGTTTCTCTCACTTAAGCAAATTTGTGCCTCCACGAAAAGTAAATATATGCCTCTAGCAAAAGAAAAAAAAAGTATTTTTCCTTTTCGAGAGGCACGGTGATGCCTCTCACAGAAGAAAATCCATACCTCGCATGGTAGGAAAAAACACATGGTTTTCCTTCTGCAAGAGGCATGATCGTGCCACTCGCGTAAGAAAATTTGTCCCTTAAAAACAATGTGCCTCTCGTGAAAAAAAACATGTTTTCTTTTTCTTTCCGACAGGCATGGTCGTGCCTCTCATTGAATAAAACATGTTTTCCCCTTTTGCGGGAGGCATGGTCATGCATCTCGCGGAAGTAAATTCGTGCCTATCGAGCAAGAAAAAAAACACATTTTATTCGCATCAAAAAAAAATTCAAACACTTTTTTGGGTCCAAAACCTAAGACAAGCCATGGAAAACACAAGAACCGTAAAACCAAAAACATAATAATCTAAGATCCGAAATGCATATAGAAAATGCAAAAATAAATTTTAAAAGGAACATCCAAAACGCAACACATGACGACGGCTGACGCACTCTCAGCCCACTCCAGATGGTCATTTGAAAGGCTCCTAAAGGAACGTTTTTTTATTAATATTTTTTAATCGCTTGAGTAGTCTTTTCATTTTTGAGGCCCCATTAAATACTTTCTCCGTTTTATAATGTAGTGGGTCTACACTTTTTATGATATAAGTCTAACCATATTTAACCTAACATAGATGATTGCCACGGAGACAAAAATTATTCCATTGAATTGATATTTAAAAAAAGTTTCAATGATATAAATTTTGCTCGTGGTGTGGTTATTCATGTTAATTAAATCTATACCTAATAATAAAGCGGCTATTGCTTCCGTCAGAAAACCCACCGCGGCATATTTATTAAAAAAACCTGTAATTTTTGTTATTCAACCCGCGCTCCATCATTTATCTGCAACGGAAAAAAAAACGATTCACTGCAAAAATTATACCCGTACGCATCGCCTCCCCCCGTCGACCCTGGGCCACCCTGGCCTGTGCCCAGGCCGCCGCCACACCACTCGCCGCCGCGGCCGACCTTAGCCGCCACCGTTGCCGATCTCAACCCACTCGCCTCCGCGGTCGTACCTCTCCCCGCTCACTGCCCCCGTTGCGGCGCTCGTGCGCATCGCGTCGACCCTGGTCCACCCTGGCCTGTGCCCAGGCCGCTGCCACACCACTCACCGCCGCGGCCGACCTCAACCACCACTGTTGTCGATCTCAACCCACCCGCCTCCGTGGTCGTACCTCTGCCCGCTTGCTGCCCCCGTTTCGGCGCTCAAGCACAGCTTCTGGATCAAATCAATGCGATAGCTACAGTGACTGGGGATGATGCGTCTGCTCGATGCAGAACAGCGGCGACGCGCGGATAAGGCGCGGCGGAGCGAAGTACTTGCAAGTGGAGGCGGGCCTCCATGGCTCACACGGGGAACTCCGAGGTTATGGTGTGGCAACGGCGACTCCTTATCGTCAGATAGAGGCGTCTAACCCTTGCTCCCCTCATCGTATCCCCTCCTCCGGCGAGAACTCATCATCTGGTGTGATCCCTTCCCCATGCCTCCAACCATGTGCCAAGCACCGGCAAGAAATTTTGTTTTGTGAGGATTTGTTTGCTCATGAATGAATGCATTGAATGTAAGATTGTATTGTTGTAGAGACAGAGAATGGAACATCACCTTCAGTTTGTCATCCGATCCCACATTCTCTACCCCATGAGTGAAATAAGATAACAGTCCATTGATCAATTCACGTAGCCTCTTTGTTTTGCTTTGCTTGTCCCGCTCAATTTCTCATCATGGTGGAATTAGCAATGGACGGGTTGATTTCTCAGCAAAATAGGATAGGACTGACTACATTAGTTAGTTAGCTCATTATTTTAATAAATCAAAATGATTATAAAAATATTAAAAGCGTGTGATATTTTTTTCTCCCGTTGCAACACACGGGCTCTTTTGCTAGTTTATGATTAAACTTATAAGTAAATATTGAAAAGCGAAAACGATATTACGAGAGTACGTGTTACCCCAGACCGATTATAGGCCGGGCACGCAGGCTGACGTGTCAGCCTGCCTGGCCCGGCCCAGATGGCCACCTACCTTCTGTTTGGTTGCAAGTCAATGAGCCGTAGTCCGGGCCTAACTCATCATCAAAAGAAAAGAAAAGAAAGAAAATCATAGACCCCACCCAAACGGGAAGAGTTTCTCAAAAAATAAAAAATAAAAGCCAAAACGAGAAGAACACCTCGAGAAGAAAGGGCGTGGAGGATGGAGGTGTCCGCCGACGCGGCGGCGGCGGCGGCGGCGCGGACGCTGCGGTGGGCCAGCCGCGCGGGCCACCTCGGCGGCGTCCCCCGCGCCGCGGTGATAGGCGCCGTGGGCACCATCGCCAAGGCGTACGTCTCTCTCCTCAACACCACCACCGTCCACAACGCCGACGCCCTCCACCGCCTCGTCTCCTCGCGCCCCCCCGGCACGCCGCTCCTCACCGTCAGCAACCATATGTCCACGTACGTTCCCCTGTTCCCCCGCCATATCCCTCCCGGATCTCCCCCGTGTACCGCTCTCGCTGTTTGTGGCTTCTGAGTTCTGACTAGATGTGTAGGAGGAGAGATCGGGCGGCGATGTGTTTGATCCGTCGTGGCTCTGGCACCGATGCCGCGAGAATCGTGCGAAATTTGTGCTGCAAGCCAGCAAGTTGCATCATGTCTTGATAACATTTACTCTAGGATAGATGATGCTACGCATCTGAAAGGGGATGTGGTCATTGAGATTTACAATTACAACATGTGGCCGGTACCTATGTATTGCTGTCATTAGCATGCTGGAAGGGGACTTTCAAGTGTTGAAACTCCTTTTGAGACAGGTTTTTAGCATGGATCACTTGAGAAGTGTGCATCTTGCTCTTCTCTTATCCTTTCATACGCAACATCATGCTGTAGATTGATGTTCACGTTTAAGGAAAGTTTAACCTGTCATTTACCATACAGTGTGTATGCATTGTTTTGGCCTGTTGTTGTATTGTGCATGTGTCATGTATAGGTCCCAGTGTAGATAGTTACAATTTAGTTAGGCATGTATTGTTTGTTGTATACACTATACAGTCTCGTGTGTCGGAAGTTTTGGTAACCTTGAGGTTATCCTATGCTTATTTGTACAGGATAGATGACCCGTTTATGTGGGGATTCAAGGGTTTCCCCATTACAGATTCAAAGCTTGCAAGATGGGTGCTGACAGCGGAGGATATCTGCTTCAGGAATGTATTCATGTCTTACATGTTTCGACTTGGTGAGGCTCCTTGTCTTGTTTGTTATTTATGTATGGTCAAATGATAATCAGTATGTTATTACTGTGACATACTACTAATCTTGTAGCCATAGTGAGCTTCCCAAAACCCCACTCCAGCTTAGGTCAATTCAGATATGAAATATTCAGTTACTTAGTGGAGCCAGTTAATGGCATCCTTTTGTTAAGCATGCAATAACCCCCATTTAATCCAGTGACTTCATGCATGCTTTTGTGTTTTAACTTTTAAATGCCGATAACCTTCGTAGTTCTAACAAGCTTCGTATATTTTTTGTTACCTGAGCAATCAGGTTTATTGCTCTAACTACCCAGATTAGCTTCAGAGAGTTAACTAAAAACTTGCCAAACCCGTCCAAGCATTCTGTATGTTATATCTCTCTGTTGGACCATCTTAATGTTGTGCATAATTGTTCTGTAATTCAGATTTGCCATAAAGTTGGCATTTACTGGTAATTGTGTCTCTCTTTTCCAGTCTCCATATGAAAATGATACGATCTGATACTTTACATGCTATGTGTTGTGGTGGTAATACATAAACGATGATAAGCTATCTAACAGCTATGTTATGTTATTTCTAGTTCAATTGCCACTTTTGATGTTCAGCACTTGTGTTTTTGTCATCTTTATTCTTTTATTTTTCTTATTTTTTTCATTTTCAGGTTTCATTGCAAGGCAGAGTTGGTATCACTCTGCATCACATAATTTGACAATCTTGTTATTGGCATATAATTGTATGCACAGGAAAATGTGTGCCGATCACTAGAGGGGCTGGAATTTATCAAGACCATATGAATGAGGCCCTTGAAGTGCTTAGCACTGGAGGCTGGGTATGTACATATTCTTCGGTTCAGCATTAATTACTCCATCATTAACACATATGTTGTGCTTATGTTTAGAAATTCTGGTCCTTATTTGATTGTAAATTGCCATATTCAAACAGTTGCATTCATTCCCTGAAGGAAAAGTAGCTCAAGATCACCAACCAATCAGACGGTTGAAATGGGGAACTGCCAGTCTTATTGTCCGAGCACCTGTAACTCCAATAGTTTTACCTATTGTTCACACTGGTTTTGAAAAGGTATATGGTAATCTTTGTATCTCTGAGATGCTATCATTTTGTATATATATTCCTGTGTTGTAGATGGGCATTTCAAGTATAGTTCCATATATATATAGTACTCTGCTGAAATCTGAATATATTGCACACAGTAGTGTCCGTCTCTTTTTCAGTAAACCACTTGACTCACAGCACTATTTCATTTGTATTCCCTTTAATTAAACCCAGAGCTCTTTTGTGTTATATGGTACTCTGAACTTCCCCCCATTGTACTTTAGGTCATGCCAGAGAAATCATTTTTTGGACGCCGTCCACCATTGCCTCTCTGCGGCAAGGAGATACAAATCATCGTGGGAGAACCGGTAGACTTTGATCTGCCAGGCTTGAAGCAGGTGGCAGCAACGATGCCCCAAGACACATCCTTCGAAAGGAAGGGCTGGCCAACCATCACGCCGGAGGGGCTAGACGAGGCAGCGCAGAGGTGGCTTTACCAGAAGATGTCGGATAAAATCCAGTCTGTGATGGAGAGCTTGAGGAAGACGCTTCTGAACTCGAAGCAGCATTGACATTGATTCTTTTAGTTGGTTCTTCGACCATGGGGCAAGGATGCCCTGCTTTTTTTTTTTCTCCAATACCTTGTTGAATTGGTTAGGTTATAGTAGCTTCGTTAGCTAGTTTCAGATGATGGGATCACGATACGGCGATTGGGAGGATACGGAAATCGGGAGGGTTGTAGTTCTCCATTGGACATTGCACAGAATCTCAGATTTGGAGTTTTTATTTTTTGCAATAACAAGAGTATTCAGGCAGTTGCCTAGTTTCATGGCTGTTTGGACCGGATTGCCATTTTGTTTAGCCAAGGAACTACCCATAGAGATTTTTCACCATCTCGTGAATGTTATCTATGTCTGAAACCTAAATCTCCCTCGACGTTTTCTGAACCTGGAGATGGTTTTATCTTCTAATGTATGCCTTTACTCCCATGTGAAGAGTTGTAATCATATAGTGAGGCGAAAGGGAAAAATAGCATGGCAACAAACAGCAGCTAAAGTACCTTCACACCAAAAGTAACATTACAGATAAGCCGTCTGAAACAGATAGAGAATGAACTTCCTAGGTATGGAGCCTGTCATATTACTCGCTCTTGTGCTTCGAATAAAGATTAGACCCTGATTATCAGGGTGGTACGCTCCTCACATCCTAAGGCTGTCAAGAAAGCTCATGCGCTTCTTATCCACATTGCTCGTGACGTAGTCCAGGAAGTCACTGAAGCTGCTCTCCTTGTACTTCTCAGGATCTTGCTCATCCACCAGCTCCTTGGCAACGGAGACCTTCTCGTGCATCACAAAACTATGGATGCTCGCCATGGAGATCCTTGCCTCTCCAGGGTTCAGGACAGCACGGTGCACGACGGTCTTGATCCTGCCATTGCTCAGGACCTCCATGAGGTCTCCTACGTGGACGTGCAACACGTGTCGTGGTTGCTGGACCACTCTCCAGGTGTTGGTACTTCGGTCGAGAACCTCCAGGCCCGGGCAGCTCGCGAGCAAGATGGTAAGAAATCCATGATCGGAATGCGGTGCCAGCCCTATCGCCGATTCGCCTTCTGGTTCTTTCGGGTAGCAGTTCACTTGCAGTAGCTGCAATCCCCTCTCAAATTCATCATGCTGGTAATGCTTGCCCAGTCCTAGGCCTTCAAGTATGGCTTCCATCAGCTGCAGAGCCACCCTCCTTACTTCAGCTGAAAATTTTCCCATGTCTTCCCTGTTTTCAATACACAAAAAGCAGCTACGTTAGATGAGAATCACACAAACACAATTTGTTCTGTAGTTCAACACTGTAAGAAGATTTGTAGAAAGAAATTGTTTTGCCTGTAGGTCGGTGGTTTTTCCGGCCAATATTTCATCCATTCACTGAGGGGGTGGACATAATGCTTTAGGAATGCCCGTGATGGACGAGCGCCGTCCGTTAAGCTGGTGCCGTATCTAACAGGCTGTCGGATGTCGTCTGATGCAAACTCCTGCTTTGTCTCACTTGGCAATTTGAAGAAATCTGAAGCTGCTTCAACAGCACGGTCCATGACAGATTGACTTATCCCATGGTTTCAAAAATGGGAACAAACTTTAAAACCTGAACAAATATGTAAAGAAATGTTTGTGACATCTAAAATATATCACGAGTTTAGAAGAAAGTATGTGGCATTTCAAGACTGTTCACGAGTTTAAATAAATGTGCTCGTGACATTTTCAGAAAGAAGTGTATACAAAGTAAAAAATATTGCATGATGTAAAAAATGTGTCATACCCTTAAAACAATATACGTGACATATGTTTGAAAAAGTTTAGATAATTTCAAAATGTCTAACAATCTAAAAAAATAATTTAATTTTATAAAAAAATATTGTCATTAAGAAATGTAAAGCGTCTATTTGAAAAATATTAGCGTGTCTTCAATTTTTTGGAAAACAAGTATCCAGAAAAATGTAAATACAGTGCATTAAAGATATATTTGTGTTAAAAATTTACTATGGTATTGAGAATAATTAGACATGTGTTAAAAAGAAAGCCGGTTACTGTAAAAAAACAAAACAAAAGTAAAAAAGAATATATGAAGAAAATCAAGAAAGAAATAAAATAAACAAAAAGTATAACAAAGAAAGAAAATCAGATAAAGTCGACAAAAAAGTAAAGTATAACGAAGAAAAAACCAAAGAAAAATCTTAAAAAGAAGACCAGCACGAGCGACTGCATTAATGGGCTGGCCCAGTTCAGCAAATCCCAGCTAAATCCTCTCAAGGTTTAAAATAGACCGGGATAAAAGAGTTTGATGTGCTAATTTCAGAGATTGGGAGTTCAGGATTTGACTTAGCTTTCACCTATAAATTAAAGGTTTGTTTTGGACTTTTTCTTAGATCGTATATATATAGGCAGCAATGCTACATCGACGTAAACTTACGTGAGCATTTTACGTAAAGGCTGATGTGTAGATCATTAATTGGATCAACATTAGTGGTTGGGCCCCACCTCGGTTGAAATAAGAAGGCTGATTTGTTAGAGATGAAAAGTTTACGTAGCCTTAAGTAGAACGTACGTAGGTCTAGCATTTTTTATATGTAGGTGTGGGACATACGAGCGTCCTTTGCGTAGCTGCTTCACCCAGGCACTTACTCTCTCGTGATATCCATGGTCTGCCCGCGTGCAGAGACTGGGAAGGGCGGCGTGTAGTCAACGTTCGCCAGCTCACTTGCGCTTGCCTGACTCCGAGCTGCAGGCTGTCCTGGAGGAACTTGCGAATCGCGGCCTTTGAGAAGCGCGGTCGTTTCGCTGCAAATGACTTGATGTTGTCCCTGTTTCCCATGAATTGCTATCTTCGGGATTGTTGGTGCATTGTTCGTCGGCGCCTAGAGGCGGCTGGGAGGGTCCATAAGGCCCTCATGTATTGTTCTTACTTCGGGTTTCCTATGCCCAGACCTGCCTTAGTAGTAATTTGCTTGTTTAATGAATAACGCCTTATCTATTGCTTCCTGGAATGTGCGTGGCTTGAATAATCGAGCACGTCGGGCCGTGGTTCGCGCCATGGTTGAACAATGGTCCTGCTCCATAATCTGCTTGCAGGAATCCAAACTTCAGACTGTTGACGGAGCAGATATTGATGAGATTGTTGGGCCAGTCTTTGACTGCCACGCTGCGCTTAGCGCCGACGGCACCCGCGGAGGGATTTTACTTTGCTGCCGCTCATCGGTATTTTTGGTATCAGCAATCACAGTACGAGCTTACTCTATCACGGCGACCTTCTCCCCTAAGGTCGGTAGCGACCCATGGTCGCTGACAGTGGTCTATGGGCCTCATGATGATGGACGGAAGCAGCTCTTTCTGAACGAACTTGCCGACATTCACAGCGGAATGACTGGGCCTTGGATCGTCATCGGAGATTTCAATATGATCTCTGATCCTAGGGATAAAAACAATGATCGGGTGTGTCGTCGTTGGATGTTCAAATTCCGGTCAGCCCTGAATAGGTCTTCCCTGCATGAACTCCCGTTGATCGGGCGGAAGTTCACCTGGAGAAATGAGCAAAGATCGCCGACCCTTGTGCGTTTAGATCGGGCGTTCTCTAACGTCGAGTGGGAACTGATCTTCCCAGCTGCCAAGCTGCTGCCCCAGGCTTCATCTATTTTGGATCACTGTCCGTTGCTGCTGCGCAACGACGCGATCTTGAAAACGAACAAACGGTTTAGATATGAAGCTTACCGGGAGCACATTGAGGGTTTCACGGAGCTGGTTAGCCAATCCTGGGCAGCGCCGGTGGTAGCAAGATGTCCGTTGGCTACACTGGGCACGAAGCTTTGGCGACTAAGTAGGCAGCTGCGCACATGGAGCAAACACAAGGTAGGCGACATTAAACGGCAATCGCACCTGGTCAGTGAGATTAATCTGCAACTAGATGCTGCCCAGGATCACAGGAGCCTTTCTGCGGCAGAAAGTGCCCTGCGCTCGAAGCTGAAAGAGAGAGCGCTGGGCCTGGCAGTCCTGCTTAAAGTCAAGATTCGTCAAAGGAGTAGGGTGCTGTGGCTTAAAGCTCGCGATGCAAACACTCGTTTTTTCCAAAGGAAAGCAAACGCGAGGCACAACAGCAGCACGATTCAAGCGTTACACGGCCCCGATGGGGTGGTTACTGATAATGAGGAGATGACAGAGATGGCCCGGATTCATTTCTTCAACATCTTCGGCCAGACTTCCAAGACATCGGCCTCCCTAGATTGGGACAAGTTGGACATGAACTGGGTCGACCTATCGGACATGGATGGGGAATTCACCTTGGAGGAAATTCGACAAACCATCAATGATTTGCCTTCGGACAAGGCGTCGGGGCCAGATGGTTTCTCGGGAGGTTTCTATAAGCGTTGCTGGGATATTATCAAGCTTGATGTGCTTGCAGCTCTTAATCAACTGCATCGGCTGGATAGCAGAGGATTGGACCAAGTCAACAGAGTGTTTATTGTGCTAATCCCAAAGAAATGTGGGGCTGACAGCTTATCGGACTTTCGGCCTATCTCACTGCTACATAGCATTGTAAAAAATTTCACCAAGCTTCTGGCAAGGCGTCTGACACCAAAGCTCGCCGCACTGATTGATCACTGTCAGAGTGCTTTTATTCAGAAACGAAGCATCCAGGAGAACTATGTGTACGTGCAAAACACAGCCAAATACCTGCATAAGTCTAAGAAGTCGTCCATCCTTCTAAAGCTGGATATTGCCAAGGCTTTTGACTCCGTCTCTTGGGAGTATATTCTAGAGATGCTTCAAGCCAGAGGGTTTAGTCAACGTTGGCGCAACTGGATTGCGATGCTGCTGAGATCCTCTTCTTCGAGGGTGCTCATCAATGGCCAACAATCGGATAGTGTGCTGCATAGGAAGGGCCTCAGGCAAGGGGATCCTTTATCTCCTTTCCTCTTCATCCTTGCGATGGACCCCCTTCAGCATTTGATGACCATGGCGAATGAGGAGGGAGTCCTCACAAGGCTCCCTGGTAGGAGGAAGCTGATGCGCTGCTCTTTCTATGCGGATGATGTAGCACTGTTCATCAACCCGTCTAAACAGGATGTGCGCATGGTCAAATTGTTGATGGATTGTTTTGCATCAGTCTCTGGCCTTCACATCAACGCCGCCAAAAGTGTCGCCTTGCCAATTTGATGTGCTAATCTTAGGTTGGCGCATATTCTGGCCCCGATTGGCATCCCGGTAATGCAGTTTCCGACGACATACCTTGGTATGCCTCTCTCGCTAAGAGGCCTTACTAAGGTAGATCTGGAGCCGCTAGTCCTAAAGTTTGGCAACCGTTTATCGGGTTGGAAAGGCGGAATGATGGCAAAAAGCGGAAGACTGGTGCTACTGAAAAGTAATCTGGCCTCCCTCGCAGTATATCTAATGACGGTGCATCGCATCCCGGCTGGGGTCCTCAAGCAAATTTCAAAACTCTGTCGTGCCTGGCTGTGGAATGGAGAGAGGTCATGTAATGGAGGACAATGTAGGGTGGCCTGGACCACTGTGTGTCGACCAAAGAACCGAGGAGGGCTGGGTGTACTTGACTTTGCCAAATTTGGTGTTGCCTTGAGGCTGCGGTGGCTATGGCTGGCTTGGAAAGATGCGCAAAGGCCATGGGCGCAAGGCAGGCTGCCATGTAGCACCTAGGAGAAGGAGCTTTTCTCCATGGCAACATCCCTGTCCTTGGGGGATGGCGCCAGAGCCAGCTTCTGGAACGATGCTTGGCTGCAAGGGAAGTGCCCGAAGGTGCTAGCGCCAGCGCTGTACAAGATATCTATGAACAAAAGCCGTTCGGTTAGGGACGCCCTTGCAAACGCGACATGGCTGATGGACCTGCAAATGGGCCTTACTGAGCACATGATTGATGAGCTTGCTCATTTCGCAGCACTGCTGGATGAGGTTGTGCTGCAGCATGACCAGCCGGATGAGATTGTATGGCGCCTCTCCAAAGACGCGACCTACTCCGCGAAGTCTGCATACACGATGCAATTTGAGGGGATGATATTTTTTGATGGGTATCAGCTTGTCTGGGGCGCGTGGGCCATTGCCAAATGCAGATTCTTCGTCTGGACTGCCCTGCTGGGAAAAGTGCTTACTGCCGATGTCCTTCTACGACGCAGATGGGTCAATAATTATTTCTGTCCACTTTGCTGGAGAAACCTGGAGACCACCTTCCACCTGCTTGTGGACTGCCCTTGGTCTAGACATATTTGGGGTGCCATTGCGACAAAGACTAACTTGCCTTCCCTTGATTCGGCAACGTGGCAGGATGACTCGGATCTCAATACGTGGATGAGTAACAGATGTAGTTTAGCTACCGCGGATAGAAGGAAAGCTACTCTCTCAATAATGCACTTGGTCCTGTGGGAAATTTGGCGCGAAAGGAACAGACGCCTTTTCAACAACCTAGAAAAGCCAAGGGATGTTTTCATTTCCAAGGTGTCTGATGAAATTCAACACTGGAATTTGGCAGGTGCAGGCATCCCTTTTGATCCTGGCTGAGGGAGAGTAAGAATGTCTGGCGCTCCTTGCTGTTTTTTCCTTTCTCTCTTCTTTTTTCTCTCGGTTCCTTTTCTTTTCTCCGCTTTGGCTGTTCGCCTTTCTTGTCGACGCAGGCACGTCTGGCTCAGACTTGTCCTGCCTTTGTACCTCTTATGTTTTCCCTCTGATCAATTAATTCGGTAATCCATTACCGACATTCGAAAAAAAAACGTTCTCGACGTAGCCCCTGGTGAGCAAGTTGACGCGCAGCTTGACGAGAAACAATCGCGAGTAGTTGGGCTCGCCCCTCTTCTCCGGCCGCATCTCCTCGTGCAGCGTCCGCCTCCACTCGTCGAGCCACCCTGGCGGGAACTCCCCGGCGGGCGGGAGGTCCACGGCGGTGGGGATCTCCAGCCAGTTGGCCAGGTTGAAGGCTGAGCTGATGCGTTCGTCGCCGTAGCGGACCATGCCTTCGCCGGTCGGGGTCGCGGTGGAGGGGTTCGACTCCCTGACGGCGATGGTGTTCTATAGGCCATCGCCACGGACAGGGACTCCTAGGCTCTAGCTGGGCCAGGCCCTGTCTTTCTTTGGCAAGGAATTTAAGCCCTGTTTTTTTTTAAAGTTCTATAACTTTTTTTGTCCCTACTCGTTTCTTTTCAAGAATTAAACATAGACTAGAGATCATTAAATGACATGCAAAAAGATCATGTTACCCCTAGTAATATACTAGAAGTTATTAAATGACATGCTAAAAGTAGGGGCACTGTTGGAAAAAGTGTCAAAAAAGTCCTAAAAGGTCCCTCTCATAGGGACTTCTTACTTTAGTCCCAAATACCCCATTTTAGTTTCTAAAAGTCCCTCCTATTTCTTTCACATGGGACTAAAAAAGATTTTTTTAGTCCCTACACCAAAAAGTCCTTGAAAAAAAACACCCCTTATACTCCACCAAATCATACCTTTGTCTCAACAAAAAAAAAATCAAATCATTATACACATTGGCCCGTTTTAAAGAACATCTCCAATAGATAGATGATATATTTGTCTCAAAAAAGATAGATGATATGTATGTAAAAATAAATAACTTGTACATCTTAAAAAACCCAACCCCACCTCCAACGGATAGTGTAAATGCAAACAAAATTTATATCATCACCTTCAGGAGATGTAAAATATAACATCTGAAGATGCAAATTTATGTCTCTATCTTTAGGAGATATAAACAGCCGGTCGCACGTCAATCGTCCAATTGCCTTCATTTTCATTCCGTCGGCCCGCCTCTCGTCTGCCGCTCGTCGCCCGGGGCGTGGCCAACTCGGATGACGTCGTAGCCTTTTCCCTCACCGCAGTCGACACTGGTCTGACCCACCTCGTCGCGATCGCCGGCGGCGCGACCACCTTCCCGAATCCAGCCTCCGTCACCATGTCGTTGCCCTGATTTTGCCCCACCCAGGGCGGTCACCATCACGCCTGCGTCGTCGACGAAGAAGCAGTGAGCCACCAAACCCCGCGGTGGATGCGTGAAGCGATCGTCGAGGCGCAACCTGGTGACGAACCCATATCGAGTGGCCAAAAATTTGAAGCTGGCCGCGGCTACATTGGCCAATACGCTGCAACGGGAGGTCATGGCGTTCACATCCGGTCAAGGAAACCCTCCTCCACCTCCGCCGGCGACGGCCATGGAGGAAGAAGTGGTCACGCCAACGCAAATGTTTAAGAAATCGGTTACCGGTAACTTCTTGGTCGGCTTGGGATTAGCGATTAATCGGTGAATCGACCTATTAACTGGATTAATCGGTAGATTAAATAGAAAATTGCCAACTTATATCTTGATTTTTAATGTATTATACCATAATTCCACACACTTAGCTATGTAATATACCAAAATATTCTATTGTAGGCATATAAAAATAGATAAGAGGTAAAATTAATATTCGTTATACATGCAAATATATAAAATCTTAAAAATCAAAATCATCAATTAAACATTTAAACTTATCTATGTACTTGCTAATATACATCACACGATATACTCCAAATAACAACCAAAACCAACAGTTCCATCCACCCATCTACAAAATTGTAATTCATAATCTATTAATATATGAATGTGGATTCTCCAGTAAGATAGGGGGAAAGATGGTAGTGTCTTGCCTACTGGTGACGCCATTGAGGAAGACATTGGGGAGCATCCCATGGAAGGGGATTGGGAGTGGCCAAGTGGGGTGGGGTCCAGGCAAGCGACCAGAATAGCGGAGCAACTAGGTGTAGTGTGGTGACTGACACTGGTGAGGACAGGACTAGCCACCAGCCAGGTTAGGAGGGGATGAAAGGAGAATAAGGAAGCGGGAGGAGGGCCAAACTCTGGGTATTTGGTAGCAAGAGGGGGTGGCAGGGGTTACGAACATTTTGAGATTCGTTTGCCCACCAGTTAATGGGTCAGTAGTGATTAATCAGTCTGGCAACTGATTAATCGGCATGAAAACTGATTAATCGGTCTAACTGGCCTATTAATCGGCATGGCAAGTTAACACGATGAATAAGTGTTGTTCGATTCGGTCATCCTAAGAGTAATGATTAACTGACAAGTTAACTGGTTAATCAGACAAATTCTTGAACAATGCGCCCACGACCACCGCACATGTTTGATGAAATATGGTGCGGCCGATTTTACATCTTCAATTCGCATCAACTATTGAAGTTGAACTGTTACATTGTTAATATACATCATGTGTTGGAGTTGCTTTTTTTTGTTATAAAATACATTTTTATACTGTATATTATACAACATGTAATTTTACATCTCCAAATTTACATCAATTATTGAAGATGCTCTAATTGCCTCCCTTGTTTTCTAGTAGTCAGCTCCGCCTCTGCACGGTAACCATGAATTTGTATGTCTTGGGCGTTGCGACTTGACGATAGACAAGCCGCTCACAATGTTGTGGCTCGTTCTGCGCATGCCACTGTGTTTGCTAACAACACGATGGAAACACTCGTGTCAGCTGTCTCAAGAAATGATACTACTAGTTGTTCCTTTGGCTCGCGCAGGTTCAGACGTGGCATTGCCCGTTCTGCTCTTCTGCCCAACTTCAGAGTTACCTGTCACATGTGTATTCCCCGCAACCACTTTTTTCTTCCTTTATGACATTTAGGTGTATTACCTGTCACATATATATATTTGGGGCAAACAATTGATCCAACAAGGTTCGATGGATCTAGCGTCATCGATGTGTTCTTATATGGAATTGGAACCTATGGAAATGACGAATTGCCACGGTGTTCTGCCATAGACTCCAAGGACTTCACGCTCACGGCGCCATCGGTGGAAGTGTGGAACCCCGACCGGCGACGGATCACGACATCTCTCCGGAAATGGGAGACGCTGCGCCGGTGCACCTTGTAGTTGTACCGCTGCGAATCGCATGGCGCAGCCTGTGCAACGCATCGTAGGACGAGCCGCCCTCCTCCACGGCCCGCCTGCACGCGGCCTTCATCTTGACGGCCTTCTCCCTCGCCAACCTACCCTCCTCCTCCTCCGGCCCGCCGCCCATCACGCATCGCACCGCCCGCTCAAGCTCCGCCGCCTCCACGAAGTTGTCCCGCGCCCTGTCCACCTCCATGGCCACGGCCACGCCGACGACGGACACGAGCTCGAACGCGTTCAGGTGCTGCTCCGCGTACAGCGGCCAGGGCACCAACGGCACGCCGTGCCACAGGCTCTCCAGCGTGGAGTTCCACCCGCAGTGCGTCACAAAGCAGCCGACGGCGGCGTGCGCGAGGATCTCCTTCTGCGGTGCTCGCCTCGGCCACACCAGGCCCCGCCCCTCCGTCCGCTCCAGGAACCCCGCCGGGAGGAGCTCGTCGAGGTTGGCGTCCGTCGGGTGCCGCGAGCCGGCGGCGGGTGGGCCGCGCAGCGTCCACAGGAAGCGGTGCCCGCTGCACTCCAGCCCCGCGGCCACCTCGTTCGCCTTGGCTGCGTCGAACCATCCCAGGCTACCGAAGCACAGGAACACCACCGACGCCCGAGGCTGCGCGTCCAGCCACCGGACGCAGGGCTCGTTCGACGCTTCCACGGCGTGGTCGATCACTGGACCGATCGGGTACAGCGGCGGCGCGCGTCGCCCGGGCACGCACCGGCCTGCGGCTATCGCGGCGAGCAGTCCTGGCTCGAGCGCGTCCACCGTGTTAATGACGATGCCGTCGGCGTCCATGAAGCGGCGGCCGTGGTACACGAACCACGCGTAGTTCGGGCTCTCCTTGTCGCCCAGGAACCCCGGAACAGACCCCGCGGGAACCGGTGGCATGCCGGGGACGTCCACCGCGCCGTCGTCTAACGCCTCGGCCTCGACTGCCAGCGCCGGCAGGCGCAGAGTGAGCGCGAGCAGCGCGGCCGTGGACGTGAAGTAGACGTACGTGGGCACGGCGAGCTCGCGGGCCGCGTCGATGACGGCGGTGGCGAAGAAGTCTAGGACGAGCGCCGCGGCGCCGAGGTCCGCCAAGGCGGCCCGGACGTGGGGCGCGTGCAGCTGCATGTAGCGGGACTTGAACTCCTGCAGGTTGCCGGCGCAGTCGGTGGGCGGGTCGACGGCGGGGAGGCGGTGGAACCGGATGCCGAGCCCGGAGGCGGATGCCGCGACGCGCCTGACGTGGGAGTCGACCTCCGAGGCCGACTCGGGCGTCGCTGGCCGGATGATCAGCACGGTGACGGTGAGCTCGGCTTCGTCTCCGCCGTGAGCGAGCAGCCGCTTGCCGGCTTCGATGAGCGACATGAGGTGGCCCGAGCCGGGCTCCGGGAGGAGGAGCACGTTGGCGGTCGCCATTGCACGTACGGTATCGATATCGTGGTCACAGTCTGCTGTTGTGGGTTCTACAAATTGGGGGTGGCATCGAAGCCGAAGACAAGATTGTACGTAGCGGTAGGGTGTGAACACCGAAGACGAGAGAGGGTGCACGCGTTCCTCACGAATGATTGGATCCTAGCCAGGTCCTAGCACGTACGCCACTCGATCGCCGTCGAACCACCACCACCTCTGGCGGTGGTACCGGAAAATGTTGCTCACGACGGGCAGGTCGGGCCGTCGGGACGTCCACGTTTGTGGACCATCCACAGGCAATCACTCCTTTAGCAGACAAAATTTGTTACTAAATTCATGAAGGTGAACGTCATCTTGGTTTGCATGGACTGACGTCGGCAGCGGCTGTTCCACCATCCTCTGGCTGGGGTTGAGCCGTTGGCTCATCAGTATCTTCTTCCCGATGGTTCCAACAACCTGCAGGTACACGACGGGCAGACTGGAACTCCGACCTGTTGGTTTGCCTTGGCTGGTCAGTTCATTTTTCTGGCACGCCGTATCTTTCCCGACGAAGAGATGTTCGATACATCTCATTTGACGGTTGCATCAACTTCTCTAAAAAAAAATCGGTTTCACCAAGACATGCTTCTAAAAAACGGGATTAGCAGCACGATCAAGATATGGGCCCAACTTCTGGCGCTATCCTTCTCCGACGACAGCGAAGGTCATGGGCGCTTAATAGTTGGGACAAGGACGGTATGCAACAGGTGCAACCGCGTGTATCCTCCTTGTGTTTTTGTTGCTTGTATGCGTATCATCTTTATATT
Organism: Hordeum vulgare subsp. vulgare; assembly: GCF_904849725.1. Classification (NCBI taxonomy): domain Eukaryota; kingdom Viridiplantae; phylum Streptophyta; class Magnoliopsida; order Poales; family Poaceae; genus Hordeum; species Hordeum vulgare. The sequence continues at coordinate 623,250,168 of NC_058519.1, forward strand.
AAAGCTCTTTTATGGTACCCTGGATAAATACCTGGTCGTCCATTCGTCAAATCTAATGGTAGCCACTGACCTATGCTGCTCCCCTTTGGCACCGCTGGACTCTGTCCTCGAGTATACAAGTCGTGAGGTCATTCTAGGAAGTAAAAGTTTCAGCCTGTGAGCGTGTCGACCTGGTCTTCGTATCCAAAGAGGTCCTTGGTGGCCGACCTGTGCACTCCGGCAGCATGCGCCGCCTCACCATTGCTTGTCCGCGTCGCGGACTTCAGCAGCTCAGCTCCGCCGTTTCGCCCTCCGGGGACTGGACGGCCGCGGATAGGCCTGCTGGCCGGCAGGGTGCAGCACATCCGAAACATTGTCCCTTTTCGGACATCCGATGCATGCCGATACGTGCACGTTGATCGTTCGCGACGGCCGCAAGCCATGCATGCAGGTGAGATCATGACGACTGCGTGACCCGGCCTGCCTTCAAGGATAGCACTGTCGCGGACGGAGGCAAGGCGACGCGAGGCTGCGGGGCTGCTTGCATGCAGGAGGCGGGAGCGATCACTGCGGAGCTGTGGCCCGTGTGATGCGGGCTGAGGGCATGGTTCACGAACGGGCTCACGCGTTGTGATGCGGCTGTTGCTGAGGGCATGGTTCACGAACGGGCTCACGCGTTGTGATGCGGCTGTTGCTGAGGGCATGGTTCACGAACGGGCTCACGCGTTGTGATGCGGCTGTTGCTGAGGGCATGGTTCACGAACGGGCTCACGCGTTGTGATGCGGCTGTTGCTGAGGGCATGGTTCACGAACGGGCTCACGCGTTGTGATGCGGCTGTTGCTGAGGGCATGGTTCACGAACGGGCTCACGCGTTGTGATGCGGCTGTTGCTGAGGGCATGGTTCACGAACGGGCTCACGCGTTGTGATGCGGCTGTTGCTGAGGGCATGGTTCACGAACGGGCTCACGCGTTGTGATGCGGCTGTTGCTGAGGGCATGGTTCACGAACGGGCTCACGCGTTGTGATGCGGCTGTTGCTGAGGGCATGGTTCACGAACGGGCTCACGCGTTGTGATGCGGCTGTTGCTGAGGGCATGGTTCACGAACGGGCTCACGCGTTGTGATGCGGCTGTTGCTGAGGGCATGGTTCACGAACGGGCTCACGCGTTGTGATGCGGCTGTTGCTGAGGGCATGGTTCACGAACGGGCTCACGCGTTGTGATGCGGCTGTTGCTGAGGGCATGGTTCACGAACGGGCTCACGCGTTGTGATGCGGCTGTTGCTGAGGGCATGGTTCACGAACGGGCTCACGCGTTGTGATGCGGCTGTTGCTGAGGGCATGGTTCACGAACGGGCTCACGCGTTGTGATGCGGCTGTTGCTGAGGGCATGGTTCACGAACGGGCTCACGCGTTGTGATGCGGCTGTTGCTGAGGGCATGGTTCACGAACGGGCTCACGCGTTGTGATGCGGCTGTTGCTGAGGGCATGGTTCACGAACGGGCTCACGCGTTGTGATGCGGCTGTTGCTGAGGGCATGGTTCACGAACGGGCTCACGCGTTGTGATGCGGCTGTTGCTGAGGGCATGGTTCACGAACGGGCTCACGCGTTGTGATGCGGCTGTTGCTGAGGGCATGGTTCACGAACGGGCTCACGCGTTGTGATGCGGCTGTTGCTGAGGGCATGGTTCACGAACGGGCTCACGCGTTGTGATGCGGCTGTTGCTGAGGGCATGGTTCACGAACGGGCTCACGCGTTGTGATGCGGCTGTTGCTGAGGGCATGGTTCACGAACGGGCTCACGCGTTGTGATGCGGCTGTTGCTGAGGGCATGGTTCACGAACGGGCTCACGCGTTGTGATGCGGCTGTTGCTGAGGGCATGGTTCACGAACGGGCTCACGCGTTGTGATGCGGCTGTTGCTGAGGGCATGGTTCACGAACGGGCTCACGCGTTGTGATGCGGCTGTTGCTGAGGGCATGGTTCACGAACGGGCTCACGCGTTGTGATGCGGCTGTTGCTGAGGGCATGGTTCACGAACGGGCTCACGCGTTGTGATGCGGCTGTTGCTGAGGGCATGGTTCACGAACGGGCTCACGCGTTGTGATGCGGCTGTTGCTGAGGGCATGGTTCACGAACGGGCTCACGCGTTGTGATGCGGCTGTTGCTGAGGGCATGGTTCACGAACGGGCTCACGCGTTGTGATGCGGCTGTTGCTGAGGGCATGGTTCACGAACGGGCTCACGCGTTGTGATGCGGCTGTTGCTGAGGGCATGGTTCACGAACGGGCTCACGCGTTGTGATGCGGCTGTTGCTGAGGGCATGGTTCACGAACGGGCTCACGCGTTGTGATGCGGCTGTTGCTGAGGGCATGGTTCACGAACGGGCTCACGCGTTGTGATGCGGCTGTTGCTGAGGGCATGGTTCACGAACGGGCTCACGCGTTGTGATGCGGCTGTTGCTGAGGGCATGGTTCACGAACGGGCTCACGCGTTGTGATGCGGCTGTTGCTGAGGGCATGGTTCACGAACGGGCTCACGCGTTGTGATGCGGCTGTTGCTGAGGGCATGGTTCACGAACGGGCTCACGCGTTGTGATGCGGCTGTTGCTGAGGGCATGGTTCACGAACGGGCTCACGCGTTGTGATGCGGCTGTTGCTGAGGGCATGGTTCACGAACGGGCTCACGCGTTGTGATGCGGCTGTTGCTGAGGGCATGGTTCACGAACGGGCTCACGCGTTGTGATGCGGCTGTTGCTGAGGGCATGGTTCACGAACGGGCTCACGCGTTGTGATGCGGCTGTTGCTGAGGGCATGGTTCACGAACGGGCTCACGCGTTGTGATGCGGCTGTTGCTGAGGGCATGGTTCACGAACGGGCTCACGCGTTGTGATGCGGCTGTTGCTGAGGGCATGGTTCACGAACGGGCTCACGCGTTGTGATGCGGCTGTTGCTGAGGGCATGGTTCACGAACGGGCTCACGCGTTGTGATGCGGCTGTTGCTGAGGGCATGGTTCACGAACGGGCTCACGCGTTGTGATGCGGCTGTTGCTGAGGGCATGGTTCACGAACGGGCTCACGCGTTGTGATGCGGCTGTTGCTGAGGGCATGGTTCACGAACGGGCTCACGCGTTGTGATGCGGCTGTTGCTGAGGGCATGGTTCACGAACGGGCTCACGCGTTGTGATGCGGCTGTTGCTGAGGGCATGGTTCACGAACGGGCTCACGCGTTGTGATGCGGCTGTTGCTGAGGGCATGGTTCACGAACGGGCTCACGCGTTGTGATGCGGCTGTTGCTGAGGGCATGGTTCACGAACGGGCTCACGCGTTGTGATGCGGCTGTTGCTGAGGGCATGGTTCACGAACGGGCTCACGCGTTGTGATGCGGCTGTTGCTGAGGGCATGGTTCACGAACGGGCTCACGCGTTGTGATGCGGCTGTTGCTGAGGGCATGGTTCACGAACGGGCTCACGCGTTGTGATGCGGCTGTTGCTGAGGGCATGGTTCACGAACGGGCTCACGCGTTGTGATGCGGCTGTTGCTGAGGGCATGGTTCACGAACGGGCTCACGCGTTGTGATGCGGCTGTTGCTGAGGGCATGGTTCACGAACGGGCTCACGCGTTGTGATGCGGCTGTTGCTGAGGGCATGGTTCACGAACGGGCTCACGCGTTGTGATGCGGCTGTTGCTGAGGGCATGGTTCACGAACGGGCTCACGCGTTGTGATGCGGCTGTTGCTGAGGGCATGGTTCACGAACGGGCTCACGCGTTGTGATGCGGCTGTTGCTGAGGGCATGGTTCACGAACGGGCTCACGCGTTGTGATGCGGCTGTTGCTGAGGGCATGGTTCACGAACGGGCTCACGCGTTGTGATGCGGCTGTTGCTGAGGGCATGGTTCACGAACGGGCTCACGCGTTGTGATGCGGCTGTTGCTGAGGGCATGGTTCACGAACGGGCTCACGCGTTGTGATGCGGCTGTTGCTGAGGGCATGGTTCACGAACGGGCTCACGCGTTGTGATGCGGCTGTTGCTGAGGGCATGGTTCACGAACGGGCTCACGCGTTGTGATGCGGCTGTTGCTGAGGGCATGGTTCACGAACGGGCTCACGCGTTGTGATGCGGCTGTTGCTGAGGGCATGGTTCACGAACGGGCTCACGCGTTGTGATGCGGCTGTTGCTGAGGGCATGGTTCACGAACGGGCTCACGCGTTGTGATGCGGCTGTTGCTGAGGGCATGGTTCACGAACGGGCTCACGCGTTGTGATGCGGCTGTTGCTGAGGGCATGGTTCACGAACGGGCTCACGCGTTGTGATGCGGCTGTTGCTGAGGGCATGGTTCACGAACGGGCTCACGCGTTGTGATGCGGCTGTTGCTGAGGGCATGGTTCACGAACGGGCTCACGCGTTGTGATGCGGCTGTTGCTGAGGGCATGGTTCACGAACGGGCTCACGCGTTGTGATGCGGCTGTTGCTGAGGGCATGGTTCACGAACGGGCTCACGCGTTGTGATGCGGCTGTTGTTGAGGGCATGGTTCACGAACGGCTGTTGCTGAGGGCATGGTTCACGAACGGGCTCACGCGTGATTGGGTGTGTGCGTGCAGGACGAGCTCCAGGGACTCGCCTATGGTGGACAGGGCGCCGGCTTGAGCGAGACCAAGCTACGGTGGACGAAAACGACGAGAATGGAGGCGCAAAGGAGCAACGCCTCACCACGGGCTCGATGGACGCGCCGAAATGGCCGAAGATGCAGTGAAGACGGCAAGGGAGCGCGCTGATGCCGACGGTGGTCCTCGGGTGTGACGAAGAAGCCGAGCTCGAGGCAGAGCTCGTGGTCGACTTGTCTAGCTACCGGAGCAGGAGAGCAAAAGACAGCGAAGGAGACCGTGGAGGAGTCGTGGGACGTCACATCGGGGCTCGGCGTCTTGATTTCCGGTCATCAACCGACGACCGTCACTAAGGTTCCCATGACAAAAAATCTATGCCAATCCTACCCTCGAAACATGAGTAGTTGGATTTTGATATATTGCTCCTCCCCTATCAGCAGTACATGGGACTGTAAAAACTCTCTTATATTATTAGGGACTGTCTATTTCACATCCGGATGAAATGTAATTAGCTTTCATCCGAAAAATGTATCCAATTACAGGTTGACACTTGTCCTCTATTCTGTCCCTGTCCTGCGTCGCTAAAGACATGTTGTCCCCTGTCTCCCTGTCCATATAACGGGTCCACACCCGGTACTGCATGCCTACAAAAAAAATAGCAAACATAAAACACACAGACAAAAAAACATGCATGACACTAATTCCACTAAAAATTTACCGGAAATACAACAAAAATAAAAAAAGATTTACACAAGAAAAGGAGACCGGACATTGGTGGAATTTCACACACAGGAAAAAAAATAAGCAACAATGATAACACTACCACACTTCCAACTTTTTCCAGTCAACAAAAGCAGCTACTGTCGATGAGGGCAAAACTACCAAAGCTAACAACCACATCACATGGGAAAAGCCTAGCTGGAAAGGAAAAATGAGGGCAGAAAGCTAATAAAAAGGGGTATCCACAAAACAGGACCAAAACAGATCTCACCAAACCACTCATCCCCCCCCCCCCCCACGTCCAAGAAGGGAAGAGGGATCCATGGAGGAGGAGGAACAGGGCCATGAAGGAGGAAGAATCACCTCCACAGAAGACACCCCCTCCATGATTTGGAATACACAGGTGAGCACCCCCGTGCCCCCCTTCCCCCCTCATATGGATTCAACCCTTCCCATGATTCTTCAACCCTTCCTGAACCCTCAAGATCTCTACCCATACATGATCTCTCTACAAGGATCATTCACATGATCTGATGAGCACAACAACAGCAAACGTATGCAGAGGCTGCTTCTAGAAACAGAAAAAAATACCCATATGGGAATGAAAAACATGAACTAGTAGAAACCCTAGAAAAACAATTGATGTTGCAGAAGTTAATGGGAAGCCAATTAGTAACGGGATCCACCTTTTTCTACACAAATTCAGACTTAGGGATAACACTACTATGTAGTACACATATTCCCCTGTCTCTCTGTTCAATTACTCCAGAAGCAGCCTCAAACAAAAACATGATTATACTACTGCTACAATTGCTTAGCAAGCTACATAGAACACTACAAATCCACGTTAGATGGAAAAAAGGACACAAATGCTTTTCTATATTCTAGCAAATTACAAAAAACAAAAACAAACTAACAATGAGTGCAGGAGCCAACGAATGCATCAAATGGAACAGGAAGAAACATCAAAGGACGGTCGTTGTACCTTGAACACGACGAAATTGATTTCCTTGAGGTAAGGCTTTTAAAATAGCATAAACATGCCTGCAAAAAAGAAATTAGTACATCAAAAGCATGCATTCTCTAACTTGTTTTCATGAATGCAGAGTGGATCATGTTCTTATACAGAGCTTCTACATGGTGGGTCATTTTCTTACACTGAGCTTCTACATGCACAAATGTATCAAAGTATGACAAATAGCATGGAATGCGATAGAACTGACCTGGACAACAAATTCAACACCCTAGAAGCAGGAGAAGATATCCATTCAGTAAGTACAAATGACCTTGCTACCGACTATATCTACACAAAAAAAATATAAAAACGTGTGTGGGTTTCTTGCAGGAACAAAATGAATCACCGGCAAATCGAGCGGGAGCAGAAAATCCATGGAACATCAGTCTATTTGACAGTATGGAGTTAGATAAGGTATATACCAAAAACTTACAGAACAAAAATCAACCATCTACATTTTTCTATTGACGTTTCTAAAATTGTGTTTACTTATATAAAATTGTGTTGCAGGTGAATGATGAGCAAAACTATCAACAACCATCTACATTTGCAAGAGAAGAACAACAGTTGCCCAGCAAAGAATCAGAAGACACTCCAGCAAGTGAGAAACAGAATGGCACACACAATTCAAGACAAGGACAAGAAGAAGAATTCCTAAATGAGGATGACATTCAGAACTTCTTAGAAAATGAAGAAGCATCAGATAAGGAAGGAAACTTAAGGAATGTCGACAGTGTTACAAAACCCGCAGTAGGAATGAGATTCAAGAGCAAGCAAGAAGGCCAGGAGTTCTTTAATTTCTACTCACATGTGGCCGGATTCTCTATCACAACAGTCGCTGTAAAGAGGACTAGCAGTAAGAAGAGGAACAATGAGATAACACAAATCACCATGAAATGCAACAAACATGGGAAAACAAAAGAGGTGGAGGCAGAAAGTGTAGTTCCAATCAGGAAAAGTACAATAATAGCAAAGACGAACTGTAAATTAGTTCTGGTACTATCAGAAAAAGAAGGAACTTGGGAAGTGACAAGAGTTAACTTGGATCACAACCATGAGCTAACACCAAACAGCAGATTCTTCAGGTCACACAAGTATATGTGTGATGAAGAAAAATGCTTGATCAGGACTCTGAAAAGAACAAATCTAGAGACAAGGAGAATCGTGGCAGTCCTAGCATATCTCCGGGGAGGATTGGCATTGCTGCCATACACAAAAAAACATGTAACGAACTATGCAGGCACAATCAACACAGAAGTGACAAACACTGACATGATGGAAGTAGTTCGCATGTTCAAAAAGAAACAAGTAGAGAGCCCTGGATTCTATTATTCATTTGAGTTGGATGAAGAAAACAAAGTGAGGAGCATCTTCTGGGCTGATGCAAAGTCAAGGCTAATGTACGACATATGTGGAGACTGCATCAGTTTCGACACTACTTTCCTAACAAACAAGTACAATCTGCCCTTCGCACCATTTGTTGGAGTGTCACCACATGGAAACACCTATCTATTTGCTTGCGCATTCATAGTGGATGAGAAAGCAAACACCTTCACTTGGCTATTCAACCAATTCTTAACAGCAATGGGAGGAAAACATCCTATATCTATAATCACTGATCAAGACAAAGCAATGGATGCAGCAATCAGAAATGTATTTACAAAAGCAATACACAGAGTTTGCTTGTTCCACATAAAGAAGAAATCAGAGGAGAAGGCAGGACCTTGTTTCCAAGCTAATGAAGGGTTGTATGAGGACTTCCAGGACATTATAGACAACTCACTCACAATTGAAGAGTTCGAAACAAACTGGACAGAGATGATAGCTAAATATGAAGTTCAACATATCAAGTACTTCAATGATATGTGGGAAGCAAGACAAAAGTTTGTTCATGTGTACTTCAGAGACAAGTTCTTTCCTTTCATTCAAACCACGCGAGGAGCGAAGGAACAAATTCATTGTTCAAGAAAGGAGTTGGGGCAAAATTCAGTGTTACAAGTTTCCTAAGAGAGTATGACAGGATAATAGATGTCATCCAAGACAGGGAACAAGAGTGTGATCATTTATCAAGGAACAAGAAGGTTGCACTGAAGAAATTTTGGTCTAAGTATGGCATTGAAACACAAGTGCATGAACTATACAACATAGGCATATTCAGGAAGTTCCAGAAAAAAATGGAAGACACAACAAGGCTACATATAACAGAGCATGAGAAGGACAGGAGCTATCTTGTGTACCAAGCTGAGAACTATCCTTTGAAAGAGCGTCGGAAAAGACAATACCTAGTGCAAATGGACTTGAACTATGAAGAATACTCATGCATATGTTGTGGATTCCAGAAAGATGGGTTACTCTGCTCACACATACTGAAAGTGATGCTCCATTTGAATAGGGAAAAGATACCAGAGAAGTATATAATTGACAGGTGGAGGAAAAGTGACCAAAAGATACATTCAACTGATCCACCTCCAATTGTGGCTGAGAACTCGACACTAAGGTACAATGTTCTGCAGAGAAAACTAGTATATGTCTCATCGAATGCATCAAAGAAGAAAAGAAAATACGAGTACTTCCTAAGAGAAATAGATAGGATACAAAAGAGGTTGGAGGAGATGGATGAAGAATCAGAAAGTGACATGAATGTCCAGAGTGGATCTACTAGAACAGTGACAGTTGTAGCAACAAACATAGAAGCAGAAGAGACTACATCCAAGATGAACATACAAGACCCTGATGTTTCTGCTACAAAAGGACGCCCTAGGATGCTAAGTATCAGAGAAGCTATCAAGCAGAACAAGTTCTACAAATGCAACCATTTTCATTCTGACAGGCACACAATAAAGAATTGTACGAACTTGGATAAAGAGTACAATCTACAAAAGAGAAGGAGAGCAAAACAGTCAAACCCAAGGAATGTAAAGAAAGGTGATGAAATATACACTATTAAGAAAAAAACACAAACTAAGAAAATATCAGATTACAACCTAACTCTTTGAACATACAAAAATTGCAGGACAGAAGACACAGAAGAAGCAGATGACTGGAGAAGAGAAAGTAACTGGAGGAAGATCAGGGATGCTCGATGAACCGTTCCAGCAATAGGGACAAAATCCTATAGCTAGAGATGACCATTTGGAAGACAGAGACACCTAGGGGGCAAGAAGCTACTGGTACAAACACAAGCGAAAAAGAACTGATATATATGGGCATAACTACTTTTGTATGAGATTGGGTACTGCCTATGTAACGAACTTTTCAGTTGTGGAGAAGTTTTTGTAAGAACTGATAAAATGTTAATTACTACATGCTTGAGTATCTTTCTAATTTTAATGTCTGAAGAGTTTCTTAAACAATTTATCCTAGAGAACAATGTAGTGAACTGAAAGCAAGACATAAACCCCAATATATAAAAATGGTAAAATGGCAAGGTACAGAAAACAAAACTAACCTCTGATACAGAGTTTGAGAAATCATCAGTAGACCGTCAAAAATTAGTAGCTTAACCTGCACAAAAATAAAATAAAAAAACACAACAAAATGTGGAGAAGGATAGGGTGAGATACAAGAAACAAAGATCATTAAGAAAAAAAGTAACACCTCGAACATATTATTAAGATCAATAAGCAAGATAAAAAAGCATACTACTAGTGTCCTGAAAATAAGTATAGATCATTAAGATCAATAAGCAAGATAAAAAAGCATACTACTAGTGTCCTGAAAATAAGTACCGTCGAGCAACACCAACATAGACATCGCAAAAAAAACCCAGCTTACAATCAAAATGGAACATACTATCACTACTAAAAACATAACACTACTATCCACAACAAATGCATGATAACTTTTCTTCAAACAACATGCTAATGAAAAAAAACCCAGCCACCACTCCAGCTATGACTACACGTGTCCTAAACCTCAGTTGGCATTGTCTTCCAGCTATGACTACACGTGTCCTAAACATCAGTTGGCATTGTCTTCCTACAAAAAATTCAAAGAAAGCCAAATTAGTAAAAAGAAAAAGTAAAAGTAAAAATGAGGAGACAAAAAAACAATACATGACAAGGAAAATAAAAACATACATGAAGAAAGAAATCAGTCACAAAAGATTTGTCACAGCTCTTCAAGGGGCTGAAGAACATCTCATTTGCATATCTGATCCTAAGATTTAAAATGTCTGCACTAGAGAAAAGGTTTGCCATTTGGGTTCTTGGTGTGAATATCTCCATAAACTTGAATGTGAAGACACCACAGTCATCGCTGAAAAAGAAAAAAAACAAATAAGAAATAGAAGCGTAGCTATCATAAATCCTATATAGAAAAACAAAACATTAAAAGCAAAAATAAAAAAAATACCAATTATCTTGCGTAGGAACAGCTCGATATAGCACATCAAAGGATTCGAAAGCAATCCTTCTATTCATCATAGGAGTGACAAACTCATGCCAAAGACTAGTGAAATTATTAACCTGTGGTGGAACTAAAAAATGAGGAAAACATACCAAAACCAAATAACTGCAGAAAACAAACTTGCAGTTTAAAATGGAAAAAAACTAATAAAACTTATAGCGAGAATCCACCAAGAATTACACAGTAAAACATGTAATAAAAATTACAGTGAGCATCTACTAAGACTTACAGTGTAAATACCAAGAATTACAGTGTAAACACAACAAGAATTACAGAGTAAAACATCTAACAAAAATTACAGTGAGCATCTACTAAAGACTTACAGTGTAAATACCAATAATTACAGTGTAAACACAACTAGAATTACACAGTAAAACAACTAACAAAAAATACAGTGAGCACCTACTAAGACTTACAGTGTAAAATACCAAGAATTACAGTGTAAAACACAACTAGAATCACAAAGTAATACAACTAACAAAAAATACAGTGAGCATCTACTAAAGACTTACAGTGTTAATCCAGGAAGGCTTAAAAACAGAAAATTACACGGTAAAATACAACCTGGATTTACACATTAAAACAACTATCAAAAAATACAGTGATGATCTACTACAATTACTAACACTTATAGTGTAAATCCAGATAGACTTAAAACAAAAAAATTACACAGTAAAAAACTACCTAGATTTACACAGTAAAACAAGTACAAAAAAATACAGTGAGCACCCACTAACAAAACCACTCACAAAAATACTATGTGCATACTGAACCCAATGAAACTAACACTAAAAACAACAACAATTACACAACTAAAGCACTAACAAAAAGATAAAGTACTATTACAGTAGATCCTCATTACAAGAATTACAGTACTATTATAGTAGATCTACAGCGAAGGAACAAAAAATACAAGAATTACATTACTATTACAGTAGAGTTACAGTATATTAAGAGACAAAGGTTGAAGAAAAATTACCATCTCATTGCGGATAGCTTTGTGATACATTGAGTTCTCTCCATATGCCGAATCAAAAAACACAAAAGCTTTATCTCTCAAACAAACAACAAACGAGAACCAGTGTTTTTCTAGACCAATAGGGAAGTACAACTGAAATAAAAAAAGATAAAAAAGCAAAAAAACAATGAGACAGATTATTGTTATTCATGAACACAAACAAACAAGAGATAACAAACAAGAGATAACAAAAAGATATAACAATGAGCAAAAAAGCATGAACACAAACAAGAGATAACAAAAACAATGAGCAAAAAAGCATGAACACAAACAAGAGATAACAAAAAGATATAACTTGCACTTACAAAGTTCGATCTCCATAGCAGATAAGCACTGCAAGCTCCCTCAAAAGCGTTATGAACAATTGTTGGATTCCTTGTGTCTGGATTATTGTTATTCAATATGCTCTCCTGCACCAATTCAGATAACTACTTTGTCACACCGATAAGAAAAAGAAAAAAACAATACAATACATATAGAAAAGAACAAAAGAAATACATATAGAAAATGAAAAGGAATACAAGCTAGCATACCCCAACATAACTGAAGAAGAAATGTTTCTTCGATTTAGAAGGATGACACTTGTTGAAAAGATATCGACGGAAACATAGAAGCAAGAAGTTATCTATGTGGCCATTAGGGCAGAGGGAAGCAAGTGAGCGGTATGAACAGAATGCTCTATCATATCTGGTAGAAAGAAAATAAAAGAAACAATCAATCACAAAGGAAACAAAAAGTAAATACACAAATCACGAACAGAACTAAGAAAAAGGTACAAGAAAAAAAAAAGAAATATCATACTTGCACAAAACGTCATCTTTGCCAATCCGGTTCATTGCAAAATAATGCTTCCTTTCTTGCAAAGCGACAGGAAAACGATTCATCTGCTGAACATAAGGATCTAAATTGAATCTAGCTGCTCCAACAATCCTTCGAGGGACATGCTGAATTGTTGATGTTGAACAATCAGAAACTTTAGAAGTGATTGATATATTATGCTGATGGGCTGCCTTTAACTTTGCAACACAATCAGGATCAGAGATGATAAGGACTTCAGGGCTATTTACAGCACCCTACAAAAAAAAATTGGATTCTCAAGAAACACTTATAATAATAACACTAGCAACTACACAATAATTACACTGAAGAGATAATGAAATTATAATAACTAAACTAATACACTAAAAAACATTGATAACATACAACAACAAAAACTTGAACAAAAGAAAATGAAGGGAGATACACAGAAGAAACAAAAACAAACCAGAGAGAAGGAAGAAGACGATGCTAATTTGTTGAGCTGGTTATAAGCTTCATTCGTCTTCTTTGTGAAATTAACACACCGATCAGAAAATATGGAGGTGCCAACTATTTGAACTTCATCAATACCAACTACCTGCAGGAAAAACAAATAGGGAACAAAACACCAAATAAGAACAAAAAGAAAAAAGAAAATAACAATGAAAATACAGAACAAGTACAATTACATCATCTCTCCCATTGAAGAACTCATTTAATGCTTCTGGAGAGGTGAGGTCAACATGATTTTTATTTGATGATTGAACTGGGTTTGAATTGTTGGAAGGAGGAAGTGCTACCATAAGCACACCGTCCTGACAAAAATAAAAACTAATAAAATAACTAAAGACATATAACAAAGACAAAAAAACATACAATGAATTGCAAAAAGAAACTAAAAGCAAGAAGCACATAAAAATAACATGTTCAAAAGGAGTCTTGGGAGAGTTCCTAATTCTTTCAGACACATATTGCGAACACTGAACTCTGTCGATCTGTATGCAACATGAAATGAATAGAACATAACAGTTAACATAACAAGAACAGAAATGCACTAGAAACAAAAGAATACAAAAGAAACAAGAAAAACCAACATCATCAATAAATCGTTGGGATAGCCTGACTGGAAGAAGAGGTGAGTGGTTTCTTGTATCTGGATGAAATTCAAAATCTACACCAGCTGAACGAAAGATCTGATCTGCCTTCTTGACACAATGGTCATCCTTTGATGCACAATCAGACTTGAAGCGATGCATGGAAGGTCTAACATTAGAAATCAAGCCAACATTAGGCTTGCACCTTTTCAAAGAGCTACCTGGAAAACAAGCACAACAAATGAACAAAAATCACTTGAGAACATAAAAAAAAAAGAAAACAAGAAAAATAATACAACTACGCAACTAATATGAGAGAAAAAACAGAAAAAAAACAACCTGAAGGAATACTAGTGCGCATTGCAACAGGCATGGCAAACAATGAGGTTGTAGGAGAAGAACCTAACAATGAAAATCAATAAAAGGTTACCGGAAGAAGAAATAAAAATACAGAACTAACAAGGACAACATAGCATAATTGACAGAAAAAGGAAAATACCTCCAGAAACAGGAACAGAAACAGGAGCAGGAGGAACAATACTAGGAGGAGCAGCAAAGGTACCCAAAGGAGGAATACTTAGATTTGTCTTTGCACAATCGTCGGACATAACAATTCTGGCAAGTTTGCTAACTGATGGGTCATTTGAAGCTTTTTTGGTAGATTGAATAGGAACAGACTTGCAACCTACATAGGTAAACCAAAAAAATGCCATCAAACTAGTAGAAAAGAACAAAAAATGCCAAAAAGCTACACACAAAAAACCAACAACAAAAAAAAATAAAACCGACCTGGCAAATCATCAGAGCCACTGTTTTTAGAAGTAGGAGAATCTGCTTTACTACCAAGAGGATATTCAGCACATGAACGAACAGGGGATTTAAATTTAGAATCCCCAATCAAACCAAGTACATTAAGCACAAGCGACTCCAACCAATCTTGAAAATTTATTAGCTTATCAGCATTAGATTTCTGAACAAGGTCAATGATCTGCTTCACAACCTACAAAAAAGAAAAAAACAACTAAAATCATTAGCGCATAAAAATAACACAAATAAAAACAAGACACAATAAATAAACAAATAAGAGAGAAAATACAAGAAAGACCAAAACAACACTAACCTCAATACCGAGACAAGAAGCATAAGCTGATTCAACTTTAGATGCAAATGACACATTTGAACCAGCTGGAGCATTAACTTCTGAAGTTGTTGTATTGTTTGCAAAAGGAATTTTAGATGTAGCTGCATCACGACCTCTTGAGCATGAAAACTTCTCACAAGACTTCTGAGCCAAAACAAAAGGAGAAAATACATAAAGATCTAACATAAAAACAAAAACTAACAATAAAATGGAACAAAATGAAAAGCAAACATACAAAGAAAACTTACTGGAGCGTACAAAGACGGGGACAAACGCTTCAATGGCCTCTTACCATAAGAACGACTATTGCACTTATCCACGTCTGAGAAGTGCTTAACTTTATTTCTCTCCAAACTAGAATCCTAGGCTTTATGTCAGGGAGTGCATTAAGGCCAAAATGCACATTGTCAAGATATGAAACCTAGCAGAAGCATGAAAAGAGAAAAAGAAAAAAAAAGAAAAAAAAATCAAGCACACTAAAAAAACAAAAAAAAATATGACAAAACTCACTGCAAACGCGTAGTGACAGCCGCCAAATGTGACTGATCTCTTAGAAGCAACCTTTGTAGAGTCCTTGAACTTCTTAATACTGGTAAGGAGACACTCATAGACAAACCTAGATAAGTCATAGCTCATGACAGAACTACAATCTCTGAATATGTGGAGGTATTTTGGGCTGGGAGACAGGCTTGAATTTGGACACAAGAAAGTGGAGAAAGCAACACACATGAAGCAGGTGAAAATGTCTTCATCTGTCATTTCTTCAGTCGTTGACTTAAGTTTATTTGCGAAGAATGAAACTGGTGGGATACTAGTGACATTGAAGTGAGACAAAATAAACTCACGACCAGCTTCGGCATCGGAAAAAATGGGCTCACCGTCCACAGGAAGATCTAAGATGTCGTGAATAACATATTTGGTAACAGGAATAAACTTTTTCCTAACTTGAATCTCAGAAGCATGGACATCAAACTTAGAAGCAAGCCATTTGACAAATTTGAGAGGGACCTCAGTCCTCACAAACTTGAGAAGGCAATCAGCCCCATAACTCTGAATTACACTTACTTGCCTAGGAGACAAGCCAGCAATGCAGGAAGAAAAAAGCTTGCCAGAATATCTAGTGAAGGTGGATGCTGAAGGAAAATCTGATGATCTCTTAAATTTCTACAAAAATAGAAAACATAAAAAAACAGAAATAAGAAAAAAAAACTGCAAAAACAACAAAAGATACAGAAAGGGAAAAGAGAAACAAAACTACAATACCACATTACGAGCTGTTGCACATGAAAGCTTCCGTTTTAAACGATTAACTTTCTGCAATAAAGACAGAAAAAAAGTTAATTCTACAAAAAATCAATCTGGAAAAATAGATTGGATAAAAAAACATAAATACAACAAACTACATACATGGGTCACATACAAATCATACAAAGCTTTATCAAACTCAGCATCATCCATATCGCCATCCTGCATAAACACAAAAAAGAAAACAGAGAGAATAAAGAACTGGGACAAAAATAGAGCAACCCATAAAAGCAATACATAAAAAACGAAAAAGAGGATAAACACAAACAAAAAAACAAAAACATACCTCTGAAAATGGGTAATCATCGTCCTCAGCAAAGTCATTTGGCACAAACGGGGCCGCATCGGAATCACCAGCCTCTTCCGAACAACCAACAGGAATGCCCTTACCGAAACACTTCCTGAGTCTACCCATATATTTGACTATTTCCTAAATATTTAAAGTAGCATAAAATAAAACATAACGATAAGTAAGGCAAGAAGAATAAACATTACACAAAAATATCAGATAATACAGAAGATATCTGATTATCTACAAATATCTTATACACAAGAATAAACATTGGATTACACAAAAAATTAATGATGATCCTGATGAAAATAAATTACAAAAATAAATTGCATCTCTATTGAAGAACTACCAAAATAATAACACTACAAAATCAACAAGCATGACAAAATAATAACACTACATCAGGAATATGAAACACCCTGCAAAAAAAATCAACAAGCATGACAACACAAATTTTTTCGATACAAGTAGAAGCATGGCAGTGTGGTTGTGATCACTAATAGAAGCATTGCAGTGCTGCTAGATCAAGTAGTAACAAGGATGGTCATGCTAACTGCTGAGAATGTAATACAAAAACACAAATATACAGTGGAAACCAACTCAGATTTACTTAGAACAGCTACAAATATAAAAACCACTTACGATATCAGTGGAACTGGATTTGCACTGTAAAATCATACTGGAAATTCAGCAAAATACACTAAGAATTACACTGCAATAACCTACAAAAAATTACAGTAAAAAGCCCAAAGAAATTATAAGAACATAAACTACTAAAATACAAAGAAAGAGCACTTAGCACCCCCTTAACATCAAAAACACAAAAACACTACAAAAAACTAGCTACCTCCAGCAAATAACACCTAATAGCACTTGATATACGCGGGAATAACACTAACTATAAACAACATACAACAACCAAACGAGAAGACACTCAACTCTAGGTTTGTTTGCTGACCATGATACATCAAAACACCAGAGGGGTAACAACTATAAATAAAGGCTGCTAGTACAGACCACTAAATATGACTTACAGGATGAAGACGCTCGTTCTGCTACTCATTTGCGACAAGGACCAGCTGGGCAGCTTGGAGCAATATACTAAATGGACAGTCTAAAACCACTAGGAACAAATACAGTGTAAAATCAAGTTGCAATTACAGTGTATTACAATAGTGAAATACGGTGAAAAAACACTAGAGATTACAGTGTAAAATCGAGTGACGTTTACAGTGTAAATCCATAGTGAGCGACAATGTAAAAACAATAGGAATTACAATCTAAATCGAGTGAGATTTACAGTGTAAATCCATAGTGAATGGCACTAAAATTACAGTGTGAAATCTCTGAGATACACCGCAAATCCACTAGAAATTACAGTGCAAATCCATCGCAAAATTACAGTGAAAAAACACTAAGAATTACAGTGTAAATCAAATGAGATTTACGGTGTAAATCCATAGTGAATAACACTAAAATTACAGAACAAAATCCCTAAGATACACTGCAAATCCAATAGAAAGTACAATGTAAATACATCGCGAAATGACAGTGTAAATAGACACGGAATTACATTGAGAAGAGAGTGAAATTTACAGTGTAAATCCAAAGTGAATGACACTAGAATACAGTGCAAAGTCCATGAGAAATATACACTACAAATCCATAGCAAAAATACAGAGTAAGATACAGTGAATATAGACTAGGAGTTACAGTCTAAATCCTAGCAAAAGCCACATAGCTACAATGATAGCAAATAGCACAAGACAGCATAAATCCACTAAACAGCGAAAAATACACTACATAACTATAGCAAACATACAGAGAAAAAATCAACAAGGAGATACACAACAAATCGACTACGAGATACAGTCTAAATCCTAGCAAATATCACATAGCTACATTGATGGCACAAGGATGTACGCTGTGGATAGCACATGACAGCAAAAATACACTAAACATAAAAAAAACACTAATCAGATTTACAGACCACAAAAGAACTTGGAGACTTGAACAGGAAACAGAACCAGACCACATCCATCCGTGAATCCACAACATACAGACAGAATCAGATCAGGCACAGCCCTAGGAGAACCCAACACGCACAAATAAGAGAAACCTACATGCACACCACAAGGATAGATCACTAACCCATACTGCTACAACTAGACAAACCAATCTAATGACAGAGTAACAATAAATCCCCATCGTGAAGCCCTATTACAGTCACCTCGCCTTGGAATGGACTGGGACTACCGGACCTAGGAACTCTGACTATCTACTCCTACCACAGGCCAAAACAACGCCGAAATCTGCCATGGCAAACGAGAAAATCCGCACCGAAATCCGCCATGGCAAACGAGAACGCATATAGAGAAAATACACACATCAACAACAACAAACTAACAAAACCATACGACCTACCACTCAGATCTGCGGGGACTAACAGAAAATAAAGGGAAAATACCAGATAAGAAGAACAAATCGGTGGGAGGGGAAAAACGGGGCTGAGGATGGTGCGTAGGCCGAGATCCCGTATCCAGCAAACAAGGAGGACAACAGAGGAGCGGAGCCGGCGGGCGAGCGGGACGGAGAGCGCAGACGAGTCAATACCAACCACCTAGGCCGAACGAAGAGATCCAGATCCAAATCGCCATGGCTATCTCTCTCAAGCTTTGTTCTGGAGATGCGTGGAAGAAATGGCAACAAGGAAACGACACCGACTGGAAGGGACGAGACAGCCAAAGCGACCGACGCGGGCTAGTGAGGGAAAAATAATGGGTTGGACTGAAAATTTGAACGGGTCCGATAAGAAAACACACAGCGGCGAAAAAGAAAAAAAGAAAAAACATGAATCTTCAAGCAACAGATCGGACGGCCCAGAAAACGGATGAACGCGAACAAAAAACATCCGACTGAAAATTAGCGACCCCGTATTATTATTATGAATACAAATAATCTATGCCTACGGACGTACAGTACATCTCAAGAAGGAAGGGGGAAGCAACGATCCATCGGTGCCACACATGTCTCTTACATTCGCGTGAGCACACGGACGCAGCCAGCCAGATCTCACCATTCCGACTACCCATGCTACCGACACGCCTGAAAAATATGAAGACCAATGACCGAAGGTGGGGTGCCACAGGGGCACCAGACGACCTGGGCACACGGGTGGGCCCATCTGGTGGCCTCATGACTTCTTTTCTGATGCCCTTTGGCCATAAAATCCCATTCGCCCTAAACAAACATAGAAAATAATCAGACCTTTTCGCTACTATCTATGAGGTAGAGAACTTGTTCTCCGTTGGAGCGATTCTATCGAGGAAACTTTTGTCCGGTGTGGGGAAATCGAAGCCACCGTCATCACTAACACTTCGTTCATCATCGAACCATCATCTTCATCAATATCTTTACCAACATCATCTGATCCCCAACCCTAGTTCATCCCTCTATTTTATCTATGTACATAACCTCAAATCTGTTTGTTGAGGGTACTTTTATGTGTTAATTTCACCTTGTAGTTGATCCTTAGGAGTTTTATTGGTAAAAGATTGTTATGTTCAGATTTTTTACCATCTATTCATACCACTCATCATGATCCATTTGATGGCTTGTGAGTAGATCCTTTAGTTATTGGGGGACATGGAAGAAGTCCTGTTGCTATTAATCATGTAAAATTAAATATCATTTGCTGTTTTGATATTATGTTATGATAAGATTTGTCTTAACTAATATGGTTACATTTATCTCTCTTGTTAAGTTCAATGCTATGGTTCGATTTATCTTAGTTACTTCTCTTATATTTGTGAATGCTTGCATGAAGGGTATACTCATAATTAGGTATTTGTCCAAGTAAGGATAATTCATAGCCTAGGTCTACATACACAACACTTATCAGAACAATGAACGGTAACTCAGTGGTTCTTGGTGAAATAATTCAAAAAAAATCTCATGTGTCCTCAAAAGGGTTTTAAGCACTATAACAAACACAATCGGCTTGTCCTTAGCATACTTAAGGATTTGGTTCACTAAACAACCCATAAAATTATCAATATAGTTTTTATTGTGAAATCTTATTGAAAACTTCTTGTCAATTCATCCTACTCCTCGTTGGATTGCAACGGCGGTTGCATGTCATACATACGGAGAGAGACACACCTTGTTTGTGGTTATCGATGCGGCGAATGAGGAAGAGGGGGCACGGGAGAATGCAGACATCGCCAACATCGTGACCCAAGCCGTGATGCCATGCCGCCAAGACAAGGTCGGCACTTACACGTTCTCGACATAACAGACTCAGATGAGGACGTGGCGCATGGGAAGTCATCGCGGTTTGGGTACCAGGAAGGCCACTACTCCCCCCCCCCCCCCTAAAGCCTTAGTTTTCGGGCCTCACGGTCGGCCGGTGATCTTGTCGGACATGGGGAAGACATGTCTTGGGAAACATCACCTTCATAGCCAACCAATGAGCTTGTCAGACATGGAGAAGACATGTCTTGGGAGACGGGCGCCGCGGCGACTCGCGTTCACCTGGACAACATATATAGTACATCTAGGACGAGCCATGGCTTTTAAATTGACTAATTCGTCGAAAACATATGATGGGCAGATCAAGGTGTTGCTTCCTTGTCTAGGAGATCAAGCAACTTATGATGGACCGAGATTCTTGTATTGCTCGTGTAGTACTGTGCTCTCAAAATCTTGTAAGTTAAGGCAAATTATGGTAGGACTGAACATCGTACTAAGGTTTGGTTATGATCAGGGCCTGATGAGGCAACAAAACAATGACATGCTGCTTGTAACCCAGGCAGTTGAGTAATATAAGATTTTTTCCGTAAAAATAAGAAAAAGAAAAGAAAACATAAGGTCGCTCTCAAGTTTTGTTTAATTTGTTGATTCAGAGATTAGTTTTTCAATTTGTCGGAATGCAACCAAGCAATGATCCAACAAGGAAGCACCAAGGATTTCAATGTTTGAGTTTGGACTGTATCATGAATAAAGCATAATGTAAACACTTGTAGTCATAGTGATAATCACAGAACAAAGTATAGTAGTTTGGTAACGGTTTAATTTGCTCGTTCACCGATAATCTTTTCCGTTATCCTGAATATGATTGGATTTAACAAACATTTGCTGCTATGGGAAAAGACAACCTACACTTAGCCCGATGAATGGGTGCATGCATCATCATGATGCACAGGCCGGAGGCCAATCCTTTTTTTTTTTTAAAAAACACTTGACCGGGTGGGTGTCATCGCTTCATCGCCTTTCACAGTCTGGTTTGAATGGTCATGTAAAACCATTTCTGCATTTTCCTTGCGAAAGGAACAAGGAAATGAATATAAACAAAACACAAGGCTAACTTTAAAATCACAATCGAATCACACAACCCGAGTTACAGTCCATACATGAGCAAACAGTCAGACATTCCAGATATACAACGGACACACATCGTCAAAGCTTTGCTTGGTCCCGTCACGCCGGCATATATACAGGTAAACACTCGAAAGTTTCAAATCATCACGTGTCTCAAGAGTCTAAACCTGTATTTGACGAGGAGGGACCAAGCAACGTAATGTCTAGCTCAGCATCATCAACATTAAATTTCTTTTGACTGAAGCCAAAATCTTTGGCAGCCAAGAAGACGTGTCCTTGTGCGGTCCTAACACCAGATGATGAGTAGGCCTCTACAACAACTTCCAGCAGGCCTCCCCTTTCTACACGAGAAAGGTGTAACAGCTTCCGGTGTCTAGGCATCCCCTATGAACAATAAAATCAAAAAATAGTAAAAAAAATTTTAAATCAGAAACCTTGCAACATCAAAGATGGTTAAACTTTGTAATTCATATAAGTTTTATGCCAAAATCTCATGTAGATAAAGGTGTACAAACAAGTTTTAGATTTCAGTGCTAAAAGTGTTCAAAACTTAAAGCACCGAAATGTTTTTCATGCATAGAGCTCCGCGAATGCTTTTTGACATGAAAACTTGCAAGCATCTAAAAAATTTGGTCATCTTTGAGGGTGTGAAGTTTTTTTTTAAAGGGAGGGGTCTCCCGCAGCCCCAACTTTATTAAAGCCAAGGCAAAGCATTAGCCAAAAGTATCAGTCCTCGGCGGAGTCTGAGCGGCCACCACAGAAACAAGTGGACGAGTTCAGCTAGTTTTTATGCCCTATTACAAAGCAATTGACATGACAAAAGAAAGGAATCATAGAAATATGCAACAAACAGCACCAAAACTACCCTCCACTCTGCCAGCCTCGACACGTTCACCAAGCGATTCTAAGCAACTCCCCTCTTCAATGGCCCAGAAGCCTTAAACATTGGAGAAGAAGCGCACCCTGGGCGTCCGAACACATCACTTTCCATTGTTTGAAAAAATCCCCCACCAAATCCATTATACAACGCATGTTTCGTCATCTCCTCCCATGAAAGATAAATTCATTTCAAAACAGCCAAAAGCCCCATAAGGTAGCACATGATATAATATTAACAACCTCATTCTTTTTTTCCTGCTTCCACCAAATTGCTAAATCATTAAAAGAGCAGGGTGCAGAAATACTACATAACTTAGAAATAATAGCCCACGTTTCTTTAGCAACAATGCATTCAAAGAACAAATGCTGAATAGGCTCATGCTCACTGCAAAACACACATGTTGGGTCATCAAGGTGCCTTCTTTTTGCTAAGTTATCCCTAGTCAAGCATTTGTTATAATAAGCCAACCAAAGAAAGACATGTATGTTGGTAGGCACTTTGATTTTCCAAATGCATCTTTAATTTCATAAGAAACCCCACAAAAATTAATCATCTTATAAAAATATAAATGGCTCCAAATATCTATTACCTAACGATACAAATTTGCTAGTGTCGTCGAACCCCACCTGTACTGAGTATCCCAATCACCGAGTAGATCCAAGAACATCCACAGGGCCGAGTTCCCGGTCGAATCTGAGAAGACTACCTTGGTTAGTACATACCAAAGATAGGCTCGACCGCGGTGCTGCACAACCATCTCATTGGCATCCACAGGGAATATATTTATTATAGAATGCTTCACTTTTGAGCTATCTTTCTTGTCTCGGGAGGGGAGGGGCTCAACACCAATTAAAACGTCAACCCAAATTCGCGAGTTAACGGCGTTGACATGACCCGTAACAGTGAGGCCGTCGATAGGAAGGCCGATTATCATGGTCATGTCCTCTAGGATCATCGTCATCTTTCCATAGGGGAGGTGCAAAGAGTGTGTCTCGGGCCTCCAACAATCCGCAAGTGCGGTGAGCTCCGTGTGGTTCACCGGTGGAGGGTGTGGCTTGAACTGCAACACAAATGGGAGAAGACCTATTGTCTGAATGTACGGCTCGTACCACACATTATTATTTGTCCTTGTAATTTTTGGATCTATTTTTCTTTATACTTGTCTATTAATTTCTGTTATAGTGAGTTTTGTTGTGAGGTTAATTCTTTGACCCTCGTAAGTTTTCCAATTAAGTAAATTCTGCTTGTTGTGGCATTGTGTGAATTTGGATTGTTGGATAGATGGAGAGTGGAATTTTCTTGTGATTTATACCAAAACCAAGAGTCTAGAATTCAAGTGTTCTCTCTTTACTCGAGAATTTTTTTAGTGTGGGTCGGAGGCCTCAAACTGTCCATATACATCCGGTCGGTGACTGGTCATTTCCGTGACCCAATCGAACCCCTTAAACCGGACCAATACGTGTGGGTTGTCTGGCACTTCGAAACCGGAACCATATATGGTGAGAATATGGGTAGGAATGGACACGCTCGGACACATCCGTCATGTC
Source organism: Hordeum vulgare subsp. vulgare (assembly GCF_904849725.1). Classification (NCBI taxonomy): domain Eukaryota; kingdom Viridiplantae; phylum Streptophyta; class Magnoliopsida; order Poales; family Poaceae; genus Hordeum; species Hordeum vulgare. The sequence continues at coordinate 623,274,344 of NC_058519.1, forward strand.
GGATCAGCACACACTGGCCCACCCGGTCCCAACAAATATGCCACCACGGACAAAACCCTAGTCAAGGTCCACGCTCTTCTCAACCGCTTTGCTCTACCGCTTCGTGTGTGCTTCGTGTTTGTGCCGATCCATTTCAGGCCCAAATTCAGGTCGGATCCGCGTCCTTGCGGACACGAAACAGACGCGTCCAGCGTCCCCTTCGTGTCCGCCGCGAGCCCACTACTCGGCCACTCAACCACCTACCGCATCTTATTAAATGCGAGCACCTACCTCGGGGCCCTCACTCCGGAGCAACCGGCAATGTGTACGTATGCGCCAGGCTTCCCTAACTAGGAGCATTGGTTCACGCTAGAGCACGAGGAGTAGCGTCGTCGGGGTGTCCATGTGGACCAAGCCGGCCCTCCTTCGCCGCCCAGGTCCTACCGGAGGAGGACGACGAAGAGACGACGTATCGAGCCACCCTCGAGCTGGCCCTGTAGCAGCGCTGGAGGCGAGGAGGATCGAAGAGGATGCCCGACGGGATGGGATGGAGCACGCCCTCGCCTTGTCCACTGCGAGGGACTCCGTCCACGCCCAGCTCTTCGTCCCACATGTGCCACCACCGTCGCAACCCACCGTCGAGCCCAAGGCGAAGCCGGAGCCCTCGCCAACGAGGAAGTGCTCGCCCACTGGGCCGCAGGAGGAGTACAGGTGGACCGGCGTCATCCGCGAGTGGGTGAGCACGCCCGCGGTCTATTAGTACGCGGCGACAGTGGATAAATTTTGTTTTTTTGTTTACGCTGCTAAGTGTTTGTCTTTTTGTTTATTTGACACGGATAAATTTGGGCCTGCCTCCCGTCGAATGCATCAGCCGATCCAAAAAGTCCGTCCGCCTGGCCGATTCAAATGAACAAAGAACGGACAAACCGTGCGTTCATTTGAATCGTCCGGTTGGAGTTGCTTTTACAAAGTGTCACATTCGCGAGTTTCAGTTATAGATGCTCTTAGAGTATACTAGATACTTTTGCTCTTTTTTCCCAATAACCTGTAAGAATTTTGATTACGGTCATATTTCTCTTTGATGTAGATAATTGGTAATGGTGATGGCTCTGCTTTGCTCGATGTTGGATTATCTACAGGCTGGTCTGAAGCTCACACAAGGCAGATTCGGTTTAGCCCCGGGCGGATCCAATGCCGGTTCTGGCATCATTCGCTTGCAATGGGCCCATGAGGACTGACGACTGTGCGTGCGAGAAGTAGCAGCCCTGCTGCTGTTTTGTGCTGTAGTACGTTACGTAGGGATGTGTTTGGCAGCCGCTTCAGTGCAGCCTGGCTCACTGAAATACAGTATCCAAGGTTGGTTGACGAAATACTGGCATAAAACTAATATATGCACATTATTTAGTTGCCTGATATGGCTCATACAACTATACGGTGTTTGGTTGCCTGCATTGATATGGCTCATACAACTAGGGATGTGTTTGGTTGTATACGCGGGATATAATTAAGAGCAATGACTTACCATTAACGCACACAATTACACTGCACCTTGCGACTACGGTGGACGGTGGCCGCGGCGTCGCGTCCGACATGACGAGCATGGTGCCTTGGACGAGAGTTCATGTCAGCGCAGCGGCGGACTAGTTGCTAGCGTCGTCGCCGCAGAGAAAGTACGTGTGGATGAGCGCCGATGCAGAGAGGACGGGGCAAGGAAAATGCAGTGCATGTCGGACTATGACGACTGCGATGGACGATGGTCATGGCGCCGCATCCGAAACGATGTGCACAGAGTCGTGCTCGAGCAACCCCATCGGCGGGACGAGGAACTAGTTGCTAGCCTCGTCGCCGCATAAAAAGTCTATACGGAGATGATGGACAGAGAAGGAGAAATATAATACCCCCGTCATGCCAACTTTAATGCAGTAGGACGAAAGAGAGGAGGTCAAGATGACCGACACCGAAAACGACTCCAATATACTAGGATGTGAGTTAGGAGGACCAGAGGAATGGCATCGGCGTCGAAAGGAACAAATAGGAGGGCTCTGGGACAAAGATAGAGGAAAAGAAATACAATATGCGCGTATTGGCAGGTCAGTATAGTAAGACCGTCGAAACAGAAAACATACAACACGAATATCATGTGGAACTGCATAATGAAGCCGGCGGTCAAAGGAAATTTAAAATGGTCGACTCTGCGCGACGATTTAACAAAATTCATTTAAAATAGCTTCAAACATGAACTGTAAATTAAGCACTTACGGTTGACGAGAATACGACCCGGTCACAAAAATGAAACCATAATATTAATGTGGATCTTTTCCGTATAGAACTTATGTCGAAACAAAGCATCATTGTATAGATTAGAGCAGGGCGGAGACAGGCCCGAGGCACCTCGGGCCTGGGCCCGGGGCATGAGGCCGAACTACTTTGTTGACTATAGTGTTACCTGAGATTGTGAGGCCCAAAACCAATGGCTGTGCTTGATGACGGCCCAGGACGTGCTGGCTCCGCCCCTGGATTAGAGGGTAGTAGAAGAAAGGAGATTAGGGAGGAGTTATTATATGTTGAAAAAGAAGTACTTACACACAGCTCGCATCCCTTCAGCGCCCTTCAGTCGTGGGTCTAAAGAAAATGTCCATCTGAATGTGCCGAATGAAAAACAGGCCCAAAAACGCTTTAAGTTTCGTGCTATGTAAGTTAACAGTATAAAAAGTAAACATACCAAAAAAATTCTGCGTGGGTCTCATGGAGGGAAAAGTAGGCAACAAAACGCGTCCTAGGCATTGTCCGTGAGGCCTTGTTTGGTTAAGGGGGATTGGGAAGGTTTTGAGAGGAAGGGATTCCTCGGAATTGGGTGAATCCCTTTGTTCCACCCAATCCTCTCAAATCCCCGGGGTTTTGCTTCTACTAGTCTCCCGAGGAGGGTTTTAAAACACATGGATAGAAAGGGATTGAAGGGGAACGGAGGGGATTGGGCTAAGCAAGCCCCTCCTACCAAATGAGTGTCCGAGAATCTGTGAGGTTTCTAGCCTTTTTGAGGATTTTCCTTTCAAAACCTCTTTAATCCCCCCCTTAACCAAACGAGGCAGGAAGGTTTTTCATTTCTGAGAGTGAAAGTGACTCGACGCGGACGCGCGGGAGGAGAACTGTTTGCCCTGGCTCGGCAGAGTCCAGACCCGAGAGTCTGAAGGCCTGTGAACCAATTCGCTCGCTGTCGAGCTGGCTGGCTTCGCTCACGCGGCGACGCGCCAAAATACGTGACGCCCACTAACGCTTCCTTCCTTTGCTATGAGCGCTCACGCCCCGGCCCCGCGACACGCCGTGTGTACTCATGAGTCATGAGAGATCAGGAATCGAGACGAGAGGTCTTCCCTCCCGGACAGTGGTTGGGCCGGCCATGACTTTTGAGCATGTTCCTGCTCGCACCGCCACCGTGCATGCACGGACGCACGCTGCTCCCTGGCCGGAAATACCGCACGCACAGAGAATCGGGAACTATCGGAGGGTTCCTCGGAGCAATGAGCATGTTCCACCATGGGACGCGCGAGGCAAATGAGCTCACTTGAGTTTTTTGTTTTGTTTTTCAGAGAACTAAAACTGAGCGAAGACACGACATTATTATCTTGACTTCCATTTGGGATAGCGAATAGCGATGCCACCTCCCGTTGGACGGTTGGAGCCTCTTGTCCAGTAGGTTGGGGATGCTCATGCTCCTACCGCTTGATTCATGTGTATATTGAAGTCCATGTGATATTCATATGCTTCGAATGGATATGGAAACAGCCGACCACTTTGACTTTGAGTACTTGATAGTGCTTGCGTAAAAATACACTCTCTCCGTTTCAAACTAGTTGCCACAGAAACAGATATCTAGACGTATTTTACGTCTTGATACATTTATTTTTATCCATTTTCGTGATAAGTAATTTTGGATGGAGAGAGTATTTGATTGCACCACATCAAACAGCCAACATGAGAAAAGACGAATTACAATACTCTAAAATTAACATAAAAGCTCTTGAAGAAAGGATGAAGTGGTAATATTTGAAAATTATAAATGAGGTTGTAAGATTGTGTTCGAAGAGAAGGGAACCCACATATAAAATAAAAAGGGGTGGGGTGTTAATAGAGAGAGGATACTTAATCCCTTAGCCTCCCATTAGATTTAGGGGTTTTATTAAGTTAAACATACCTTAAACCATCTGCCTTTTTTTAGAAGAAGCTCCCGATCTATTCAATGTGAAACATGATTGTATTAAGAATATCATAGTTAACAAAAAATACAACTAGGTGTGTGGACCACTAGACGACGACTACGAACACTCAAGTGAGTTGAAGCCGTGTTGTCGTCATTGTCCCTCCCTCGCTGAAATCGGTAAAACCTTGTTGTAATAGACAATCAAGAAGTCGTCATGCTAACACCGAACAAGACCAGCACAGAAGTGCAGTAATTGTCGTAGATCGGAAGGATCAAACTTGCAAACACACGAACGAAGGGTGGATCCAAATAGATACATCGAAGACCAACACCAACTGAATTCCGTGGGATCCACAAAGAGATACCTTCACACATCCTCCAACCATGGTAGACGCACCATTGAGACGGGAACGAACATGGGAGGCATTATTCTTGCCGAGGGGCACCTCCACCACCACGCAACACCAACCAAAACGTTGAACCGGACAAGAACGACAACGGGGTCTCTTTCGCCGACCAGGTGGGAGGGGGGTCCTCCACACCTCCACGGCCCAAAGGCCATCGGAGGTGGGGCAACCCACATCATCGCCGACGAGAGAAGCAGGTAACCCAATCGTTTGACAGTCTTTCGTTACCCACATTAGCCTTTTATCGTGACAAATTGGGCTATGCTTTCTTATGCCCTATCATATCCTGACGATATTTCCAAACTATTGGGTTGCCAAATAATGAGTTGAAGATTATTTTTTAATGATTCAAATATATTATCGAAGTTTATTAGAAGCACAAAGCACCCCAAACATAAAAAAAAATACATCAAGGTTTCTAAACTACCAGACGGCCACTACTTTTTTCCGGTCAAAAGAGAGTTGTGAAGAAAATCTAAGATAGATTGACCAGTTCCATAAGAACATCTACAACCAGAGCTCCCATAACCGCCCTAAACATTCGGGTGGCCTGCCCGGTCATCATAAAGAAAACTGCCATGCAACCAAACCAGGGAAATCCGTCCCAAATTCCTGGGCTCACCAACACTCCCATACCCGAACCATATCTAGGGTGGATATGGGGACACCTAGACGTGTCCTCTACATCGGCTACTGAAAAGGATCGAGATGGACCTAAAGGGGGGTGAATAGGTACAGATCCAAATTTTAATAGTTACTTAGCAATTTTAGGCAATGTTGCGGAATATGAGCGTGAGCCTAATAATTGCAAAGACAAAGAGTAAGCTATTTAGAGTAAAGTAAGGCAGCCGGTAAACAATAATCAAATGCAAGTACGTAATAAGGATTAACACAAGTAGAGAGTTAGGGTTAGGGATAACCGAAACTCCAAGAGAGACGAGGATGTATCCCGGTGTTCACTTCCTTGGAGGGAAGCTAAGTCACCATTAGAGGGGCGGATGTTACCACGAAGGCACACCAACGCCATGAAGGCTCACCCTATTCTCCCTTTGAGACAACTCCACAAAGGCGTTTCTCAACCACTAGTGGTAAGCCTTGAGGTGGCTTCCAAACCTTCACAAACTTTCCGGGGGTAATCACAAAGGTTTGATTCCTCTCCGAAGACTCCTACCGCCTAGGAGTCTCCAACCTCCAAGAGTAACAAGATCACGGGGATTGCTCAAAACTTGCTCAAATCACAAATCACTTTTGTGGAGAGGAGGAGAAGGAGACGATCTATCTTTTGATTGGAACAACACTCAAAGGGGCTCACAAATGCTCTTGGGATCTAAGTTTGGGTGTAGGCAAGAGTGAGTGAGGAGAAAGGTGTTCTTGTAAGTGTTCTTGTTGTGTTGAACACCCTCTCACGAAGTGGGAAGGGGGTATATATAGTGGGGAGACTAAAACAACCGTTAGGGTCACTTAAGTCTGACAGTGGTCGGACATCCGACAGCTCTCGGATGTCTGGACGCCCACAAGGGGTCGGACGTCCGACAGGGGTCGGTCGTCCGAGGGATGTATATATATCAGGAACCACTGTGTAGTCGAACACGGACCCGATGTCCGGAGGAAGCCGGATATCCGAGATATTGGCTCTATTCAAGGGCACCGGATTTCCGAAGGAGGTCGGACGTCCGGCCCTCGGACGACAGGAGGAGGCCGGAAGTCCGAGTTATTTGACTCAAATTTCTCTCGTGCAAGGTTCCGGTTTTCCGAAGGAGGTCGGACGTCCGGCCCTCAGACGACAGGAGGAGGCCGGAAGTCTGAGTTATTTGACTCAAATTTCTCTCGTATAAGGTTCCGGATTTCCGAAGTGGTCGGGCGTCCGGCCCTCGGACGTCCGGAGGAAGCCGGATGTCCGAGGCATTGGTTCTGTTTTGAGATAAAAGCATAGAAGTGGAGATGTGGTATGAGCAAAAAAGTAGAGATGTAGTATGAGCAAGTTCATTGCAAAACCTGTGATCCCCTCTTAATAGTGCGGGATCCCTATACTCAAGAATAGTAAATTTAAAGGATAGGCTACATCATCTTTTCTCAATCCCGAGCCTTCTTCACATATAAGTCCCGATCTTCTCAGACCACCTTGGCACATAATTCTCAATCTACTAAGAGTACTTCCCATCCTGAGATACACTCAACAAATAAGATTAGTTTTCTATGTATGTGTTGCCATTAACACCAAAACTCGATTAAGGGCATGACTGCACTTTCAATCTCCCCCTTTTTGGTAGTTCATGACAACATATACATAGCTCTCAAAAGATTTAACATACATTTTAGCTTTGGAGAGGTTTAGTACGGAGCTCCCCCTTAGTATGTGCATGGTAAAATATCGGAGTTCCCCTTAATGTGTGTATCGAGAATATCATGTGACTTAGTAAAGATAATAGATCATCATATGAAGTAATAGAGCAAAACATAATAGCATACGATGATATCATAGCAATTCATAGCAATCACGACATTCATAGGTAGCCATACATAGTGCATCACAGTCGTTTATCCATTACATTACACAAACATGCAAATTGAGTTTAAAAACTAAATCTCCAAAGACTAAAACTAGGATACATTACTCCCCCTTTGGCATCAAGTACCAAAAAGGGAGGCATCAAAAGCATCAACCATGCTCAGAGATCATCAGCAGCATCATCCTCATCATCCTCCTCCTCAGGCAAGCCACTGCCACCAGCTTCGTTAAGAAAATCAGCCCACTCAGGACCATATGGGAAGCCAAAGTCAGAAGGAGGAGCAGCGGGAAGATCCTCATCGTCACTCACATCAGGAGCGCCCGAGTCTCTCAGACGAGCCTTGAGGGCATTCTTGGAGGAGACGAGGCGAGAAACCACATCATGAGTTTGACCGCACTGGAAAGAGAAAGCCTTCATCATGGCAGAATGTGCCTTGCCAATGAATTTTGCAAAGCGACCGAGAGGAGCTGAGCTGGATGAAGGTGTTGCTGGCCGGGCAGCAGTGCGGCGAGTGGAGGTGGATGAGGTTTTCTTAGGAGCATAGTCATCCGCCATATGATTGGGAATGGCCCACTTGTGATGTGTGTGAGTGGGAGCAACAGTGAATTCAGGAACATGGTGAATAAAGTCCTGGATGAAGGGGGCATGAGGGAAGGATCGCTTGTATTGAAGACTAGCGAGCCGAATCTCATGCCAGAGAAAGTGAGGCACATTAATCTTGCGCTTGGGGGACTCGTGTAAATGTGACATGATATCAATACAGTAGCCGCTGCTGGATCCCCTATCACCCATCTTGGGATAGATGGTGCGGATAAGACACTGAAAAATGATAAAGAAGGGAGAGCGCCAGATGGATACTTGGTTAAGATCCTTCATCCGTTCGTCTGCATCAAGTTCACGAAGTGGTTTGAGGAGAAGGCCACACGCCTCAATGGCTTATGTGCATGGTTAGGATCATTCTTATGGATTTTGAAGCCGGAGTCGGGGAAACCGAGTGCGGCAACAAACTCATCATAAGAGGATGTGAACTCAACATCAGAAGTCATCCAGCTAACACTGTTGTTTGAGCCAAAGAAACACGTGGCATAAAATTGATGAATAGCGGCACTGTTAAAATCGCACCGAAAAGCGAAGGGGGCAGCGAGCCCCGATGACTCAATGAGCTCAATGGCACCCGGGTATTTCGCCGGGTGAGTGCGAATATGCTCAAGATCAATATAATGATGTACTGAGACACCCTTAGGAACGATGAAAGTAGAAAAGATGTCCGCTTGGACGTGTGTGCGGAAATGTGAGTCCATAGAGTCACGTTCAACAGAAAATTGGTTAACATCGCGGCGGAATTTAAAGTAGGAAGACTTAGGAACCTTGGTGAAGTCCTTGACTTCACGACCTAAAGTAGGAGGAGGTTCAAGGGAGATGCGACGAGCATCACCTTCGGGCTGTTCAGGAGGAGGCGGTGGCATATATGAGGGCCTGCGAGTCCCAGGCTTCGGCATAGTCTTTCGAACGGCAACGTGTTCAGCACGTTCCTCAGCTGCAAGCTCATCCTCGAAGTCAGAGCCATCAGACGAGGAGTGGGGCTGTGGAGGAGGACGTCGGGCGACCCGCTTGAAGGGACGACGTGGTACATCGGAGTCATCCGACCCCGTGCCAGTAGGGGCACGAGCGGATGAGCCAGCAGAGTTCTTCCGGGCAGTGTGCTTAATCTTGGGCATGATGGAAAAAGGCCTACACGATTGGAAATCCAATGGGGAATGGTCACGGTCAAATCACATCAACGAACACATGAACTAGTGAGAAAAGGGAACCAATCACGAGAGAAACACAATTCTGCTTTTTCGAGGACCAACTTACCAAGGAACGTCCAAGAAACTGACATGCACCGGAAGTGGATTTCCGTCCCACTTTGTCACCAGCCCAATCCGCATCGGAGTACCCAATAAGATCGAACTTTGCATCCTTAGGGTACCATAGGCCTAACTTTGGGGTGTGAACAAGGTGTCTAAGAATATGCTTAACCGCCGTATGATGGATTTCCCTAGGGGAAGCTTGAAATCTAGCATATATGCCTACACTTAACATGATGTCCGGTCTAGATGCACAAAGATAAAGTAACGAACCAATCATAGAGCGGTAAGTAGATGGGTCAAAAGGAATACCGTTGGTGTCTTCATTTAGTACAACATCTGTGGCCATGGGTGTCTTCATTGGTTTAGCATTTTTCGTATCAAATTTTTCTAAAATTTCCTTGAGGTATTTAGTTTGAGACAAGAAAATTCCTTCTTAAAATTGTTGTATTTGAAACCCAAGGAAGAACTTCAAGTCCGTGTTGAGTGACATCTCAAAGGTCTTGGTCATGGAGGTCGCAAACTTCTTGCATAAATGGATGTTAGGAGAACCAAAAATGATGTCATCTACATAGATTTGGCATAAGATAAAATCACCATTTTCCCTCTTAGTAAAAAGAGTGGGATCGATCACCCCTCTCCCAAAGCCATCATCGAGTAAGAACTTCTTAAGATGATCGTACCAAGCACGGGGTGCTTGTTTGAGGCCATACAGAGCCTTGTGAAGTTTGTACACATGGTCTTTGTGATGGGGGTCAACAAACCCAGGTGGTTATGATACATATACCTCTTCTTGTAGAAGACCGTTAAGGAAAGCACTTTTCACATGCATTTGATGCAATGTAAAACCATTGAAAGCAGCATAGGCCAGTAGAATGCGAATGGATTCAAGACGAGCAACAGGGGTGAAAGTCTCACCAAAGTCCAAAACTTCAACTTGGGAGTACCCCTATGCTATTAACCTTGCCTTGTTGCGGAGGGCAGTCCCATTCTCATCTTCCTTGTTCTTGAAGATCCATTTAGTTCCAATGACATTGTGTTCCTCAGTTGGTCGTTCTACCAATGACCATACTTCGTTGCGTGTAAAACTGTTTAACTCTTCTTGCATAGCAAGGAGCGAGTCATTGTCACACAATGCATCCTAAACCCTGTGTGGCACAATACTAGAGACAAACGAAAAGTAAGCACAAAAGTTTGTTAATTGTTTACGAGTCACTCTACCTTCCGACACGGCGGTGAGAATTTGATCAATATCAACACGATCGGACACACGTGGCATGATGGAGGTCAGGGTTTCACGAGGTTCGACTTCGTTTCCATCATCAACGTCCTCAACATATGGATCATTAACGTGCCGTGGAAGATATTCCTCTTCGCGTTGCACCTGTTGAGGTTCATCATCAACCATATCCATACTTTGGTCTAGCTCTTAAAGGTCAACTTGTTCTTGAGTGTGATCAGGGTGAGAGACAGTTCTCCCACTTGATCCTCAACAACTGGCATGATATGTGTGCTACTATCTTGTGGAGGTACGGGCAGTGAACTGTCTTGAGGATGAGAAATACTCTCATCATCTTCATCATCATCATGGGGTTTTTGTTCCATGGGAAGAAGTGCACCTACACCCATGTTCAAGATATCTTGCGAGGAATCTTCTTCACCTGCATCACTTAGATCAACTTGCTCCCCATGGGAGCGGTTAAATTCATCAAACGTCACGTCACAGGTTTCTATAACACATCCAGTGAATTTGTTGTAGACTCTGTAGGCGTGAGAGTTTGATCCATAGCCAACAAAAATCCCTTCAGTTGTTTTGGATTGAAATTTTCCTAACCGATCCCGTTTGTTGAGGATGAAACACTTGCATCCAAATACACGAAAGTACTTGACATTGGGCTTGTTCCCGGTTAGGAGCTGATATGGAGTCTTTTCCAATATTGGTCGAAGGAAAAGCCGGTTTGATGCATGACATGCTGTGTTGACAGCCTCAGCCCAAAAACTATGTGGTGACTTGTATTCGTCTAACATGGACCTTGCCATTTCCACAAGTGTCCGGTTCTTCCTCTCTGCTACACCATTTTGTTGAGGGGTGTAAGGTGCCGAGTACTGATGTTCAATTCCCTCATCACTAAGAAATTCTTCTAGGGTTGAATTCTTGAACTCGGAGCCATTATCACTTCTTATTGCCTTGATGTCCTTGTCAAACTTTCGCTGGACTTGTTTGGCAAAATCAATGAAGGTGATCTTCGTCTCGTCCTTGGACTTGAGAAAGAATACCCATGTGTATCTTGAGTAATCATCAATAATGACTAGTCCATACTTTTTCCCACCAAGACTTTCCCATGAAGGAGGCCCAAACAGATCCACATGAAGGAGCTCTAAAGGCCTTGAGGTGGATACAATATTCTTGGGTGGGTGTTTTGATTGATGTTGCTTCCCAGCTATGCATGCACCGCACACACAATATTTCTTAAAAGATATATTAGTTAGTCCAAGGATGTGATTGCCTTTTAAGAGATTTTGAAGATTTCTCATGCCGACATGGGCGAGCCGGCGATGCCAGAGCCATCCCATGTCAGCCTTGGCCATCAGACAAGTTGTATGGAAAGTGCTCTCTTTCAAGAAATCAACCGTGTAAAGGTTGCCATCCAAATCTCCAACAAAGGCCACTTCGAGAGTGTCTCTCTTAAAGACTTTCACATCCGTTAGTCCGAATAGTGTGTCATAACCAACGGAAGCCAATTGGCGAACTGAAAGCAAATGATATTGAAGAGATTGGACAAGCATGACATTTGCAAGAGACATGTCATTAGTGATTGCCACCTTGCCCAACCCAATTACCTGCCCTTTCGACCCTCCACCGAATACAATGCTCATGTATGGTCGAATGGATTGCATGAAGTCATAGAGCAAGTTACTATCTCCGGTCATATGATTGGTGCATCCATTGTCAATCACCCATTTGACTCCTCCGGAGAAAACAGCATGTACACGAATTAAGACTTGGTTTGAGGTGCCCATTTCGTCATGGGGCCTCTCACATTAGTTACAAGAGTCTTAGAGACCCAAATAGCATAAAACCGGAATGCATTACGGGGACCAACAAATTTAGCATAAACCTCTCCTTCCTTTGATTTGCGAAGTACATAGGATGGAGGCATGAATTCAGTTGTCTTGTTGAGAGTGGGCAAACCCCTAGTGGCCGACCCACTCACAACCTTACCTTTCTCCTTGTGTCCCTCTCGTACAAATATTTCTTTAAGCGGGGTGGTGCACTTGAGAGGAGATACACTTTTCTTAGCGGTGCTTGGATTGAACCCAAGCCCTTCCTTGGCAAAGACTTCATTGTGTTGACTTAAGATCTCATTGAGAGTCTTTTGTCCTTGTGCACATGTCATGAGACCTCTATCTAGCTGTGCCTTTAGCGAACAGTTTTCCTCAAGAATAGATGCCAGTTCACTACTAGAGTTAGCAGTGCAGGTATCAACATTACTAATAGGTTAGGAGTAAGCCTTAGCTAGAGTGTCAAGATAAGTAACCTTGAGTGCCTCAAAGCTCTTTGTAAGAACAGTGAGTTTCTCTTCCTTGTCCTTGAGAGACAAGGATAGGCGCTCATAGTCCTTAGAAAGAGAAGCATGATAATTCACAAGTCGGTTTTTATCATTTAATAACTCTTTGCACACAGATTCAACCTTTTTCAAGGAGGCAAGATCGTTAGCATGTTTATCAAGATTTTCACCAACTTTTGAGCATAATGCATCATTTTGTGCTTCCTCATACAAGACTTTCTGCTCAAGGATTTCATTCCTTTCCTTCTCCTCAGTGACGAGGGTTTCGAGTTCCTTGATGGTATTGGTGTGCTTACTCACCATTTCCATAAGTATGCGAAACATAGTGAGCTTCTTTCCTTTAAAAGAGCACATAAATTTGTTTATTTTGGCAAACATAGGATGATCTAAGTCATTGTCCTCACAGTGATCTTCCGCATCAAAGTACTCTTCAGATGGGGTAGAAGCTAGACTGAAAGAGTTTAACCGTGGAGTTACCTTAACCTTATCATGGGAGCTTTGGTCTTCCTCATCTTCTATGGCAGTCTTTGCCATCAAACACTTGTGGGCGTTGCCCTTGTAGTCTTTCATATAGTTGTAGTGAACAACATCGCCACTTTTGTTGACGAGCCTCAAGGTGCTTTGTGTATCCTGAGCTACTCCAGCAACCCCACCAACGTCTTCTGGATCTGATTCTTCTTGTGCGACCATTGCTCTTCCATCTCTCCTCTTGAGCTTGGAGTTCATAGGGTTTGGCAATTTCTTCTTTACAAAGGTCTTCGGAAACCTTGGTTTATCTTCTCTCTTCTCATAAGGGCAGTCATTGGAGAAGTGGTTGGTTTCCTCACAGTTATAGCATTTTCTTACTTTCTTCTTTGGGAATCTTCCCTTCAATTTTCCTGCACTGAACTTCTTTACAAAGAGAGCAATGTCCTCATAAGATGGGCTTTCATCAGAGTCAACATCATCACATCTTCGCAGTCTTCATCACCCTCTTCTTCTTCACTTTCTTCTTCGTCACATTCATGCTTGGCTTTCAAAGCAAGATTGATCTTTGATGTTGAAGTGCCATGCATGGCAAGGTGCTTTGTTGCATATGCCTTTGACTCTTCAAATAATTGGAAAGTGGATATGATGTCATCTGGGGTCATTTCTTTGAAACCATGGTGTTGCCTTATGTCCCATACCATTTGATGGTGGTACGGAGCAAGAGCATGAAGTAACTTGTCCACGAGAAATCTCTTGGTCAGGTTGAAACCATCTTGCGTCTTGTCACAGTCACATGACTCAATGTCTCCGGCAAGAGTCATGAGCCGTTCTAGCAGTTGCTTGGGAGATTCACCCTTTTCCATACAGAAGTTCTGCAATTTCCCCTTGGCAATTTCATATTGAGCAAGCCTAAGGGTGGAGGTACCGGTCTTGGTCCTTATAATGCTATCCCAGAGTTCCTTGGCGCTTGTGATGTGTATGTAAGGTCTCCGTTGCTTGTCATTCATTCCTTTTCTTATGCACATGATCGCAGTGTCGTTGAGATGCTTGTCATAAGTTTCTCTGGGAGTGAGGCACCTTGGATTTACAGGATTGTAGCCATGCTCGAGGATGTCCAACATCTCATCATTGGCGTATCTAAGATGATCCTGCATAACAACTCTCCACGAAGCAAAATCGGAATTGTCATCAAGCAAAGGAGGTTTTCCTCCAGGATTGTACTTAAGTTTCTCAACTTGAGATCTAGCATAAAGCCATGGAACACTGGTTTGGTTATTGCCTGGAGGTTGTTGGCCAAATGAAGAACCGTGCACGTTTTTCCCTGAGGCCCTCGGGGACGTGGTTGTCCCCGTGGTTAACGATGCCAATCTTATTTGGACCAAGGCCTCAAGAGAAGCATCATGCTCCTCTTTTTGCTTAGCAAGGGCCCGTTCCAGGTCCTCAGAGGTGAAGGACCTGACTTCCATGGAAGTCCCGTCCCTCTCCACTGGAGCTACAGTAATGGGAGTCCCATCCATCTCGCTCTAGGTCGGTTAAGCCACAAGAATAGAGCACGAGGCTCTGATACCAATTGAAAAGGATCGAGATGGACCTAGAGGGGGGTGAATAGGTACAGTTCCAAATTTTAATAGTTACTTAGCAATTTTAGGAAATGTGCGGAATATGAGCGTGAGCCTAATAATTGCAAAGACAAAGAGTAAGCTATTTAGAGTAAAGTAAGGCAGCCGGTAAACAATAATCAAATGCAAGTACGTAATAAGGATTAACACAAGTAGAGAGTTAGGGTTAGGGATAACCGAAACTCCAAGAGAGACGAGGATGTATCCCGGTGTTCACTTCCTTGGAGGGAAGCTACGTCGCCGTTAGAGGGGCGGATGTTACCACGAAGGCACACCAACGCCATGAAGGCTCACCCTATTCTCCCTTTGAGACAACTCCACGAAGGCGTTTCTCAACCACTAGTGGTAAGCCTTGAGGTGGCTTCCAAACCTTCACAAACTTTCCGGGGGTAATCACAATGGTTTGATTCCTCTCCGAAGACTCCTACCGCCTAGGAGTCTCCAACCTCCAAGAGTAACAAGATCACGGGGATTGCTCAAAACTTGCTCAAATCAAAAATCACTTTGGTGGAGAGGAGGAGAAGAAGACGATCTATATTTTGATTGGAACAACACTCAAAGGGGCTCACAAATGCTCTTGGGATCTAAGTTTGGGTGTAGGCAAGAGTGAGTGAGGAGAAAGGTGTTCTTGTAAGTGTTCTTGCTGTGTTGAACACCCTCTCACGAAGTGGGAGGGGGGGTATATATAGTGGGGAGACTAAAACAACCGTTGGGGTCACTTAAGTCTGACAGTGGTCGGAGATCCGGCAGTTCTCGGATGTCCGGACGCCCACAAGTGGTCGGTCGTCCGACAGGGGTCGGTCGTCCGAGGGATGTATATATATCAGGAACCACTGTGTAGTCGAACAGGGACCGGACGTCCGGAGGAAGCCGGATGTTCGAGATATTGGCTCTGTTCAAGGGCACCGGATTTCCGAAGGAGGTCGGACGTCCGGCCCTCGGACGACAGGAGGAGGCCGGAAGTCCGAGTTATTTGACTCAAATTTCTCTCGTGCAAGGTTCCGGTTTTCCGAAGGAGGTCGGACGTCCGGCCCTCAGACGACAGGAGGAGGCCGGAAGTCTGAGTTATTTGACTCAAATTTCTCTCGTATAAGGTTCCGGATTTCCGAAGTTGTCGGACGTCCGGCCCTCGGACGTCCGGAGGAAGCCGGATGTCCGAGGCATTGGTTCTGTTTTGAGATAAAAGCATAGAAGTGGAGATGTGGTATGAGCAGAAATGTAGAGATGTAGTATGAGCAAGTTCATTGCAAAACCTGTGATCCCCTCTTAATAGTGCGGGATCCCTATACTCAAGAATAGTAAATTTAAAGGATAGGCTACATCATCTTTTCTCAATCCCGAGCCTTCTTCACATATAAGTCCCGATCTTCTCAGACCACCTTGGCACATAATTCTCAATCTACTAAGAGTACTTGCCATCGTGAGATACACTCAACAAATAAGATTAGTTTCCTATGTATGTGTTGTCATTAACACCAAAACTCGATTAAGGGCATGACTTCACTTTCAGCTACGACAAGTCGGGCCCATCCCAAATCCTCGTAAAATTGACTACTCCACCGCTTCAACTATAATCCTCCCGCCTCCGTCCTTGATACGTCCATTTTGCATAATGTTTCCCTGATGATATATATTATGTTTTATGTCATTATTTCAATTTATGATGCAATCCTAATGGATTTTCGGTCTTATTTTACAAGATTCATACACATAGGGAGATTGCTGACAGTTGGAATTCTGGACCAAAAAGGGCTACGGAAGAGTTCAATATTCCTTGGAACTCTAAATGACCTAAAATTTTACGATAATTATTTTAAAACATATTAAAAATACTAGTGAAATAAATATCAGGAGGGGACCCATCAAGAGGCCATGATCCTGAGGGCACCCCTACACCCACACCGCGCGCCCTTGAGCTCTTGGGTCCCCATGAAGGCCTCTAGTGCCCATCTTCTCCTATATTGGTTATTTGACCTAGGAAAAGGGATTTCTATATTCATGCCCCGGTTCCTTAGTCATGCTCAGTTTTGCCAAAGCCAACTAACTTTTCTCATTTTTGTCCTCCCCCTCTACCACCTGCTCACAAAAGACCAAATGGTGCGCCACTGTCTAGTCAAAGCCTTTGACTGTTAACTCCTCACGAATGGGCCGACCTGATATCCTGACATGTGGGGCAACATACCTCCCATGTGATGTTTTTAAACGCGCAACGGAAGGACGGCAACGCAGTTGTTGACATAACAAGTGTTTGCTCTTTTGTGTGTAGGCGCTGACGACGAGAATTTACGTGATTCTCCTATTGGTTCGATAACCTTGATTCTCACTGAGGAAAATACTTATCTCAACTATGCCGCATCTCCTCTCTCCTTTGGGGAAAACCCAACACAGTTTACAAGTAGCATGCTCTCTCCAACATAGATGATCCACCATTCAAGAAAACATGAGAGTTTTTGTTGGTTTTTGCAAACAAGTTGTTAATATGAACCAAAGCGAAACTAGAGTTCAAAGCCATGCAACTTTGACGTTGTCTTTGTACCATCAAGTCGAGAAGAAGTCATTCAGTATGTCACATTATTGGATCAAATTGAAATGGAAAACCAACTAGACGCCCTCGAGGACATAGAGAGCGACATGAAGAAGATGAAGAAAAATGATAGATCTAGTTCCAATCAATCATTTGCACTGGATGATGATGAAGAAGAAAAATTATGGAGGTGGACATACAACCCACCATCCGATAGAGAAACCGACGTGTGATAGGAAACAAGTGGGAAAAGCAAAGGATCGCCCGTGATGGCACAACAAGCAAAATGTCCGTCACTTGGACGGGCATTTTTTTTGCCAAACGAGTGAAGAAGGAGAGGTACAACCTCTTCACAGATATGCACAAGGAGAAGATGAAGTTTGACTAGGAGAGGTTGAAGATGAAGAGGGACAAATAGAATTTGAGAGGGGTGTGAAGAATGCAAAATGGTAGCTTTAAAATATGGCAACATTGGAAGAAATTGAGAGAGGGGTGGGGGGGAGGGAATCGTGGATCATGACACTAGTCTATTGGACAATGAATCCAAAAACTGGGTGACCAAAATGAAGAAGACCAACGAGTGTAATAATTGAGGTGTTTGATTCATGCGTGTATCGTGTATCTTTGTACTAATTATGTTGCATTTTTGGGCACTTAATGAACCGTTGAATTGTGTTTTATTTTGTATCGTTGAATTGGAAAGTTTATACTAGGTAATGTATATAATTCTTCACTTATGGGAGTGTGGTCGTATAGGAGGGCAAATGATGACCCGTGTGACGTTGTCCGTGGGAGCATCCGCGAACATATAGGGATTGAGATTTGACAACTCCGGTTTTAGAAGCTCTAACATTTAAAGGTAAAAAAATATCATTTAAAAAAACAATACGACGTTTGGATGGCGAATGAGATAATTTCCTTAAACGTGGTACAACCACAAATATTTTTCCTTAAACGTGGTACAACCACAAATACTTATACACATGCACGTACATTCATTCTTAAAACATCACTTTTTTGTATGATTCCGTGCCGCACCCCATGGGTCGTGTGGTTTTGAAAACAGTACAATAAGATTCAGTCCTATAAATGAGGGAACTAACATATGAATACCTGGTCTCCAAAAATACATAGTTGACCCTTTAAACAAAATTTATCCTTTAGTTGCACCATGATTAATTTAGGTCCTATTTGGAACCACAATAGATTATGATAATTTAGATTATGAAGATAGATTATATAATCTGGTTTATAAAAATAATCTAGGTGAACATGTTTGGAGGCCAGATTATATAAACTGTAATCCAGGTTTTACATTGCATAATGACCTGTCTACGCTCTAGTTTTTTTTAAAAAAAAAAGATGACGGTGGTAGGAATGTAATTATCTTCAACTTTACAAGGGTAATGGATCATTAGCAATCATAATCTGATTTTAGCTGATGTAGAGTAGATTATGAGTTTTTAATAATCTCTTTATCTAGTTTTTATAATCTATACCATAAGCTGTCTTGTTTAAAGACATAATAGATTATAAAAACTAAATTATATATCTGGATGGTTAGCCTTAGAGATAGCTTGCCGCATGTACCTCGCGATGATTTAAAATGCTGAGACGGATGACTATCACATCCATGGCAAGCGAAGGGATCGGCTCATTTTATTTTTCTTCGAAATAGAGCAACACATATATTGCGGAAGGAATTGAATCATGTGGAGCAGTGCCGCATCCCGAAGCCGGATACGACGTCGCTGTCGGCGAATCTTGGACTCGTGGTTGGGGTTGGGGTCGGGATCGTCATTGAACTCACGGCACGCGGCACGTCATTTTCAGCATTTTCCCAGCTGAGTCTGTCTGTACATGGGCTTTGTCCGGCCGTGAGTCCCCATCCACACCATATTCCGGTGTCAATGCGACCCTTCTTCCATTTGGCCATTCGGTGGCTACAGAGAGAGAGCCGTAATGTATACTGTATGTTATTATCGAGTAAGTTTTCCTAATGATAGTCGATTAGTAGTAAGCGTACGAGCCCGAACGTAAAACTTGGCGCACCCAAACTGCCACCAGTGCGACCGGTCGTTGCTGGCCGGCAGCGGTTGGCGTGTCCATCCGGCATCCAGACCAGCTAGCTGCACTGCACAGACCTACAGCTGCATTGGCGAAGCTTGAAGTGAGCTCCTGAGCTGTCGTCGCCTTGAGCCACCTGCCACCTTAACCATGTAGAATTGTAGAGTAGGAGTAGCATGCATGCTGCGACCCAGGAGCTGCATGTAGCCCGTAGATCATGACGGCAGCGATGCCGACCCGGAACTAGTTCTTCGCAGTTCCATCAGTACTACCACGATCCTTTAAGATGATGATGATGATGACGGTGCACGTCGACGTTCGCCGCTGCCACTTGGCTCTCGCTCCCGGCGCACATCGGTGTTGTCGCCGCCGGCTGGCTTTCTCTCCACATGGTAGGCCTGCGTCCAAAAGGACCCCGACGAGCGACCACCTATGGATAAACAAAACAAAAAGTGTGTGTGTGTGTAGATCTCTGCACGCTGGCCGTTGCTTGCCTAGATCTCGTCTCGTGCTCGCACTAGTGTGTTTTCCTTGTGGTGGTGATGACGGTGCGCAACGGACAAAGGGCAGAATAATTCAGCCGCTCGCTCGCCCGATCTATCTCACGCGAGTTATTTTATTTATTTATATCAAAACAATTTTCTTCCGAACAATATATGAGGCCTGTTACGCATCCACCGGCGGATGTTTAATAAACATCCGCCACTTGGAGGACCAACCGATCTACGCGTAGCCGCCCGATCCGCTCTGGCCAGGCACCCGATAATTCCTGAAACGATGGCTGAGTTGCAGAAACTTTCGCTTTGTAAGAAATAAACTTTGGACCCGTTAATTCCTGAAACAACGGTCGAGTTTCAGAAACAATTTGCTTGTTGCAGATTTATTTTTCTTCGCCTATCTGCAACATAGGTACTTTTACGGAAGAATTTTTTGCAACAAAGGTAATGTTTCAGGAATTATTGCAAACAAAACTCAAGCTGCGGAAATTTTTTGGAACATTCATGGCCGGCATGGGCGGCTGGCGGCGGCCGGATGGCCGGCCGGCGTCGCGGCCGAGCGGTCGGTGGGGTATCCGAAGTAGGTCATGCCGTAGGGGAGCTTCGCCGTGGCGAGGTACTCCGGGATGCTGTCCACGACGAGGTTGCCGGCGTCCGCCGCAGCCGCAGTGGAGCGGCGACACACTGCGGCCGAGAGGAGTCGACGGAGCGGCGGCGCACTGCGGCCGAGAGGAGTCGGCGGAACGCCATCGGGCAGATCTGGTGGACGGCCTCTCCGGCGGCGGAGAAGGTGGAGATCTGGCTGTGCATAGGAAGTGGAGATCTGGAAGACGGTGGCCCAGTTTATGAAACAACGAGCTAGTTTCAAGAAATTGTTCGTGATCGAGGCGAGATCCAACGGACTAGTGGGCGGTGGATGGATCGTGCGGATCGACCGGTGGATGATAATCTTTTCCCACAATATATATTCGTTCCGTTCATGCTTGTAGTACGTACAGTACGATTTAAATGGGTCCCACGGAGCGGTATACTCTTGCCGCTCCTACTACTACATTGATCCGGATGCACATTTTTTTTAGCAGAGTACAATCGAAGTCGCTCACATACACGAGCGTACACTCACTCCTATGAACGCACACACGTACACCCTACCCCTATGAACACCTTCGAGAGACTAAGTCGGCACATCATCTTGAGATTAACAAAGTCGTCACTGACGCCTTCGTTGTCGACGGGAACGTCTCCTCCCACTGAAAGCACTTCGCCGAAATACCTGGAATAAATCCAAGAAAATGCAAGCACCAAAGTCAAGTCTGAGACTTGAACTCTGGTGGGTTGGGGATACCACAGTCCTCCAAACCATCCAACCACGGGTTGGTTTGCCCGGATGCACATGGAAAGCGGGATCATCTCAGGGCTAGACGGGACCAATTTCTCCCCTTTGGCGTATTTCACGTGGTGACGGGACCCGTACGTACGCACGCACCGAGCCGTGTAGCGCAACAATGCGCCGCCCGGTGCTCCGTGCTGCGACTACTGTGACACCTACCGACCCTATGCACATACGCCGTGCCGCCTGCTCGTGCTCGTGCTCGTGACCTGGAAAATGGAACCGGGGACCGCGCGCGCGCATGGTAACGGTCAGCCATGTACGGGAAGGCGCCGGACACCGACGACCCACATGATGTGATGTGTAGGATATGCTGCGTGTTTTCGAACTTCATTTTTTTCTACCTGTACCGTCGACCAAAACCTACGGCTCGGTAGCTCCAAGCGTCACGCTGCAGCAAAGCGTACACAAGACTTTTTAGGTGAGCGTACAAAAAGTCGTGTGGCTAGCTAGCTGCTTAGCTGCTCGTGTTTAGCTTAGCTTAGCTTAGCGCAGACAAGTATTGAGCAGTGAGTCTAGAGTGTAGAGGAGGAGGTTGTGGTGGAGTATCTGATGGACTGGATCCATTCGACGGAATCGGTACGTGGTACTTCTTCTGTAACTAAGTAATTGTACTTCTTTCTAAGTATAATTATTCAAATATAGATGTATTCCATTCGTTTTTAAATATAAGATCTTTTAGTAATTTTACCATGAATTACTCTCTTCGTTTCTAAATATAAGTCTTTTTAGAGATTCCATTAGTAGACTACATACGGATGTATATAAACATATTTTAGAGTTTAGATTCATTCATTTTGCTTCGTATGTACACTCCTAATGAAATCTCTTAAAAGACTTTTATTTAGATGCAGTTGTGGGTACGTAATAGCAGCAGCACGACGTTTCGCCAAAGGGCACGCTCACATCTCGCGACCGCGCTCGCGGCGTCGCCTTCAAGTAAGCCCGAAGTTTGTTTTGCTTTCAAATAAAAAAAAACAGAGCCTGAAGTTTGTTTTCGCCTTAAGCCGAGGGCGGCATAGGGTTGGATGGCATGGCGCCACATGCAACAAATGGAATTAACTTCGCTGCCGGCCGGCGGGGACAAGGATACGCTGCGATTGCGACCATATCATCCCATTTCATATGCTGACAGCTGGAGTTAGTTGGGCGGGTCGGCTCGGTCCGAAACTAAAATCCCAGATAATCCCATCTTAGGATCGTGATGGTGGATGCATGGTTAAAGCATCTTCAACGGAGATTATGTAAATAACTACTCCATCCGTCCCATATTATCAATGTCAAAAGTGTCTTTATATTATAAAATGAAGGGAGTATTTTCTTACATCATGAAGACTTAAAATTATTGCTTTAACAAATATTGTCGGTGTAAAAACAATATATCACCTCCTTCAAGCGATGTAAATATAAGACTTGGAAATGAAAAGCTGCACCACCACGCATCCATTGATGTGAATTTCGCAGTCGCGCACCAACCGTGAGTTCCTCTCTTCCCCCATTCACCGTGCGACCACCTCCTTTCCTCCCACCGTTGTCGCACCGCCAGTCCACCGCAACACCCCGTCACCGGATCTGGCCTCTCCACCATCCCACTGACGGTTTCGTCGCATCTTCGCCGCGAGGCCTCCAAATTGGCCTAATCAGCCGCTTTTTCCCACCACCCTACTCGTCGCAACCATGCCTCCGGAGAAGCTCTCGTATAGCAAGACCAGCTTCTTCGGGGTATGGGCAAAGCCTTCCGGGGACTACGGTGTCGAGTTCCAGTGTGACGGCTATCGCTACTGGCTCGACACCTTCAAGTACCTCGAGGTGCCCGTGGGTGTGTGCGACGTCGATGCTTGGCGTTTCAGCCGGCCGAGGCACGAGATGATTTCACCGGATATTAGGACCCAGGCGTATGCAGAGTTCATCGGGCCGAAGAATATCAAGATTCGATGGGTGGAGAAGAAGAAGAATAATAAGTCGTTGATTCTCGTTGCTCCCGGCGATGGCAATGTTTGCGCAGGAGCATCCGGAGTATGTCCAGACCGAGCATGAGTTCTTCTAAAAGCACGAGGCCAAACAACAGAACAATGCGGTTAAGAAGGAGGAGGGGGACATCCCTTCCACGATGATCCCTGTCGAGTCTGACTCGTCGGACCGAGATCACTCGAAGGAGGAGGGCGAGTGCGAGGAGGAATTCTGGGAGCAGTTCAAGAGCGACGACGAGTAGACACAAAGTAGAAGTACTTTCATGGATGTAGTAGTTTGAACTAAGTTTAGTTATGTTTAAAAACAATGTTTGCTTGAAGTGAACTTGCTATGTTTGTATTCATATTTGAAATGATGTAGTAGCTCAACTAGTTTTACATCTTCAAATACCTCATCTGTTGGAGTAGTAATTTTACATCACCAAATATACATCATTTGTTGAAGTTGTGACTTTTTTGACATGTAAAAGACACGTTTTGATGATGTAAATTATACATCACCTAATTTTACATCTTCATGTATACAATTTCTATCGGAGAGTCTCTTACCACGCTTCCATTCACACACACAACATACCTGGTTTAGCTTCGTAGTACCATCAAGTTTGGTTTTCTGAAGAAGAAACATCCATGTATCTGGTTCATGGAAGTAACTTATCATTCAGAAATGATTGATGGTTGTGTATCCAATTGCTCGTCAATAAACAAAAAATATTTTTTAAAAGGAAGAGGTTTCCCCATGCCATAACTTTTATTAAAGCCAAGGCAAAATCACATACATACATTTTATAACTCCCAAAGTGAAGCCCTTATTACAGCTACTGTGCATCAAAGATAACGACTGAAACCTAGGGAACAATGCATCAATGCAAAAGTAACCTAACTACTACCCAAACATAGACTACTGCCAAGTAATTCTAAGAAATTCTACTCGCTGATGATCGAGAAGTCTTAAGCACTCAAGAAGCAAGGCAACTTGAGCGCCTCATCACATAATCTTCCATTGACGTACCAGGGAATCGACCAAACCCATTTTACGCTTCACAATTTTCGCCCCATAAGCACAAAATCATCACGTCAAAGCCATAAGCCCCACAAAGTGGCAGATGTAATCCAAGTGATAACTTTAGATTCCATTTTTTCTTCATAAATGAAATACAAATCAAAAGATTCAGGTACTAGATGATGTAAAATATTAGCCACCACATGCCAAAAGTATCGTGAAGGATGTTGGATGGACTCTAATTCTGAACAAATATGTAAAATATTGTGCAATAGGAAAAAGGTTTTGGATGGACTCTAGTTCTGAACAGAACACACAAGTGGGATCAGAAACCACACAGCGTTTAGGCAGATTGTCTTTCGTTAAGCTCTTGTTATGAACAATCAACCATAAGAAAACATGAATATTTCAAGGTACTTTAATCTTACAAATAATGTGACGCGATAAGTAGGGAAATCCCCCAAAGTTAATTAGTTTGTAGAAGGATTTAACAGAATAATCATGAGAGGATTCAAGCACCCACAAAATAGGGTATCTTTAGCAATGGAAAGAGTTTTAGTGTGAACTATATCACTTAGGTCAAACCATTCAGATAAAGTTGTTAATTCACACACCTCCTAAAGGAGAGTTGTAAAGTAGAAACATTCGACACTTGTACAAGAGTGCAATCTTGTTGCCGACAGATATCAAATAGGTCACACAACATAGTTTTCATAGAAAATCTCCAGCCCAACAATCACGCCGAAAAGAAATGCTCATTACATCACCTAACTCCCATTTGTAAAAGAAATGGTATCATTGAAAGACCAACAAACACTCTTCCAAAAGGGAGATTATGTTCCAGGCTTACTATGCATAAATGTTATGTTTATTGGTCCCATGTTTATATCATACGATTTTATCCAAATCACTATATCTATGATAAAAACAATCTCTTACTCGAGGCTGCCAACATGACCATGTTAAAGTCTCTAAGGTTAAGAACCCCCATGCCACCACATTCCTTCCCCATAGAGATAAGTTCCCACTTAGCAAGGTGATACTTATGGTCATTTCATAACTTAACCCAAAAGATATGTGACATTTGAGAAGTAATAGCATCAATGTCCCATTTAGGAAATTTGACCATAGACATCAAATAAGTAGGAATGCTATCAATACATGTAGTGAGAAGGATCGGTTTGCCCCTATAAGATAATTTTTTTCCAAGCCACCCATAAATGTTCCTGATGGTTATGTCGACGATAGTATGTAAATCTTCCCTTCTCAAAAATTCATGAAGGCATGAGAGCCCTTAAATATTTAAAAGGAAACGAACCCAGCTCACAAAATTTGCGTGTAAAGCAATTAGTAGCATCCTCACCCACATGTATAGCGTGCACCGCAGACTTATGAAAATTAAATTGAGCCTAGAAAGGATCTTAAAGTAGGAAAAAATCCACTTTAAATGCCTCGCATGTTCAGTGGAAGCACCCAGTGACGAAGGAGGAACACATTTTAGGTGTGGCAGAGCTTATGGAATGAAAAAAACTACGTATAATACAAAAGCTCACTAGATACCATATTTTACTTCGTGTTAGCATTCACACATGAATTAACCAGCAACTAGTCCCGGCACACAAGCAGATACCCATTGATATACAGTAATCTGTTGGCTCAAATCTTAAAGGTTGTAGTATATATATTGTATTACCTTAGTAAATGCGGCAAGTTAGGTGTGGCCGATGTCAAAGCTTGTCAGATAGTTGGCTCCGCCACTGAAAGCAGCCAGAAATAATATGATGTCATCTGCATCAGTTACCACAACCCAGGAATAACAGATGGGAGAAGGCCATAAATCAAATTATTATGCACAACCTCATAAATCATTTTTTTATGAAAACATTAGACACAAGGGTGAACAATAATGGGTAAGCAGAAAAGATGTCCCACCTAATCAGATAGGCACAATGAGGACACAAGCTTACATCAAGTATGTATCAATAGACTATGTATTCAGAATCCGCTGTTGTTGGGTTGGGACACCATTTATGTGGCCAGCGAGCCAAGCAGGGCACCCGCACATTTCTCCTTCTCTTTCTTGTGTCCTTCACGAACTATAATGCCTGTGCATTGTAGTATTGAAATATAAGTATCAAAGTTGTCAGAATCACGATTCTGAATTGGATCGGAGCTTCGTTGTTAGGATCGTGAATTGTAGAATTATAACTATCAGAATCGTAGAAACTTAAATTCTATGGGCAAAATCTTAGAATCGGAGGGGCTAGATTGGATTGTAAGATCGTAAGATTCTAAAGTCACGATTCTGACAACTTTGATAAGTATTCTAGTATGTTAGCTTGTGATTGACGTGTTCATCTTAATTTGACCGTGTAAATAAATGTTTATTAAATTCTACCTATGATTTATCGTATTATTTTGATGAAAAAAAATTATATAAGTAAATAAGAATGGAATTGGTTCAGAAGGTAAGTAAATTTAAATAATTGATTGTCTTACGAGAAAGATTGGACCAAGGGTGATGGAACGAAAAGATTCTTTCTAAGTAATACTTTCTCAGTCTCTAAACAATTCTACTTCAAACTACATATATATATATATATATATATATATATATATATATATATATATATATATATATATATAGTAAAATCTTTAAAACCTTTACATTTTGAAACGGATGGAATATATATAGACAGATACAGAAAGAGAGACCGGTAAGAAACTACTAGTACTGTACAAAATGCTCAATTAAAAAAAAGCACCAGATCGGAATTATTGGAATTCCCCTGGCGCACGGGGCGCAGCGCGAAAATCAAAACCCGCAGTAATTCCCTCCCCTCGAATGCTCTCTCCTCGCACAGCTGCCAAAAAAAAGCTCCTCCATCCTCTCCTCTCCTCTCCTCTGCGCTGCGCGTCCGCGTGATTTCTTTAATCCGCCTCCCCTCCCTCCCTCCTCGCCACTACTACTCCACTCCTCCATCCTCCTCCCCGTGACCCCCCTCCCCCTCTCCCCGTCCCCACCGCCCGCCTCCCCTCCCCTCCCCTCCCCTCCCGCTCGCTCGCTTTCGGATCTCGCCCTGCCGGCCGCTGCCGGACGCGCACGCGCACGCGGCGGCGACCCGGTCCTCCCTCCCTCCCAACTCCCTCTCGCGCCTGGTCATTATTACCGCCGCCCGCCGCAAGCATTGCGGGGGATCTGCCGCTCCGTCTGCCGCCCCGAGCTGCTCGCGCGACGGTGCACGCTGCCTCCCGCGGAGCTGGAAGCAGGAGCTCGGAGCCGGCGCCACCGCCTGCCGTTCCCCGCGCCCCTGGATCTGAGCTCGAGCGCGGCGGCGGCGATTGGTGGATGGGAGCTTGGGCCTGACCGAGGGCCAGCGCACGTCGGAGAGGCCAGGATGGCGTCGGCCGCGCCGCAGCAGCAGCTCGGAGGCCCCGTCAACGGCGGGACGGCGGCCGCCACGCCGCTGCACGGCTCCGCGGCGCCCGCCAGCGCCAACGGCGGCGACGGCTACGACAGCGACGGCAGCTACAACTTCGCGCCTCCGTGAGTAGCCCCCCAGCCTCCTCCTCCTCCTCCTCTTCCGTGCCGTCTCGTGTAGCTTTTTTTTCTTCAACGAATTAAGCCGCTCTTTGCCCGTCTCCTGTAGCTACTTCGGTTTGTTCTGCTTGGCGGAATGATACTACTTTCTGGACCTGTTTCGATTCTGGCATCACGATTAGATGAGATTTTTTGCTGCTTACGCATGCCGTGCCTTTTGGCATGTTTGTTCGTCCCAGGATTTGAATTTTCTAAGGTTGTTTCATAACAGAAAAGTTTTCCCAGACCGGTGGAAAGCGGAGAAAGGTCGGGTTCAGACTTGAGACGGACGCTTGTTTATTTAATCAGGGTTAATGTCGCTATATTCGGTTATGTTTGTTGGGCTTGTAATCATGACCTACCGCACTGCAATATACTGTAATGGTTATTTCCAACTGGAGACAGTCTCAACATCCTACTATGTTCTGTCTTTCCTGTCTCATTCTGTACGCAAGCTTTTGGTTACCTAATGACATGCAGTCCGATCAATATTTATGCTCTGAAAATTGCTTTTTGCAGTACTCCATCCACATTGTCCATGTCCATACCTCCAGAGCTTGCTGGAGCAATCCCGCTAATCGACAGGTTCCAGGTACATGTCTGCTTGATTCTGGCATACCCACTTTACCCAGGGACATGATATATCTCATGGAAATTTCAAAAGGGAGGGAGAAATCATCTGCTACTGTACGAAATGCTAACTTTAGCATCGAGCATAACCCGTTATTCTATAGATGCGTGGGACGGGGCTATAAATTAGTTTGTGTGTGGGGTGGGTGGGTTGTTTACATTAAGAAGGATAAGTTGCATTACTTCCATGCTTGAATTCTCTTCTAAACTACCAGAAAAAGGAGTTTCTTCTACCTACCACAGTACTCTCCATACAAAGGAACAGTAACAACTACCATTTTTTTGGTTGGGTCTCTCTACATTTCTCTTATTTTCTGTCTCAATGGCAACTTTTCGTAACCATTCTATAGATGCACTGAAACATTTTAGTACGATCAACTTTAATAGTATGCCACAAATTATTCAGTATTAGTTAGTAAGCACGAATATGGTTACCATAGTAACATTTTGTCCCAAGTTAAATTTAGTGTTGCAACATAACAGGTGGAGGGATTTCTCAAGGCAATGCAAAAACAGATTCAATCATCTGGAAAGCGTGGGTTTTTTATTAAAAAATCAGTGGGTCCGCAAGTTCGTGAGAAGTTCACTTTGGAAGATATGTTGTGTTTCCAAAAGGTAATGTTATTGAATCCTATTCCATGTACGAGATTATGTGGTAGCAATCTGATTTCTGAGCAAGTTCTCTTACTGTGTTCGTAAAATCTTATGCAGAGCTACAAAATCATCATGAAAATGCTTATGATGCCATTTTGTTTTATTAATTTAGCGTTTCTATGCTCTCTTTTCGCAGGACCCTATTCCAACTTCGTTACTGAAAGTACCTAATGACCTTGTAAGCCGCTCAATTAAATTATTCCATGTCATATTAAAGTACATGGGCGTCGATTCACCCGCAATAATAAGTTTGGAAGAAAGAATTGAGCTTGTTGCAAAGCTTTATAAGCATACTTTGAAGCGGTCTGAACTTCGAGATGAGCTATTTGCGCAGATTTCAAAACAAACACGTAATAATCCCGATCGGTAAGTAATAGGTTTGTCATGTAGAACAAGCACCTGCTGGCTTCAGATTTATTTGAGGGATCATAGTTTTATTGTTCTTGCAGGAGTTGGTTGATAAGAGCTTGGGAGCTAATGTATTTATGCGCATCTTCCATGCCACCAAGCAAAGATATCGGGGCATACTTGTCTGAGTATGTTCACTACATTGCTCATGGAGCCACAACTGATTCAGATGTTCGAGTTCTAGCACTGAACACGCTAAATGCATTAAAACGTTCGGTTAAGGCAGGCCCACGGGTTGCAATTCCTGCACGGGAGGAGATAGAAGCTCTTTTAACCAGCCGGAAGCTTACAACAATTGTCTTTTTCTTGGATGAAACGTTTGAAGAGATCACTTACGACATGGCAACAACTGTTGCCGATGCTGTTGAGGTATCTGCATTTCTCCTAAGCTAATGTGGGTTTGGAACTGATATGTGCCAAATGGTTCTTTAGAAGAATGTACGTAGTCAGATCTAGAAGATTGCTTGGCGGTATGCAACTTTGGTTGTGATTTGAGTTGTCGCTTTTGGTATAACGACTATTACATTAACCAAGTAATGGGCCTGTATTGTCAATACTTCCAAACTTGCCTCTTAGAGTGTGTCCATAGGGTGGTTCATTTAATTGATTTTCGTTTTGTTAGTTTTGTGGTCATGATAAAGTATGGGCGTGGATTGTCATTACACAAGTATGCACTGAATACAAGTCTTCCATTCATAGATTGAATGTATATTTTACTGGAACCGCCCAACCATAGTTAAAATGGAACCTGTGCCACAGCATCTCTGGCTGGATTCACTTGTATGTAGCTCATTGCTACTAGGTGTATACACAGTCTAGAGAGTTGCTCTGTTCAGAATTTCAGATACCTCATGACTGAGCCTAACCACCTTATACAATTAGGCTGTAGGTAGGGTGTCAGTATGGTTATTGACCGTTTTCATCACCATTCCATGCTCTGGGAAGTAAGTAGTCACAACTCACAGGGACCTTCTTCAGCTCCTATAGTTCCATAAGGTAAATGCACAGCTACTCAACCCTGCAAAGGTGTTGCACTTTGTGCTCTGTGTCATACATATGAGCCATTGTGGCTACTTGCTTATTCCTTAGTATTGTTTGACCAAATTGTGGTTATTCAACCATACTATCACATCCCAGTATACGTGTTTCTGTTGTACTTTTTCCTTAATAAGTTTTCGCTTCAAACTTGTATGCATGTTTTTTTTTGTTGACTTGAAGTCGTAAGTAAACAAAATATCCTGTTATGATAGGAACTTGCTGGCATCATCAAACTTTCAGTATATTCCAGTTTCAGTCTTTTCGAATGCCGAAAGATTGTTAATGGATCGAAGTCTTCAGAAGTTGGCAACGGTATTTCTTTTTACTCTCAAGTTGCAGCCTCCCTTTCTGTCGAAATTTAATTTAATTAATTTATTTCTGACATGCAGAGGAATACATTGGGTTAGACGACAACAAGTACATTGGGGACTTGCTATCTGAATTCAAGTCAGCTAAGGATCGCAACAAAGGAGAAATTTTGCACTGCAAACTTGTATTTAAGAAGCGCCTCTTTCGTGAGTCTGACGAGGCTGTGACTGACCCGATGTTCGTTCAGCTATCATATGTCCAGGTACTGGTTTACGTAGCCAGATGAAGAGCTTACAGTTTGTAGGCTATGCAGGCAATTTTGTTTCCAACATAGCACTGACCAGTATCCTTCTTCTGCAGTTACAACATGATTATATTCTAGGCAACTACCCAGTAGGCAGGGATGATGCTGCACAACTCACTGCTCTGCAAATATTGGTCGAGATTGGATTCATTGACAATCCTGAGTCCTGCGTGTACGTAGTTTATAAGGCTCTATGATCTCTTATCTTGCTTTTCCATAGTTTTTTCTTAATAATAATTCATCGTATTTTGTTCTGAAATGCCATTTTTCTTTTTGCTAGTGAATGGATATCTCTTCTAGAGAGGTTTCTACCTAGACAAGTTGCAATTACTAGAGCAAAGAGAGACTGGGAGCTCGACATCATCTCACGCTACCAGTTAATGGTATTCATCTAGCTGTGCAACTTTATGCTATTGAGTATCAACTGTAGATGAATCACATCACACAAATTTGTGCACTTAATTTTCTACACATGTTTTTTCATCTCCATGTCCTGCAATAATCATAACAGTGAGTGTATTTGTGATGCACCACAAACTGTATGAACACATAAGAAAGCGATGTTGTTCTAAATTTTAGTTATTTCAGAATTTCTCAAGGAATTAATTTTGATGCATGCCTGGTGATTTTTTTTCCCCACGATCTGATTCTACATTGGCAAGCACATGTGATATCTCAGTTACCTAAGCATTTCACTGTTGCATCCAGGAACACTTGTCAAAAGATGATGCAAGGAACCAGTTTCTCAGAATCTTAAGAACTCTTCCATATGGCAATTCAGTTTTCTTCAGCGTTCGGAAAATTGATGACCCAATAGGACTTTTACCTGGAAGAATCATTTTGGGAATCAACAAACGAGGGGTAAGATACTTTTTCATATGATGAAAATAGTATATGTCTTCTTCTAATTGAGGCTAATCTTGTAATTCTGCTTTAACGCAGGTCCACTTTTTTCGTCCGGTTCCTAAGGAATACCTACATTCTGCAGAGCTGAGAGACATAATGCAGTTTGGGAGCAGCAATACTGCTGTTTTCTTTAAGATGCGTGTTGCTGGCGTCCTTCACATCTTTCAGTTTGAAACTAAGCAGGTATTTTGAACCCTCACAGAGGAGATAGTACATTAGCGTAATCTTATAAAGCTGTCAACTGGGTCAAAGTAACCAAGTATTTATATTTTTAGGGTGAAGAAATATGTGTAGCACTTCAAACACATATAAATGATGTGATGCTCCGCAGATATTCAAAAGCACGGTCTGGCTCTGCTACTAGCACGGTTTCTCAGAATGATGTTTCTCAAGCAGATAAGCCACCAAATGCTGAAATGTATGACAAGCGCGTCCAAGAACTGTCAAAAGTAGTCGATGAGTCTCAGAAGAAAGCAGACCAGGTGAGTTCAGAACTTTGTGAGAAATGTCTTATTACCTGGTAAACGTTGTGCAAGCATTCTAGAATTTTTTCCATGCTAGTGCTACACTGCTACATTGAAATCCACTCCCTCCGTTTTAACATAAGTGTGTGATTTTAGTTCAATTTTAAGTTTTTAACTCAAGACATTCATGAAAAAGGATTGAAAAAATGTAACTAATAGGTCATTTCATTGCAATTGGATTGAAAAAATGTAACAAACAGCTAGTAGGTTAAAAGGATTGTAATACCATGTATGTAACTAATAAATATTTGATTTTTTTGCTAGCTATGCACATTGTAATGTGCCCAAGTGTATTTGCAATTTTCAGTTTACATGACTTCTTCCATAAGGAAAGACTAAAATTCCCGTTAGCTGATGTTTTTGAAACCTAACTTTTGTCTTGCAACATATTAGAGAAAATGACACCATCTTTTACATGACTGGCCATCTAAGTACTTAATGGTCCTTTTTTATTGTTAGTTGCGGGATGAGTTACAGAGGAAGACACAACAAGAAAGAGAGATGCAAGAAGAATTGGAAGGGCTAAGAGATACCTTACAATCTGAACGACATATCATTAAAGAAGTAACAAGTGAGCGGGATAGGCTAAAATCCCTATGTGATGAAAAGGAATCTTCTTTGCAGGTATGGTGATGTGCAATTTGTGTAGTTAAATTGTTTGGACCATCTAACTTGCAATTTTATTAGGTTGCATTGGTGGAGAAAAATAGACTGGAGACCAGATTAACAAATGGTCAGGGCCACGAGAACAATACTAAAATAGACTTATCTGGTAACCATTGTGAAAGAGATACTTTGACGACCGTAGGCAGCGTCAACAGTGGCATTGAGGTATTTTACAACAGTCATGTACATTATGGTTGAGCTTATTGTTGCAAATATTTCATGGTTCATTTGTTTATCTTGTGTTTGAAAAGATGTTGACTAAGCTTGAGGAGGAGTTGAAATCATGTCAAAAAGAGCTTGCTGCCTCGAAAGAAGTATTAAAGAAGTTAATGATAGAAAAGAATATGCTTGAACAGAGGATTCAAAGGCTTGAAAGAGCAAAAAGTGAAGAGGTTTTTTGTTTAATCATCAAACATTTCCTTTTTCCTGTTCCTGGTCTTGCAGCGAATACTTTATTTGCTTCATATTTCTGAAAATATTGTTACTTTAACTATGCAGAAAAGTACGATGCAAAGAGTTTATGAGGATGAATGTCGTAAGTTAAAAGCTCATACAGCTACACTGGAAAAAAATTTGGAAAGTACAACACAGTCATTAAATGTCGCTGAGTCAACTCTTGCTTTGAGAAATACTGAGGTGGATACATTGCAAAATACTCTCAAGGAGCTTGATGAGTTAAGAGAGTTTAAAGCGGTATGTGTAAGACATAATATCCACATTCAGTCTCTTTTAGGTTCTGTAGAAATTCACATACGTCCATTGTGCGTTCATTCAGGATGTAGACAGAAAAAATCAACAGACCGCTGAGATCCTTAAAAGGCAAGGAGCACAATTGG
Organism: Hordeum vulgare subsp. vulgare; assembly: GCF_904849725.1. NCBI lineage: Eukaryota > Viridiplantae > Streptophyta > Magnoliopsida > Poales > Poaceae > Hordeum > Hordeum vulgare. The sequence goes on from NC_058519.1 coordinate 623,308,250, forward strand.
TTGAGCTTGAAAGTCTTTATAAGCAAGAACAGGTTTTGCGAAAGCGTTACTATAACACAATTGAAGGTATGGTAGAATAAAATATTCACACAACTGCAGTTATTATGGTATTTTTACAACAACTTGATTATAAATTGAGCTGCAACTCTTCACAGATATGAAAGGAAAAATAAGAGTTTTTTGTCGCTTGCGTCCTCTAAACGACAAGGAGGTTTCTTTGAAGGATAAAAATATTGTATGCAGTCCTGATGAATTTACAATTGCACATCCGTGGAAAGATGACAAGTCAAAGCAACATATATATGATCGTGTTTTTGATGCATATACCACCCAAGAAGATGTATTCGAGGACACGAAGGTAAAATATATCTAAATTTAGGTTTTCTTTCTGTCGCAATATAATTCACTAGAGCAACATATATATGATCGTGTATCTGATATTATTCACCTTTGTTTTGTTGAACATGGTGCAGTATCTAGTACAATCAGCTGTTGATGGCTATAATGTTTGTATATTTGCTTATGGTCAAACTGGTTCCGGAAAGACTTTTACAATCTATGGTTCAGACAACAATCCTGGTCTTACTCCAAGGGCTACGTCAGAACTTTTTAGGGTTATAAAGCGTGATGGCAACAAGTATTCATTTTCCTTGAAGGTAAGAACTATTTTTCATGTGCATTTTATATTCCATATGACCGGGAAAACATCTCTTCTTTCTGGACTGTTCAACAAGCATAATTTTCAATGTTGACGAAATGATTTGTATTGTTAGCACTCCAGTGTTGATCATTATATATTGTTTGGGTCCTTTGTTGACTCTAGTCGTTATCATATGACGTCCAGGCATATATGGTGGAACTCTATCAAGATAATCTTGTGGACCTGTTGTTGCCCAAAAATGCTGTGCGACAAAAATTAGAAATAAAAAAGGACTCTAAGGTATACAAGCTCCTTCCTTATATGCATTTGCTTCCCATTTTTCATACAGCTCTGTAGAGTTAATGGTCATCCTATAATCCTTATTTATTTGGGTGTTTTACTTTTTCTTGTAGCTCTTCAGTAAGACAAGTTACAAGTTTCCATGTTTGATTTTTCTTGTGACTTTTGACTTCTGAGCATCACCTCCTGTAGGCATCAACTATTTTTGCTATCTTGGTTTACTTCTGTAGTTGAAGAGCAGACAATTTTACCAGTTTTTAGATAATAGACCACTCCTTGGTAATGATGATTATTTTCATATGCTTCCATAATAAAGCTGCACAGTTCTAAATAACTATGGTAGGAGAGCAATAGTGGTTAGGAAAAGTTCATCATCTCCACCTGCACAATTATTTTGGGAAGTGTAGAGTTGACTTCCCTTTGTTAACACGTGGAAGCATGTCTTTCATGATCAGTAGATATTTATATTTCTATGCAGCTAGCTAACTTGTGCTTTTCTTTCTAGGGTGTTGTTACTGTCGAAAATGTTACAGTTGTAAACATTTCAAGTTTTGAAGAACTGAAGACTATAATCACAAGAGGTTCTGAGAGAAGACACACCGCTGGAACAAATATGAATGATGAGAGCTCGAGATCTCATTTAATCCTTTCAATAATTATTGAAAGTACCAATCTCCAAACTCAATCTTATGCAAGAGGAAAGGTATGACAGCATGAATTTGAGAAGTTCACATAACTTTTGTTCAGTCGTAGCTCGTTTTTATTTGATCCGTATTCCAATAAGAGATTTGCATGTTATGATGGTCTACCTTCAATTGTGAACACTTCATATTTGTAGAACTATGTATGCTTGCTATAAAAAATAGTCATATCTTTCACTTGATGCAGATTTGGCAAACACTGAGGAATAAAACTAGAAAACTACTCTTATATGGACATACTTCAACTACTCCCTCCGATCTGTATTAATTGAGGCTGTTTTAGTAAGTTGTACTAAAGCCGTGTCAAGTAATATGGCTCAGAGGGAGTATCATAATTGCTATGCCTCAATTTTCTTAGCTTAAAGTTCTCGCGTTTATGCCATTTGCTTCCCCAAAAGAACAAACTTCTCTCCTATATGTTTTGTCTTTTCAGTCAGTATTTCTAGTCAAATGGAATTCGTTTTATTTCCTTCAGAAAATGTGGTATCTCGTTAGGTTTGCCTACTTGGTCTAGCTCCTAATCAAATTATTGTTTCGTAATGTTCATTCTCTTTCGTTTGATATTATTTAATTCACTAGAAATTTAGTTTTGTAACATGCATTAATTTGCTTTTTCTTAACAAATTGCTGACATTGGTATTCCTTTTGAACTGAACAGCTAAGTTTTGTGGATCTTGCTGGTTCCGAGAGGGTGAAAAAATCTGGTTCAGCGGGAAAACAATTAAAAGAAGCACAGAGCATCAATAAATCCCTTTCTGCATTGGCTGATGTTATTGGTGCTTTATCTTCTGATGGCCAACATATACCATACCGGAACCACAAGTTGACAATGCTTATGAGTGATTCGCTTGGAGGCAATGCAAAAACATTGATGTTTGTGAATGTTTCACCAGCGGAGTCAAACTTGGAGGAGACTTACAACTCACTCATGTATGGACTTCCCATTGCTTATTTACTCTTTGCATTTCTTTTTCATTGCCATCGTTGTCTATCTCTCAGATTGCTTTGTGGACACGAAAAGTTAACTGAATTTTCTTGCATCGCATGCTTTAATATCCTGCATGATGTGCATAGCTTCTGTGATATTTTTTTGTTCCATGGTTTTCAATTTGCAGTGCAGCTGTTCACTGACATTTTTTTGGCCTGCTGTAGGTATGCTTCACGAGTACGCTGCATTGTGAACGACACGAGCAAGCACGTTTCCCCCAAAGAAATCATGCGGTTGAAGAAGCTGATTTCTTATTGGAAGGAGCAAGCAGGCAAGCGGAGCGAGGGCGATGAACTGGAGGAAATACAGGAAGAGAGGATATCAAAAGAGAAAGCCGACACCCGGTTGGCCGCTTGAGGCTGAGATACAACCGCTGACGCCTTCCCCCCTGAATGCACCTGGTTTCCGTTCTCACACCCAGCCGCAGAGGTGACCCAGTGCTTCGCCGAAGTAGTGGATGGAATGTTTCTGAAAATGTATAGTTAGCGATTATATATTATGGCGGGGGCGCCTGTTTGTACAAAGAGCCTGTAGTATACATTCATAGGAGAAGGGATGAAGAGTTTTTAGGAGAGAAAATCCCACTTTCTTTTGTCGTCTTAGCGGTGATTGTCGGCCTTTTGCTTCTATGTAGAAATGCCAGCGTTGGGTACGGCTACCAGTGTTATCATCGATGATTAATTGGCAGCAAAGTGTTTATTACTATGGATATAAGCAATTCACGAATACCTGGAGGATGCTGAAAAGTACCAGTCTTGGAGAATTTGGATACCTTTGGTGGTGTCACAAGTAGGGTGATAAGCATCACAACTTTCAGACAGCTGGTTATTTTATATAATTTTTTGTAGGTTTATCAATATAATAAAATTAACATATTTATTTTAATTAAAAAATGCAATTTATGCGTTAGCATGATGGCAACAGTCAACCCCAGCTGTCCCAGGTCAACCCTGACAGCTGAGCCCCACCTGTTAGAGACACACATGTCAGAGACAGCGGCCTAACCAGGATTTTATTTAAACTAATTAACTATTTGGACCCACATGCCAGTGTCACAAATTCAAATTAATTAACTTAATTAACTGATTGAGTTAATTAGTCGGTGGGGAACCCACCTGCCCGTGTCTGTTTAAAATGATAGAGAAAATTTATCTAAGGGAAAATCTAATCAACGACGCCGCACTAGGCCGTTCCCGACTGCTTGCGTCGTGCATGCATTTTTTTCTTCATGGGTTACTATCCAATGTTTAGTGGAATTTTGTCTATATAGAGTAAACACGCATGTTTGTCGAAATGTTCTACCTCGTACTACCATCATCACATTATATTATTTTTCGAATTTTAAAAATAATTTACCTCACAAACCAATAATTCGATTAGAGATCCGTTTTCATCGATAAGTTCGTCTCGGCGTGGCCTTCAAAACAAGATCATATATTGATATGTTTTGATGAATTTTTCGTTCGTTATCGGTTGCCACAATTACATCATCATAGTTTTCATATTAAACATGTACAGTTGTCATAAAAATTATACATAGTTACGTGAACATTTTATATATTTTTAAAGCATTGCTGTGCTATGTGAAGCTACAGAGTGGGCATTAAATTGCTGCAAAAAGATAGAAATTGCACAAGTACCATGCATCAAGTTTTTTAGTGGTTTATATTGTTGTTCATCAAGCTAACAACCAAAATGATTTAATTTGACAACTAAGTAAATAATAATGTGGCAAGGAAGTGACAATAATCTGGCAAGTACCGGCGAAAAAAAGTTATCAAAACAGGTTAACATGAGATCTAGTTTTGAAGATCTCATCGCAAGAAAGTAAACTGTAAAACGGATCATCAAGTGAGATAACGGTTTGAGAGATAAATCTTTTTGAAAATGCAAACCAAAAGAATATTTGGTGATCTCATACCTGTGTATTGCTCCATGGATGGAAGAAATGGATGAGAGGGAGCCGCCGCATCGAAAGACAAATATGCGGCGTCGCTGTGTAGTTGGATCCTTTATTTAAACTAATTAATTTACTAATTATTTGGCCCCACATGTGAGTGGACCAATTAGCACTAATTAGGTGGCCTGACGTGGGGGACCCGCCAGACAACGACTCACCGGTGTTCACACACGGTCGCGCTCCCACGGTGACCAAAACAGCAGCAGCGCGACTTGGGTCTCGCCGAAAATCATCTACATGGCACCATTTGGCGTGCGGCCGATCGAAATCGAACGAGAGGAGAGAACCGCATCGACCTGCGGTGGTGGCCGAGGCTGGGGGAGGGATTAGTCGTTGGTAATAAGCGGAGCGAACGCGTGCATTCAGGTGTGGTCGGGATCGAAGCTAGGGGCTCGGGAGGGCACGTGCGTGGGTGCACTAGCTTCCTACGAGCTCCAGGAGCTCAATGTCGTGCTCGGACACGGGCTGCGGTGGTTGTGGCTGCGCCGACGGCGTGCACATGCGGCGACCAGCTTCGCCCCCGATGGAATCGGGGGCCAGAGCTCGAAATCGAGGAGGGGAAGGAGGGGGAAGTGGTCAGGGGCTCACACCGGTCCCGTAGTTGATCATAGCAAGCTCGGGGAGGCCTGGCAGCGTCGAAATCGGTGACGAAGCGCAGCGGCGCCCGAGGAGGAAGAAGAGGCTGAGCCGGCGCTGGGCTCGCTCCGGGCTTGCTCCCGTGGGCGAGGACGAAGCTATAGACGGGGCGGTGCTCCTGGAGCGGTCCTAGAGCTCGGTGATGGCGACGGCCACGAGGGCGACGGTGGTCATGGCGACGGAGGCTCGGGCGTGCAACAAATCGAGCGAAAGAGGGGCGAGGAGAGTGAAGGGGGTGTGCGACAGCCCGAGACCGACGCTCTGAAGATTCCCCTTTTTATTTCGTTGCCGCTGTGCAATTAGATTGTCTATTGCATTCATCATCGCATTATGCGCATCATCCGCATTGCATTGACACTTCGTTGTTGCCAGTTTTCAAAACTTGCATCCGTTATTAGCTACCGCACACGCGCCCGCGTCATCGATTTTTTTTTCTTGGTTTTAGGTGTCCGAAAAATATTCTCAGTTTGGATTGAAACTTGGCGTGCGGTCTTTATATGTTGTAGGTAGACCACCGCTTGCAAATTTTGTCGCAATCGGAGTCCGTTTGATACCCGAACGGTCGACCGTAGTGGTACCGTCATCGGTTATTATCGAACGTTTTTTGATGTTTCAAAATGCGCGTCACGTACCACAATTTCCCTCTCATCTTAGCTAAACACCCCCTCAACACAACCACTATTCCACCTAACCCTACCGTGTGACTTGGGCCGTCCTATCGCGATCGCGTGGTCGAAACCGAAGCTAGAAACCCCTAACCCTAGCCCCCTGTCTATAAATAGATAACCCCCTGCCTAATTTAGACCTTACCCTAACCCTCCTCGTAATCCGTGCCCACAACTCTCTCCCATCTCCTCTCTCCCCCAGTCGCCGGGCCCGCCAAGCCCATCTAAGGCCCGCCCTGGACCCGGATTAGGCCGCCGCCGCCAACCGCAGCCCCAATCGGGAGCACCTCCCATGGCGCCAGAGGATCCCGAGCTCTTGTGGCCGCCTGCTGCGGCAACAAAAGTCCTTCCCTGGCGCGTAGGAATTCTTCTTGTTACTTCTCTAGTTTGCGTCGGTTTTTCCCTTGAAGAGGAAAGGGTGATGCAGCACAGGAGCAGTAAGTATTTCCCTCACTTTGAGAACCAAGGTATCGAACCAAAAGGAGAGCCTCGTCAAGTCCAAAGTACCTGCGCAAAAACAAACAAGCTTGCACCCAACGCTTCAAAGGGGTTGTCAATCCCTTCAAGATTGTTTGCAAAGTGAGATCTGAAGGCGGAAAGTGCAACGAGGTAAAAAGTGTAAGGCTGAAAATATGGTGTGGAGTAGACCCTGGGGGCCATAGTGTTCACTAGAGGCTTCTCTTAAAATAGCAAGTATTACGGTGGGTGCACAAATTACTGTCGAGCAATTGATAGAACCGCGCAAAGTCATGACGATATCTAAGGCAATGATCTAGCATATAGGCATCACGTCCGAGACAAGTAGACCGATACTTTCTGCATCTACTACTATTACTCCACACATCGACCGCTATCCAGCATGCATCTAGTGTATTGAGTTCATGACGAACAGAGTAACACTTTAAGCAAGATGACATGATGTAGAGGGATAATCTCAAACCAATGATGAAAACCCCATCTTTTTACCCTTGATGGCAACAACACGATACGTGCCTCGCTACCCCTTCTGTCACTGGGTGAGGTCACCGCACGGTATGAACCCAAAACCAAGCACTTCTCCCATTGCAAGAATCATAGATCTAGTTGGCTAAACAAAACCCACAACTCAAAGAGAATTACAAGGATATGAAATCATGCATAAGAGAGATCAGAAGAAACTCAAATAAGATTCATAGATAATCTGATCATAAATCCACAATTCATCGGACCTCGACAAACACACCGAAAAATAAGATTACATCGGATAGATCTCCATGAAGATCATGAAGAACTTTGTATTGAAGATCCAAGAGAGAGAAGAAGCCATCTAGTTACTAGCTATGGACCCCTAGGTCTATGGTGAACTACTCACGCATCATCGGAGAGGTCATGGTGTTGATGAAGAAGCCCTCCGTATCCGAATCCCCCCTCCGGCAGGGCACCAGGACGTGCCCCAGATGGGATCTTGCGGAGACAGAAGCTTGCGGCGGCGGAAAAGTAATTGCGATCGTCTCTTGATTTTTTTGGGAATATTTGGGAATATATAGGCGCAAGATCTAGGTCAGGAGACCTCCAGGGGGCCCACAAGCCTGGATGACGCGGTCCCCCTGGCCGCGGGGTGGGGGCTTGTGGGGCCCCTGGGGCTCTTCTGGCTTGGCTCCGAAGTCCTCCGATCTTCTTCCGTTCCAGAAAAAATCTTTTCGGTGATTTTCTTCCGTTTGGACTCCGTTTCAAAGTCTCTTGTGAAAGGGGTCAAAAACATGGAAAAACAGGAACTGGCACTTGGCACTGTGTTAATAAGTTAGTCCCAGAAAATAAATAAAAGGCATGCAAAACATCCAAAGTTTGACAAGATAATAGCATGAAACCATAAAAAATTATAGATACATTGGAGACGTATCAAGCATCCCCAAGCTTAACTCCTGCTGGTCCTCGAGTAGGGAAGTGAAAAAGAATGAATTTTTGATGTGGAATGCTACCTAGCATAGTTGTCCTTTGCAACTTCTTTCACGTGGCATGAACGTTCAGATCCGTAAGATTCAAAACAATAGTTTGCTATTGACATGAAAACAGTAATACTTCAAGCAAACTAGCAAAGTAATCATGAACTTTCAAAATAACAAGGCCAAAGAAAGTTATCCCTACAAAATCATATAGTCTGGCTATGCTCCATCATTCTCACACAACTAATGTAAATCATGCACAACCCCGGAATTGGCCAAGTAATTGTTTTCGCACTCTTACTTTCTCAAACTTTTTATAACTATCACGGAATACATGAGCGCGAGCCATGGATATAGCACTATAGGTGGAATAGAGTGTGGTGGTGGTTGTGAGTCAAAAAGGAGGAGATGGTCACATTGACTCGGCGTATCAAAAGGCTATGAAGATGCCCATTAATAGATATCAATGTGAATGAGTAGGGATTGCCATAGAAGAGATGCACTAGAGCTATAAGTATGTGAAAGGTCAAGAGGAAAACTAGTGGGTATGCATCCAACTTGCTTGCTCATGAAGACCTAGGGCAATTTTGAGGAAGCCCATCATTGGAATATACAAGCCAAGTTATAAAACAAAGATTCCCACTAGCATATGGTAGTGACAAAGCAATAAGCTCTCAATCATGAAGAACATGGTGCTAACATGAAGCACAAGTGTGGAAAAAGATAGTAGCATTGTCCCTTCTCTCTTTTTCTCTCATTTGTTTTTTTTATTTGGGCTCTTAGGCCTCCTTTTCTCTTTTCTCTTTTTTTTTTTGTTTTTGGGCTCTTTGGCTTCTTTTTTTATTTCCTCACATGGGACAATGCTCTAATACTGATGATCATCAAACTTTTAGTTACTCAAAGCTCAAAGATCACAATGATGATGACTCCATAGGAAATGCCTCCGACAATGTACCGGGATGTGCAACGATCTAGTATGATCATGCAATGGCAATATGAGAGTGACGACACAAGTCATGAGACGGAACGGTGGGAGTTGCATGACAATATATCTCGGAATGGCTATGAAAATGCCATAGTAGGTAGGTATGGTGGCTGTTTTAAGGAAGGAATTTGGTGGGATTTTGCACCGGCGAGAATTGCACGGCACTAGAGAGGCTAGCAATGGTGGAAGGTGAAAGTGCATCTATACCATGGGCTCACATTAGTCATGAAGAACTCATATACTTATTGCGAAAGTTTTTATTAGTAATCGAAACAAAGTGCTAAACGCATACTCCGAGGGGAAGGGTTGGTAGGTGTAAACATCGCGCGACCCCGACCTCAACAGAAAGGATGACAATCAATAGATCAATTATGCTCCGACTTCCTAACATAGCAGTTCACCATACGTGCATGCTACGGGAATCACTAACTCCAACACAAGTATCTCTAGATTCACAACACCCTACTAACATAACTCTCAATATTACCGAATCCACGTCTCAAAACTAATTGTGAGGAATCAAAACTTCTCTTTCTATTCAATGCACATGAATATGGTGGTTTTTGCATCCTCTTTGGGTACCTAGCACACTTGGGACTACTTTCATAGCATAAGCCAACTACCAAATCACGCACCGCCGTGCTCTAAAGATATAAGTGAAGCACAAGAGAAAAATGTATCTAGCTCAAAGGATATAAGTGAAGCACTAGAGCAAAAGTATCTAGCTCAAAAGATATAAGTGAAGCACTAGAGCAAAACTATCTAGCTCAAAAGATATAGTGAAGCACTATGAGCATTCTAGCAAAATCACGATGAGTGCATGTATCTCTCTCTCAAAAAGGTGTGCAGCAAGGATGATTGTGACACAACAAAAAGAAAAGACTCCTAAGATACAAGACGCTCCAAGCAAAACACATATCATGTGGTGAATAAAAATATAGCTCCAAGTAATATTACCGATGGATGGAAGACGAAAGAGGGGATGCCTTCCCGGGGCATCCCCAAGCTTAGGATTTTTGGTGTCCTTGAATTTGGCTTGGGATGCCTTGGGCATACCCAAGCTTGAGCTCTTTCCACTCCTTATCTCTTTGTCCATGAGAAGGTCACCCAAAACTTGAAAACTTCACAACACAAAACTTAAACATAATCTTGTGATAATATTAGTACAAGAAAACAAACTACCACTTCTTTTGGTACTGTAGAAAACTTGAATTCCATCTATATTGATGATGGACTACTGTATTCTCACTTTTCCATGGTTAGTACCCCCCGATACTAACCATAGTTTCATCAAAACAAGCAACCAACTCAACAAAAACAGAATCTGTCAAAAACAGACCAGTCTGTAGCAATCTGTATACTTCGTATACTTCTAGTACCTCAAAAAATCTGAAAACTTACGACGGTCTGGGGAAAAAGCATATAAATCAGCAGCAATAAGAATCAACTCAAAATCTCTTTCTGAATAAAAATGAAAAACCATCTCGTGAGCGAAAAGTTTCTGTCTTTTTCCAGCAAGATCAAACAACCATTACCAAGACTAGTCATAAAGGTTTTACTTGGCTCAAACACAAAAAGAAACACAAAAAACACAATCACAACAGAATTATGAAAGTGTGGACGCAACAAAACAGAAATAAAAGGATAAATTCATTGGGTTGCCTCCCAATAAGCGCTATTGTTTAACGCCTTAGCTAGGCATAGGAGCGATAGAATCACGTATCGTCGTCTTTGGTGCTCAAACCATAAGTAGCCCTCATCATGGATTCATAAGGCAATATTATTTTATTTCTAGGAAAGTGTTAAATGCCCTTCCTTAAAGGAAATTGAAATCTAATATTCCCTTCCTTCATATCGATGATAGCACCAATAGTCCTTATAGGAAAGGTCTACCAAGAATAATAGGGCATGTAGGATTGCAATCAATGTCAAGCACAATGAAATCCACGGGTACATAGTTCCTTTTTGCAATAATAAGAACATCATTGATCCTTCCCATGGGTTTCTTGATAGTAGAATCAGCAATATGCAAATTAAGAGAACACTCTTCAATCTCATTAAAACCCAGAATATCACATAAAGACTTTGGAATCACAGAAACACTAGCACGCAAATCACACAAAGCATTGCACTCATAGTTTTTGATTTTGATTTTGATGGTAGGTTCCCACTCATCATGAAGCTTTCTAGGGATAGAGACTTCCAATTGAAGTTTCTCTTCAAGAGCTTTTATCATAGCTTCGACGATATGATCAGTAAAGGTTTTGTTTTGGCTATAAGCGTGTGGAGAGTTTAACATGGACTGCATCAAAGAAATGCATTCAATCAAGGAGCAACTATCATAATTGAATTCCTTGAAATCCAAGGTAGTAATTTCATTACTACTCAAAGTTTTAACGTCTTCTACTCCACTTTTAATGCTTCTAGCATCAAGATAGATGGACTCCGAATCCTTGGGAAACTTTTCAACCAAAGTGGATTCATATCCAGCCCCATAATCATTAGGTTTGACACAAGAAAACAAAGATTCAATGGGTGTCACACCAAGCACTTTAAGATCTTCGTGATTCTCATCACGAGAACACACCTTTTTAAGCCATTCATGTCTAGCACGAATTTGGGCTGTTCTTTCTTGGCTCTCAATCATGGAAACACGCATAGTTTCAAAGTTTCATCCATATTGATTTTGGGAGGAGCACATATAACTTTCAAAGCATCAACATCACAAGAAATCCTACCAACGCTCTTAGCCAAATCGTCAATTTTGAGTAGTTTTTCCTCTATGGACGCATTGAAAATCTTTTGAGAGTTGATGAACTCTTTGATATTACTCTCTAGATCAGAGGGTAATCTATTGTAATTTCCATGGGTATTGTTGTAGGAGTTGCCAAAGTTATTAGAGGAGTTACTAGGTAAAGGCCTAGGAACATAGTTTCCTCTAAAAGCGTTGTTGTTGCCGAAGTTATTCCTACCAACAAAATTAACGTCCAAGCTAGCGTTGCTACTCTCAATCAAAGAAGACAAAGGCATATCATTAGGATCCAAAGGAGCACTTCTACTAGCAACCAAATTCATTAACTCATCCATCTTAGCACTCAACGAGTTAATTTCTTCTGTCGCGTGTACCCTCTTACTAGTAGGTGACCTTTCAGTGTGCCACTGAGAGTAGTTCGCCATGATGTTGTCTAAGAGCTTTATGGCTTCTCCTAACGTGATTTCCATGAACGTTCCACCTGAGGCGGAGTCCAAGATATTTCTAGAAGAGAAATTCAAGCCAGCGTAAAAGATTTGAATAATCATCCAAAGACTCAAGCCATGAGCGGGACAATTTCTAATCATTAATTTCATTCTCTCCCAAGCTTGTGCAACATGTTCATGATCAAGTTGCGGGAAATTCATGATATCATTATGGAGAGTGATGATCTTAGCCGGCAGAAAATACTTGGATATAAGCATCTTTGCACTTATCCCAAGAATCAATACTATTTTTGGGCAAAGAAGAAAACCAAGTTTTTGCGCGATCTCGCAACGAGAAAGGAAAAAAGCTTCAATTTAATCACGTCATTATCCACATCTTTTTTCTTTTGCATATCGCAAAGCTCAATGAATGTATTGAGATGGGATGCGACATCTTCACTAGGAAGGCCAGAGAATTGCTCTTTCATAACAAGATTCAGCAAAACGGCATTGATTTTGTATGACTCCGCACTAGTGGCTGGAGCAATCGGAGTACTAATAAAATCATTATTATTAGTATTCGAGAAGTCACAAAGCTTGGTGTTTTCGTTCATGGTGACTTGAGCAAGCAAGCAAACACACAAGCAAACAAAAAGCAAGCGGGAAAAAGGGCGAACGAAAAGGCGAATGAAAAAGGCAAATTGGTGAAGTGGGGGAGAGGAAAACGAGAGGCAACTGGCAAACAAAGTAAATGCAAGAGATGAGTTTGCGACACCTACTTGGGTGAGTTCTTGACTTGATCTTCCTCCCCGGCAACGAAGCCAGAAATTCTTCTGCTGCGGCAACAAAAGTCCTTCCCTGGCGCGTAGGAATTCTTCTTATTACTTCTCTGGTTTGCGTCGGTTTTTCCCTTGAAGAGGAAAGGGTGATGCAGCACAGGAGCAGTAAGTATTTCCCTCAGTTTGAGAACCAAGGCATCGAACCAAAAGGAGGGCCTCATCAAGTCCAAAGTACCTGCATAAAAACAAACAAGCTTGCACCCAACGCTTCAAAGGGGTTGTCAATCCCTTCAAGATTGTTTGCAAAGTGAGATCTGAAGGCGGAAAGTGCAACGAAGTAAAAAGTGTAAGGCTGAAAATATGGTGTGGAGTAGACCCTGGGGGCCATAGTGTTCACTAGAGGCTTCTCTCAAAATAGCAAGTATTACGGTGGGTGAACAAATTACCGTCGAGCAATTGATAGAACCGCGCAAAGTCATGACGATATCTAAGCTAATGATCTAGCATATAGGCATCACGTCCGAGACAAGTAGACCGATACTTTCTGCATCTACTACTATTACTCCACACATCGACCGCTATCCAGCATGCATCTAGTGTATTGAGTTAATGACGAACAGAGTAACGCTTTAAGCAAGATGACATGATGTAGAGGGATAATCCCAAACCAATGATGAAAACCCCATCTTTTTACCCTTGATGGCAACAACACGATACGTGCCTCGCTACCCCTTCTATCACTGGGTGAGGTCACCACACGGTATGAACCAAAAACCAAGCACTTCTCCCATTGCAAGAATCATAGATCTAGTTGGCCAAACAAAACCCACAACTCGAAGAGAATTACAAGGATATGAAATCATGCATAAGAGAGATGAGAAGAAACTCAAATAAGATTCATAGATAATCTGATCATAAATCCACAATTCATCGGATCTCGACAAACACACCACAAAAGAAGATTACATCGGATAGATCTCCATGAAGATCATGGAGAACTTTGTATTGAAGATCCAAGAGAGAGAAGAAGCCATCTAGTTACTAGCTATGGACCCGTAGGTCTATGGTGAACTACTCACGCATCATCGGAGAGGTCATGGTGTTGATGAAGAAGCCCTCCGTATCCGAATCCCCCCTCCGGCAGGGCACCAGGACGTGCCCCAGATGGGATCTTGCGGAGACAGAAGCCTGCGGCGGAGGAAAAGTAATTGCGATCGTCTCTTGATTTTTTTTGGGAATTTTTGGGAATATATATGCGCAAGATCTAGGTCAGGAGACCTCCAGGGGGCCCACAAGCCTGGATGGCGCGGCCCCCCTGGCCGCGAGGTGGGGGCTTGTGGGGCCCCTGGGGCTCTTCTGGCTTGGCTCCCAAGTCCTCCGATCTTCTTCCGTTCTAGAAAAAGTCTTTTCGGGGATTTTCTTTCGTTTGGACTCCGTTTCAAAATCTCCTCTGAAAGGGGTCAAAAACATGGAAAAAACAGGAACTAGCACTTGGCACTGAGTTAATAAATTAGTCCTAGAAAATAAATAAAAGGCATGCAAAACATCCAAAGTTTGACAAGATAATAGCATGAAACCACAAAAAATTATAGATACGTTGGAGACGTATCACCGCCGCTCGCGGGAGCTCCGCTAGCCCCGGCCTCCCCGAGCCTGACTCCCCGTCGGTCCGCCGCCGGCCGGCCACCATGGGGACGCCGGAGCGCCACCCTGTTGGAATTATGCCCTAGAGGCAATAATAAATATAGTTATTATTATAATTCCTGTATCAAGATAATCGTTTACTATCCATGCTATAATTGTATTGAATGAAGACTTATATACATGTGTGGATACATAGATAAAACACTGTCCCTAGCAAGTCTCTAGTTGGCTAGCCAGTTGATCAAAGATAGTCAGGGTCTTCTGACTATGTACAAGGTGTTGTTGCTTGATAACTGGATCACGTCATTAGGAGAATCACGTGATGGACTAGACCCAAACTAATAGACGTAGCATGTAGATCGTGTCATTTTGTTGCTACTGTTTTCTGCGTGTCAAGTATTTGTTCCTATGACCATGAGATCATATAACTCACAGACACCGGAGGAATGCTTTGTGTGTATCAAACGTCGCAACGTAACTGGGTGACTATAAAGATGCTCTACAGGTATCTCCGAAGGTGTTCGTTGAGTTAGTATGGATCGAGACTGGGACTTGTCACTCCGTATGACGGAGAGGTATCTTGGGGCCCACTCGGTAATACAACATCACACACAAGCCTTGCAAGCAATGTAACTTAGTGTAAGTTGCGGGATCTTGTATTACGAAACGAGTAAAGAGACTTGCCGGTAAACGAGATTGAAATAGGTATGCGGATACTGACGATCGAATCTCGGGCAAGTAACATACCGAAGGACAAAGGGAATGACATACGGGATTATATGAATCCCTGGCACTGAGGTTCAAACGATAAGATCTTCGTAGAATATGTGGGATCCAATATGGGCATCCAGGTCCCGCTATTGGATATTGACCGAGGAGTCACTCGGGTCATGTCTACATAGTTCTCGAACCCGCAGGGTCTGCACACTTAAGGTTCGACGTTGTTTTATGCATATTTGAGTTATATGGTTGGTTACCGAATGTTGTTCTGAGTCCCGGATGAGATCACGGAGGTCACGAGGGTTTTCGGAATGGTCCGGAAACAAAGATTGATATATAGTATGACCTCATTTGATTACCGGAAGGTTTTCAGAGTTACTGGGAATGTACCGGGAATGACGAATGGGTTCCGGGTGTTCACCGGTGGGGGGGGGGGGGGCAGCCCACCCCGGGGAAGCCCATAGGCCTTGGGGGTGGCGCACCATCCCTTGGTGGGCTGGTGGGACAGCCCAAGAAGGCCCTATGCGCCATAGATAGAAAATCAAAGAGAAAAGAAAAAAGGAGGTGGGAAAGAAGAGAAGGACTCCACCTTCCAATCCTAGTTGGACTAGGATTGGAGGAGGACTCCTCCTCCCTTGGTGGCGAAGCCCTTGGGGCTCCTTGAGCCTCAAGGCAAGCCTCCCCTCCCCTCCTCCTATATATATGGAGCTATTAGGGCTGATTTGAGACGACTTTTGCCACGGCAGCCCGACCACATACCTCCACGGTTTTACCTCTAGATCGCGTTTCTGCGGAGCTCGGGCGGAGCCCTGCTGAGATTAGATCACCACCAACCTCCGGAGCGCCGTCACGCTGCCGGAGAACTCTTCTACCTCTCCGTCTCTCTTGCTGGATCAAGAAGGCCGAGATCATCGTCGAGCTGTACGTGTGCTGAACGCGGAGGTGCCGTCCGTTCGGTACTAGATCGTGGGACTGATCGCGGGATTGTTCGCGGGGCGGATCGGGGGACGTGAGGACGTTCCACTACATCAACCGCGTTCTCTAACGCTTCTGCTGTACGGTCTACAAGGGTACGTAGATCACTCATCCCCTCTCGTAGATGGACATCACCATGATAGGTCTTCGTGCGCGTAGGAAAATTTTTGCTTCCCATGCGATGTTCCCCAACAGTGGCATCATGAGCTAGTTTCATGCGTAGATGTCTTCTCGAGTAGAACACAAAAGTTTTTGTGGGTGGTGATGTGCGTTTTGCTGCCCTCCTTAGTCTTTTCTTGATTCCGCGGTATTGTTGGATTGAAGCAGCCGGAGAACTCATCTACCTCTCCGTCTCTCTTGCTGGATCAAGAAGGCCGAGATCATCGTCGAGCTGTACGTGTGCTAAACGCGGAGGTGCCGTCCGTTCGGCACTAGATCATGGGATGGATCGCGGGATGGTTCGTGGGACGGTTCGCGGGGCAGATCGAGGGACGTGAGGACGTTCCACTACATCAACCGCGTTTCTTAACGCTTCTGCTGTGCTATCTACAAGGGTACGTAGATCGGAAATCCCCTCTCGTAGATGGACATCACCATGATAGGTCTTCGTGCGCGTAGGAAATTTTTTGTTTCCCATGCGACGTTCCCCAACAGTGGCATCATGAGCTAGGTTCATGTGTAGATGTCTTCTCGAGTAGAACACAAAAGTTTTTGTGGGCGGTGATGTGTGTTTTTCTACCCTCCTTAGTCTTTTCTTGATCCCGCGGTATTGTTGGATCGAAGCGGCTCGAACCGACATTACTCGTACGCTTACAAGAGACTGGTTTCATCGCTACGAGTAACTCCGTTGCTCAAAGATGACCGGCGAGTGTCGGTTTCTCCAACTTTAGTTGAATCGGATTTGACCGAGGAGGTCCTTGGATAAGGTTAAATAGCAATTCATATATCTCTGTTGTGGTGTTTGCGTAAGTAAGATGCGATCCTACTAGATACCCATGGTCACCACGTAAAACATGCAACAACAAATTAGAGGACGTCTAACTTGTTTTTGCAGGGTATGCTTATGATGTGATATGGACAACGATGTGATGTAATATATTGGATGTATGAGATGATCATGTTGTAATAGATAATATCGACTTGCACGTCGATGGTACGGCAACCGGCAGGAGCCATAGGGTTGTCTTTAAACTAAAGTTTGTGCTTGCAGATGCGTTTACTATTTTGCTAGGATGTAGCTTTAGTAGTAATAGCATGAGTAGCACGAAAACCCCGATGGCAACACGTTGATGGAGATCATGGTGTGGCGCCGGTGACAAGAAGATCGTGCCGGTGCTTTGGTGATGGAGATCAAGGAGCACATGATGATGGCCATATCATGTCACTTATGAATTGCATGTGATGTTAATCCTTTTATGCACCTTATTTTGCTTAGAATTACGGTAGCATTATGAGGTGATCTCTCACTAAAACTTCAAGACGAAATTGTGTTCTCCCCGACTGTGCACCGTTGCTACAGTTCGTCGTTTCGAGACACCATGTGATGATCGGGTGTGATAGACTCAACGTTCACATACAACGGGTGCAAAACAGTTGCACACGCGGAACACTCGGGTTAAGCTTGACGAGCCTAGCATGTGCAGACATGGCCTCGGAACACATGAGACCGAAAGGTCGATCATGAATCATATAGTTGATATGATTAGCATAGGGATGCTTACCACTGAAACTATACTCAACTCACGTGATGATCGGACTTCAGCTAGTGTAAGTCGGTCATGAACCACTCATATGACTAGAGAGATGTATTTTTTGAGTGGGAGTTTAGCAAATAATTTGATTAAGTTAAACTCTAATTATCTTGAACATAGTCTAAGTCCACTTTGAATATATTTGTGTTGTAGATCATGGCTCACGCGACAGTCACCCTGAATTTTAATACGTTCCTAGAGAAAGCTAAGTTGAAAGATGATGGAAGCAACTTTGTAGACTGGGTTCGTAATCTTAAGTTGATCCTACAAGCTGGGAAGAAGGATTATGTCCTTAATGCTGCGCTAGGAGATGAACCACCCGCTACGGCTGACCAAGATGTTAAGAACGCTTGGTTAACACGTAAGGAGGACTACTCAGCAGTTCAATGTGCAGTCTTGTATGGCTTAGAGCCGGGACTTCAACGTCGCTTTGAGCGTCATGGAGCATATGAGATGTTCCAGGAGTTGAAGTTTATCTTTCAGAAGAACGCCCGGATCGAGAGGTATGAGACCTCCGATAAATTCTATGCTTGCAAGATGGAGGAGAATTCGTCTGTCAGTGAACATGTGCTCAAAATGTCTGGGTACTCAAACCGTCTAGATGAGCCGGGGATTGAACTCCCGCAAGAGGCTATCACTGACAGAATACTTCAATCACTGCCGCCAAGCTATAAGGGCTTTGTGTTGAACTACAACATGCAAGGGATGAACAAGTCACCCGGCGAGTTGTTTGCGATGCTGAAAGTCGCAGAGTCTGAACTCCGTAAAGAGCATCAAGTGTTGATGGTGAATAAGACCACTAGTTTCAAGAGAAACGACAAAGGGAAGAAGGGTAATTCAAAGAAGAGCGGCAAGCCTGTTGCCAATCCGACGAAGAAACCCAAAGCTGGACCTAAGCCTGAAACAGAGTGCTACTATTTCAAGGGTATGGGTCACTGGAAGCGCAACTGCCCCAAGTATCTGGCTGATAAGAAGGCGGCCAAAGAAAAATCAGGTATATTTGATATACATGTTATTGATGTGTACTTAACCGGCTCTCGTAGTAGTGCCTGGGTATTCGATACCGGTTCTGTTGCTCATATTTGCAACTCGAAACAGGAACTGCGGAATAGGCGAAGGCTGGCGAAAGATGAAGTGACGATGCGCGTAGGAAATGGTTCCAAGGTTGATGCAATCACCGTCGGCACAGTTTCACTTCAGTTACCATCAGGATTAGTTATGAACTTGAATAATTGTTATTTAGTGCCTGCGTTGAGCATGACCATTATATCTGGATCTTGTTTATTGCGAGACGGTTACTCTTTGAAGTCACAGAATAATGGTTGTTCTATTTCTATGAGTAACATCTTTTATGGTCATGCACCCAATGTGAGAGGATTGTTCATATTTAATCTTGATAGTGATAATACACATATACATAACATTGAGACCAAAAGAGTTAGAGTTAACAATGATAGCGTCATGTTTTTGTGGCACTGCCGCTTAGGTCATATTGGTGTAAAGCGCATGAAGAAACTCCATACCGATGGAATTTTGGAGTCACTTGACTTTGATTCACTTGACACGTGCGAACCATGCCTCATGGGCAAGATAACTAAAACTCCGTTCTCCGGAACAATGGAGCGTGCCCGTGACTTGTTGGAAATCATACATACCGATGTGTGCGGTCCAATGAGCGTGGAGGCACGCGGCGGATATCGTTATTTTCTCACCTTCACTGACGATTTGAGTAGATATGGTTATGTCTACTTAATGAAGCACAAGTCTGAAACATTTGAAAAGTTCAAGCAATTTCAGAGTGAAGTTGAAAATCATCGTAACAAGAAGATCAAGTTCCTACGGTCTGATCGTGGGGTGAATATCTGAGTTTCGAGTTTGGTGCTCACTTAAGACAATGTGGAATTGTTTCACAGTTGACACCGCCTAGAACACCACTGCGTAATGGTGTGTCCGAACGTCGTAATCATACTTTATTAGAGATGGTGCGATCTATGATGTCTCTTACCGATTTGTCGTTATCGTTTTGGGGTTATGCATTAGACACAGCTGCATTCACTTTAAATAGGGCACCATCAAAATCCGTTGAGACGACACCATACGAACTGTGGTATGGCAAAAGGCCAGAGTTGTCGTTTCTTAAAGTTTGGGTATGTGATGCTTATGTCAAAAAGCTTCAGCCTGAAAAGCTGGAACCCAAAGCGGAAAAGTGCATCTTTATAGGTTACCCAAAAGAGACAGTTGGGTACACCTTCTATCTCAAATCCGAGGGCAAAGTGTTTGTTGCTAAAAATGGAGCTTTTCTCGAGAAGGAGTTTCTCTCGAGAGAATTGAGTGGGAGGAAGATAGAACTTGATGAGGTTGTCGAACCTCTCATCCCTCTGGATGGTGGCGCGGGGCAAGGGGAAACCCCTGTCGTTGCGACGCCGGTTGAGGAGGAAGTTAATGATGATGATCATGAAACTCCGGTTCAAGTTCCTATGGAACCACGCAGGTCGACGAGACCACGTGCTGCTCCAGAGTGGTACGGTAATCCCGTTTTGTCAATCATGTTGTTAGACAACAATGAACCTGCAAACTATGAAGAAGCAATGGTGGGCCCAGATTCCAACAAATGGCTGGAGGCCATGAAGTCCGAGATAGGATCCATGTATGAAAACAAAGTGTGGACTTTGGAAGTACTACCTGAGGGCCGCAAGGCTATTCAAAACAAATGGATCTTTAAGAAGAAGACGGACGCTGACGGCAATGTGACCGTTTATAAAGCTCGACTTGTGGCAAAGGGTTTTTCACAAGTTCAAGGAGTTGACTACGATGAGACATTCTCGCCCGTAGCGATGCTTAAGTCCGTCAGAATCATGTTAGCAATAGCTGCATTTTTTGATTATGAAATCTGGCAGATGGATGTCAAAACGGCGTTCCTTAACGGTTTCCTTAAGGAAGAGTTGTATATGATGCAACCCGAAGGTTTTGTCGATCCTAAAAATGCTAACAAGGTATGCAAGCTCCAGCGATCCATTTATGGACTGGTGCAAGCATCTCGGAGTTGGAATAAACGCTTTGATGAGGTGATCAAAGCATTTGGGTTTATACAAGTGGTTGGAGAATCTTGTATTTACAAGAAAGTGAGTGGGAGCTCTGTGGCGTTTCTAATATTATATGTGGATGACATATTACTGATTGGAAACAACGTAGAGTTTTCGGAGTGCATAAAGGATTACTTGAATAAAAGTTTCTCTATGAAGGACCTAGGAGAAGCTGCTTACATTCTAGGCATTAAGATCTATAGGGATAGATCGAAACGCCTGATAGGACTTTCACAAAGCACATACCTTGATAAAGTTTTGAAGAGGTTCAAAATTGAATAGTCCAAGAAAGGGTTCTTGCCAGTTTTACAAGGTACGAGATTGAGTAAGAATCAATGCCCAGCAACTGATAAAGATAGAGAGCATATGAGCACCGTCCCCTATGCTTCAGCCATAGGATCCATCATGCATGCAATGCTGTGCACTAGACCGGACGTTAGCCTGGCCATAAGTATGGCAGGCAGGTTCCAGAGTAATCCAGGAGTGGATCACTAGACGGCGGTCAAGAATATCCTGAAGTACCTGAAAAGGACTAAGGAGATGTTTCTCGTGTATGGAGGTGATGAAGAGCTCGCCGTAAAGGGTTACATCGATGCAAGCTTTGACACAGATCCGGACGACTCTAAGTCGCAGATCGGATACGTATTTATTCTTAATGGGGGTGCGGTAAGCTGGTGCAGTTCCAAGGAAAGCGTCATAGCTGATTCTACATGTGAAGCGGAGTACATGGCTGCCTCGGAGGCGGCTAAGGAGGGTGTCTGGATGAAGCAGTTCATGACGGATCTTGGAGTGGTGCCAAGCGCACTGAATCCAATAACCTTGTTCTATGACAACACGGGTGCCATTGCCTTAGCAAAGGAACCACGGTTTCATAAGAAGACCAGACACATCAAACGACGCTTCAACCTCATCCGTGACTACGTCGAAGGGGAGGACTTAAATATATGCAAAGTGCACACGGATCTGAATGTAGCAAACCCGCTGACTAAACCTCTTCCACGGGCAAAGCATGATCAACACCAGAACTGTATGGGTGTTAGATTTATTACAATGTAATTCACATGGTGATGTGAGGGCTAGATTATTGACTCTAGTGCAAGTGGGAGACTGTTGGAATTATGCCCTAGAGGCAATAATAAATATAGTTATTATCATAATTCCTGTATCAAGATAATCGTTTATTATCCATGCTATAAATGTATTGAATGAAGACTTATATACTTGTGTGGATACATAGACAAAACACTGTCCCTAGCAAGCCTCTAGTTGGCTAGCCAGTTGATCAAAGATAGTCAGGGTCTTCTGACTATGTACAAGGTGTTGTTGCTTGATAACTGGATCACGTCATTAGGAGAATCACGTGATGGACTAGACCCAAACTATTAGACGTAGCATGTTGATCGTGTCATTTTGTTGCTATTGTTTTCTGCGTGTCAAGTATTTGTTCCTATGACCATGAGATCATATAACTCACTGTCACCGGAGGAATGCTTTGTGTGTATCAAACGTCGCAACGTAACTGGGTGACTATAAAGATGCTCTACAGGTATCTCCGAAGGTGTTCGTTGAGTTAGTATGGATCGAGATTGGGATTTGTCACTCCGTATGACGGAGAGGTATCTCGGGGCCCACTCGGTAATAGAACATCACACACAAGCCTTGCAAGCAATGTGACTAAGTGTAAGTCACGGGATCTTGTATTACGGAACGAGTAAAGAGACTTGCCGGTAAACGAGATTGAAATAGGTATGCGGATACTGACGATCGAATCTCGGGCAAGTAACATACCGAAGGACAAAGGGAATGCCATACGGGATTGTATGAATCCCTAGCACTGAGGTTCAAATGATAAGATCTTCGTAGAATATGTGGGATCCACTATGGGCATCCAGGTCCCGCTATTGGATATTGACCGAGGAGTGTCTTGGGTCATGTCTGCATAGTTCTCGACCCCGCACGGTCTGCACACTTAAGGTTCGACGTTGTTTTATGCGCATTTGAGTTATATGGTTGGTTACCGAATGTTGTTCGGAGTCCCCGATGAGATCGCGGATGTCGCGAGGGTTTCCGAAATGGTCCGGAAACGAAGATTGATATATAGGATGGTTTCATTTGGTCACCGGAAAGTTTCGGGCAGTACATGCAGTGTACCGGGAGTGACGAATGGGTTCCGGGTGTTTACCAGGAGGGGCCCACCCACCCGGGAGTGAGCCCATGGCCTTTGGGTGGCGCACCATGCCCTTAGTGGGCTGGTGGAGTCAGCCGAAGAGGGCTATGGCGCCACAAGCAAAAATACCAAAGGAAAGAAAAAAGGGAAAGAGGGAGGTGGGAAGGAAGAGGAGGACTCCTCCTTCCAAAACCGAATTGGAGGAGGAGTCCTCCTCCACCCTTCGGCCCGCGCACCCTTGGGGCCCTTGTGCCCCAAGGCTAGCCCCTCCCCTCCTCCTATATATATTGGTGGTTTAGGGCTTTTTAAGACACAACTTTGCCACGTGCAAGTCTAGCCTATTCCACATAGTTTTACCTCTAGATCGGATTTCTGCGGAGCTCGGGCGGAGCCCTGCAGGAGTAGATCATCACCACCACCGGAGCGTCGTCACGCTGCCGGAGAACTCATCTAATTCTCCATCTTGCTTGCTGGATCAAAAAGGCCGAGATCGTCATCGAGCTGTACGGGTGCTGAACGCGGAGGTGCCGTCCATTCGGTGCTAGATCGGAACCGTTCGTGGGAAGGATCGTGGGACGACGGTGATTTGAATCACGAAGTTGTACCACTACATAAACCGCGTTTCTTAACGCTTCTCGCTTAGCGATCTACATCACCATTATAGGTCTTCGTGTGCGTAGGAAATTTTTTGTTTCCCATGCAACGTTCCTCAACAGAACCACTAGTTTCAAGAAAAACGGAAAGGGCAAGAAGGATAACTCCAAGAAGAGTGGCAAAATTTTTGCCCCTCCGACGAACAAACCCAAGGCTGGACCCAAGCCGGAAACTGAGTGCTATCATTGCAAGGGGACTGGTCACTGGAAGCGGAACTGCCCCAAGTATCTAGCCGATAAGAAGGCGGCCAACGCCAAACAAGGTATATTTGATATACATTTTCTTGATGTGTACCTCACCAGCTCTCATAGTAGTGCCTAGGTATTTGATACCGGTTCTGTTGCTCACATCTACAACTCAAAACAGGAACTACGGAATAAATGAAGGCTGGCGAAGGATGAAGTGACGATGCGCATGGGAAATGGTTCCAAGGTTGATGCGATCGCCGTCGGCACGCTATTACTTTAGTTACCATCAGGATTAGTGATGAACCTAAATAATTGTTATTTAGTGCATTCGTTAAGATGAACATTATATCTGGATCTTGTTTGTTGCGAGACGGTTACTCACTTAAGTCAGATAATAATTGTTATTTGATTTATATGAGCAATATCTTTTATGGTCATGCACCCAATGTGAGGGTTTGTTCATATTGAATCTCGATAGTGATGATACACATATACATAACATTGAAGCCAAAAGATGTAGAGTTGCTAATGATAGCACCACTTTCTTGTGGCACTGCCGCTTAGGTCATATTAGTATAAAACGCATGAAGAAACTCCATGCTATTGGACTTTTGGAGTAACTTGATTTTGAATCACTTCACACATGTGAACCATGCCTCATGGGTAAGATGACTAAGACTCCGTTCTCCGGAACAATGGAGCGTGCAAGTGAATTGTTGGAGATCATACATATTGATGTGTGTAGAGTAATGAGCATAGAGGCACACAGTGGTTATCGTTTTTTCTCACCTTCACAGATGATTTGAGTAGATATGGTTACATTTACTTGATGAAACATAAGTCTGAAATGTTTGAAAAGTTCAAGCAATTTTAGAGTGAAGTTGAGAATCATCATAACAAGAAGATCAAATTCCTACAATCTGACCAAGGAGGAGAATAACTGAGTTATGAGTTTGGCACTCACTTAAGACAATATGGAATTGTTTCACAGTTTCCACCGCCTGGAACACCACAGCGTAATGGTGTGTCCGAACATCGTAATCGCACTTTATTAGATATGGTGCGTTCTATGATGCCTCTTACCGATTTGTCGTTATCGTTTTGGGGTTATCCATTAGAGATAGCTGCATTCACTTTAAATAGGGCACCATCAAAATCCTTCGACACGACACCATATGAGATGTGGTTTGGCAAGAAGCCAAAGTTGTCGTTTCTTAAAGTTTGGGGATGTGATGCTTATGTCAAAAAGCTTCAACCTGAAAAGCTGGAACCAAAAGCGGAAAAGTGCGTCTTCATAGGATACCCAAAAGAGATAGTTGGGTACACCTTTTATCTCAGATCCAAAGGCAAAGTGTTTCTCGCTAAAAACAGAGCATTTCTTGAGAAAGAGTTTCTCTCGAAAGAATTGAGTGGGAGGAAGATAGAACTTGATGAGGTTATGGAACCTTTACTTCAGCCTGAGAGTAGCGCAACACAGAAAGATGTTTCTTTGGAACCTACATCAGTTGAAGAGGAAACTAATGATGATGATCATGAAACTTCATATCCAGTTGCTACCGGACCTTGTAGGTCGACAAGGGCACGTGCTGCTCCTAAGTGGTACGGGAACCCTGTCTTATCAATCATGTTGTTAGACAATGATGAACCTACGAGCTATGGAGAAGCAATGGTGGGACCAAATTCCAACAAATGGTTAGAGGTCATGAAATTCGAGATAGGATCTATGTATGAAAACAAAATATGGACTTTGGAAGTATTACCTGAAGGGCGATAGGCCATTCAGAACAAATGGATCTTTAAGAAGAAGACGGGCGCGAACGGTAATGTCACCGTCTATAAAGCTCAACTTGTGGCAAAGGTTTTTTTAACAAGTTCAAGGAGTTGACTACGATGAGACTTTCTCACCTGTAGTGATGCTTAAGTTTGTCAGAATCATGTTAGAAATAGTTGCATTTTTCGATTATGAAATTTGGCAGATGGATGTCAAAATAGCGTTCCTTAACGGTTTCCTTAAGGAAGAGTTGTATATGATGCAACCAGAAGGTTTTGTCGATCCAAAGAATGCTGGCAAAGTATGCAAGCTCTAGCGATCCATTTATGGATTGGTGCAAGCATCTCGGAATTGGAATCAGCGCTTTGATGAGGTGATCAAGGCGTTCGGGTTTATACAAGTTTATGGAGAAGCTTGTATTTACAAGAAAGTGAGTGGGAGCTCTATAGCGTTTCTAATATTATATGTGGATGACATATTGCTGATTGGAAACAATATAGACCTTTTGGGAAGCGTAAAGGATTATTTGAATAAAAGTTTTTCAATGTAGGACCTAGGAGAAGCTGCTTACATATTAGGCATCAAGATCTATAGAGATAGATCAAGACGCTTAATAGGACTTTCACAAAGCACGTATCTCGATAAAGTTTTGAAGAAGTTCAAAATGGAACAATCCAAGAAAGGGTTCTTGCATGTGTTACAAGGTGTGAAGTTGAGTAAGAGTGTAAGACTCAATGCCCAGTAACTGCAGAAGATAGAGAAAAGATGAGTGTCGTCCGCTATGCTTCAGCGACAGGCTCTATCATGTATGCAATGCTGTGCACAAGACCTGATGTCAGCCTTACCATAAGTATGGCGGGAAGGTTTCGATTAACCCTGGAATGGAGCACTGGACAACGGTCAAGAATATTCATAAGTACGTGAAAAAGACTAAGGAAATGTTTCTCGTTTATGTAGGTGACAAAGAGCTCGTCGTAAAGGGTTACGTCAATGCAAGCTTTGACACTAATCTGGATGACTCTAAGTCGCAAATCGGATACATATTTATTCTTAATGGGTGTGTGGTAAGCTGGTGCAGTTCCAAGCAAAGCGTGGTAGCTGATTCTACATGCGAAACAGAGTACATAGCTGCCGCAGAGGCGGCTAAAGATGGTGTCTAGATGAAGCATTTCATGACAGATCTTGGAGTTGTTCCCATTGCACTGGGTCCAATGACTCTATTCTATGACGACAACACTAGTGCCATTGCTCTAGCCAAGGAACCAAGGTTTCACAAGAGGACCAAACACATAAAGCGACGCTTCAATTCCATCCGCGATTACATCAAGGAGGAGGACATAAATATTTGCAAAGCGCACACGGATCTGAATGTTGCAGACCCGTTGACTAAGGCTCTTCCACGAGGAAAACATGATCAACACCAGAACTGTATGGGTGTTAGATT
This sequence comes from Hordeum vulgare subsp. vulgare, assembly GCF_904849725.1. Classification (NCBI taxonomy): domain Eukaryota; kingdom Viridiplantae; phylum Streptophyta; class Magnoliopsida; order Poales; family Poaceae; genus Hordeum; species Hordeum vulgare. The sequence goes on from NC_058519.1 coordinate 623,335,400, forward strand.
CGTTACATTGTAAATCACATAGTGAGGTAAGCTAGATTATTGACTCTAGTGCAAGTGGGATACTGTTGGACATATGCCCTAGAGGCAATAATAAAATAGTTATTATTATATTTCCTTGTTCAAGATAATCGTTTATTATCCATGCTGGAATTGTATTGAATGGAAACTCCCATATATGTGTGGATACATAGACAACACACTATCCCTAGTAAGCCTCTAGTTAACTAGCTCGTTGATCAAAGATGCTCAAGGTTTCCTGGCCATAGACAATGGTTGTCACTTCATAATGGGATCATATCACTAGGATAATGGGATCGTGTCGTTTTATTGCTACTGTTTTTTTGCATGTCAAGTATATGTTCCTATGACCATGAGATCATGTAATTCACTGACACCGGAGAAATACATTGTGTGTATCAAACATCGCAAAGTTACTCGATGAATATAAAGGTACTCTACAGGTATCTCCGAAGGTGTCCTTTAAGTTAGCATGGATCAAGACTGGGATTTGTTACTTCGTATGACGGAGAGGTATCTCGGGGCCCACTCGGTAATACAACATCACAACAAGCCTTGCAAGCAACATGACCAGAGAGTTAGCCATGGGATTTTGTATTACGGAACGAGTAAAGAGACTTGCCGGTAACGAGATTCAAATAGGTATAGAGATACCGACGATCGAATCTCGGGCAAGTAACATATCAAAGGACAAAGGGAATGTTATACGGGATTAACTGAATCCTTGACATAGAGGTTCAACCGATAAAGATCTTCGTAGAATATGTAGGAGCCAATATGGACATCCAGGTCCCGCTATTGGTTATTGACCGGAGAGTGTCTCGGGTCATGTCTGCATAGTTCTCGAACCCGCAGGGTCTGCACACTTAAGGTTTGGTGACGTTTCGGTATAGCTGAATGATGTATGTTGGTAACAAATGTTGTTAGGAGCCCCGGATGAGATCCCGACGTCATGAGGTGTCCCGGAATGGTCTGGAGATGAAGATTGATATATATATATGAAGGGTACATTTGGCTTCTAGAAGGATTTCGGGTATTACCGGTAAAGTACCGGGAATGATGAATGGGTTCTGGGGTTCCACCGGAAGGGGCCGCCCACCTGGAGAGGGACCTAGCAGGCCCAAGGGTGGCGCACTAGCCCCTAGTGGGCTGGGCAGCCAACCCAAGTGGGCCTACTTAGGCCGAAGAGAGAAAGAGAGAAGAGGTGGGTCAAACCGACTAGGAGGAGGACTCCTCCTCCACCAAACCGATTTGAGGAGGACTCCTCCCCCTCCTTGTGCCGGCTGAACCCTAGGGCAAGTCCCTAGGGCGCCACCCCTCCCCTCCCTCCTATATATAGTGGAGGGTAGAGAGGCTTTTTGCACCACAAGCCAGGGCGTAGCTCACTCTCCCTCCACCACTTTGTGACACCCCGTAGGTTATTTCAGTATGGAACGACGAAGCGTTGCCGAAGTAACTCCACCATCACCGCCGTCACGCCGTCGTGCTGTTGGAGAATTCAGCTACCTCTTCGCCTCTCTTGCTGGATCAATAAGGCGGAGATCGTCATCGAGTTGTACGTGTGCTGAACGCGGAGGTGCCATCCGTTCGGTGCTAGATCGGGACAGAGTTCGTGGGACGGATTGCGATTTGGATCTAGACGTTCGACCGCATCAACCGCGTTTCTTAAGGCTTCCCGCTTAGCGATCTACAAGGGTATGTGGATACGATCTCTCCTCTCGTAGATAGTCATCACCATGGATAGATCTTGTGTGTGCGTAGGAATTTTTTTGTTTTCCATGCAATGTTCCCCAACAATATTGTCATCTCCTTGGACAACCTGCCTGACTTTTGCTCTAAATGCCCATTTCATCTCTTCTTCTCTAAGCAACAGTCGTAATTTGCACCCGTCCTCCCTCTTAGATGCCCATTCGGCCACATTTAGTAAGATGCATTCAGCCTTCACATCAAGATCATTTATGAGATTGAAAAGCCTATCTTTTTCCACCTTATATATTCCACTTTCATTTTTAGCCCATCCCCTTAGGAACAGTCGCAAATGCCTAATTTTATTTTGCGATCGCTTGACATTAGACCTCCCTCCTGTGTATGAAACCCATTCCCGGGCTATTAGGTCGATAAAGCCCTCTCTCTCGAACCATGCTAGTTCGAAAGAGAAAACGTTCTTCCTTTCCACATGGGTTGCATCCCTAGAGTAAAAAAGCGAAGGAGTGTGATCTGAAATGTCTCTATTGAAAGCTTGAACCATTACTAAGAAGAACTTATGTTCGCATTCAATATTGGTTAGAACTCGATTCAACTTTACTAAGGGTCATCCTCCCCGTAGTCGGGGAGCGCGGCTACGAACTCTACCTCGCCGCCCGCCTTCTCCATCTCTCCGCGGCTGTTGCCCTACCTTGACCTCACCATGAACGACGAGGACGATGGCTACAGCGGCCATATATAGTTTTTATATTATTTTATTTCAAGTTTAGTCTAAATGTGCAATCATGACTTTTGTGGATTTTTTAAGTTTATTTAATATATATCGTTCTTAATTATTTCGCAATGCCTTTAAAAAAAATTGAAGTACATAAATGTTCGCGATGTGGTGACGGTTGGGCGCACCGAGAGCAGACGATCAAAACTGGACACGGCCGCCATTTTGCCGACGCAAAGGGGACAAAACGGCTGTCCTTTTGCGCCGTCCGTTGGAGTTGCATGCTGCAGCCTGGTCAATCCCAAGGCCCCGATTGGATTGGCATTTTTCAGCGCCATACACCCATAAAAAATATACAGACCTATATCTATTGTTTTTTTAGATGAAAATTAACTAAAACCGATATAATACCCCTGTAAAATATATACATGTGTATAGAAATACACCGATGCCAAACAGGGCCCAAGGCAATCACCTTGGCTAATGGCTACTGTATCACACACCTCATTGAACCATGCTAGCTAAGGCAATGCTTAAACTTTTCTCTTCGAGCTGGATGTGAGGGGCTGCCCTTTGCGAGCCCCTCCCTACGTCTGGTCGTACATTTATGCTATGAAATATGCTAACTGCATAGCAACCTGGTCTGGTGTATATTGCTTTTACTTTACATTTCACCTAACAAACCTTGGCAACCATGAGTACTGTTATGTTTTGTAATGAAGCAACAATAAATGACTGAAAATGCGTAATACTTCATCTGCTTAAATGAACAGAATCAATTCCTTAGGTGCAAGCAGACAAGTTGCTAGGTTAGCATGGTTCTGAAGCTGAAAAGGCAACCTTGACAGGTGGATGCTTACATATATCGGCGTGCAAATGAAAACTGGGTGTGCAAAAACAAACATGAAAACTAGTCCAGAGCAAAAATCACAAGATCAATATGGCCTGCCTGCAACCCCGCAGTTGTGCTGATAAGAATTGACAAACACTTCCCACAAACACACAGAGTGACACTGTACATTTTTCACAGACAGTTCAACCTGGTTGACATAACTAGAACCTGTTAACTATGTAACTACCTTATATGTATCACTGTCATCCACATTTCTCAGTCTCCACACTTGCAGAGGGCAGTTGCATTGCCTGCCTAGAACGGCAGCAGCATGCCAGGCGGCCTTGCAGGGCCGCCATACAAAGGAACGAAAAGTTCCCCCAGCTGGTTTCTGCGGAAAGCAACATTAGCTGCCACAACTTGCGCAACAGCCACACACACAGCTCTAGGGGCGCTTGGGGCAAGCTGATATTGCAGCACCATCACACCAGGAAAGGGGGCAGGATAACCTGCAATCGCTTCGAAGTTATCGGGAAGCACCGTCCTGCGTCTGCAGCGGTACGTTCCCTTTACCTCGTACCTCATACAAACAATCTCACTGCTGTCCCTGCGTCTATGAGCTGCATGATTCTTTTTGATTCCCACAAACTTGTCCTCATGCATTGGGTCATGAACCAAAACCCCATTGTAGTAAGGCCATTTATCTTCTATAACTGTCATCAGACCAGCCCAGTCAGCCATCTGACCCAACTCTTCCTCATCAATGACCAGACCGTAGCAATCTTGGGTGAAACCTTGATCATCTAGGACAACACCGACAGGGTTTCTCCAGATCTGGGGATTCATCAGCATGGTTGTTGTTTCCTCATTGGAGAACCACACCTTATTCTGAAATGAGGAGGTAACAGATAGCCGAAGGTGGGCTCCGGTAGCATATCCGTGTAACTCGGCACCCAACAAATCAGTGTCATTATAAGCGTCAAGGTCTGCCATCCTGCAGTTCCACACAACGTAAACAAATATGAATAAAAATAAAAAAGCTCAGACTTGTATGCTTGCAGATGATCAGTGCAACTAAGATTTGTATACGAACTGAACTAATTAAACCATTATATGAAAACAGGAATCGGTGGGAAATAAGAGTGCGCTGATGCAATCTGAATTATGCAGGGACAGTGCACCACTGCTGTGATATATTGAGTAAAGTAACTTAGAACAAAGTGAACCATGAAAGAATACGAAGCCAATATGTCAAAAGCTGAGAAGCATCCTGAATGATTGTATCTAATCACTACAGTATGGTACTGATGTTCACACATTAAAGCATCTAACCTGGGATGCACTGTTCTATAGCATCGATGAAAATGAGTAGATAACTCCTTCAAATGCAACTTAAGAAAGGGTGGTTATTAAAGGCAATATTATATAACACACTAATGAATGGAATAAGAGAGACAAGTTTATATCTATGACATATAGAATCGTCTCCGGGGACCTACATAGTTGTGCCAAACCACACATGGACAACAAGAGAAGATGACAAACTGACAGAAAAAAGCACATGTTCAAGAATGCCCATCAATTATCTTGAGAAATCAGTGGGTAAATTTTCATCACGAATGTGGTCACGGTGGTAATTCTATGAGTACCAATATCTATATGAATAAATTACAACTATGAAATATTGTAACTAATCAGTGTTGATGCATGGAAACATGTTGGTGTGGACTTATCAGTTATCACAAACGATCGGAAAGACTAATCTCAGATTACAAAGGGCTAACTTGAATCAGGTTAAGTTACTAAATGAATTTAAGTAAAAAAAGGAAAACTCTTAACTCGAAAGAGCAAACAACAAATTTGAGCAAGATTAATAATGCTATCTTTGAAGTAACCTATCCTTGCAAGCCTCACAACCGCTCCTTATGGGCTGAAACACAATCCTCCCGCGCCATGAATAGAAAAAAGAATGAAAAATAAACAAGAAAAGAATGACATGGTTGCTCAAAAAGAAAAGAGCAATGCGGTAAAATCTAGCAGGGTATCCTCATTTCTGTAACCTCCATAACTTCCGCCAAGTAATATCAGATTATAGCACAGTCAGAGAATTCCGTGACAAAATAGGCAGAACTAGGTATCGTCACAATAGCACAATCTCGGTATTTACACGTGACCGTACTTTACTTTGCACTACACAAGTGCTTCTACGAAATATCAAAACGTTTGCACAAATAAATTGCAAAAAACAAGTGTTAAACAGTGTGTAGATTTATTTTTTGCACTGTAGGCTCTCATGAACATGTAAGAGGCTCTCACATCAACAATATTTTCAAATAGCAACTCTGCTCAACACGCAGAATTGGCTAACACCACAATTCAGACTCGCTGGTTACAATATGTTTTTGTTCAAGGAAGGATCACCAGTTTGCAATTTCAATTATAAACTATCACCAATTCTGGGAGAGCAAAAGCCCCCAACAAACCACCCACAACACCAACATTAAGTTTCATGAAACAAAACACAGATAATGTACTACAAACTTCGTAATAATCACTCAGGACCATACAATCCCACACACAAAAACAAATCGAGACATGAAAAGCACATGATAAAATTAAAGAGTGTGAATGACAACTACTCAACATCAGAACACTGAAAGTAACAAAGGAATACAATATAAGAGTGCACACATAAGTATCATACTCCCGTAATGCTGACGAAATCTGCATCGGAGAGAATGCTATCCAACGCATTGCGGAGGAGGCGCACGCCGTTGCCCACCTCCCGGTAGCACCGCGGCCTCCTACTACCCCTTCCGCCGAGCCGGTCAATTTCGAATCCCTCAACACCAGCAGCTCTCCACTGCCCCTCCACGACCTCACCGACCCCGCCATCAATCCCCTCCGGGCGCATGTACAAGTCGATTGCCTCTCCGAATCTACGCTACTAAACACCAACGTCGCCGCCGCTCTCAATTTTGAGCCATGGATTTAGGGGAAGTAGGAAATAGAGCATCCGCGGCTTCGTCAGCCATTATTGAGGAATGGGGAAAAATAAATTGGCACCACACCGAAAAAGCCAAACCGAACCCGTTCGCATCTCGTCGTCGAACTATAGCATCCAACGGCTGGAGAGCAGCCGCTCACAGAGCTGGATCGGGCGCGCTCGTAATATAGGGAAGGGCCGCAGTACACAGAAGAGGGAGGAGGTTTTGAGGGTACCTGAATCTGGTTGGCGCCGCAGCTACTGGACCAAGCTGATGCAATGACTCCCGACTCTCTCACCCTGATCGACACTCTGGAGTGGATGGGGAAGCGGAACCACCGGAGACCTCCAGGGACTTGAAGCGTGGGCCGCGGAATCACCACAGACGGGACTTGGAGGCGCCGCCACAGAAAATAGCCGCTGGACCAAGCCTGGTCAGTGCCTCGCCGAGGCCGAGACGCGAGCGGTGGAGATCGCCGTGCGGTGCGGAGGGGCGACGACGAGTGCTGACGCGCCGAAGCCGCAGAGGACGGGTGTCGCCGACGGCCCTGACTCCCGAGACGCGCGAGCGGTGGCGTGGGCGGCGCGAATCGGAGCTCCGCGCGCGGCGGAGGATGGGTGTCGCTGACGGCCCTGACTCCCGAGACGCGCGAGCGGTGGCGTGGGCAGCGCGAAACGGAGCCCCGCGCGCTGAACGTGTGGAGATCGACGTGCGGTGCCGGAGGGGCGACGGCGAGTGATGAGGCGCCGAAGCTGCGGAGGATGGGTGTCGCCAACGACCCTGACTCCTGAGACGCGCGAGCGATGGCGTGGGCGGCGCGAAACGGAGCTCCGCGAGCAGCGGAGGATGGGTGTCGCCGACGGCCCTGACTCCCGAGCAGAGCCGGTCTAAAGAATTTTTGGGCCCGGAGCGATGTAAACAATTTTTTCATACTAATTTTATTTATTAATTTTAATAATAGTGTACCATATTACAGTTGTAATAAATATATTTTTCTATTACTTAGTCATAGTTGTAATTATATTATTCATTGGTATGCAATTTAAATATATATTATTAAATAGTTTTATTTTATAAAATGGAAAATTATGATGTAAAAAATATTTATTGTTAAAATAATATTTCAGATTTATTTTCTATTATTACTTAAACAATGTACTGTATACACGTTTGCATATCTATATGTATGTGCATATTTTTTAAAATAATATTGAATATTATGGTAGAGATTTCTAATTTATATACACACTAACAAATATTTTAATAGAGGTTTCTAGTGTTTATTAGGTAAATTCATGGAAATTTCTAGGGCATAAAAATGTGGCCTGCAAGTTGGGTTCAGTAATAGAATTATGGAAAAACCAAAAATGTTGTTAATTGTATTTTTATGTATGATTCCATTACCTAACGTGCTTGTTCAGGTTCATTTGGTTGGATTTCGTGCAAATGAGATGGCTACACGTTTATCAAATTAAAAATTATGAATTAGTTTAAACATTAATATCTAGTCACATAATTTTAATTATAATACTAAGACATGCATAGTAAAGAGAGAATAGTGTATTTCAACTCAACTTCGTTAGTCGGCTAAATTTGCCTACGCCTGGTATAACATATTAGTATGTGATGTGAACTTACACTTTTACAAATTAAAGCTTTATTTTATTCATTTAATAATCTATAAAATATAACATATACTTATATTGTCTTTACTGATGGAGCGCGGGTTGAATAATAAAAATTATAGGGTCTTTTTTATAAAAATGTCAAGGTGGATTTTCCGACGAAAGAAATAGCCTCTTTATTATTAACTAGCAAAAGAGCCCGTGCGTTGCAACGGGAGAATGTAAGGCCTGAGAATCGGACTCGAAGGCATAGATATTCTAATGGTGCAGTATTATCGAACATGTCAAATATGTACCCTTAGGATCCTTGTGCATGTCAGATAGCATTACGGATTTTTGTTCACGTTTAACTCACTTTTCTTCTTCTTACTCCATCCATTATCTTTGTCTCCCTTGCTTGGGTATCTAGGAACATCAAAAATACAGTATAGCTTAGAATTTATCGAGATGCATTGAATCCTTTAACAAAGGACCACATCACTGTAATGAGAAAAATTCATGCAGTCAACCTTGTCATCTCATCTGCATTAACTAAAGTGTGAATCAAATCCTCTAGTTCAGTTGTAACCATAAAAGTAAAACAGAACTGTAACGGAGCAAAACTAAGACTCATTAACCGATGGAAGTTTACTCGGATTTCCTTTTTTGTGAAATCGTTGTTGGACTAACAAAATAGCAAACAATAGTAGCTAGCTTTCCCGAGAAAATATCAAAACCGCAATATGCACCAATTACCGAGGAGAAAATTGAAAATTTGCCACTTTTAATATATGGGTTCTTAAAATTGTCATTTTCAAGATTGGCTTCGCACATTTGGCACTCAACTCGTTGGCTCCTTGATTATCATGCCACTTTCCTCCTACTTTTGATTTTCATTTTCCTTTAACATTTATAAGCATTGGAAAAGACCAAACCAACCCTGATGCATATACACGTACTATCTAAATTTCAGTTGACACTTTGAAGCGGAGGACAGCGTACCGGCCACCTAGAATACCGGGTGATCTCGTCAATGCAGACTGCTTCACCGATCTCCTTGACGCAGAGTGTCGCAGATCGTCTAGAGTCTAGACGTCGCATGCCGCGGATATTCTCAGCGTCACGAGCAGGACGACGGGCTGTGCAGCTATGGCGCGCGTGGAGAGGGCGCGAGCAGCAAGCAGCCTAGTGGCGCCGGCGGGGGCTGCTTCAGTAGCCACTCTTATCGACATCCTCAAGTAGTTGTGTGCTGTTCTCCAATTCAGTGCTAGCTGAACTTCAGAGGAGACCAGAACCTGTAGCCGCGGGCTGGCTCGAGTGCCCGCGGTGGGCCTCATCGGCCATGTAGTAGGCTCTCCTCACGAGCTCCTCGCGGAAGATGGCGTGCCGCGACTGCGCGCCGGCGAGCACGGCGGCCGCGACCATGGGAGCGGCGGGGCCGGCTTCCTCGCGCCCCGCCACGGCGGCGGAGACCCGTCTCGCGGACGGCGGCCTTCGGCAGGGGCACGGGAGGGCTCCCCCTTGGTTGGAGGCGCGCGCGAAGGAGAGGGAGGGCGGGGTCCGGCACCGGGTCGCTTGCAGCTCGTCGGCGAAGGCCGGGGCGCCGCGGGGAAGGAGCTCGAGCGCGGCGAGGAGCTGCGGCGTCGAGAGGCGGTCATGGGGACGACACTTGACGGAGCAGGTGACCGCCGCTGGCATGGCTGGTGGTTGGCTTGGCGAGCTGGGGTTCGGCAAGGGGAGTTGGTGGAGATTGAAGAAAGAGGCCCCTGGACTGCGGGTTAGTTTGGATTAAATATAGGGTGGTTTGTGTAAAATGTAAAAAACGATTCGTTCTTTGACTTAAATCCGGACTGCGGGTTGATTTTAGAAAACGTCAAGGGCTTTTTTGTAAATGCTGTGATGGGTTTTTCGACGAAAGCAATATATATATAAATTAAAGTGGGGCACGCATGGAGTTGCCACCTGGTGAAGGTGTTGGTGTGACCAGCCCGCGCTCGCCGTGTGCCCCCTGGCCAATGGCCATGATACGAGCATGACAAGGCCAACGAGCGCGAGACCGCAACTACGAGTGTCCTGGAGATTTAGCAAAAAGCCACACCTGGTGAAGGTGTTGCAAGGGCGGGTCGTCGCAGCCGCGAGTGGTGTCGCCGCGTCGGCCATCGCTGTGTATGGTAAAGGATGGTGCTACGAGAAGACAGGGCCGAGGGTGATGGGCTATGGAGCGACCGGCCACGCGTGATGCTACAACTATGGGCAGGCAAAGCTGAACCAGCACCCGCCGCAGCTGGAGACGAGCGCCCACCGGCGCTGCAACCGACAAAACACCAATGCTGGAGCAAGGTGTTTTTTTTTTTTGAGAGAGAGAGACAGGAGCAACTGTGTCAAAATTTTGTGTTTTAACCTTTTGTACAAACAAAATACAATTTTGACCTACGTTTAAAAATAATTTTAAATCTCATCTCTTTACGTGACGCCAACGTCTGGGTTGCATTGAAGACGCCAAGGACCATGACGTCTGGTTGGGCCCCCTCGATCCGCCCCGCCGTTGACCAGATGATGTGGCGAAGGGGCCAGACGCCAGGGGTCACGGCGTCTGGTCCCCATACCCAAACGCCAGGCACCCTGGCGTCTGGCTCGGGTAACTTACACAACCCACGGTAGAGTGGGTGGGACCCACCCCACTCACTCTCCCCAATCCAGCTCGAGTTTTTCCCCTCTACTCTCATTTCCCCCTCTCTCCAAACCTCAACCCCCCCCTCAAATCCTCTTCAAAAGGTTGTTTCCTTTGGTGGATCTTTCCATCACCTTGTTGCTTGTGGTAATCTCCTTTGATTCATCTAATTTGTTTTTTGCTTAAATCTTGTTATTTTTGCACAGATTTCTGAAATGTTGGAGAAACCCTAGCTCATGCCTTTTGCCACTATTTTGGTGTCTTTTAGGGTTAGCTTGTGGTAATTTGGATGAGCTTGTTGTAGCTATAAATATTAGCTTCGCAAGTAGAAAGTTTTTAATTTAGGGTTAATTAGTGTTTAGGGTAATGTCATTAGTGTATCTTAAGTAATGTCATTAGTGCATCTTAAGTAGTCTAGAGAAACCACAATTGTCATTGATGTGTTTAATTCATTCATGGTGTCTTTAGATGGGGAGACTTGTTAATGTTCATTATATGGACAAGGAGGCATTCTTGACTAACAATGCCGACGCCGATGAGGAATCAATTGTTTTCGATACAAGTCCTAGCTATGATGACCTTGTTGCAAAAGTGAGACATGTCTTAGAGTGGATGGACCCCAATGATGGTGTTAAGTTAATAGGAAGGTATGATGTTGGAGTTGGAGTCAAATCTTGCTTGAAAAGGATGAAATCACCTCTGACTTGCATTGGGACGTGTATAAGGAACAAGTTGAAAAATCAGATGACAAGTCAATTGAATTGTTTGCCACGAAGGTTGAACCACCTCGGGCTGAAATTGACTTGAACCGGCTTGTCTCTTCCCCAATGACCGAGAGGACAAGTGTGCCTTCTGTTGAGCAAAGGATTATGATTGGTGCCTCCAATGCTTATAGCCAACCAGAAAGTGAGGTTGAATTTCATGCCCCTAATGCTATTCGCCCACCAGCAACAAGCCAAGCAAATGAAGTTGATGTGGTTGCTAGTGAGGAAGTAATTCTAAAGGATGGTGATGGTGATTGTGATTTCGATGAGGTAGAGGAAGGGTTTCATGGTATTGAGATTGGTGAATTGGATGCATACATAGCACAAAAGGAGATGGATCATGAGTTACCTTTTAGGCGTCTATATGGGTATGACTCAGATGACGAAGGTCCTCAGGAAGAATTGGACGAGGATGGATTCACGAAGGAGGAAAACCAAATTCACTTTGAGTTGACCGGCTTGGAAAAAAGAACTCACTTCTTTCGAGATCTCAGCCTTGCCCATAAATTCGTAGTTGATGGTGGCATGAGGAAGACGACGATTGAGCCAACACCTTGCCCTGATCCAGGTGAACCAAGGGATGAGAATGAGGACGAGAATGCTTATTTGAAGAAAGGATTGAAGTTCTCCTCTTTGCGTGCCATGAAGGTTTGGTTGTCTGACTATGCCATTCGTAACCACATGCCATTTTATGTTGAGCAGTCCGACATAAATTTGCGGTTCACTGTGAAGTGTGTGAAAGCAGATGAAGGATGCATTTGGAAGGTTCGTGCCAGAAAGTTAGAAGAAACCGAAGAATGGGTGTTAAGAAGTTGTGTTCCCACTCATTTATGAAAACGACCAAAGAAACATGATCGTAAGACACACGGTTAGCTCACATCTGAGTACCTGGGATACAAATTTATGGGAGACATAGCTGTTGATCCCACTGTCAAAGTGAGATTTCTCATGAGGACGGCGAAAAAACTGTTTGGTTATGTAGTCAAGTATGGGAAGGCATGGAGGGCGAAGGCAAATGCTATTCGGATGTTGTATGGTGGTTATGAAGAAGCATACAACTGTCTCCCCAGATTGTTGGGAGCGATTGCACGTAGGAACCCGGGCATGTATCATGTCGTCGAAGATAAGCACGGAGTGTTCCACCGTGCTTTCTGGTGTTATGGACAATGTGTGCAAGCATTTAAGCATTGTCGTCCGGTCTTGTCTGTAGATGGCACCTTCTTGACCGGCAGATACAAGGGCACACTAATGGTATCAATGGCCCACTCGTCGAACGACAATGTGTTGCCAGTTGAATTTGCTTTGGTGCCTTCCGAGCACCAAGACAATTGGGAGTGGTTCATGGGTCATGTGAGGCACAAGGTGATTGTTGATAGGGAGGTATGCATCATATCGGATTGACACCATGGCATACTCAAGGCAGTGGACATTGTTATTCCAGGCTGTCCAAAGTTTCACCACAGATGGTGCATGAGGCATTTTGTGGCCAACTTTTACCGGGCATGTAAGAGCAAGGAGTTCAGTAAAGACCTTACCCATGCATTTGTGGCCTTCACCACCCAAGCTTTTGATGCTCGGTACAACAAACTCTTTGCAGCGGTGAACGCCGGGGGGAAAGAATTCTTAACCAGGAATTTCAGCGAGAAGCACAAGTGGGCACGTGCTCATGATGATGGAGGAAGGCGGTATGGCGACATGACGAGCAACTTGGTTGAATGTTTCAACGACGTGCTTGCTACCTCTTGAGCTTGCGTTGGTTTTTCCCTTGAATACCAAGAGAACTAGATTGATAATTCTTGCAATGGGAGAAGTGCTTAGTTTTGGGTTCAATCTTGCGGTGTCCTCACCCAGCAACATAGTAGGGGTAGAGAGACACGTATTGTATTGTTGCCATCGAGGATAAAAAGATGGGGTTTTCATCATATTGCTTGAGTTTATCCCTCTACATCATGTCATCTTACTTAATGTGTTACACTATTCTTCATGAATTTAATACTCTAGATGCACGCAGGAGTCGGTCGATGTGTGGAGTAATAGTAGTAGATGCAGAATCATTTCGGTCTACTTGACACGGACGTGATGCCTATATGCATAATCATTGCCTTAGGTATCTTCATAATTATTTTCTTTTCTATCAATTGTTCGACAGTAATTTGTTCACCCACCGTATTATTTTCCATTATGAGAGAAGCCTCTAGTGAAACCTATGGCCCCCGGGTCTATTTTCCATATTATATTTTCAGATCTATAAACCAAAAATACTTTGCTGCAATTTATTTATTTTTGTTTCCGCAATCCTTTATATCTATCTCTATTAGATCTCATCCTTGCAAATAACTCTGCAGGGATTGACAACCCCTTTATAGCGTTGCGTGCCAGTGTTTGATTGTTCGTGTTAGTACTACTATTGGGGCCTTGCTTGTTCCTCCTACTGGATTGATACCTTGGTTCTCAACAAACTGAGGGAAATACTTATCTACGTCGTTGCATCACCCTTTCCTTTTTAAGGGAAAACTAATGCAAGCTCAAGAGTTAGCAAGCACTTAAGAAGAAATCGGTCGATATATATCACCAAAGTTGTTGTTCTAGTAGTGGCTATCTACGTGCTCACCTCCGCTCGATGACTCTGGTTCGATACCTTTTTTTGAGGGATGAATAATTGCTTTATTCATTAAAGTCTACATGGAGTGGGATACATCTTTGATCATGGGACACACTAAACTAGACGTGGCGGCCCGGACCTCTAGAAAGTGCAAATTTGGCTAAACTATACGCATCTAAATTAACATATCGGCGTTCATAGGAAAACAAGCAATGAGAAGTTACATCTTTTAGATTTATCTCATCGATGATTGCACTATATCTTCCTCTTGCTCTTCTATTGATGTCTGGAACTACCTGTTGGCAATTAGACACTACACTGATGTTACTTATGTTTGGATATTCAGCAAGGGAAAGGGCTTCACGGCACGCCAAAGCTTTTAGTGTTACCGGATCGAGCATCCCTTCGACGACCAATGCCGAGCTACCCAAGAAGTTACAACCTTCATTCTACATACTGCAGCAGCAGCGCCTCCTCTCCCTGACAGAACTCCAGCGTTGACATGGATCTTGCAGAAACCTGGGGGTGGCCGCTTCGGCTTTGCAGTCACTCCCCGAGTGGCAGCAACATCGTGGCTCGTATGGAGAGGAGTCTGCCGAATGATGCCTAGATAATCAATGAATCTCTGAACAAACATGTGTGTAACTTGGGGACTCTGGAAGATTCCCTCATGGATGGCCTTTCGTCGGGCATGCCATATGGACCAGAGAGTAACGGCCATGATCACAAAATTCTCTTGTGACATCATCTTCATCAGCGTGAACAACCACTAATTGGCGTTTGGCTCTGTCATATCTATCATTTTATGTGTTCGCTCCTCATTGGATAACGCCCGCACATTCCTTGACGTTGAGCACTCTAGGAGTGAATGTCGCCATGAATCTTAGACTCCACATAAGCCACATTAGTTGGAATCAGCCATGTGTCGATGCGCTCGAACGTCATTTGTAGGCAGGGAGTGTTTGAAAAGTCTCCAAAGGAACATACGCACCTTGCCCGACACTTCAGTTTTCCATAGCGACTTCCATGCTCCCTCTTCTGCCCTTGAGCTGGACGGTCTGGTAGCACCTTCCCAACCATTCCTCCCTACGCTGTCTTGTAGCAACCAACATATTGTAAGCTGATTTGACTGAGAAAATGCCACGTTTATCGTAATGCCTGGTAGGCGCCTTTCACTAGTGGAAAACGGGCCTTTGGCCTGAACCCTTTAGTCCCGGCTTGCCTTTGGGCCGGGACTAAAGGCCCGGCCACGTCGCCCCAATTCTCAATGCCTCCCTCGAGGCTTTAGTCCCGGCCCGTAAGGAGCCTTTAGTCCTGGTTCGTGTCGCAAACCGGGACTAAAGGGCTACGCGGTGGGCAGCCCGCATGTGCGCCATCTTTAGTCTCGGTTTGTGTCTCAAACCGGGACTAAAGTCCTCTGCCTATATATAGCACAGCCCCCCTCTCCCCTCTTCCTTGCATTTTTCTTGGATGGAGGATTGTGGGTGGGTGCTTGCTCTCCACTTTTTTTTGATGCACTAGAGGTGTTTGTTGAAATGTGTGTTAGAGCGATGCCGCTTCGGTTCACCGAACACAACTACGATATGAGATGCCTGAGCCACGCTTAAACCTCTTCCTCTTTATTTCTACTTATTCTAAAAGGTTAGCAACTATATTTCCTCGTTTAGACCGTGCGGTACTAATTTTTAGGATCGTGATTGTATTTGATATACTGTCGTATAACACAGATGAGCCATCCATGGATGTACGGTGATCGACGCACAGCCGCTTACAGAGAAGGCGTGCATTCTTTTCGAGATGCAGCCGATGCGAACAAGCATGGTGGAGGCTATATGTTTTGTCCATGTGTTGAATGTCGGAATGAGAAGGATTACACTTCCTCAAGAGTCATTCAGAGCCACCTGCTTCGGTCCGGTTTTATGTCGGGCTATAATGTTTGGACCAAGCACGGAGAAAGAGGGGTTATGATGGAAGACGACGATGAAGAAGAAGAGAACGGTGATGACAACTACCGATCTATGTTCCCTGAGTATGCTGATACCGCAATGGAAGACAATGAAGAAGAAGATCAGGATGAAGAACGGGAACCAGATGAGCCCGCTGATGATCTTGGCCGGGTCACTTCTGATGCACGGCGAGGTTGCGACACGGAAAATGAGAGGTTGCAGTTCGAGCAGATGTTACAGGACCACAAAAAATTGTTGTACCCAACTTGTGAAGATGGCCAGAAGAAGGTGGGTAGCACACTGGAATTGCTGAAGTGGAAGGCAGAGACCGGTGTGACTGAATCGTCATTCGAAAAGTTGCTGGTACTGATGAAGAAGATGCTTCCAAGAAAGAACGAATTGCCCGCCAGCACGTACGAAGCAAAGAAGCTTGTCTGCCCTCTAGGATTAGAAGTGCAGAAGATACATGCATGCCCTAATGACTGCATCCTCTACCGCGGTGAGAAGCACGAGAATATGGATAAATGCCCGGTATGCACTGCATTGCGGTATAAGATCAGAAAAGATGACCCTGGTGATATTGAGGGCGAGCCACCCAGGAAAAGGGTTCCTGCCAAGGTGATGTGGTATGCTCCTATAATACCACGGTTGAAATGTCTGTTCAGAAATAAAGATCATGCGAAGTTGTTGCGATGGCACATGGAAGATCGTATGAAAGACGATAAGTTGAGGCACACCGCTGATGGTCGGCAGTGGAGAAAAATCGAGAGAGAGTTCCCGAGATTTGCAGCTGACGCAAGGAACTTATGGTTAGGTCTGAGTACAGATGGCATGAATCCTTTTGGGGAGCAGAGTTGCAGTCACAACACCTGTCCCATTACTCTATATATCTACAACCTTCCTCCTTGGTTGTGCATGAAGCGGAAGTTCATTATGATGCCAATGCTTATACAAGGTCCAAAGCAACCCAGCAACGATATTGATGTGTACCTAAGGCCATTAGTTGATGAACTTTTACAGCTGTGGGCCGAACCAGGTGTACGTGTGTGGGACGAGCACAAACAAGAGGAATTTGACCTTCGAGCGTTGCTTTTCGTAACCATCAATGATTGGCCTGCTCTTAGTAACATTTCAGGACAGTCAAACAAGGGATACAATGCATGCACGCACTGTTTGAATCAGACAGAAAGTATATATCTCGACAACTGTAGGAAGAATGTGTATCCGTACAATCGTCGTTTTCTTCCGCCCAAGCATCCCTTAAAGAAAAAAGGCAAGCATTTCAATGGCAAGGCAGAACCTCGGGGGAAGCCTGTCATCCGTACTGGTGCTGAAGTATTTGATATGGTCAAAGATTTAAAAGTAATCTTTGGAAAGGGTCCTGGCAGCCAACCTGTTCCTAACGGCCCTGATAAGCGCGTACCCATGTGGAAGAAAAAATCTATATTTTGGGAGCTACCCTACTGGGAAGTCCATGAGGTCCGCTCGGCAATCGACGTGATGCACCTGACGAAGAATCTCTGAGTGAATATTCTAGGCTTCCTGGGCTTGTATGGGAAGTCAAAAGATACACCGGAAGCACGGGAGGACCAGGAACGTCATAAAGGAAGAGATGGCATGCATCCAGGGCAGTTTCAAGGGCGTGCCAGCTACGCTCTTACTAAGGAAGAGAAGGAAATCTTCTTTGAAGTCCTTTTCAGTATCAAGGTCCCGACTGGCTTCTCGTCGAATATAAAGGGAATCGTAAATATGAAAGACAAAAAATTCCAAAACCTAAAGTCTCATGACTGCCACGTGCTTATGACGCAATTGCTTCCGGCTCCATTGAGGGTAATTCTACCGGAAAATGCTCGCCTGGCAATTGTGAAGGTATGTGCATTCCTCAATGCAATTTCTCAAAAGGTAATCAATCGAGAAAGTCTATCAGGGTTACAGATTGATGTGGTCCAATGTCTGGTCATCTTTGAGTTGTTGTTCCCGCCATCCTTCTTCAATATAATGACACACCTCCTAGTTCACCTAGTCGAAGAGATTAGAATTCTCGGTCCTGTGTTTCTACACAATATGTTCCCCTTCGAGAGGTTCATGGGAGTCTTAAAGAAATATGTTCGTAACCGTGCTAGGCTAGAAGGAAGCATCTCCAAGGGCTATGGAACAGAGGAGGTCATTGAGTTTTGTGTGGACTTTCTTCCTGACCTTAAGCCGATTGGTGTTCCTGAATCTCGGTATGAGGGTAGGCTGACAGGAAAAGGCACACTAGGAAGGAAAGCAAAAGTATGTATGGACGGGCATTCTTTCTCTCAAGCACACTACACAGTTCTACACAATTCCACAGTGGTGGCTCCGTATATCGTGAGACACAAGAATATTCTACGCTCCGAAAACCCGGGGAAGGCTGACTCTTGGATTAAAGGGGAACACGAGCAGACTTTCGGCAGTTGGTTGCAGACACATCTCATGAATGACGACACCGTTGGAGATGAGCTGTATTGTTTGGCCAGGCCACCATCTTCGACTATATGTACTTTCCAAGGGTATGAGATAAATGGGAATACATTTTACACGGTTGCCCAAGATAAAAAGAGCACCAACCAAAATAGTGGTGTCCGCTTTGATGCAACAGACGAGAATGGGCACTGTTTGGAAACATATTACGGGTACATAGAGGAGATATGGGAACTTGACTATGGACCTACTTTTAAGATCCCTTTATTTTGGTGCAAATGGGTGAAGCTGACAGGAGGCGGGGTAGTTGTAGACCAAAAGTACGGCATGACAACAGTGGATCTCAACAATCTTGCGTACATGGACGAACCATTTGTCCTAGCCAATGATGTCGCTCAGGTTTTCTATGTGAAGGACATGTCTACATTAACGAGAAAAAGAAATCAACAAAAGAAGATATCGTCCGATGAGCCAAAACGCCACATAGTTCTTTCAGGAAAAAGAAACATCGTGGGAGTAGATGACAAGACAGACATGTCAGAAGATTATAATAAGTTTCATGAAATTCCGCCCTTCAAAGTGAAAACTGACCCAAGCATCCTACTGAATGATGAAGATTCTCCATGGCTACGACCCAGAAGAAAACAGAAATAATAGATGGAATATTGGTGCAATAATGTAATATTGTATTAAGCCTTTTATGTAATGCATGTATGGAATGTACTAAATTTCAAACACTTTTCATTTTCATAGTATCCATGTAAGAGATGAGTTCTCGTTCGAAACCCTGATACTTCGAGAGAGATTGTCCGTTTTGTACACGAAGTGCATCTAGTTTTTGTCATAGCCCTATCAACTTTTTAACACATGCTATGTGGGTGAAATTATGATAGCATGCCAACTTTCAACATTTTTAGAGTTCATTTGTAGTGCTTTTCAATTTCAGGGTGAACTAGCTCAAAAAAATAAGTAAATGCACGAAATATACAAAATGAAGTCAGAAATTGTTGAAATTTTGTGATGTGCCTTTGAATGGTGCATTTTGCACACACAAAAAGTATGGAGTTCAAATAAGTTCAAAAAAATGAAATCCCTTTGTAAGAGATGAGTTCTCGTTCGAAACCCTGATACTTCGAGAGAGATTGTCCGTTTTGTACACGAAGTGCATTTAGTTTTTGTCGTAGCCATCTCAACTTTTTAACACATGCTATGTGGGTGAAATGATGATAGCATGCCAACTTTCAAAATTTTCAGAGTTCATTTGTAGTGCTTTTCAATTTCAGGGTCAACTAGCTCAAAAAAAAAAGTAAATGCACGAAATATACCAAATGAAGTCAGAAATTGTTGAAATTTTATGATGTGCCTTTGAATGGTGCATTTTGAACACACAAAAAGTATGGAGTTCAAATAAGTTGAAAAAAATGAAATCCCTTTGTAAGAGATGAGTTCTCGTTTGAAACCGTGATACTTCGAGAGAGATTGTCCGTTTTGTACACGAAGTGCATTCAGTTTTTGTGGTAGCCCTCTCAACTTTTTAACACATGCTATGTGGGTGAAATGATGATAGCATGCCAACTTTCAACATTTTCAGAGTTCATTTGTAGTGCTTTTCAATTTCAGGGTGAACTAGCTCAAAAAAATAAGTAAATGCACGAAATATACCAAATGAAGTCAGAAATTGTTGAAATTTTGTGATGTGCCTTTGAATGGTGCATTTTTCACACAAAAAAGGTATGGAGTTCAAATAAGTTCAAAAAAATGAAATCTCTTTGTAAGAGATGAGTTCTCCTTCGAAACCCTGATACTTCGAGAGAGATTGTCCGTTTTGTACACGAAGTGCATCCAGTTTTTGTCATAGCCCTCTCAACTTTTTAACACATGCTATGTGGGTGAAATGATGATAGCATGCCAACTTTCAACATTTTCAGAGTTCATTTGTAGTGCTTTTCAATTTCAGGGTCAACTAGCTCAAAAAATCATTGCAGAACATATGACCAAATTAATACAAGTTCATCATCACATTAAAGCCAAAGAATAGTAGTGATCAAATGTTATTATTGCAAAAAATAAATACATAAAGTTTTCTCATAAAATAACATACAACTATGTAAAACATTTAAATGCAACAACAAACGCGATCAAAATCGCAACTAAGGTAACAATTGACACAACAGCATAATGATACCAAGTCCCTTTATCAATGGCATATTTTCTAATATTCCTAATCTTCAAGCGCATTTCATCCATCTTCAAGCGCATTGCATCCATCTTCAACCGCATCGCATCGATCTTCATGTTGCGATCATCGATGACATCGGCGACATGCAACTCCAGTTCCATATTCTTATCCTCAATTATTTTCAATTCTTTCTTCGAGTATTTGTTTTCTTTTCCAACCAAATTTAACTTCTCGACAAGAATTTTTATGTGGGTTGGAATTTCCGGTTCACATACCTCCTAGATTAAAAAAATATATGTCAAGTTGGTCGTCATAATTGTCATAAACACTAAATAAAACAAATAGTTATAAAAGATAATATATACCACATCCGAATCATAGACAGGACGAGGACCGACGGAGGCGGATACCAAAACCATCGCACTATATAATAACAAAAAATAATGAAAGTGAGTAATTTATACAAGTATGTATCTAAATCATACAAGTAAGATTTTTTTTCTTTTAAAAAATAAGATAAGAACAAGAGGCTCACCACGGTGGTGCTCGCGACGAGATCGGCACGGGGCGATCGACAATGGTGAGGACGGGCACGGGACAACACCCTACGCATGTGCAGACTCTAAGAAGTTAATTTGAGCATTTGAAATGAGCTACACTAGCAGTGACAAATGAAAGGATGAAGTAGCTAACCTTTTAAAACACTTGTGCAGTTGGTGCACGGCCAAACCTAGACAAATATTAAGGAAAATGGAGCTTGGAGGTCGAGCTTGGAGATGAGAAAGCTTAAGTAGAGTGGCTCGGGCATTTCATCGAACACGTCATGTGCATGAACTAGAGTGGCAAGAGCATGGCATGGTCACACTTCAACAACCAAAAACACAGGGGATATGGTGGGCAGGGGCGAGGGTTTATATAGGCAACACTTTAGTCCCGGTTCTTTCCACGCCCCGGGACTAAAGGCCCCTGCTTCTCGCCTTCTGGTCTGCCGAAAAAGGGCCTTTAGTCCCGGGTCGTGGCTCCAGCCGGGACTAAAGGGGTGTCTTTAGTCCCGGATCGAGCCACGCCCCGGGACTAAAGGTCCTTTTTCGGCAGACCAGAAGGCGGGAAGCAAGGGCCTTTAGTCCCGGGTCGTGGCTCCACCCGGACTAAAGGGGTCTTTAGTCCCGGATCGAGCCCTGAACCGGGACTAAAGATCCACCTGTATAAGCGAGAGTTAGAAAATTTCGAACCCAAATCGTCCATTTCTCTTCTTCTTCCTCTCGTTTTCCTGCTCGGCGCGGCAAGCGACGAACTCAACGACGCCGTCAGGCTGCCCGCCGTCCTGCTCGCCGTCGCCTGCCGTCCTGCTCGCCGTCGCCGTCGTCCTCCTCGCCGCGCGCCGCCCTCCTCGCCGCGCGCCGTCCTGTCCTCCTCGCCGCGCGCCGCCGTCCTCCTCGCCGCGCGCCGTCGACACCTCCGGCCGGTAAGGCCCACGCCCCCTCTTCCCCAACACTCCGGCCAGCACAAGCAAAGAAGAAAAAGGAGAAGAAAGGAAGAAAAAGGAGAAGAAAAGAAGAAAAAAGAGAAGAAAAGAAGAAAAAGGAGAAGAAAGGAAGAAAAAGGAGAAGAAAAGAAGAAAAAGGAGAAGAAAGGAAGAAAAATAGAAGAAAGGAAGAAAAAGGAGAAGAAAGGAAGAAAAAGGAGAAATATTTTTGTCATCTAATTTCGCTATTGTATAGTGTATATGCTTAAGTGTTAATAGTGTTTCTTAGATTATTGCTTAATTTTGCTATTGTATATGCTTAAGTGTTAATAGTTTAATTTTTCTATTGTATATGCTTAAGTGTTAATAGTTTATTTTTAGCAAAAAAATTAATAGAATTAGTTTAATTTTGTATTGTATATGCTTAAGTGTCCGGGACTGGGCTCCGCCCGGCTGGTATTTTAGAGTTTAGGTTCTAGCCAAGACCCGGGACTAAAGGTCCTCCTATATAAAACGAGCCTTCGAAGTTTCCAACCCCTCTTATATAGTTTGTTAGTTTATTAGTTAATCAAATGTCCGTTTTTTTGCAGAACTATGGATCCACATATCAGGAACCTCGAAGAGGAAGAACTTCTCGAAGATATAATCAAAGACGGCCCCGACGTTGAACCAGCTGAATCTCCGACGTCATATCTAAACGACTCCGGATATGGAATGGAGGTCGAGCGACACGAAGATGAAGCCGATGGGGCAGGAGATAGGTCCAATGACGGAGAAGGTGATAGCTCCACCGATGGAGAAGCCGGTGGAGAAGCCGGTGAAGAAATAATAAAGTCCGGCGAGGTATACATATGAAGTTCGACAATCACTTGTAATATGTGAAAAATATTGGAGATAGCTCTATATTGTATACATATACATTCATTTGACGAATGTTTCTCCCTCTTAGGCCTCCACATCGAGCAAATCTATGAAACGAGGCCCGACTAGAAAGTTGGATGCACGGACGCATTACACCTTTGAGGTGATAATGCCTACGGGCGAACCCAAGCTTCCTAAGAATGCTACTGACACATTCAAGAAGCAATGCGGAGTTCTCGTTAGGGATCACGTCCCGATCAGCGTGCGGGAGTGGAACAAGCACAAAGGGGCAGCCGATAGTGACTATGTCGCGGAAAGGTACAAAGATAATCTTTGGAATGATCTCATGTCACATTTCAACCTGCCAGAATGTGAGAATGAAGACGCCGCAGACAAACTGAGGGCCAAAGTCAAGCAGTGGACTCTAAAGAAGATGGCCGAACTATTCCGTAGCTGGAAGAAGAAGCTATGGAAAAACTATTTGAAGATAAAGAAAGTGCCAGTATTCGAGGGGTATCTAGCCAAGCAGGCGAATCACTGGAAGGAATTTCAAGAGTACAAGGAGTCAGAACATGCCCAGGCATTATCAGAAAAGAACAAGATAAATGCCGACAAGAAGAAATATCACCACAAGCTGGGGCCAGGGGGCTATGAGACTGCCATCCCAAAGTGGGAAAAGAAAGAGCAAGATCTGATAGATAAAGGCATCATACCTGAACCACTCCGTGATGAGTGGGAATTGAGAGCAAGAAATTGGTTCCTTGCGCATGGTGGGTCGTACGACGAAAAAACAGGGGACCTCATCTGCAATGACAATCTTAGGATACCCAGGGAGAATTGGAAAAGGATAGTGAAAGAAATTAAGGAGGGACAAAGAAAGTTCACTGCAGATAGAGATAAAGATTTGCTCACACTGGTCCTCGGCAATGACGAACATGGAGGACGAACGCGAGGCTTCGGTCCATCTTACCCGTGGTGGCTTGGGTTTGCCAGAGACCAAGACACTTACAGAAGCCGAGAGAGAGCAAAGAAGCGGCAGCAGGATGAGGAGAATGACAAGTTCAACCAGTTTCTTGCCAGGATTAACGAGCAACAGAAGCAGATTGATGAGCTTAGATGAGTACCACGCCAGGAAGATCATGCACTTGATATTACCGGCGCCCCATCTAAGCGAAAAAGCAGCGTGGCTGAATCTGAGGCCCCGCCCGACGATGAACGAAGAATGATAGAGGGCGGTCCCGGTACCCCGTGGATGGAATCAAGGAGTCAACATCATGTGAACTCTATCAGAAATTCAAGAACATATCCATGAAGGTGGCCGTCGGACAAGCTTTACCTTCTGGCCCTGATGCACGCTGGCATGGCCGTGAGATTCCAGCTGGCTTTGCTAAAGTCTGGGTGGATGAAATCATGATGGGGTTTAATGGCCACCAAGAACGCTCCGCCGACGATTCCAAAGCCACAGAGCACCCCAAAGCGCAAACGGTCGCCCCTCCCAAAGGTACGTCATGCTAATCTTCCTATCAGACCTTATGACTTACACCATAAGCCTGATGACTATACATGCACATTGCAGAAGGAAGTGAAAGAGAGCAGATCACGTGCAAGTGCAAGTGGGAGCAAATCAAGTTCAACTACAAGAAAGAAAAAATCAGACGTTCCTCAGCTTGGACAACAGGCCAAACAGTCGATCCCACCCCTCAAGGTGTTAACCGAGAATGTTCCCCCTCCGGTGCAGGGGCTAGCTTTAGAAAGAGCAAAGGAGTTGGCGACTGCATGTGGTGTCTCGGTTGAAGAATTGCTGTCTTCCCAAGACGACAAGATACCCAAGGCTGTGGTAGCCCCTAAGCCACAATTTGTGATGGGTGAGCCTTTGGTCAGCAAAGATGATCTCCCAACAAATATGTGTTACTTGCATCAATGGTACTTAAGTGAATCAAAGAATGGGAGAACGATGATCGTGTTGAGTGTCCCACAAGAGTACTACGGCCGCCCCGAACAAATCCATATCGACTTTGATGAACTCTTCCAGATGTACAATGGCGACGCCCTCGACAAATCGCTTATGAGTTGCTATTGTCTGTAAGTTTTTCAATTCGTTGTCTACATATAACTTGTTTAGTTATTTCAATTCATTGTCTATATATAACTTGTACTCTATTATGCAGAATGAAGATTCTGGATTGTAAAAGTAAGAGCATCCTAAATATTGGGTTTATTGACCCAGATAAAATACATATAGCGACGCTAACTAATTATCCCAAGGAGACGGAGGAAAACCTTCTAAGGTTTCTAACAGATCAAAATTTCTGTGACCACATACTGTTTCCATACAACTTCAGGTGAGAGTCTTTACTCTGTTGTGTCCATTCACTTATAAGTGTAATTGATAAGTTACTGACATATATATATATATATATATATATATATATATATATATATATATATATATATATATATATATATATATATATGTATATATGTATACATGTGCATTCTGTTGAATATTCAAATTGATAAGGGAAGAGTTGATGCCTTCGACCAATTATCGAGACCCTTGGAACAGTTCCAAAGCCTGCATGACATGCTCCAAGGGTAATTTCAATCATTCTTGCGCTCTATCGGTCCTTTCGATGATTTTATGATATATCAATTAATGAAAAACTTAGCAAATCATTATCCTTGTCAGGCAGGGTTTGGAAGCGGTTCAAGTGCGTGACTCCCGGTATCGAGCATGAGAAGTTGACCTTTAGAGCGGCTCAGGTAAGTAGTAGTATGATATACTTCTATTTTCAATACATTTATGATGCTGGATTATTATTTTAATTATATATATTCTATTCTCGTAAAGTGCGACCAGCAGCCACGGGGAACGCATCTATGCGGATACTATGTTTGCGCGACCATTCGCACGTTTACCTTTGAGCACAAGGATCACAGATTCGACGTAAGCAATGAACATTCACACCTCTATTTTTACCCGTCATTCTTTGTTATCATGATTGATATTCATATCCATCTCCTCTTCTTATATAGCACACGGCCATGACGACGAAGGTCCTACCAGAGCAACGCGCGATTGCTGTTGCAGAGGAGCTTGCGACCTTTCTGAGGACGGAAGCTATAGATGACAAAGGACGATTTAGTGTAGCTAGGGGCCATTACTGATGTTCGTCCATGTAATCAAATAGACGAGCTCTAGTCCCGATAATTTAGATCTCCATATAATTGTATATATATGCTCGCTTGTAAGATAATTTCCGAACACCAAACGAGGCATCACGTTAATCTCCCGAACACCTAAACCCTAAAACCCTAAAACCCAAAAATAATTTCATTCAAAAAAAAACTCAAAACCCAGCAAAATCTGAAAATCTTTAGTCCCGGCCCGTGTAACGAACCGGGACTAAAGGTCCTGCCCCTGGGGCGCTACGAGGCGCCCACGTGAAGAACCTTTAGTCCCGGCTTGTAAGAGGGCCGGGACGAAAGGTTAGGCCTTTAGTCCCGCCCCTTTAGTCCCGGTTGGTGAACCGGGACTAAAGCCCCTTATGGACCGGGGCTAAAGGCCCCGTCCCCACTAGTGTTTTTTGGATTCTCAAATCCCGCACTACAGTAAACATTCTATACCAGGCCAGCCCATGAAGGACTCCACTGGAGAGTCTCTATTTTTACAATGCGGCTAACATATTTTTGAGAAAGACCATCCCACCCTTTATTACGAAGGGGTATGGAAAGATCTCCTCCGTTGATATGATTAGAGGGGTTGTACCAAAGAAGAAGTGACCTCCATGACCTGAAACTCAACCATTTATTTTTTATGCAAAGCACGGTACAAGGAATTAATGGAGAAATTTAATTGCACCTACAATACATGAACTTCCACGGCGGGTAAATATTCATATAACAACTTAAAAATGACAAATTTTTGTCACACAATATGTGTTTCGGGTACATTTAGTTATATTTCCGTCTACTGCCGTTAACACCCTGTAACTAGATAATAAAGAGGGGTAATGCTTTTAAAAAAACATGTCATTCTAGAGTGAGCAAGAATGAAACAGAACCATAAATCAATATAAGCATGCGCATAAAAGATTTGATCAAGTTCTCAAAATAAAAAGTTTCGATCAAGCGGAACACGTGTGAAGAGCCAAATTTGCAGATGTATATACATCTTCTTGTGCAGTTGGAGTAAGTTTGTAGGAAAAAAAATCAATAACTACAATACTAAATAAATATAATACAAAACATTGGAGTTGGCGTACGATCAAAACTGAGATAATTGTCTTGATTGCCTATATCCGATAGACTGAACGCCCGGAACATGCCTCAGTGAAGACCTTTCAACATTGAGATTTCCTTAAAATGTTTGGTTTGCCTAACATAGACGAGACCTCAAGGCAATTATTTTGTGAGTGTGCCTTCAGCAACATTTGTCTGGCAGCTACACCTTGGCACGCCATAGATGATACATCAGGGAAACAAAACCTTTTAGCAGCCTTTTTTCTTCAAGTTTTTCACGCTTGCTCAACACTGTTGCATTTGAAAGCAGAGAATCAGCAAGTTATTCAACAACGTGGACCCTATCAATATTTCCCGACTTTTTTTCAAATGTGATATCAGCCTGCTAGTTCACAAAGTAAAGAAGGACCACAAAACCCCTTTTTTGGACCAGTTCAAATTTGGTTTCGTTTCAGAATTCAGATACGTAGGCCTGAAAGGCCTCCTCACATTGTAAATATTTGACGCCTGTTATGTTAACAAAATGCAGCCGGAGCCTCTCCTGATTTCTTGTAAAAACAAGTTTTAGGAAAACTTTCATGCTAATTCGGTGCCTAAACAAAAAAATTGATTGCACGATCCACGTCACAAATGGTGATCGCGAAGCATATATTTCCAGTGAGTGTAGTTCTAGCTAGTATCAACATATTGTTATTTAACTAGTTGTACAAAAATGTAGCAGCATATAAAGACTTGCACATCCCAATCGAGAAATGTTTGTGCAATCCTGAATGGCATTGCATATTTCAAATTTAATCAAAGATCACAAGATAAAGTTGCCCTACTGATATGAGGTTAATTTAAACCAGTGTTTATTCTATATCACCAAATTAATTCGCTAGCTATGGCTATAAAAAGGCTGAGTAATGGATCATTAACAAAAGTAGGAAGATGCAAATGGTCATACTCACCCCAAGTCTCCACTTTCTCTTCACCCTCCAAATGGGTTGAAGCATATCCTGAAAAAGAATTTGTCCTTTGTTCCTACAAGCATATGTGTTAAAACAATTAGCTCACCAAGTACCACAAAAAGAACCAATTAAGTAATAAAAAAAGGGGGATATCAACTCACTCACCAAAGAATACGATGGCAACATGTGAAAATATGGTAAATGAGGCTACAAGGACGCGGTACAGAAGCACCTTTGAGACCTCCATCTGCTGTTGGCACCCATGTCCTACTAGCAAGATGGTACTGCCCAAGATATACTTCCTTGTGATGGAGAAGTACAATGGCGTCAGCCACAATGGTAGGGTGCACTCTACTGCTCACACTCAGAACCCTGTCTTCAACAAACAAAGCATTTCCTCCGATGCTTGTTATTGGTATAATCTTGTCTGCCATAACGTCAGCCACTCTGTAAAGCCCAATGTGAATAGAGAGCCTACACTCGTTGCGCCCGATCAACATGATCTCCGAGTCGCATTCTGCGAGGTGGTACGGCATGTGAAGTTTGCCTGCCGGAAATGTGGCTATCAACTTTGGTTCCGGCAGGTAACACAGCAGATCACCGAAGCCCACCTTCTCCCCGAGCCCCGGCAGGTCAGTTCGGGAAATCTGAAGCTCACTGTCTAATGTTTGACAGTGCAACGTGTATATCTTGCCCTGGAACGACAATGGCCTCCAGCATTTTGATATGCCCCATGTCGAGAGCCTCCATTGCTGGTCCATGGAGGTGGCGCAGGCTACCCGCTCTAAATAGAAGAGGGCAATCATGGCGGTGACGACCCCATCTGCGCTCACGGTGAAGGCGGTCGCGCTTATGGTCCTGAAAAACGACCAATCCAGTATCTGCTGCTGTCCGGGTGTCGGCATCGTCCTGAGGGACGCGAGCGGCGGGAGGTCCGCGACGTCGCCGGTGAAGGGGTGGAGGAGGCGGAGGGCGGTGTCGTGGTCCCGCTGCAGCACCAGGATCCCGTCGACGGAGTCGAGGACGCAGTGGTCGCTGAAGATCGGGAGCTTGGACCGGACGATGGCGCCCGTGGAGAGGTTGATGAAGCGGACGTCCTCGCAGCTTGGTGTGGCCGGGGTGGAGGCCGTGGCCCTCGGGCAGCATCATCCACCGGAGCGGGTGGAAGCGCGGGTCGTGAAGGCCGTGGCCGCCAGGGGATACATATTTGATTCTTTTCTAAGGAAAACCACAAATTTTGTGACTGGAGTTTAACAAAAAAAAAAAAGGCTCACGTCCCGCTTTATAGATAAAGACACAACCAACACAATCATCCATGAAAACGGTGTCCTCAATCAACTGCAAAAATGATGGGTTATGTGCTTCTTTTGATTCGGTTGTTCATCGGATTGAGCGCATTTTCATTAGCTCATTGTTTGCTCAAATTTATGTGTCGGATAGATGCAAGTTTTGGTTTTAGCAAAAATAATACATTGGTCTATTGAAAGCATGGAATTTGATAGACACTCGTGCACTCATTGATAGAACAAAGGCTAGACACTAAATACGAAGCAACGTCTCCAGAAACCGAGATCAACAATGAAGACACAGAGAAGATATTAATTCAATTAGTCAAAGAAGTTATGAAAGTTGGATATGTTTTCAAGTATCTAGTTGTTGTTCTTGTTTTCTTTAGTCTTGCTCTCGTCGCGAAGAATTGGCGAATTACATACTCCAATATATTAAAATGTCGTTGAATGAAATAAATAAGCAAAGAGATGTGTTTCGATGATAAAAAATGAAATGTAAATGAATTTCTTTTACTTCTTTATATATAGGGCATCGACTAGGTCCGACCAAATCTTAGTGGAGTAAAAATACTCCACTAAGGTTTTACTCCGCGAGATACTTCATTATTTTTAGAGGATCGGTTAAAAATGCCCTTATGTAGGAACTAAAAAGTTACAAATGCCCCCAACCAGCTATTGTATAAAGAAACGCCCCAACCAGCTGATGCCTAGCACATACCAAAATAAAATGTCGAGATGTTGTAGTTTTTTTGCGAGGAAAACTTCCGATATATTCATCAAGCATCATGACACTACAAATAATATTTGAATTAACATAAATTATCTAGAAGTTCGTAGACCACCTAGAGAAGACTACACAAACACTGGAATGAGCCGAAGTCACTATGCCGTCATCGCCCCTTCCTCGTTGAGGCCGGACAAACCTTATTATATTGTAGACAATCGAGAAGTCGTCTTGCTATATGATTTTTTTCATAAACTATTATAAAGGGGAATTGGAGGATCAAGTACTAGCACTAATAAAGAATATTAGAAGTAACATAAATTATCTTCAAGTCCATAGACCACCTAGCGAAGACTACACAAGCACTGGAACGAGTAGAAGGCACGATTTCGTCATCATCCATCCCTTGTCAGTGCCAGAGAAACTTTATTCCAGTAGACAGTCGAAAAGTCGTCGTGCTAAAGGACATTACTATACATTTTCATATATCATTATAAAGGAGAAATTGGAGGTTTAACTACTACCTCTAACTTTAGGGGTTTCAGTTTATTCCTAGATCTTGGTTCATCAAATTTTAAAGGTTGTCCCAAAATTGTGGAATATTCCAGATGTTTTGGAAGCGTTGGGATTAACTTTTTAAAGTTCATCCAGAAACTGCTAGCATTCCATCTTAGTATTAAAAGTTCATCCAAAATCGTTTGAATCACATTGTACTCCCTCTGTCCAGATGTGTTGGACATCTAAGAGAATTCTGAAATTTCAAAAGTATAAGTCGCCTATGACATTATAGGTGCATTAATCATCGTAATTAGCCCTTTCTTGAAAAACGTTGGACCAACGCATGCAATCCTCCTCCTCTTAAAGATAATCCCAATTAATTACTCTAATGCCTTGTTTGGTTGCACAGAATTCGCCGCGGAATTCTCCATTTGGAATTGGCTACCCGCTTTCCGTTGTTTGGAGTGGCCTAAGAATTAGACTGTGGAAACCAAAACGAATTCCGTGCGTAGGCCAAACCGATCTTCCCACGTCCTCGCGAGTTTTCGAGCTCCCCACCTCGGAATCGCGTGGAAAATTTCCTCCCGCACCCCCCGTGCGTACCTGTTCGCTAATCCCGTCCCGAGGAAACAAAGGAGCCCGTTCGGCGTCCTCCTGCCTCCCGTTCTCCTCCCTTCCGTCGAACCTCCAGGCCCCGTCGTTCTCCTCCCTCCTGTCGGCCCTCCTCCCTCCCACCGGCAAAAGCGTCCTCCCTGCATCTCCTCCCTCCCTCTTCGTTTCTCTGGCGCCCAAACCCAAGATCTCCGGCGAAGAAGGGACATGGCGGCGAAGAAGGGACATGGCGGCGACAAGGGGACATGGCGACGACAAGGGGACATGGCGGCGTCAAGGACGGCGGGCGTCGTTCTCCTCAGGCCCTGCTTACCTCCTCTCCCTATGCAATGTTGAATCTGCCTCCGATGCAGCTTTAAACCTACTGCAGTTGCTTCTCTGTATGCTCAGAATATTTATCATCCATGTTATATTGTTCAAAGTCCAAAAAATTCAATTCTCCACATGATGTACATCCAAACAGGATTTGGAATTCCATTCCAGCCTTGCTTCTATGGATGAATACCATGCACATCGAAACAACAAAACTGGAATTCCATTAAAATCGTTGATTTGGTATTCCATTGCCAATTCAATTTCGCGACGAATTCTGCGCAACCAAACAAGGCATAACATGAGAATTGATTGCATGCTATTATTGTTTGATTTATTACAGTGTTTTGAAAAGAAAGACTTGTGTGGTGATTGAATTCCTTGATGGTTCGAATTATTTACCTAACCCAATCCCCTTGCGCCTAGATTGCAGTGCTCCTCCTTTTAGATGCCCAACACAGGTGGATAGGTCGACACCTAAGAGCAAGTACAATAAGGTGATATAAGCAAACTATAAAGATTAAAATATTATATTCTTGCTTAGTTGGAGGAAAGAGAGGAGAAGAGAGAAGAGAACTGGGCTCTTCGTGAGTAGCCAACTGCAACACAAGACCCAAGAGACTTTATGAGATTGTAAGGTGGACCAGCTACTACTAAAATAGTACACATCTAAAATTTACTATTGTATATGTCAGCTATTAGATTGGTTTTATATATGACATGACAACTTTTTATAGCCGATTGTTGGTTGTATTATTAACCATGCTCTAAGAAATGGCACTGTGAACTGGGCATGCGTTGATTGGATGCTCAACACGTTTTTCTCTCCCTCTAGTTAATCCAGCATTAGCTGATATGGTATTTGGACTAACCATGCATAGGCTAACAGATTGTTTCACCCAATTCTTTAGGTCCAACACGTATGCATGCAAAGAATAAGTACAGGAAAAATCTAAAGGGAAGCGTGCGCACATGAATGCTTTTGTGCAGCGGGCTCATGCTGAATTCTGTCCTTATGATTAGAATTAATTTTTTTTATCTCTTATACCGTTAATTCGACCGAAGATCCGTTTTTGCCGTTGATTTTGTTTCGACGAAATCTTCAAAACTAGATCCCATGTCAACATGTTTCGACAACTTTTTTTTTGCTCGTAATCACTACATTTGTTGCAGTTATTTGTCATATTAGTAAGTACTTACTTGTCTGATAAAAAATAACTTAATCGTCATATTTTCGTAAATTACGTATAAATATAACATTTCAACATAATCAAACTGACAAGTACAAACAACTTTTTTAGTCGATTTACGCATAAAAATATGACAACTTAACATATTTAAAATCGGTGACCACAAGAAATATTTTTTATTCATCGTTTATAAATATGATAACTCGGTAGAGTTAAACTAACAAGCACACAAAATAGTTTTCTGGCAAAGTTGTATGTAAATATGACAAATTGCACATTTAAATTGACAAACACAACCTATGATATGTTTTTATATCATGTATAATGAAAACTGCTACAAGACTTCGTATGAAACAACATTAAAAAGTGTCAATTAAGTTTTTTTTTCTCAGTCAAGTAAGTGGTTAATAATATGGCAAGTCGGTCAAAAAATATGACAAGTACGAACGAAAAAAAAATACTTGACGAAATATGTCGACATGAGATCTAGTTTCGAAGAACTCGTCGCGAGAAAGTCAATGGTGAAAGCGAATCATCGATTGAATTAACGATTTTGTAGATAAAACCTTTTGAATTTCAAATATCAAAGAAAATCTTGATGCCATCATTGCATGCATGCATACATGCATGACGAAGAGAGGGGGGTTTGGCCGCAGCATGACAATGCTTTTTTAAAATAACCTGATTAGTATAGCAATGTTATTTTTTTATTAGAATGATGATTAGCTGGCTGTCACATGGCAAGGGGCAGATGCGAAGCCGCTGCATAGTGTAACCCATAAGTAAATGTTAGATGCCGTTCATTGGTTTGTTGATGGGCAGTGAAAACGCTTCATGCATTGGAGCAAGCAGACGAGTTATTAGTGCTAACAAATGAAGTGCGACTAACATATTTGAAAATCCTAAATTCTCTAAGGCTGGCCATAGTGGGAGTAACTTAGGTATTATCATGTACTTGGGACTAGCAAACATGCTGATGTGGCAGACAATTAAAGAAGAGATAGAAGATTAGAGTAACATAGGTAGATACCATAACATGTTAAATGCTACGCTACTATGTGTCACGCATGTTAATAAATGAGGTCATCTATGATACTAGTTTATGATACTATGTACTATGAATGTAGTATCATACAATAGTATCATATGCATAATACTACTATATGATACTCCCTACTATGACCAGCCTTAGATGTCCTACGCTCCTGGCGTAGGGGAGTACGTACACCTGTTAGTTGTACTTCTAAACCAGATTTGTTGAACGTTCGTTGATTTGTTGTAAGCATGTGACATACAAGATGCACTCCTAAGCAGCTGCAGATAACATCAACCATTCCAAAACAACACGATTAACTGTAAGTTCAAAGTTCATACGCCTAACTTAGATATTCATCACAAACTAACTTGACAGCCGGAGCATATGTACAACACTACTGCATGCCGTTACATCAATACATCATCATCCATCCATACATAAACCCAATCTCAATCTGACGCAGCGCAAACTAGATTGTTTCTCTAAGTTTTCGGTTCTCTCATGACAGAGATGGTGCAGCGTACAATGAAGCAATCTCCCTGAAGGTGATCCGATTTTTTTTTACCGCTCATGAAAAAGAAGCAGCCCTCCTGCTGACCACAGCTTGAGAATTCAGAAGACAATCTCTTCAAGACAGCCGCTGACGGCCTGCCGGACTTTTCGAGCAGTGTGCAATCAAAGATCACGCCGACTTTAGACTTAATTTTGCTCAGGCACACGAGGCAGAACGATACTCTATGGAACAGAGCATGGAAGCGCATGGCCCAGTCGTAGCCGCCGACAGTGAAGGTGTCGGACTGGAAGTATTTGCCGCCGGAAGCCATCGATTTGGCGACGGAGTAGCCCTCAATCTTGAAGTCGAAGACCCTTCTCGCGGCGACGGTCAGGCTCATGCAGATAGGGGGTTCTGGGTTGGCCATTGGAGAAGGTGTCTGTGCTTTGGCTGATCGAACTACCAGCTCGTGCCTTATATAGCCGGAGTGGGCAGATGTGAATCCGTGAACTTCTTCATTCACTGAATGGACTAGGGAAGGACTCCTCATATACAGCGCCAGAATTCAATGCCTCGAGACACCGACTGATGCAGCGAACGAAAATCCTAGGGTTCCTCCCACCCTCCCCCCGTCGTCGCCGGCCCTCCTAGGGACCCCGCCGCCGCCGGCCGTCCCCGCCACCTCTCCCCCCTCCCGGATCCGCCCCAGTGTCGCCTCCCCGGGAGGTGGCCGGGGCGGCGCGAGCCCCTTCCCTCTTCGGCCTCTATCCTTTCCCCTTTCCTCCCTGTCGCCGCCGGTGACGGCGGGACTGCCCGTCCCCGCGCGCGCGGCTCCCTGTCCGGGGCATGGAGGCGGCGGTGGTGCTCCTCGGTTCGGCGACGGCCCGGCGACCCGATAGAAGTGGCCGGCGACGCGCGAGGTGATGGTGTGGCCCCTTGGCGATGAGACGGTGTGGTGACGTAGGTTGGCCGGCGGCGTGCCCCGGCCCAGATCCCCATCTGGGTCCTTGTGGACCGGCCTCCGGCGTGGCTTCATCGTCGTTTGTGTGGTGAGGAGGAGCAGCTGAGACGGAAGGCGGCGGCGCCGATGGTGTGCCTGCTACAGCGTGATGGCGGGAGCTTTACGGGCGTGGAGGGCCCGGCCGGGCCTGTGGGGCCATGGGCCTGGTATGCTCCTGCTATTGTGTCCGGCCGGCTACTGTCGTTGACGGTGGAGGTTGTACCCTCCCGCATGCCGACGGTGCTGTGGCCCTTAGTCCCGGCTCCTATTCCCCCTTGTGCAGGCCTCACCACTTGGTGCCGTGGTGAGACGGCGTGGAGGCTTCATGACCGCCGTGGTGCAAGATGGTGGTTGGTTTGGTGGCAGGCTCTGGAGCATCCGAGGTGAAGGTTGGGATCGGGGGAAACCCCTGTCGGCCTGGCCGACACCGATGCGGCGACGCCGATGGGTGCCGCCGGACCTTCCTGGAGGGTGTCGGGGGCGACCCTTCCTCTTGCCTCATCACGTACCGGGGAAAACCCTTGGCAGCAGCGTCGTCATCGTCACGGTCCTCCTTGGAGGTGTTGAATGGTACCGGTGTTTCGGAGCCTTGGAGCTTGGTGGGAGATCTTCGATGGGCGCAGTGGTCGTGAAGCTTCTTCGTTTCCATCGATCCGCCGATATCGGCATTTTTCTTTTGTTGTTTCTCTTTCTTTTTTTTGGGTGCGATTGTGCTGCTTCCGTCCCAACACCTATTACTGATTGTATCGGTTGGTTGCTTTGTAATACAAAGCGGAGGGAAACCCTTTCTCAGGAGAATCCAATGTCTCGTTGGAAACGAACAATCGCTTGATTGAGTGTTGACGAGGAATCGATCGATGCAAGAGATGAAGAGCCAATGCTTCCGTTGGTCAGAGAAAAGAGATGAAGAGTCATTTGGATTTTTGGTAGACAAAACAAAGATATGTTTCTGTTCCATGGTTTTGAGACTGAATTTTCAAACTTGTTATGCAGGTGCTCACTGCCATTCTTTTTGTGTTGTATGTATATATGGTTCACGAGAGAAAGCATGTTGCCCCAAGAGAAATCATGCGGTTGAAGAAATTGATTTCCTATTGTAAGGAAATACATTAGCATCAGGACACCAACCTTATGCTAATATTGAAAAGACATTAGGATTATGCATGATAAGAAAACAGGTATAAGTCCTGGTTGCTTATTCAGGTGCAAGTTGAAAATCAACGAGACTAGTGATATAAGAGGGCGCTTGAATCCAAGAGACTTATTTTAATTTGACTAAAAATAGTCTTTTTAAGAAGCTAAAGTTCCAAGCACCCCTGACTAAAGAGGGGCTAAAACTAGTCTTGAGACTAATTTTTTTTAGTCAGAGGTACCCCTACTAAAATATGGATTAGACCTCTCTCTCTTCATTTAATTCCCCTCCTTTAACACAGGCGAGTTTTGAATTGAAGGGTTTGAAGGATAATAAATGCTCATTAACTTGATTTTAGTATCTTTAGTATTTGGATCCAATCATGGATGAGGCTAGCAAGTTTTAGTCCCACTACTTTTAATCATAGGACTAAAACGTATCCAAACACCCTTTTAAGCTTTTTTGCAGATAAACAAGTACAGAACAATTTCATAATAGTACTTGGTTTGTCATAATTCAGTAGTATATAAAAATGATGCATTAACTTGTATTTTGACAAACATAAAGATACCAGTAGTTTAGCTATAAAAGCATTATGATAACTTAAAGGTCTGACACTGCCTTGAAAATAGAGTTCCACCGCCACTAGGAAAACGTGATAGCTAATTTAGGGCCTGTTTGGAACTGCTTCAATTCATCAAAATCAGCTTCACTTCATCAAATTCACTTTGGAGCAGTTTCGTACAAAAGCTATAACATTATCAAGAGAATGTTTGGCTTCCATCTAGCTCCAGCTTTAAGAATAGAAAATTTGGTGGAAAGAATCTATTTGATTGGTTGAGGGGAAAGAAATGAAGGGGTGTCCACTTACTGATGGCAGTGGTGGGTAATTTCCCTCTAACTCCAGCTTCTAGAGTTTTTTTGAGCACCCTCTCAAGAGCTTCATAAAAACTTTGAAGTTGTACCCCAGATTCTTTTTTTGGCGGAACGGCATATCGTGAAGCTACCCCGTTTGGCTTTTCTTTTCTGAAGTAGAGCTGAATTTTAAGAAGCAGAGCAGTCCCAAACAGGTTTTTAATTTAGGACTCCCAATGGGCCCTTAGTCTCCGCTCCTTTTCTGTGACACGAGAACCATTTAGGCCTAGCAAAAGGGCAAGTAGAAAACCGGTATCAGATCATTGACTATTAAACTACTGTAACCAAATCCCCTGTAAAAAGAACTACTAACTAAATCAATATGATCAAAGCAGAAATAAACAAAAATAAAACTAAATCAATATGATCGAATGCAAAACAGAAATACACAACCAAGTATCAAGATGTAATTGACGAGCTACCGGTCGAATCTGCACATGCATCACAGTTGACAAGATTAAGTCCACCATTATCCTTGTTAGTTACCATAAAACCCGTGGAAATACCATATGTTAGTAATACATGTGTTTGACTCACTAACGATACAGAAACCTATGCATACCACTTGCATTTTCTCTCTTCCCCAACAAAACTCTACGTTGACACACCATACAACACATTATCAAAGTGACCCCCAACAATACGAACCTATACACACCTTGGCAAAATCACTTGCACATTTCTCTTTAACAAAACTCAACAGTGACAAACCAAGTACTCCCCCATATGATGAAAGTGATCATGTTGCATGGTTATCAGAACAGTGCCACATGCATG
Source organism: Hordeum vulgare subsp. vulgare (assembly GCF_904849725.1). Taxonomy (NCBI): domain Eukaryota; kingdom Viridiplantae; phylum Streptophyta; class Magnoliopsida; order Poales; family Poaceae; genus Hordeum; species Hordeum vulgare. Next base: position 623,373,363 of record NC_058519.1, read on the forward strand.
CTAATTAAGGAGAAACTTCCCCACGGGGTTGTGATGCTCGGCCAATTGTAAAAACATTTCCAGGAGTAGAGACGATGCATCATGGGAAACATTTCCAGCGACCCATGCACTTGGAAGCACAAAAAAAAAATACATTTTTCAACAATGTGCCGCCCAACCAGGAATTCATGGTTCATCAAGTCAAGAAGGACCATAAATTGTCAAAGGTTTTTACGCAGTTCAAATTGAATTCCATTTCAGCCATTGGATTCAAAGTTGTAACACTTCCTATTGTAAATATTTTGCCCTGATTATATTCAATACTACAACGCAGTCGGAACCTATGACTGTTTTCTCGAAAAAGGAGTTTTGGGGTAAATTCTCATGCTAATTTGGTGCCTAGACAAAAGCTGATTGCACAATTTGTAACACAAATGGTGATCAGACCACATATATTTCCAATGACTATAGTTGTAGCTAGTATCTACAAGAGTGTTATTTCACTAGTCATAAATACAAACAAGAATTTTAGCAACTTATGTTTGTGCAATCGCAATCACGAATGGTATGTTGTATATCTCAAATCTCATCAATGGTCAAAAGATAAAGTTGCCCTATTGATATGTTATAATTTACTCCCTCCGACTGGAAATACTTATCGTAGGAATGAATGTATCTAGATGTATTTTAATTTTAGACACATCCATCTGTATTCATTTTTGCGACAAGTAATTCCAGATAGAGGGAGTATAAGTTTGCGACCATGGAGGTATTCCAGATCATACTCACCCCCTCACGCCATTTTCTCTTCACCCTCCAACTAGGTTGCACATTACCCTGATAAAGAAGCCCCCCTTTGTTCCTACAAGCGCAACATAGGTGTGAAAACAATCAGCTCAACAAGTAGAATAGGCTCCCATTAAGTGTAACAGCAAAGCACGGAAACGACTCGCTCACCAAGTCGGACGATAGCAACAAGTGAAGATATGGTAGATGAGGCTACAAGGACTCGGTACATCGCGTCGTACACACCCATCCGCTGTTGGCAACCATGTCCCAGTGCCAAGTTGGTAATGCCCAAGATAAATTTCCTTGTTATGGAGATGTACAACAGAGTCACCCACAATGGTGGGGTGCACTCTACTGCTGACACTCAAGACCCTCTCTTCAACAAAGAGGGCATTTCCTCCGATGCTCGTTACTGGGGCGATCCTGTCTAGGATAATGTCAGATAGTCTGTAAACCTCAACGTCGAGCGAACTTGAAAGGTCACGGCCGATCACTAGGATCTCCGAATCACATTCCGCGAGGTGGTAAAAAGGCCTCCTAGGTTTGCCTGCCAGGCATGTGGCAATCAACTTAGGCGCCGGTAGATGACACAAGACAGTATCAAAGTCTTCCTTCTCCCCAGGCCCTGGTAAGTCGATCTGGAAAATCTGAAGTTCGCTGCCATTTGTGGGAGTGTGCAAGGTGTACATCTTGCCTTGGAATGACAGTGGCCTCCAACCATTTGATATCCTCCATGCCGAGAGCCTCCATTGCTGGTCCATGGTGGTGGCACAGGCTACCCGTCCCAATTTAAAGAGCCCGATCATGACAGTGACGACCCCATCTGCGCTCACTGTGAATGAGGTCGCACCCACGGTCCTCAGAACGTTCCAGCTGAACATCTTGTCCTGGCCGGGTGCTAACCCTCTTAGAAGGGTGGCGAGCGGAGGGAGGTCGACAATGTCGCCGGTGAAGGGGTGGAGGAGGCGGACGACGGTGTCCTCGTCCCGCTGCAGGAGGAGGATCCCGTCGACGGAGTCGAGGACGCAGTGGTTGCTGAAAAGTGGGAGCCGGACGCGGACGATGGCGCCGGTGGAGAGGTTGATGAAGCGGACGTACCCTCGCAGCTTGGTGTGGCCGGGGTGGAGGCCGTGGCCCTCGGGCAGCATCCTCCACCGGCGCGGGTGGAACCGCGGGTCGTGGAGGCCGCGGCCGCCCGGGGAGATGGTGGCGGCGCGCCAGTCGCGGCAGACGGCGCGGAGGCGCACGTAGTCGCGCAGGTCGCCGGCCAGCGCCCGCCACCCGATCAGGCAGACCAGGTCTCCCGGAAGCGACCCCCAGGAAGAGTATGCGTCCGAGGATTCGGATGTGGCGGCAGGGGCGGCGGCGGAGGAGGAGGATACGCGTCGGCGGCGCTTGCGGTTCGCCGAGGGTGGCATGGCGCCCACTCGAGTAGCAGATTTGGTTGCGGGCAAACGAGACAGGTCGCGGATCTCACATCGACATATGGCAGCCACTGTCATATGTGATCTCGAAGACACGATTCGGGATTCAGTCTTTCCGGCAAACCCATCCCCTTCCTTTCGCCGGCTGATAATTTTCCTTTTCTATTGGCAACATATCTTTCCCATCCACTGAATCCATGCCCTACCAACTCAACAAAGCTTGTTTACTAAGCCATTTTACTTTCACGAATACGCAAATATTACATATCATTTCATCAATAAGAGTATAATGAAAGATACAACACATGACACAAACGTAGGTATATATGAACACGTTGTTCAAGCAAAGAAAAAGGGAAGGATTGGCCCGAACATACGAATACAACACACCTAAACCTAACAAGTCCGAACCAAGAGCCGCAAAACCAGACCAACAGTCCAACATCACCAAAGCCAATTCTTAGGACACCGCAGGCAAGCAAGATAGCGTCTTCAAAAAGAAAGACACACCGAGACGGTTGGAAATATGCCCTAGAGGCAATAATAAAATGGTTATTATCATATTTCCTTGTTCATGATAATCGTCTATTGTTCACGCTATAATTGTATTAACAGGAAACAGTAATACATGTGTGAATAAATATATTATAATGTGTCCCTAGCAAGCCTTTAGTTGGCTAGCTCGTTAGTCAATAGATGATCATGGTTTCCTGGTCATGGGCATTAGATGTCATTGATAACGGGAGACCCAATCCTAAGCATAGCACTAGATCGTATTGTTCGTATGCTAAAGCTTTTCTAATGTCAAGTATCTTTTCCTTCGACCGTGAAATTGTGCAACTCCCGGATACCGTAGGAGTGCTTTGGGTGTATCAAACGTCACAACGTAACTGGGTGACTATAAAGGTGCACTACGGGTATCTCCGAAAGTGTCTGTTGGGTTGGTACGAGTCGAGATCGGGATTTGTCACTCCATGTGACGGAGAGGTATCTCTGGGCCCACTCGGTAGAACATCATCATGAGCTCAATGTGACTAAGGAGTTAGTCACACGATGACGTGCTACGGAACGAGTAAAGAGACTTACCGGTAACGAGATTGAACAAGGTATAGGTATACCGACGATCGAATCTCACGCAAGTTCTATACCGACAGACAAAGGGAATTGTATATGGGATTGTTTGAATCCTTGACATCGTGGTTCATCCGATGAGATCATCGTGGAGCAAGTGGGAGCCACCATGGGTATCCAGACCCCGCTGATGGTTATTGGCCGGAGAGGTGTCTCGGTCATGTCTGCCTGTCTCCCGAACCCGTAGGGTCTACACACTTAAGGTTCGATGACGCTAGGGTTATAGGGAATTGTTATACGAGGTTACCGAAAGTTGTTTGGAGTCCCAGATGAGATCTCGGACATCACGAGGAGCTCCGGAATGGTCCGGAGGTAAAGATTGATATATAGGATGGATGGGTTTGGACGCCCCCCTTCCTTGCCCTGGCCGCCGCCCCCCACTCCCATCTGGTGGCTGCCGCCCCCTAGGGAGGGAACCCTAGGGGTGGCGCAGCCCTCCCCCTCCTATAAATAGTGGGGGTTTTGGGGCTGTTGGAGATAAACTTTTCCCTCTCCCTCGGTGCAGCCCTGCCCTTCTTTCTCCTCCTCTCTGCCTGTGCTTGGCGAAGCCCTACAGGGAGACCTCGTCTCTCCATCGACACCACGCCGTCGTGCTGTTGGAGTTCTTTCCCAACCTCTCCCTCCTCCTTGCTGGATCAAGGTGCGGGAGACGTCACCGGACTGCACGTGTGTTGAACGCGGAGGTGTCGTAGTTCGACACTAGATCGGAATCACACCGCGATCTGAATCGCCGCGAGTACGACTCCATCAACCGCGTTCTAGTAACGCTTCCGCTTAGCGATCTTTAAAGGTATGAAGATGCACTCACCCCTCTCTCGTTGCTGGTCTCTCCATAGGAAGATCTGAATATGCATAGGAATTTTTTTGAATTTATGCTACGTTACCCAACAGAGACACCGTCTCCAACCAGTACGAAGAATCCAAACCTATGTTTTCCCCTCTGCTCGAAGAAGGGTGCAACTAGAGACAATGACATCACCTCCAAGAAGGGAAACAACACACGCACGCGTCACTGCTGCAAGCACAGTAGTAGAAAGCAGGCCTTTTGTCCGCAGCATTAGTCCCGGTTGGGTTTCGGCCCAGGATTAATGTGATCATTAGACCGTGTCCCAATGGCTAGGAGCGGACCGGGGCATGGCCACCACTAGTCCCGGTTCATTTTTGACCTTTAGTTCTGGTTGGTATTATAAACCGGGACTAAACGGGCGGTGCCAGGCCGGCGTCAGGCTGGGGCCCCAGCGAACCCATTTCGTCCCGGTTGATATTACCAACCAGGACTAGATATAGACCTTTAGTCCCTGTTTGTATCAATAACCGGGACTAAAGATGTCCCTGTATAAACCCTTTCGTCCAGCCTGAGCTCATGCTCTCTAGTTGCTCCTCTCTGTTTTCTCTCATCCTCCATTTTTGCGAACATTTGCCATCACTACTGGAATCCAGTTCTTTGCCGTCTGCCAGCGGAGGGCAAAGAGACCCAGGGCAGACGACAAAGAGGACGGGTGGGTCCCATGCCTGCCATGTCCGAAATCTGGGGTCCTTTGCCGTCCGCGGGCCTTTGCCGTCGGCCGTCGGGCCCTTTTCCGTCGGGGGGCGGACGACAAAGGGGCCACCCTATAAAGGCCGTTAACCCCCTGGTCCTCACTCTCTCTCTCTCCGCCCGGCCACTCGCTCACTGTCTCTCTCCACGGCGACCCCCTCCCCGCGAGAGCCCCTCCCCTTGGCGAGCCCCTCCCTGCGGCGAGCCCCCCCCCCCCGCGGCGAGCCCCTCCCCGCGACAACCCACCCCCGCGGCGAGCCCCTCCCCACGTCGAGCCCCCTCCCAAGGAGGAGAAAGAAGAGGAAGAAGAATAAGAAGAATAAGAAAAAGAATAGAAGGAGAAAAAGAGGAGGGGGAGTAGGAGGAGAAAAAAGAAGAAGAAGAAAAGAAGAAGAAGAAGAAAAAGAGGAGAGAGGAGAAGAAGAAAGAAGAGGAAAAGGGAACCCGGCACCCCGAAACTGACCCTCGACCCCCGACCCCTGACGCCCGACGCCACTGACCCCCGACCATCGACCCCCGACGCCACTGACCCCCGACCCCCGACGCCACTAACCCTCGACCCCCGACGCCACTGACCCCCAACCCAGACCCTCGGCCCATGACTCCCGACCCCCGACGCTCGACGCCACCAACCCCCGACCCTCGATGCCACTAACACCCGACGTCACTGACCCTGGACCCCCGACGCCACTGACCCCCCACAACCGACGCCACTAACCCCCGACCCCCGATGCCACCGACACCGACACCACCGACCCTCGACGACACCGACTCCCGACGCCACTAAGCCCCGACCCCCGACACCTCTTCTGCCTTCTTTTGAACGAGAAGGTGCTTTTCGGCCTTCTAGAGGCCCACAAGGTCATAGTTTTGTAAATTATGAGTTAGGTCACATATTTTCCGATTATGTTAATTATAAAACATCGTATTTGTGTTGATCGTGTGAATTTCAATGTGCAGTTGTTCGACGACCTCCACGTGTATTGGACGAGCTCCGCCCTTGCGTTTGTTGGTGAGCACAAATGACTTCTCCTAATTTGCTCTGTCCCGGTCTTCGTGCCGATGAAACTTGCTAGCTATAGGTTTCTTCAATCATGAGTATGCGTGACCAGTATGTGTCTCCCGTTCGAAAGGGCGACATCTATAAATATGCATTTCTTTGCATATTTATAACCGCCATCCTTTCGAATTGTCCAACATTATCCATGGACAGCCCGAGTATGTGTAGATTGGGTTTGTTTTCCCGTATGCTGTGCTCCGGATCTGATGCGGAATTTCGTCAGTGCCTCCCCTGTTGTTCTCTGGGTACACATCCTCTTTGCTTATTGCCGAGACATGTATCAGGAGAACAACGGGGAGGTGCTGCCGAAATTCTGCGTCGCATCTGGAGCAGAGCATGGGAAAACGAATCCAGTCTACACATACTCGGGTGGGATTAGGACCTATCTTTACCTATTAGCGTGTAGGTTGCATGGACGTAATAAAACTGACAAACTTGATTAGCGTATGAATATAGATGATGAATTATATATTTACTTCTTGTTCCCCCATAGGTAGCTAGGCAACATGAGTGATTGTGCTTGGATGTACACTGGTCACCCTAGTCAGAAAGACATGACCCATGAATGGTTAACAAAAACCAGGGGGTTTGTGAGAGACGCATTTGCAAATGGCCAGCAAAAAACATGGTGCCCCTGTCCCAACTGCGACAACTGGAAAAAGAAGACAGAGTTTGAAATGGGTAAACACCTGCAGAAGTGGGGTTTTATGCCTAATTATACGGTGTGGAATTTTCATGGTGAGTCTGACCAACGTGCCAGAGCTGAGGTGATTCGTCGTCGCACCGACGAGCATGGTACCGGTATTGAAGACATGGTGCAAGACTTTGATGATGCTCGGGATTTGGACGATGAGATGGAGGAATCTGCAAAGGCCTTCTATGAAATGTTGGAGTCTTCAAAACGTCCTCTCCACGAGCAGACTGAGATTTGTCAGCTGGATGCCATCGCGCAAGTAATGGCTCTGAAGGCTCAATTCAACCTAGGCACATAATGCTACGACGCGATGATGACGATATTTGGACGCTTTCTACCCAAAGGCCATGTACTGCCTGCAAACCTGTACCAGTCAGAGAAAATTCTCCGTGTACTTAAGATGCCCTATTAGAAGATACATGCCTGTGAGAATGGATGTGCCTTATTTAGGCTTGAGTATGCAGCCTTGAATTATTGCCCCATTTGCAATTCTTCCAGGTATATTGTGGTAGACAACGACATGGGTGAGAAGAATCAGACCAAAATCCCCATTAGTGTTCTTCGGTATTTGCCGATCGTACCAAGACTTCAACGTCTTTTCATGGTCGAAGAGACGGCCAGACAGATGACATGGCACAAATGGGGCAAAAGAACCGAACTAGATGCGGATGGGAACAAGATGCTGGTACACACTTTAGATGGTTTTGCGTGGAAGCACTTCGATGCATTACATAAGGATAAATCGGAAGATCCAAGGCAACCTAGAGTTGCCATCATCACGGATGGGTTCAATGTGTATGGTATGACGGCAGCACAATACAGTTGTTGGCCTGTATTTGTCATTCCACTAAATTTGCCACTCGCAGAGATTATGAAAAGAAAGAACATTTTCCTGACGTTGATAATTCCAGGGCCCAACTATCCGGGGAAGAATATGAATGTGTACATGCAACCGCTTAAGGATGAGTTGCAAGAAGCCTGGGATAATGGGATCAAGACCTACGACGCGGCTACCAAAACAAATTTCAAAATGCATGTGTGGTACATGTACTCGACGCATGATTATCTAGCGTTTGCGCTATTCGCTGGCTGGTGTGTGCATGGAAGGTTCCCGTGCACCACATGCAAGGCAGCTCTTCAGTTCCGTTGGCTGTAGGCTGGTCGCAAGTATTCTTGCTTCGACATGTATAGACAATTCCTCGATCCTGACCATAAGTTCAGAAAAGACAAGAAGAATTTCATCAAAGGTAGAGTTGTCAAAAACACTGCACCAGCTGTGTTGACAGGCCAATAGACCCTTGATCAGTTAAACGCTCTCGAGCCTGATCCTTTGCGTCCAGGATACTTCAAAGGGTATAATACGGAACACGCCTGGAATCACAAGTCATGCTTATGGGATCTGCCTTACTTCAAAGACTTCCTTTGCCCACACAACATTGATGTGATGCACACTGAAAAAAATATTGCGGAGGCCATTTTTGGTACATTGTTCGGCATAGAGGGGAAGTCAAAAGATAATCCTAAGGCTAGAATCGACCTGGAGGCTCTATGTGATAGACCGTTGCAAAACTTGCGACTACGGAAAGGAAAGCAAAGCATAGCGAAGCCAAAGGCATGGTTCAATCTTTAAAGGCCAGCTATGAGGGAAATGCTATTGTGGGTGAAAATGCGGTTGATGTTCCCCGATGAGTATGCTGCGAATCTAAAGAGGGGAGCGAGTCTTGAGAAATTGAAAATATTTGGGCTCAAGAGTCATGATTGGGACATATGGATTGAACGGGTAATGCCGGTGATGTTGCGTGGCTTTATCCCTGAGGATGAATGGCTAGTACTGGCAGAGCTGAACTATTTCTTCCGTTCTCTTTGTGTGAAAGAACTATCGCGTGGCATGCTAGATGAAATGGAAGAGTTGGCGCCGGAGTTGATCTGCAAATTAGAAAAGATCTTTCCACCGGGCTTCTTTAATCCAATGCAACATTTGATTTTGCATCTCCCGACCAAGGCAAGAATGGGGGGGGGGGCGTTCAAAATCGATGGTGCTACTCAACTGAGAGGAAGCAGAAGGCGCTTCGAGCTAAGTGTAAAAATAAACGTAGAATTGAAGCGTCGATGGCCGAGGCATTCATTACTCAGGAGGCGGCATACTTCGTGACAGCACACTACGAAGCCAAAAATCATCATTTGCATAACCCGAAGCCTCGGTACAATGATGGCGATCGAAAAAAAGTTCGATCCAACCCCAGCCTATTCAAAGGTAAGCTCGCACCATCCGGTGCTTCGAAAGGGAAATCGTTGGATGTCGAAGAATGGCGGACCCTTTCATTGTATATCTTCACCAACCTAACAGAAGTGCGGCCGTACATCGAGTAAGTTCTCGGTAATTTATTGTTGCGCAACTTCTAATTGCTTTGAACTACTCTTATTCCCGGATATTTGATATAGTCGATACGTCGCCGAATTCTCAGATGGAGAGGTCATCGAAAAGGATTCCGTCAAAGAGTATGAGCTTCTCGCAAAGCATGGAGGCGACTATCCCGGTTTCATCTCTTGGTTCAAACAAAGGGTAATTAATTACCATTAAGGGCCCATTTGATTTCTTGGCCTATTTGCGGCTAATGCATCCATTCTTTTGTATTAAACTTGTAGGCTGATGCAGAGTCTATGGACGCAGAGTTGAGACAAGGCGCTAATGGTTTTGACTATAAGGTCCGTTCATTTGACAAATACAACATCAACGGGTATCAATTTCGTACCTTTGGCAAAGAGCTATCTATGCCCGACCTAAAGACTACAGATTGTTCCGTCTCTGCTATCGGTGAAGGAGACACCGAGTATTATGGAAGAGTTGAAGCAATTTATGAACTTCTATTCTATCGTGAAAACCCACCGACCGTCGTAGTCTTCAAATGTTATTGGTTTGAGCCGAGGGAGACTAGAAGGACTCATGAACATATATGACTAGTCGAAATCAACCAAAACACCCACTTAGATGTTCCCGATGTCTATATTACGGCTCAACAGGCGAGACAAGTTTTCTATCTACCGTGGGCCTGCCAAACTGATCCAAATCTCAAAGGTTGGGATGTCGTTTATGAAGTGCCACCACATTTTAGACCACCTACCCTCAATGAAGAAGATTACGAACCTCACATTAACCCAGACACATATGAAGGAGAATTCTTCCAAGGAACACGTATGTCCAAGAAACGTTTCAAGAACAGCTGTACTTCACCCCAGAACATTGAAGTAGACACCGACAGTGAATCCGTCTTAACCCCTGAGCCCGAACAGGAAGAACTGGAAGAAGAAGAGGTTACTGCTGTGGATGACCTGTCATTTCTTGACCGATTACATAATGGTGGCCTTCCACATGTTCTTCGTGATAGTGATGATGATGATGCATTTATTGATGATAGTGATGATCATGATGCATTTATTGACCCCGAAGCATATATAGACGAGCACGATTGTTATTAGTTCATGTCAGGTATTCAACTATTATACTATATATAAATTTTGAGTTCATGTTAGGTATTCAATTTTTATTAGTCATGTTGGTATTTATGACGATGATACACTTAAATTATATACATTTTATTACTCCTGTTGGTATTTATGTTATACTAATTTCATTTACTCTTTGTCATGACAGGTGTTGAAAGATGGTGGGAAAGGGTCGAAAGCACTCCGCGGCTCCTTCTTCGTCGGCGGGTGATGGGATGGGTACTTCCATTCCTGCCTCGCCTCTTCGGAGAGTGTTGCTCTCTACTATGCAAGGAGCGCCCCCCGTGAGAGGAGGTCGACCCCCCCGCGAAGCCGAGAGGCACTAAAGGTACACGTTGTATTCATGTTGTTATTTATGTTGTACTCATGTTGTGTGCATATTGATATTTATATACATTTTATTACTCATGTTGGTATTTATGTTGTACTAAAGGTACACGTGGCCGCGGGAGAGGTAGGGCGGTTCCTGCCACGCCTTGTGAGGTGGCGGCTACACGGTCTCCGCCACCACCCCAAGCTGATTCACCTGAGCACATGACTTCTATGGTGGATTCGTCTGAGGTGGAGGCTACATGGTCTCCGGTTCATGAGCCTCGGGTCGACGAGCCTTCGACCCACGAGACTCGTGTCCCAGAGGCTTCCTTCCAGGCGACTCCGGAGCAAAGCAGGGATGAGGGTACGTCCCAAGAGACCCAGTGGGATGCTGGTAGTGACGAGGAGCTGGGTGAGGGGGGCTACCGTCTACGAGCATGGTAGTTCGGGGCTCCCGCTCGTGCCAGCGACCCCCGAGTAGAGGTGGTCGATTAGGCCAAATGGGGACAAGTAAGTTAATTTACTCTTATTTAACCTTTTGCCTTCGCGTTTTCTCAAATATCTAATGTTTTTGGCTTTAATTTGTCATACTGTAGGGGTTGGATTGTTTCCAAGGGTGTCCGCAAGCCCAACAGCGTCCTTGGTGTTCTTTGCCGTAAAAACTTCCGAGGGTTTGTTACGTTGCCCGGTCAGGAGCGAGAGGTAGGAATGACCTGGAACACTACTTGGGTGCCCCGGCCCCGCCGGAGGTGGAGATCGACGGTGTTTTGTGCGACACGAGGGCGAACATGGTGATCCGAAAGTTCTGGGTAATTTCTCCTTCACACAATTACAAATCAACCATAGCTATTTATTGTACTAATCGGTGTCGTCTCGTTTGCAGACCTACTACACGTGTGAGGAGGGATACGAGGAGGACGCGGCAAAGGTTATCAAAACCGAATGTCGCCGCCTACTTCAAAACTTTCGGCACGAGGCTCGGGTGCAGGCTCTCCGAGACTACTATGCCACACGGCGTATTAGGATTGACAAGGCGAAGTGCCATGATGCTAAGATGGAGAAGGAGCATTACATGAAGGTAATTACATATTATTAAGGCTTTGTAGTTAGTTTCCTTGATTTGGTTCTTACGCGCTCAAATTTCTCTTTATTAACTTAGGTGCCCCCGAGATGGTGTGTGGATAAGATGGATTGTTGGGAGGCCTTGGTGGATCAGTGGTGCTCCGAAACGTGGGAGGCCAGCCACAACAACGCCAAGGAGAGGCGTGGCAAAATGGTTGGCGTGCCACACCATCAAGGGAGCGTCAACTTAATCCAATTTGGCGAGAACTCGGTATGTGGTTTGCTTCATGCCTCATGCAATTTATTCTTAATGCTATCTTGAGCCCTTTACTAATACAATTTTCCTCTCTCTCTCTCTCTCTCTTTTAGGGGCGTCACAATAAGACGGAGGCGCCACAAATGTACGACCTGTATGCGATGGCCCATACTGCCTCGTACAAGAAGGTCAAGGCATTCTCTGAGTCTGACCTCGAGCATCCAGAAAACTTCACCAACATCTCCTCCCACCACAAGCTCGTGAAGTACAGAGATCACGGGAAGGCAAAGAAAGGGTAGGACTTTAACCCGAGCGAGGGGCCTATTGATCCAGAGCTGGTGATGATAGCTGGCAACGGGAGGCCCCATGGCTCGATCGCCACTGGAGACAGCCTTATACGTTGTCCTAGCACTCTCCGGCAGATAAAGGCACGCCAAACGAGCTCTTGTCCAGAGATAACACGTCGTCCACGGTCAGTCGAGCTTGCCATCAAGGTTAGTTTAATGGACTCAACTATCTTTCCGCATTATGTTGTTGGAACCAATATGATTACATTGCTAACAATGAGTTGTGTTGCAGGCTGCTATTCAGAAAGAGAGAGAGAGAGGCAATGCTGGCGGCTATGGCGGAGAAGGATAAGCAAATTAAGGAGCTGGAGGAGAGGACGACTGCATTGGTGGAGGCGGAGAGGGCACAGAATGATGCGTCTAACAGGGCCATATACGAGCTCTTCGTGGTAAGTTTCTTCTTCATGTTATTTCAAATCTTGCATTTGAATGTCCGTTTCATTAATAAATAAAAAGTTTGACTTGTCGAAACCAAATGTACAGTCTATGTGCGAGAAGAATGGCCAAGTCCCTCCGCCGATGCCAGTCATTAACGTGGCGGAGACGGTGAGTTTCATTTCAGTGTAGTGATCTTAAGAGTGTCCACATGCTAACTACACATTGAAAACGATGTTTGGTGCATAATATCTCCCGAAACGCATCGCACGACCCTTCTACAGTCGAGCCTTCTCTAGGGCATCCTTCTCCAGGTGAAACAAGCCAGAGCCACCGTGCTTCACCGCTGTGATGACGATAATGGTATGTTATTTCTAGTGTTTTAATAAAAAATACCTAGACTTCCATCTAAATGACATAATTAGCTTAGTCTCATCCAAGAAAGGCTAAATTGGCTAATTATCCTATGAAATGACATAATTAGCTTAGTTAGCTCCAAAATGACCTATTTAATAAAAAAATGACCTACAGTTAGCTAAGTTCTCTCCTAAATGACATAATAAGGCTTACGTAGCTGCAAGATGACCTATTCCCCCTAACTTAGGTATTAAATGGCCTATAATTATCCTAGCTAGATCCAAAATGGCTTAATAAGCATAGTTTGCTCCGGAATGACCTATTTTACCCAAGTTAGCTCCGAAACGACCTATAGTTAGCTAGGGTTCCACCTAGATGACATAATTAGCTTAGTTAGCTCCTAAATGGTCTATTTAATAAAACATGACCAATACTTAGCTAATTATCCTTGAAATGACATAATTATCTCCAAAAAGGCATTCTTAGCCAATTTAGCCCGAAGAAGGGGACAAGAGGAGAAGAAAGAGGAAAAATGAAAGGAAGGAAGAAGAAGAAGAGGAGAAGAAGAAGAAGGAGAAGGAGGAGGATAAGAAGAAGGAGAAGAAGGAGGAGAATAAGGAGAAGGAGCTCCTCCTTCTCCTTCTTCTTCCTCCTTCTCCTTCTCCTTCTTCTTTTCTTCTTCTTCTCCTCTTCCTTCTCCTTCTCCTCCTCCTCCTCCTCCTTCTTCTTTTACTTCTTCTTCTCTTTCTCTTCTTCTACGTAGCTTAGACTCATCCAAGGAAGGCTGAATTGGCTAATTACCCTACGAAATGACATAATTAGCTTAGTTAGCTCCGAAATGACATATTTAATAAAAAATGACCTACAGTTAGCTAAGTTCTCTCCTAAATGACATAATAAGGCTTACGTAGCTGCAAGATGACCTATTCCCCTTAACTTAGGCATTAAATGGCCTATAATTAGCCTAGCTAGATCCAAAATGGCTTACTAAGCATAGTTTGCTCCGGAATGACCTATTTTACCCAAGTTAGCTCCGAAACGACCTATAGTTAGCTAGGGTTCTACCTAGATGACATAATTAGCTTAGTTAGCTCCTAAATGGTCTATTTAATAAAACATGACCTATACTTATCCAATTATCCTCGAAATGACATAATTAGCTCCAAAAAGGCATTCTAAGCCAATTTAGCCCGAAGAAGGGGACAAGAGGAGAAGAAAGAGGAAAATGAAAGGAAGGAAGAAGAAGAAGAGGAGAAGAAGAAGAAGAAGGAGAGGGACGAGGATAAGAAGAAGGAGAAGGAGCTCCTCCTTCTCCTTCTTCCACCTTCTCCTTCTCCTTCTTCTTTTCTTCTCCTTCTCCGCTTCCTTCTCCTTCTCCTCCTCCTCCTCCTCCTTCTTTTACTTCTTCTTCTCTTTCTCTTCTTCTACGTAGCTTAGACTCATCCAACAAAGGCTAAATTGGCTAATTATCCTACGAAATGACATAATTAGCTTAGTTAGATCCAAAATGACCTATTTAATAAAAAAATGACCTACAGTTAGGTAAGTTCTCTCCTAAATGACATAATAAGGCTTACGTAGCTGCAAGATGACCTATTCCCCCTAACTTAGGTATTAAATGGCCTATAATTAGCCTAGCTAGATCCAAAATGGCTTAATAAGCATAGTTTGCTCCGGAATGACCTATTTACCCAAGTTAGCTCCGAAACGACCTATAGTTAGCTAGGGTTCCACCTAGATGACATAATTAGCTTAGTTAGCTCCTAAATGGTCTATTTAATAAAACATGACCTATACTTAGTGTGACAGCCCGATGCCGACGTTCTAGAAGATTCCCCCTCCTTTCCGTTTTCGGCGTGTGGTTATTTTCTTTTGTTGCATCATCATCACATCATTCACATCATCTGCATTGCATCAGCATCTGCGTGCCGCTAGTTTTCAAAACTTGCATCCGTTGTTAGTTGCTAGTTTGCGTCGTTGTCCGTTCTGAACCCGACCGCACACGCACGCGCCTGCGGCATCGTCAAACCCTGTTTTAAAAAAGTCTGCGTAAAACTTTCTCTGATCGAGGCGAAACTTGGCACGCGGTCGTAAATAGTTATAGCCAGGCCGCCTGTCGAATTTCGTCGCGATCGGAGACCTTCTGGTACCCGAACGGTCGACCGTAGCGGCACCGTAATCGGTCTACCGTCGGACGTGTGTCGATGTTTTTAAATACGTTGCCGGGTCGCCCGTTTTCCCTCTCATTTCTGCCTAGCCCCTCTACACAGTGCGTCCACCCTACGCGCAGCCCAGTCCGAAAACCTCCCGGAACCCGAACCCGACGGTCATGACCGTTGGATTCGGATCAACCCCGTTTTACCGCAAATAGTCATCGGTTTGTCCATTGCACTCCCGAACCTATTTTTCTCAACCGTCCGTTCGAATCGGAGGGTCCAGATCAGCCCTATCCAAACCCACCTAATTATTTAAGTAGGCAACCCTAGTCCAATCAGTCCCATCTGCCGCCTCTGCACTTCACCTGGTCTTCTTCCTCGATTTTTCCTCCACCCCAATCAGGCGCGAGATCCATTCCTAGCTTTCCCCACGAGACAGCCCGCGCAGCCCCTTCTCAATTTACGAGCCAGCCGTCAGCTCCGCTCGATCCCAGAGCCACGCATGCCGCGTCCCCACTCGCGCAACAGCCTCCGCCCGTGTCCTTCGGCGCCTCCTGCCGACAGCCGCCTCGGGAGCACCGCCCTTCCCGCTCGATCCGGTCGGGGTGTGGACCGAGCGCCAGCGCCGCCCCTTCCCGCGATCTGGGGATCCAGATCGGGTCCCGCGTCCCGCTGCCGCCCTGGCACCGCGTCCCCGCTGCCTCGATCGACTCCCGCCGCCAGAACGAGCTCCTGCCTCCCCTCGTCCCGAGCCGTCCCGCGCGAACCAGGTGGAACCCCTCCAGCGACAGCCGCCGCCTCGCATCGGGCGAAGGGACCGAGGCAGTGAGCGCCTCGGCACCAGCCCCGCGCGTTGACCAGCGAATGGTCGCGCCTCCAACCGCTACGCCAGCTCCCGTGGGCCACGCCGCAGCCGCCCCGGCCCAGGAGACCCTGTCCGTCACGCCTCCCCACAGGCCCAGCTCACCCCTGGGGGTCGGCCTCCTCCTAGCCTCCCCAAGCCGGCCCGTCTCCAGATCTGCACCGGCCAGGCCAGATCCGGCCCAAAGGTGAGCCCACACCTCCATCCTTCGCCCGGGCGCATGGTAATTATGTTGCGCGCCTCTGTTAGGCCCATTATGCATAGATTCGGCCCGCGTAGTATATTAGGTATTTTCGGAATTATTAAATTCCAGACAATTGATGAATATTAGAACGCGGGTAGTTTTATTTCCGTAAGTCGGATCGAGGCATATTGTATATGGTTTTGGCGTAGAATTTCGCGTAGAATACGATTATCTAACTTGCATAATTGTTTGATGTTGTTTAGCGTGTCGGATGCCTAGAATAACGTGTTGTTTTAATAGGATACATCCCGTATTTAATCTTCGCGCAAGTCCGGATTGCCCGGATGCCGTAGTATAAATGCCTATGTTTTAGGAACCATTATTCCATGTATTTTAGAGTGGTCACTGGTATTTTTGCGTGTAGGGTTTGCCGGTAGTTCATTTTCCCGTGTATAGGTTATTTTCTTGCATTTTCGTGTGGCATTATATTGTTGTGCAACCCCACATATTTTATATGTTTTCGGGGATTTTTCTGTGCAATTAGTTTTAGCATTAGAGCAAGTTAGTTCACGCGATATTTTGCCGTGATGCCCTTTTGTTTAATTCATAGGATTTATTCCGTGCTTCGTTTGACGGAGTTGTCAACTAGGGAGTTGTTCTTGGGTGTTTAGACTAGCCCCTGGTATTTTTGGTTGCAATAGAAATGCATGTTTAGGTGTGGTTTGATTGCCCTCAAGTTGCTAGAAATAGTGCTGTTTTGGAGCTGCTGAAATATTTCTAAGTCTGGAATCTTTTATATTTTGTTGCTGTCTTGTCTTGCTTGTGTCTTTTGATCTGTAGCTCTTTTGAGGTTGGTCCAATGGAGTTAGTTGTACCCCTTGTGTTTATCTATCATGCTGTAAATTTTCATGCTATTTGGAGTCCTGTAGCTATAGGTTTTTCTGCTGTCAATATTTCTTCAGATCGAAAACTGCACTTTCATGAGGTGTAATTTTCACTAAGTCTGAAATAGTGTGTGAGATGCCATTTTGTGTCTTCTTTCCCTAGTGATCCATGATTCCATGCTAGTTGTTGTTAGTTGTTTGTAGTAGTGCTTCTTGCCCTCTTTCGTGTCATGCCTTGCTTGAGTTTATCGGAGTTGTGTAGCCCGTAGTTGTGGGGCGTAGAAAGTGCTATGTGGCTGATTTTGGCAGATTGTAGTGATTTCTTGTTTTGCTCGTAGTTGTTGAACCGTAGCTCCGATTTGATCGTGTCATACATGAAACTTTCTTAGAATCTCGTGTAGTTTCATTTTCTCTTGCTGGTTGCGTGTTTTGAAGTGCTCGTGGCCGTCGTTGCACACATATTGCATTCATACCATCATATCTTGCGGTGTCCGTATCTTTTGATCCGTAGCTCCGTTGGAGATGATTTCTATGTGTAAATTGCTTGAAATGACGCGTAGAATCACGTGAACCTATTTGTTTTGCTGTTTAACAACTAACTAAATGTGTTAGTTCAGATCTGGACAGAATTGTAAATTAACATGTGAGGTCGTCTCGGAGGTGCTATATGTCATTTCCGACCTCATTTAAAATGCCTAGATAGGTAGTTTAATTACGCTTCACCTCTTGCCATGTTTAACCACATTTAATATTGTCGTGTGTTTAATCGGGATAGAACTAAATAAATAAACGTGGAGTTTTGTCAATATGCAACTCGTTGCATATTGAACTTCACTTAATGTGTAGTGTTTGATTGTGTGAATTGTCATGCCGTGTCTTGCATGTATTCAGATGCTCATGCATCATTTGTGTTGTGCATCGTGTGGTAAATTCCGTGTGTTGATTTGTGTTTCCGGTTTGCTTCGTCTCGTTAGAGTTCCACAGCGTGCCGGATTGTGAGAACCTGTTCGACTACGTCGGTTCGTCTGCTTCACGGAGGCATTCTTCTTCCAAGCGGGATCTCACGCAAGATGACCATTTCCCTAGATACCATTACTATCATTGCCCTTCTAGTTTTATCGCTTCTATCGTTTATGTCTCGTTGCCTACCACATGTTAAATATCAGCCTCTCAACAATGCCATGAAACCTTCAACCTGTTCAACCTAGCAAACCACTAATTGGCTATGTTACCGCTTGCTTAACCCTGTGTTAGCGTTGCTAGTTGCAGGAGCATTGCTTCCATGTGAAAACATGGGTTCCTTGTTATATCATCCTATTAAATGCTATTTAATTTAATGCACCTATATACTTGGTAAAAGTTGGAAGGCTCGGCTTTTCTAGCCTCGTGTTTTGTTCCACCTTTGCCCCGTTAGTTTCAGCTACCGGTGTTGTCGTGGGTATAAGTCTGGCAGTAGAAGTGTAGGGTACGAAAGGATGGGCAGAGCCTTAGCTACGACAAGGATGTATGAGTTCAGGCCCCTCTACGGTGGAGGTAAAAGCCCTACGTCTCAGTGCTCTTGGGAGCTTAGTGTCGAGTGGAATATAGGATTACAGTAAAAGCCAACCCCCGCACCAGTGGGGAAGGGCGACTTATATAGAGTGCGCTGCCCTTCATAATGGCCCGGTGGACAGGGGTGGAATAGTGGCGAATAAATGCCTATGTTACAGGTAACGTAAGCCTTAAATTTTAATAATGGTGTATGAAAACGTATGACCGTTGTCCTCCTGGGAGGTTACGATGTACAGAGTGGAATCCAGTCGGTACGTTAAATATGCTCCGAGTGCTCGTCACCGACTGGATGATGGGGGAATCCTTAGTTCTGTCGGAACTGTCCAAGGGCCTCGTCCTCTACGAAGGGTAGTCCTTGGGTAGGACCTATAGGGCAGCGCTCTGACCCTATCCTGGGACTATAACCCCATCATTAGTCCCCGAATGGATAGGGGTTGGAACGATGAAGTGATGTCTGGTGTATGGATCCGACTGGTATGGAGGTGACTTTGGCGTTGTTTGCCTCGATCCATTTTGTCCTTTCAACCAGTGATCCGAGTGAAGGTATCGGTGAAACGAACTGTCAGAGACCGAGTGCTTCCGTGGAATCTTTCGACGTGACTGGTCAAACTGACAGCGCCGGATTTTCCGGGATCCTCAAAATTCGGTTGCCGCGTGCTCAGCGGGATGACGACATTGCCATCGAGTAGGTTTTGCCGCCTCAATTACCGTGCCTTTATCTTCTCCACTAACATCGCAACAGCCGGTTGGGGAGATAAGATTTCGGGTCCACCTGTTATTGACCCAGTCGGAAGCTTATTTAAGCCTCTCCGGCGTGATTCTCTGTTGCGCTCCTCATCTTCCTCGCATTAATCTCGCTCCTCCCGCAGCTCTCTGCACGCCCCAAGCTTCCTCCTTCCCCTCCTCCTCCGTGGATCCGTCGCCTTCGCCATGACGAAGGGGCTGACCAACAAACTTGAGTCGCAGAAGAAGAAGAAGAAGGGGGCGACTCCTACCCAGCGGCGGCAGCGGGCGCTGCCGGCGGGTTGGATCCAGGGGGATTTCCTCCCCTCCTCGGTGACGAAGGACGACTTGCTGGAGTTGGTGGAGCATGGCATGATCGTCAACAAGTCCTGGCGGCTGCCGGAAGGCGAGACGGAGCCGGCGCCGAAGGAGGGGGAGCGCGTTCTGCTGCTCAGCCATGTGTTCAGGGGCTTCTCCTTGCCTCCCCACCCCTTCTTCCGAGGTATCATGACCTACTTTGGGGCGCAGCTCCATCATTTTCCTCCAAACGCAATAGCCCACCTTGCTACATTCGTCACCCTTTGCGAGTGCTTTATTGGATGTCCTCCTCACCGGGGGCTCTTTAAGTACGTCTTCTCCACTAGATCCCAAACCGTCAAAAAGCTTAGCCAGTCGGACGATAAGACCCATCTCCTCCAGCTCTGCGGGGGTTTAGGTTTCCAGATGAAAACAAAGAGTAGCTACCCCCCCTCCAGTTGTCCGAGTGAGTTAGGAACTGGCAATCGACCTGGTTCTATTGCCAGGACATTGCTTGTCCGAATGCCTCGAGCGGGTTGCCACCTTTTAGCCTAGACCGTACAGGCCCTCCCAAGAAGCTTGCATTCTCTAAGGGGGAAAGGATCCAGATCCAGCCTTTGGTCGACGCGCTGATAGCCGTCATCCGCAAGGGAGTCACCGGCACAGACCTGTTGGAGACTTTTCTGGGTCGGCGCATCCAGCCGCTGCAGGCCCGACACCACGCCATGTGGCACTACGCGGGGCCTTCAGACTCCACTCGATCTCATCCAGAGTGCGTGACCGGGGAGACTGTGAGGGCGTGGGTCCACGGCATCACAGGCGCGTGTGATAACCCCGAAGGAGCCCGGCGGGTGAAGCCCTTCCGCGTCGAGAATCCTCCTCCGAATGAGGTAAGCGCATCTTGTCGAGTGCTTTTAATCTTCTTAGATTTATTACTTTTCTTGTCCGGGTGACTGACGTTGCCGACTGTGTTTTGTAAAGGAGTGGACTAACTGGTATTCTGCTGTCTCGAACGGGAATCCAACCGAGGAAGAGGAGGGTAGCCAGGAGGGTAGCGCGGATAGCGCCGAGTACGTCTCCGACAGTGGGGAGACGGAGGAGGAGTCGGGAGAGGAGGAGGAGGAGGAGGAAGGGGAGCAGAGCTCGCCACCTCCACCACTAGAGCACCGAACTAAGCGCCGTCACGATCCTGCTGCTCCGCCGGCTCCTCCAGAGGCCCTGAGTGCTCCGCCATCCCCTCCTATGGCTCCGAGTGCTCGGAGTGTGAAGAGGACCAGGGACGCGGCTGCCGAGCCCACAGACCAACAGTCTAAGGTGGCCAAACCCAGTGGGCCTAAGCCTCGGAAAGCTTTGCCTCGGATGAGGATCGCTGTTCCAGTCGCCTCAGCGTAAGTGTCTTGTTCTTCTATCTTCCTTCAGTATCTGATTGAACTCATGCTTACGTGTCGAGTGGATTTCACTCAACAGAGCTGCTACCTCTGCCACCTCTCTGCCGCGCCAGGACGATGACCCCATGGACACGGATAACGCCGCCACGTCCCAGCAAGGTACGTTGTCACGACTCCGAGAGTTTGTATTATTGATTCGCGAGTGCTGTCTTTGATCTTGACCTTTTTCTGTAATTTCATTTTGTTCAGTTGACCTTCCTTCGGAGGTGATCCATCTGGAGGACGACAACCAAAGGGGGTCGAAGCCAGCTTTGGCGCCTGTCCTTGAGGTTGTCCCATCTACTACTGCTCCCACCATGAACGTGCCGCCGACCGAGACGGTGCCGTCGACTGAGACGATGCCCCTCACGGCAGGACCGACTAGAGCTGAGCTCGGGATGCCCAGGGAGTCTTCTGTCGCGCCGGGTCCGTCAACCGTTCAATATGACGCCTGACATCTCCCGGAAGACCAGGTGGGGCCCGCCAGGGACGCCATGGTGCAGGTGGAGCTGATGGTGGGTGATGCCAAGGGAGCGTACGACTCCATCGCGTCTTTGTACAAGAAAAGCTTGGAGCTCCGGGACGATATCCGAGTAAGTGCGCTAGTAAGTGTTTACTTTCCTCTTGTCACCCACTGGGGGTTTCAGTGATATACTCAGATACAGTAGGATGATTTTGCAGTGGGTTCACTCCGAGTGAACCCATTGGGTGTAGTCCCCGAGACTTCTGTCGAGTGCTTGCACCGGCAGTTGTCTTTATATGTATTTTCCGTGACCTGAACAGATCAGAGCTGATCTGCCCGAATGGTACCAGTGGGGGCACTCCGAGTGCACCCACTGGGTGTAGTTCCCGAGAGTAGTGTTACTCAGGTCGGGTAATAGTAGTCTCATAGATTTGTCTGTTTGTCATGTAGCTCAATAGGGCCGACCTGTTCGAGCTTCATGCCAGTGGGGTCACTCTTAGTGAACCCACTGGGTGTAGTCCTCGAGACCGCTGTCGATTGCTTGCATCGGCAGGGGTCTGAAGAACTTTGAGCTTTGATTGGTTTCCTTGTTGAATGTGTCTGATCTTCCCTTTGTGCTTATTTGGCAAAAGACTTGCGAAATGGGGTGTGCGTACAATGCTCTGAAGGCTGAGAAGATTCATCTTGCTGCGGACTTGGAGGCGGCTGTGAATGACCTGGCTGGTGTGAAGGGGGCTCTTGCTGACCGAGAGAAGTCTTTGGAGGAGTCTCGGGAGACCAACAAGGCATTGCTAGCCGAAGTTGAAAAATTGAAGAGTCAAAGATCCGAATGGATGGGCCAGCTGAAGTTGATGAACACTCGGTGCATGGCGCAGGAGAAGTACGTCAGCGACTGGGCAAGGAAGATGGTTGCACTGCTTGGTGGTAAGTTTTTGCCGATCGCTTCTTGACTTTGGAGTCCACTCCGCGCTTACTTTCTGCTTGTCTTTTCTTTGCAGACTTCTGTTGGGACGTTGAGGCTGAAGCAGCCGATATTGAACGGTCGGTTGTTCCGAATGTTCCACTCGGCGACGAAGCCAACCGGGACTTGCTCCGAGCGCATATTCGCCTTAGCAGGGTGGGACCTTCCATTGGCCACCTGAGAGAAGTCATCGGCCAGATCGACAAGGAGCTGTGGCCTGAAGACGATTCTCGGCAAGAAATAGATGGGTTGATGACTCGGCTAGAGGACGTCCCGAGCAGAGTGCGGGCATGGAAGAAGTATGTCGCTCGTTGTGGTGCGGACGTGGCGCTATCTCTGGTCTGAGTGCACTGCAAGGAAGCTCACGAAAAAAAGCTGAAGACGTTGCAGGTTGCCAACACCAAGAAGCTTCGATTCGAAGATTTAATGGAGACCTTCCTGGACACAGCTACTCGCATTGCAGACGGAATCGACCTTGACACCTTTGTGGAGCCTGCCAGTCCCGGTGACACTTGAAAAAACTTGATGGTGAACTCACATTTACCTCGGTATGCCGAGTGGTATCTGTATCAAACTTTGGCCACTGCTGTTGGCCGTCACATTGGTGGTTCGGTGTGGATAAGCTTGATTCACACCGAGCCGACTAATCGTAGATCCAACTTTGAATTCGAGTCGAATATTTTGCTCTTCTTTCGCCAAGTTTTTTTTGACACGATTTTGGCTCGTGGTTTTTGTTTGGCGTTTCTTGGTGAAGCCAATGGAAAACATGATGAAGCTTTTTACTTAGGCGACTCTGAGTCGCAGCTAAGTCCCCGAGTGTGACTTTTCGTGCACACTCGAAGTGAGTTGTTACTCATGTAGTTGTCAGTTGTCTTCACATCCACATGAGCCTCAATGATGGTCTGCTAAGCCTTCGAGTGTATCTCGAGTACACACTCGGAGGAAGCTTTTCACTTAGGCGACTCTGAGTCGTAGCTAAGTCCCCGAGTGTGACTTTTCGTGCGCACTCGGAGTGAGTTGTTACTCATGTAGTTGTCACTTGTCTTCACATCCACATGAGCCTCAACGAGGGTCTGCTAAGCCTTCGAGTGTATCCCGAGTACACACTCGGAGGAAGCTTTTTTACTTAGGCGACTCTGAGTCGCAGCTAAGTCCCCGAGTGTGACTTTTTGTGCACACTCGGAGTGACTTGTTACTAATGTAGTTGTCAGTTGTCATCACATCCACATGAGCCTCAACGAGGGTCTGCTAAGCCTTCGAGTGTATCTCGAGTACACACTCGGAGGAAGCTTTTTTACTTAGGCGACTCTGGATCGCAGCTAAGTATCCGAGCATGTCTTTTACCGCGCGCTCAGAGCGAGTTTGTACTTAGGCGACTCTGGGTCGCAGCTAAGTCCCCGAGTGCGACTTTTAGTGTGCACTCGGAGCGAGTTTTTTACTTAGGCGATTCTGGGTCGTAGCTAAGTCTCCAAGTGCGACTTTTAGCGCGCACTCGGAGTGAGTTTGTACTTAGGCGATTCTGGGTCGTAGCTAAGTCCCCGAGTGCGACTTTTAGTGCACACTCGGAGCGAGTTTTTTACTTAGGCGATTCTGGGTCGCAGCTAAGTCTCCGAGTGCGACTTTTAGCGCGCACTCGGAGCGAGTTTGTACTTAGGCGATTCTGGGTCGTAGCTAAGTCCCCGAGTGCGACTTTTAGTACACACTCAGAGCGAGTTTTTTTACTTAGGCGATTCTGGGTCGCAGCTAAGTCCCCGAGTGCGACTTTTAGTGCGCACTCGGAGCGAGTTTGTACTTAGGCGATTCTGGATCGCAGCTAAGTCCCCGAGTGCGACTTTTAGTGTGCACTCGGAGCGAGTTTTTTACTTAGGCGATTCTGGGTCGCAGCTAAGTCCCCGAGTGCGACTTTTAGTGCGCACTCGGAGCGAGTTTGTACTTAGGCGATTCTGGGTCGCAGCTAAGTCCCCGAGTGCGACTTTTAGTGCGCACTCGGAGCGAGTTTTTTACTTAGGCGATTCTGGGTCGCAGCTAATTCCTTGAGTGCGACTTTTAGTGCGCACTCGGAGCGAAATTTTAGACCGGAGTCTGCAAACGCGGAAGAATTTTGAATCGGCAAGAAATCAATCTGCTTTGTATTACTTCAATGATACTTGCTCTCTACATTGCCCCCGTCGGCGGTTATGTGTAGAAGCGCTTCAGGAGTTCTCCATTCCATGCTCGCGGCTCCTCCGTTTCCCTGTCGAGGTTGTAGAATCGATATGCTCCGTTGTTCAGCACCTTAGAGACGATGAAGGGTCCTTCCCAGGCAGGAGCCAACTTGTGTGGTCTCTGCTGATCCACTCGAAGCACCAGGTCGCCTGCTTGGAATGTGCGTCTCCTGACGTGCCGCGCGTGAAATGGCCGCAGATCTTGTTGATAAATTGTTGAGCGAGTCAGTGCCATCTCGCGCTCTTCTTCTAGAAGATCCACTCCGTCTTGCCTGGCTTGCTCTGCTTCGGCTTCGAAGAATAGTTCGACTTGTGGAGAGTTGCGAAGCAAATCACTCGGAAGGACTGCCTCTGCTCCATAAACGAGGAAGAACGGGGATCGCCCCACAGTACCGAAGGAAGCTCGATGACCCATGCGCCGGTGGCATGTCCAACTTCTCACAGGAGTCGAGGCTTCAACCCTTGAAGAATAAGTCCATTCGCCACGGATGCAAAATCCACTCGGATACCTTGGCCTTTGCAAAAACCTTTGAATTTGTCTGAGTCAAAGTTCGTGCCATTGTCGGTGATTATGCTGTGCGGAACCCTGAATCTGGCGATGATGTCTCTGATAAACTTGATGGTCGTAAGGGCGTCGAGCTTCTTGATGGGCTTGGCCTCGATCCACTTGGTAAACTTGTCGACTGCTACCAGCAAATGAGTGAATCCTCCTTGGCCTGTTCTGAATGGTCCGACTGTATGTAATCCCCACACGGCGAATGGCCAAACAAGAGGAATTGTCTTCAGTGCAGACATTGGCTTGTGGGACTTGTTCGAATAGAACTGACAGCCTTCGCATCGGTCGACCATATCTTTTGCCATTTCATTCGCCTGGAACCAGAAGAAACCAGCTCTGAATGCTTTGGCGACGATTGCCCTTGAGGAGGCATGATGACCGCAGGTTCCCGAGTGAATTTCTTCCAAGATTAACTGTCCCTCCTCAGGGGAGATACACCACTGAAGGACGCCCGAAACACTTTCCCTGTACAACTGGCCATCAATGACGGTGAAGGACTCCGACCTGCAGACGCTCTGCCTAGCTTGGACTTCGTCTTCTGGTAACTCTTGCCTCATGATGTATGCAATGAACGGCACAGTCCACTCGGGGATGACATCAAGAATCTCCATGATCAAATCAACCACAACGGGGACCTCGACTTCAGTCGGATCTGTCGAGCTCTTTGGTTGTACTGGCTCCTCTGTAAAGGGATCTTCCTTCACCGAGGGGAGATGTAGGTGCTCGAGGCAGACATCACTCGGGACTGGTCTCCGAGTGGATCCAAGTTTTGCCAATTCATCTCCTGCTTGGTTTTTCAGTCGGGGAACATGGTGAAGTTCCAGACCTTCAAACTTCTTCTCGAGCTTCCTTACTGCGTTGCAGTATGCAGTCATGGTGGGGTTCCTTACATCCCAGTCCTTCATTACTTGATTAACCACCAGATCTGAGTCGCCATAGATCATCAGGCGACGGACGCCGAGTGTGATGGCCATGCGCAACCCGTAAAGGAGAGCTTCGTACTCTGTTTCGTTGTTGGAGGAATCGAAATGTATCTGCAACGCATACTTGAGTTTTTCACCCTTTGGGGATATGATCACTACGCCAACGCTGGAGCCATTCAACATCTTGGACCCATGGAAGAACATAGTCCAATGAGCCGAGTAGATGTGAGTCGGTTGCTGTTGTTCTACCCATTCTACTATGAAGTCAGGCAGAGCTTGAGACTTTATAGCTTTCTTGGCTTCAAACTTGATGTCGCAGCATAGCATCTCCATTGCCCACTTTGCCACTCGGCCCGATGCATCCCGATTGTGGAGAATTTCCAACAACGGAGCATCAGATATGACAGACACCGAGTGGTCTTAGAAGTAATGAGCGACCTTCTTTGCAGTCATGTAGATCCCATAAATAAGCTTCTGATAATGGGGATACCTCTGCTTGGAAGGAGTCAGGACTTCGGAGACATAATATACTGGCCGCTGAACCTTGTACGCTTTGCCTTCTTCTTCGTGTTCGAGTGTCAGAACGGTGCCGACGACTTGATTTGTAGCCGCGATGTACAAAAGAAGGGGTTCTTTACTGAGCGGGGCAGTAAGAACCGGCTGGGTGGAAAGCAGGGCTTTGAGGTCGTCGAATGCAATTTGGGCTTCGTCTGTCCACTCGAAGGTATCTGATTTCTTCATGATTCGGTACAGAGGTAACGCCTTCTCGCCGAGTCGAGCGATAAACCTGCTCAAAGCCGCTAGGCAACCTGTGAGCCTTTGAACATCATGTATTCTTACCAGCCGTTCCATTCGGACGATGGTCCCGATCTTTTCGGGGTTGACATCGATCCCTCGTTCAGAAACGAAGAAACCGAGTAACTTCCCGCTGGGAACACCGAATGAACACTTGGATGGGTTGAGCTTGATATCGTACCTACGTAGGTTGACGAATGTTTCTGCCAAGTCAGTCAGCAGGTCGAAACCTTTGCGTGACTTGACTACGATATCGTCCATATATGCCTCCACATTTTGACCGATCTGGTCAAGGAGGCATTTTTTGATCATGCGCATAAAAGTTGCTCCTGCATTCTTCAAACCGAATGGCATAGTGATGTAGCAGAAACACCCGAATGGGGTGATGAAGGCTGTTTTTAATTCATCCGGACCATACAGACGAATCTGGTGATAGCCCGAATAGGCATTAAGGAAGGATAAACGCTCGCAACCCGCAGTCGAATCGACAATTTGATCGATGCGGGCGAGCGGGAAGTGATCTTTCGGACAGACCTTATTGAGATGCTTGAAATCGATGCACATACGGAGAGACTTGTCCATCTTGGGCACCATGACCACATTAGCGAGACACTCGGAGTGGTGCACCTCGCGAATGAAGTTGGTTGCCAAAAGTTTAGCCACCTCCTCTCCGATTGCCTTCCTCTTGTGCGTGGCGGACCGACGCAGACGTTCTCGGACGGGCCGAGCAGCAGGATCCACATGCAGTGGGTGCTCAACCAACTCCCTGGGTACACCTGGCATGTCAGCGGGCTTCCATGTGAAAATGTCCCAGTTCTCACGGAGGAATTGGATGAGCTCGGCTTCCTATTTTGGATCAAGGGTGGTGGAGATGTTCGTCGGGGCGGCAGTGTCGTCTGTCGGGTGGATGCTGACTTTCTTCGTGTCGCCCGCCGACTGGAACGCGGAATCGGAAGCTGGCTTCTTTGAACGCATCAGGTCAATGGGGTCGGCGGTCTTCTTGTACTCATCCAGCTCGAGAATAGCCATCTGCTGATCGGCAATCCTCGACCCCTGCTGCAAACACTCCTCGGCTCGCTGCCGATTTCCTGTAACCGTGATCACACCTTTGGGACCTGGCATCTTCAGCTTCAAATACACGTAACATGGACGGTCCATGAAACACGCATACGCCGGACGGCCCAGAATCGCGTGGTATGCACTCTGGAAGTCCACCACCTCGAATGTCAGCTTCTCCTTGCGGAAGTTCTTGTCAGAGCCGAAGACGACATCCAACGCGGTCTGGCCGAGTGACATGGCCTTTCATCCTGGGACGACTCCGTGGAACTGCATAGTGCTCTCGCTAAGTTTGGACATCAGAATGCCCATTCCCTTGAGAGTGTCAGCGTACATGATGTTCAAACCGCTGCCGCCGTCCATGAGGACTTTGCGCAGTCGGACTCCTTCCACCACCGGGTCGACGACCAGAGCTTGCCTCCCTGGGGTGGGTACGTGTGCTGGATGGTCCGCCTGATCAAAAGTGATCGCAGTCTGTGACCACTTGAGGAACATGGGGGTGGTTGGGGTTGCCATGTTCACCTCCCTGTTCACCAGCTTTAGTCGACTTTTTCTTTCCACATCAACAAAAATCATCAGCGTTGCATGGACTTGGGGGAATGGATCCCCCTTGTCCTCATCATCCTGCTCGGTGTCCTTTTCACTCGGCTGACCTTCACCGAATCCTTGGATCAGGAGGCGACACTGCCGAGTGGTATGCGTCGGGAATATGGCGTTGCCTTCTTCGTCCATCTTCGTGTGGATTGGACATGGCTGATCCAGGATAGAATTCCCGAACTGTTTCTTCTTGGGGGTGTACTGAGCTTTCCCCTTGCCTTTGAACTTGGCGTTTGTAACAGCAGCTGCCTTTGCCTGCGGGGTAGATTGAGCCTTCTGCTTCTGCTTCCGACTGCTGTTTCCATCTCCATCGGGGACTGTCTTATGCTTGCCGCTACGTATGCGGTCCTCCTCTTCGCCATTTGCATAGCGTGCGGCTATCTCCATCATCTTGCTCATGGAAATGTCGCCTGTCCGGCCGAACTTCAGGTACAGACCTCTGTACCGCACGCTAGCCTTGAAGGCACAGACTGCTTGATGCTCCGTGGCGTTCTCTACCGTGTGGTAGAGTGTCGTCCAGCGTAGGATGAAATCGCGCAAGGGCTCGTTCTGCTTCTGGACGCAGTGCTGGAGCTCCACGAGACCAGCAGGGCGTTTGCACGTACCCTCGAAGGTCCTGATGAAGACTCGGGACAGATCTGCCCAGCTGTAGATGCTTGACGGAGCCAACTGGTTCAGCCAAGCTCGCGCCGAGCCGTCGAGCATCAGGGGGAGATGTTTCGTGACGACCTGGTCATCTCCGCCACCGATCTGGACCGCCACTCTGTAGTCGTCCAACCACGTTTCTGGCTTGGACTCTCCTGTGAACTTGCTGATTCCCGTCGCCAATCGGAAGTTGGGAGGGATGTCAGCTCAACGGATGACCCGACCGAAGCATTCGGGGCCCGGTACGATGGTCTTGCTTCCACTCGGACGGTCTCTATCGTGACCATCACGGTGGGCTCGACTCCTGTCGACCTTCTTCTGGGCGATGTACCCTCGTGCGTCGGGCCTTGGATCATGCGCGTCGCCGACTGAACGATGATCATCGTGATGCCGAGGTCCATAAGGCCCACCCCGCGGAGGGGTGCGTGAACGACGACGATCTTTGGGATTCCTGGAACGTCTACCCCCTCTGCGTCACTGATGAGAGTCGGGGCTGAAAACCGACCGATGCGTGTTCGCGTGAACAGAACTGTTGTGGATCCTGTTGTGCGACTGGGAGACCGCCGAATTTTGCTGCTGCGCCGTATGCAACAGGGCACGGATTTGCTCGATCCCTCTGCCAGCCTCCAAATCAGTCGGCTAGAGAGAATCGTCTATCCTGGCAGCCGCAGCCAGGTTGAGGATGGGTGTGCGGAACACCTCGACGTCGCTCTGGAGAGTGCGTCGACTCACAGAACGACGGTGTTGACAACGAGCGCCGGATGATTCTCCGACCCCGTGCTCGTTCCGACCAGTCCGGAGGGGACTTTCATGGGAATCGGCCATGAGAACTTCGGTTGCAGGCCCGCGACCCAGGTACTCGGAAGGTAGCTCCGTCGGAACTGAGTCCAAGCACTGTGATGGTGGTGCGACCACAACCGATTCGAGCACCACCACTTGAGAGGACGCGCTTTGTCGCGCCTGGGCGTGTCGCACCCAACGCTGGAGCCGGGGGCGACGGGATCGCTTGTTGCGACGAGTGACGGGGGCGAGGATCGACAGCGGGGCCGATGGTTGGAGAAGAAGGATGCCGCGGGAACCCGCACGAAAGTGCGTAGCCTCGCGACTTGGGAGCGCCTCGACGTCGAGGGCCGCATCTCGAAGCCATGCCGAATCATCGACGATGAAGGAGAGTGTGCCAAAGAGGATCTCGTGACCCATGCACAGATCTCCGCCGGACGGCATGATGAAAAGATGAAATCTTAAACTCGCCGGAAGTCACTTAGACGCCTGCCCCACGGTGGGCGCCAACTGTCGTGGGTATAAGTCTGACAGTAGAAGTGTAGGGTACGAAAGGATGGGCAGAGCCTTAGCTACGGCGAGTCTGTATGAGTTCAGGCCCCACTACGGTGGAGGTAAAAGCCCTACGTCTCAGTGCTCTTGGGAGCTTAGTGTCGAGTGGAATATAGGATTACAGTAAAAGCCAACCCCTGCACCAGTGGGGAAGGGCGACTTATATAGAGTGCGCTGCCCTTCATAATGGCCCGGTGGACAGGGGTGGAATAGTGGCGAATAAATGCCTACGTTACAAGTAACGTAAGCCTTAAATGTTAATAATGGTGTATGAAAACGTATGACCGTTGTCCTCCTGGGAGGTTACGATGTACAGAGTGGAATCCAGTTGGTACGTTAAATATGCTCCGAGTGCTCGTCACCGACTGGATGATGGGGGAGTCCTTAGTTCAGTCAGAACTGTCCAAGGGCCTCGTCCTCTACGAAGGGTAGTCCTTGGGTAGGACCTATAGGGTAGGCCTATGACCCTATCTTGGGACTATAACCCCATCAGTAACCATATTAAAATAACATCCTTCTTCTCCTTCTTCTTATCCTCCTCCTTCTCCTTCTTCTTCTTCTCTTCTTCTTCTTCTTCTTCTTCCTTCGTTTCATTTTTCCTCTTTCTTCTCCTCTTGTCCCCTTCTTCGGGCTAAATTGGCTAAGAATGCCTTTTTGGAGCTAATTATGTCATTTCGAGAATAATTAGCTAAGTGTCACGCCCAAGATGCGACCCTATCCTCAATTTGGCACGAAGGCCTCGTCAGGGATAGAAATGCATCTCGTCGTGTCGCAAGAATGGATATGTTACAAGTACATGTACTGAAAAGGAGAGATATATGTAGAGAGTTGGCTTACACTCGCCACAAGCTACATCAGAGTCACAACAGTACATAACATAATTATCAAGAGTAAGAGCAGGGTCCGACTACGGACGAAAACAAACGACAAAAGAAGAACGACGTCCATCCTTGCTATCCCAGGCTGCCGGCATGGAACCCATCCTAGATCGACGACGAAGAAGAAGAAGAAGCAACTCCAAATGAACAATCAACTCGCTCGTGTCAAGTAACCTTTACATGTACCTGCAACTGGTGTTGTAGTAATCTGTGAGCCGCAGGGGACTCAGTAATCTCATTTCCGAAGGTATCAAGACTAGCAAAGCTTAATGGGTGAGGTATGGTTAAGTGGTGAGGTTGCAGCAGCGGCTAAGCATATATTTGGTGGCTAACTTACGAGTACAAGAAATAAGAGGGGGAAGCTCTACGCAAAACGGACGTGAACTACTGATAATCAAATGAATGATCCTGAACACCTACCTACCTCAGACATAACCCCACCGTGTCCTCACCGGAGAAAGAACTCACGAAAGGGACAGTCACGGTTACACACACAGTTGGCATATTTTAATTAAGTTAACTTCAAGTTTTCTAGAACCAGTGTTAAACAAAGTTTCCACGTTGCCACATAACCACGGGCACGGCTTTCCGAAAAGATTTAACCCTGCAGGGGTGCTCCAACTAGTCCATCACAAATCACCACAAGCCGCATAGAAATCCTCGATCACGACACTCGCGATCTCGTCGGATTCCTTAGTGGAAAACCTCAACTCTGAGATTACCCAAAGCATCACCGGAATCCCGATGCACAAGATATCTCGTCAAAGGTAAAACTAATCCAGCAAGGCCGCCCGACGTGTCGACGTACCCGATAGGAGCTGCGTATCTCGTTCTCAGGACACGACGGATGAGCGATGGTTACCACGCCAAACGTCGAGTTGCCCCGGGTACCGTTAGTAAGGTGCTCTGTTTTGGACCAGCACTGGCCCTCCCTGTATTATGTAGAATTACTCCTCCGGTAGCGCTAACTCCCTATGCCTTTCATTTTAACAGAATTATTATGTTAGGCAAATGTAGTACCAATGTTGGGCCTTGCCAGACCAGCTTTAATCTAAAACGAATTATCAAGGGGGTCCCCATAACAACCCCGATCGTGTTAGGAGCACTCAATTATGGAACATAACACCTGATGGGGTTATAGTCCCAGGATAGGGTCATAGCGCTGCCCTATAGGTCCTACCCAAGGACTACCCTTCGTAGAGGACGAGGCCCTTGGACAGTTTCGACTGAACTAAGGACTCCCCCATCATCCAGTCGGTGACGAGCACTCGGAGCATATTTAACGTACCGACTGGATTCCACT
Source organism: Hordeum vulgare subsp. vulgare (assembly GCF_904849725.1). Lineage (NCBI taxonomy): Eukaryota > Viridiplantae > Streptophyta > Magnoliopsida > Poales > Poaceae > Hordeum > Hordeum vulgare. Next base: position 623,405,987 of record NC_058519.1, read on the forward strand.
CTGTACATCGTAACCTCCCAGGAGGACAACGGTCATACGTTTTCATACACCATTATTAACATTTACGGCTTACGTTACCTGTAACATAGGCATTTATTCGCCACTATTCCACCCCTGTCCACCGGGCCATTATGAAGGGCAGCGCACTCTATATAAGTCGCCCTTCCCCACTGGTGCGGGGGTTGGCTTTTACTGTAATCCTATATTCCACTCGACACTAAGCTCCCAAGAGCACTGAGACGTAGGGCTTTTACCTCCACCGTAGAGGGGCATGAACTCATACATCCTCGCCGTAGCTAAGGCTCTGCCCATCCTTTCGTACCCTACACTTCTACTGTCAGACTTATACCCACGACAATTATGAGTACGGAAAGAAATTTATTTATGTCAAATATATATATATATATATATATATATATATATATATATATATATATATATATATATATATATATATCCTGAATATTGTTAAAAATGCTGAATATAATAAAAAATAAATTAAAAAGGGGCTGGTTCCCCCCTTTGCCGCCTGCCCCCACATGGCAAAGGGGGGATGGCAGACGGCAAAGGGGGGAATCTGCCCCCTCTCTCTCCCCTCTTTGCCGTCTGCCCCCACATGGCAAAAGGGGGATGGCAGACGTCAAAGAGAGGAGGCCTGCCGTTAACACTTAATGGGGCCGTTGCAGTATATGTCGTCCCAGTTAATTTGCCGTCTGCCCCCTCATGGCAAAGATTCTTTGTCGTCCGCTTTACAAAAGCAGACGGCAAAGAACCTCTTCACCAGAGTTTTTTTTACTGTCTAGTTTGTCGTCTGCTGACCGACGGCAAAGTCTTTGCCGTCTGTGGTTCCCTCCTTTTCCGTCCGCCGTGGCAGACGGCAAATTTCTGAATTTCAGTAGTGCATGATTTCGGCACCCTATCTATCCAAGGGTTGTAAAAGGTTAGCAACTTCATGCTTTCACCTCTTATTGTTAGTTTAGCTTCTTTCATGCTCTATAAGTATAGTGAGTTGTGGGTTTTAAGTTTGAAGTAATTATGTAGGATTTTATTTGATTAATATGCAATTTAAGCTTAAATTAACTTCTTAGTTTGCCTATTTATAGGTGTGGTTTACTTAGTATCTTCCCGTCCTCACCGCCATCAATCGACCGCGCTGGCCTGTTCTCGGCACCACCTTGGTGAGGCTCTTGTTCTTATCCTTTTTGTGAAAAAAAATCTTATTTGTATGATTTAGATAGTTGCTTGTATAATTTTCTTACTTGTATGATTGTTTGTTATACATAGTGCCATGGTTTTGATATCCGTGCCCGTCGGTCCTCGTCTAGTTTATGATTCGGATGTGGTATAATATCTTTTATAACTATTTGTTGCATTTCGTGATTATGATAATTATGCCCATCAAGTTGACATAGATATTATTATCTAGGAGGTATGTGAACCGGAAATTGCAACCGACCCTCTTGTCGAGAAGTTAAATTTAGCTGAAAAATGAGTTTTTGAATTTTTTTAAAAGAATTGAAGAAGAGAAGATAAAATTGGAGTTGTATGTTGCCGATGTCGTCGAGATCACAAGATCAAGATGGATGCAATGATTTTGAAGATTAGAAATATTTGAAAATATGTTGTTAATAACGAGACTTTGTATCATTATGTTGTTTGATCAATTATTACCTTAGTTGCAATTCTGATCACGTTTGTTGTTGCATTTAAATGCTTTAGCTGAATAGTTGTATGTTGTTTTATGAGAATAAGTGTGCATGAACTTGTATTAATTTGGTATTTTCGGTGTTGTGTAATAAAGATGAACCGACAATGGATGTACGATGACCGGCGCTCTCCCAAGTTCATTAATGACGTGCATAGTTTTATGTGTGCGGTTGAGGCAAACAAGCGGGGTGGTTTTATGTGTTGTCCATATGGTGTATGTAAGAATGATAGGAATTACTCTAGCTCAAAAGTTCTTCACGTCCACCTATTTACGTCCGGTTTCGTCTCCAGCTATAATTGTTGGACCAAACACGGAGAAAGAGGGGTTCTAATGGAAGGGAATGAAGGAAGAAGAGGATGATGACAACTATCCTAGGTTACCTGAATACGATGGTACTACAATGGGGGAAGAAGCTGAAGAAGAGACATCAGATGAGACCGCTGATGATCTTGGTTGGGTCATTGTTGATGTAAAGAGAAACCACGCAAGTGAAAAGGAGAAGTTCAAGTTGCAGCGCATGTTAGAGGATCACAGAAATATGTTGTATCCAAATTGCGAAGATGACAAAAAAAGCTAGGTACCAGACTAGAATTTCTGCAATGGAAGGTAGAGAATGGTGTATGTGACAAGGGAATTGACAAGTTTCTGAAAATGTTAAAGAAGATTCTTCCAAAGGACAACGGATTGTCCGACAGTACGTACGAAGCAAAGAAGGTTATCTCGCTCTTAGGATTAGAGGTGCAGAAGATACATGCATGCCCTAATGACTGCATCCTCTGCCGTAGTGAGGAGTACGAGAATTTGAGTGCATGCCCGGTATGCGGTTCATTACGCTATAAGATCAGCAGGGATGACCCTGGTGATTTTTCACGTTTGCTAGCGCCCGTGACCGTCCCATTCTCGAGCGGTGACGGGTGGGAGAAAAGCGACGACGACATGGGCCAATGTATGGAGAACGGATTGGCTGCTCCATCCGTGAGAGTGGGATTGACCTTGACCCGCACCCGACGGAGAGCGACGCGTACCTGAGACGGTCTTGATGTGTACCTTGTGAATGCCGGGGGCGTTGAGCAGCGCGATGGCGTTGTCGACGACGTGGAAGGCAGTGTAGGACGCGACGTCGGCCGACGCCTCCGTGCCACCGGTGCCGCGGATGTCGGGCGCCACGCACCGGTAGCCCGCGCGGCGAGGTGCGCCATCTGGTACCACCACGAGTACCACAGCTCTGGGAAGCCGTGGAGGAACATTATTGCCCGCCCCTCCTCCGGCCCCGACTCCGCTACGTGCATCGCGATCCCGTTCGCCGTCTGGTGCCTGATCGCAGCCGTCTCCACCCCCCCCCCCCCGCCGCCGCCGCCGCACCGCCCTGAGCCTCAGCTGTCGCCATGTCTCTGCTAGCTCTCTCTTCTCTCTCTCGTGTGTGTGTGGGGGGGTGAGGGTGTGGGTTGTGTGTGCGGTGGACACGTGGGCGGGGAGGCCGGGAGGTATTTATGTCGGTGCTCTGCTGCTGCCGTTCCTTAGGGCGCTGGAAGGACGAGTGTGCACGTGAAGGGCTTGGGGTGTGAAGAGAACAAAAGTTGGGTACATTTCATGCATGCATGCATGTACATCATGTGCAATCCACCTCTGTCGGTATGGACGGAAGGGGTGTTACAACGCGATTTACTATCCCCCTTCATCAGACTAACCTAATTTTTTTTCTACGCTTCCTAATAAACTTCACAAGGAGAAATGCCAATTTTTTTTATATTCTCACAATCCGTGTTTTTTTTGTAAATTTCCATGCAAAAATAGGGAAGAACAGATGCCAAACGTGACACAACGTGCGTTTGGTCTTCGATTTCGTTGAAATTTTACGTGGCATAATTGGATGTACATTCTCAATTGACGGCAAAATTTGGATACGTTTCATGCATGCATGCATGTACATCATGGGCAACCCATCGGTGTCGGTATGGACGGAAGAGGTGTCACTGGTGGAAAAAGGGCCTTTGGTCGCGGTTCGCAACTGCCATTAGTCGCGGTTGCGCAACCGCGACCAAATAGGCGCGACTAAAGGCCCCCCCTTTAGTCGCGGTTGCTTAAGAACCGCAACTAAAGGCCCGTCCACGTGGGCGCCAGGCGGCCGTCGGGGCGGAGGACCTTTAGTCGCGGTTCTTCTGGCCAACCGCGACTAAAGGCCGCCACAGGGTTTAGCCCCCCCCTAAACCTGTTTTCTGTTTAATTTGTATTGTTTTATTTCTTTTGTGCTTTATTTTAATTTTGAAGGAGTTTCACATATTCTACGGTACTACATACATGCATATGAATGTACAATTTCAAACAAATTTGAAATTAGAACCAAAAAGAATTCAAGAGGAATATACAATATATATTCAATATCATCGGATGACCATATACAATTTTGAACAAGTTTCCATACATAATTTAATGCATATAAAGTTCTACGTCCTCGTAATGGTGTTCTCCTTTACGATGGAGGACTTCCCTCCTGAACCATCCAGCTAGTTCCTCTTGAAGTGGTCGGAAGCGAGCTTCTGGACTAAGCATCACCCGGAGGTTATTCCGCTGAGCATTGGTATCACTCGGAACCCGCTCAGAGGTGTATCTCCGGATCATCTCACAGACATAGTATCCACATAGATTGGTCCCCGCTGGCTGAATATCCCCACCATTCTTAGCCTTTGACCTTTTGAATTCTAGCTCTTTTTTGAATTCACCGACCTTTGTATCTACGAACCGTCTCCAAACCCTACGAGGCAAAGAAAATTAAATGAACAAGAGAGTTATTAGTTACTTGATATTAGGAAATGAACGAAATAGGCCGATCGATATAGAGTGCAAATGAATGAAAATAATTACTTCTGCAGCATTCTTCTCATGCCGCCCCAAAGCTTTGGATCCATATTCAGAGAGTCGTGGACGAGACATTCTGAGGTGTCAACTTTAATTACTAGCAGAATCCAGTGGAACCTGCGGACACGATACATGCACAGTACGTCATGCATAACTCATCGATTAGCCGGCCACGTACCATGCATGGAGTAAACAAAAGAGAATGTGCTCAAGACAGAAACACTCACCCAAAATGGTAAGGAAATAGAATATCACTTTTGAGTTCCTGCTTTGTAAGAAACTGCCACAGGTCTGCCTCCATGTCGGCGGGGTGATGCTCCAACACATATCCATTAACGATGTGTGGGTCAATGAACCCAACATCATGGATGTTCCTTACTCTGCATTCCTTAATCTTCATTCTGCATGTATAATAGCGGACACAACAATATAGTTACGACATATATATAGTGCAGGCAATATGAACGAGATGGGGTATAAATAAATCACTTACAGAACGTAGCAACTGATGATAGATTTGTCGAGCTCGCGCAGATTGAAAAGCTGGAACAATTCACTCAGATGAATTTGTACATAGTAATGTTTGAAGTGATGCTCATATCTAACTTCCGCATAAATATAATCTTTGGCGTTTTTATTTTTTATGTAACCCTTGTACCATTTCAGCAGACCTTTCATTTGTGGAGGTAGATCCTCTTCCTGCGCAGGCTCGACGAGAGGCCCATTCTTCACATATGTAATTACTACCTCCTTCACTGGCGCCTCATCAAGGCCTAACATTTCACGAAGAGTAATACCTAAGTTGGCCGCTTGTTCTCTGGCACTCGTTACAGTCAATCCATGTGCTGCCGCAGCTGCTATGATATCGGGGTCATCCGGACCGGCGGCTTTCACTATAAGCGGGGCAATCGATTGTTTACTTTGTTCCCCGAGCTGGGCAACTCGTTTCCCGCTTTTTTTTACTTTCTAATTCCGTTTTCTCGGCCTCCTCCAAGGCTTTGTTCTCCTGGTTCTCCGCCCGCTCTTTCTTCTCCTTCAACATGAATGCCTGCCTACGAAGTTCACGTGCATAGTCGTCAGGCAGATTCTTCGCGGCTTGGGACGGTGTGCTCAAAAATGACTTAGCCCACTTCTTTTGCTCATCAGAAAATACTGGCTTGGGCTCGGGCTCTCTTTTCTTCTTGCAGTCCGCCTTCCATTTCTCATGATCAGCAGCCGCCCTCGCGGCAGTTTCCTCGGCACTACGTTCCCAAGGCCTTGTGGGGAGAGGCTTCAGTGATGGCCCCGGTACCTTTGTGGTCTTAGGTACATAAGGGTCCGGGTTAATAATCCAGGACTGCTTCTGCTTCTTTGCCGGAGGTGGATTGGGGGGTGGCGTCTGATCACCCGCCGGACGAGGACTGGGGGGCGGCGTCTGATCACCCGCCGGACGTTGTGGACTGGGGGGCGTCGGCTGACGTGACGGAGGTGTAGGTGAACCGTCACCACCACCACCACCACCACCACCGCCACCGCCACCACCACCACCATAGGGGGGTGGACTTGTTGTCCTTGGCGCCTCGCCTGGAAACTTGATAAACTTCTTTTGCCATAGAATGAAATGGCGCTTGACATCTCCAAGTCTTTTCTCCCCTTCAGGTGTAGCAATGTCAATCTCCAGGTCCTCAAACCCTTGGACTATGTCCTCCACCGTGACACGAGCATAGCCATCTTGAATGGGGTTGTTGTGGTGGAGTGCTCCAGGTAAACATGGTAAAGCACTGCCGATGGCTACCTTCATGGACATGTTCCCGATAGGATAATACAGATGACATTCTTTCATCTCCTTTATATCGTCCACGGGGTAGCGAGGAGGCTCCGGTGCAGTAATTTCGACCACCACAGGCTCCGGTGCAGTAATTTCGATCGTCGGTGCATCTGCACCAGCTGGTGGGGCCTCCGTGGAAGCCACGCTGCTTCTCCGCTGCTGGCTTCCGAGATCCGCTGGATGATCTTCATGCTGCGCCCGAGCTACATCTCTTTCGGCTAATAGTACACTCACGGTTTTCTTCATCACATCCATTTCCGATGCCAACCGCGCCACAACATCTGCTTCCCGATCCATCTTTCTCTTACGGCTTCTGTAACCGTACGGGTCATCGTTCTGGGGGAACCCTATTTTCCACGGAATGTTCCCCATGCCTCGTACACGTCCTCCGTGTTCAGGATTCCCGAGGGCTTTTGTCAGCGCGTCGTTCTCTCTGTTGAACTTGATCTTCCCCTCTTGAGCATCCCTCATTGCGTCAATAAGGGCTTGGGTGGGTTTAATTAATTTGCCCCGGTAAACACACTCCCCTCCGTACCCCGGGTTCAGCGTTCCCCCATGCCCGTACCACCAGCTTTTGGCCCTTTGGTCCCATCCCTCCGTACCTGGACGGATTCCTCGCGCCCTCAGCTCGTTCTCCATCTTCTCCAACCTAGGCACCCAAATGCGATACCCTCCTGGCCCCATAATATGATTGTACTCCTTCTTAGCCGCATTTTCCTTATTTCTTTTCGATATTTGAATGAACTGCTCCGATTTCTTTTGCTTCACAAATTCTGGCCAATCATGTTTCAGTTTCTCATATTGTCCTTTGAAATCCGGAGTCTTGTTCTGCTTGACAAAGTCATGGGCTAGATTTTGCTTGAATTTCCGGAATGCGTCGGCCATCTTATGAAGAGCGAACTGTTTGACTAGCCTCCTCCTCTCCTTGTTTTCCTCAATCTTGTTACCCTCCTCATCTAATTTGTTGTATTCCGGAGGTAGAACGAAATGTTCCATAAGCTTCTTGAAGCAATCTTTTTTTGTTCTCTTATCGACAAAAGTGAAACCAGCAATTCGTGCCTTCTTTGGCTCATTCCACTCCTGGACGGTGATCGAGATGTTGTCTCTAACAACGGCTCCGCATTGGCTGACAAACTTGGTGGCGTTCTTGCGGGGCTCCAGCGGCCTGCCGGTTGCACTGTCGACAACCTCGATGGTGCATGTTTCTCCTTGTTTCATCGTCTTGGTTGCGCCACGCTTTGACGACGTACTCGATTGTTTCGACGATCCGGCCGAGGGCTAAAATAAGAAAGAGAGTCGCGCGCGTTAGTACACACATATTTATTCAAATCAGTTAGTTTGTATCACCAGAGGCTCAATGTATATATATACCTCGGCGCCGGAGGTGGTTGCTACTTCCATTTGAAGATCGTCGTTTATCGACGTTTGTTCGGCATGATCTTGCTGACGGCGCCCTTCATCTTCACCGTCAAGGTTCAGATAAGAAGAGATATCATCTTCTTGATCTTGTCCGGTCGGCACATATAGAATATCGCCGTTTATGATGCCGAACATATGTGCTTCACCGTCCGGATCATAGTTGTCCATAATCGGGTCAGCTCTATCGTCCGCCATTATGTCAGTCCTGAAAATATGTAGTAAAAACAAATTAATTAAGTGAAGAAGGGGGGCGGTGGCGGTGGCGGTGGCGAAAGGGCGGTGGCAAAAGGAGGGGGCGAAGAAGGGTTGGGAGAGGGTGTCGCGGTACAGCGCGAGACGGGGCGGCAGACGACTACTTGGCCTCCCTTGTCCTATTTTTCTGGCTCCGCCACTGACCCTATCTCTAGGAATGTCTGCTTCCACTAACACACACGAGCATCAATGTTAAGTTTAGAACTTAAATTCTGATGGGTTAGGATATCACTGTATTCCTAACAAAGCTCCAAACTTGCAAGGTAAACATCTTATATTTGTGAACAGAGGGATTATTTCGCTTGTTGCAAATATGGTATAAACTTAACCGAACACGAGAGCTCGTACACACGTTATATATAACAAAAAGATCTCAAGTATCCGGCCTTCATCGTCGTGAGACATATAACCATCACTATATATAAAAAAGACCCGGATTTCTATAGTACTTCCTCCGTTTCTAAATACAAGTCATTTTAAAGGTTTCATTAAAAAACTACATATGGATGTGCATAGACATACTTTAGAACGTAGATTCACTCATTTTGCTTCGTATATACTCATCTAATGAAATCTATAAAAAAAACTTATATTTAGGAACGGAGGGAGTAATACTAAGTGAATCAAGTATCCAACTTTTAAAGGAAAACTATTATTGACGGTGCAAGATTCATAGTGCAATTCTTCAATCCTTCTCGTGTTGCACTTGCACATAGGTTAACCGGGGCATAATTCTAACTTATATTGACAACGGATGATGGGCTCCTGGGGCATGCATGTGAATCGGACAAGAGACGGTCGGCGGCGTTGAGGGTGGGCGAGGGAGGCCGGTGATAGCGGCCGGCGGCGCCGTACGTGGGCGAGACGGGGCGGCGTCGAGGGCGAGGGGCGACGGCGGGCGACGGCGGGCGGCGTCGAGGGCAAGGGCGACGGCGGGCGGCGAGGGCGGCGTCGAGGGCGAGGGCGACGGCGGGCGGCGTCGAGGGCAAGGGCGACGGCGGCAGGCCTTCGGCGCGCGCGGCAGAGAATCGGAGAAGACGAGAATCGGAGAAGACGGCGGCAGGCCCTTGTATTTATAGCCCCCCCTTTAGTCGCGGTTGGGGAGGCGACCCGCGACTAAAGTTAACCTTTAGTCGCGATTGGCTAAACCAACCGCGACTAAAGGGTTTTTTCGTTCCCGCGCGCAACGACCTTTAGTCGCGGTTGGTCTGGCCAACCGCGACTAAAGGTATTTTTCAAAATACTTTTCTTTTTCAATATCTTAAAAATACAAATAATATATCAAAAAGTTCAGAAAAATAAAACTAATTCAATTCAATATGTTAAAAACACAAAAATTATATCAAAAAATTAAGAAAAATAAAACTAATTCAATTCAAAATGTTAAAAATACAAATAATATATCAAAAAGTTAAGAAAAATAAAACTAATGCAATTCAAAATGTTAAAAATACAAATAATATATCAAAAAATTCAGAAAAATAAAACTAATTCAATTCAAAATGTTAAAAATACAAATAATATATCAAAAAATTCAGAAAAATAAAACTAATTCAATTCAATATGTTAAAAATACAAATAATATATCAAAAAATTCAGAAAAATAAAACTAATTCAATTCAAACGTCCTTATCCCACCGACAGTTTTCTTAGATGACACAAAAACCACATTTAGTCCCGGTTGCACCAACCAGCCGGGACTAAAGGTTAGATGACCAGCTCTGGATTCCTCTTCTTCCCGCCATTTCTTCCCTGTCTTCCCGCCTCTTTCTTCCCGCCACTTTCTTCCCGCCTCCTGTCTTCCCGCTCCCATTTTTCCCGCCATTTCTCACTACATATATGTAGCCCGGCTTGGCCAGCATTATCACATCTCTACAATCTCTCATCACTCTCTCATGGCTTCCACCGCACCCACTCTAACCTACCAGCAAGTGGAGGAGCTTTGCGCCTCGAACTACCCTTGTCCACCGGGCTACCGCGTCCCCACCGGCTGGAGCCTTAGCGCCGGCGGCGTGCCGGTCCCTCCCGTCCCTCAGGGTACTGCGCGCCGGGCGGCCATCACGAACCACTACTACCTCAACCTCACGCCGGAGCAGCGGATGAATCCCCGCTGGCATCCCGATAACCAGCATACTTGGGACGCCTTCTTCATCAATCGGCGTGAGAGGGCGCTCGCCAGGTATGAGGAGGACGGTCTGCCTCCTGGGAACTTCCACGAGGCCGGCCGTCGGCTATGGTGGTACAGCCGGACTCTGCAGAGCGTCATGGACTACATCACGGCCGGCGATATCCCCCGCCTGCGCTACCCTCAGTTCGAGCCACGAGCGCCGCCCGACGACAGCGACGACAGCAGCGACGACGACGGCGGCAACTTAGAAGGCGACGACTACCAGTACAACGACGACAGCGGGTATGAAGACTACGAGTATGCATATTATACGCCTAGGCAGGAGTATGACTAAATCACTCCAAATTTCATGTATCATCAGTGGTATCTCGAATCATTCGAAAATGGACACCAAACACATCACGGGTAATATAATTCACATGATCCATTCAACAAAGTTTGGTACAATAAATTATTACACATCATTTCTTCCCTTGTGTCCCTGCTTGCTTACGATTGTGCCGTATCCATGGAGCATCCTCATCATTTAACGTAATGCTTGGGTCGGTGTTCACTTTGAAGGGCGGAATTTCAGCAAACATATTATAATCTTCTGACATGTCTGTCTTGTCCTCCACTCCCACGATGTTTCTTTTCCCTGAAAGAACAATGTGGCGCTTTGGATCATCGCATGATGTACTGATCGTTTTCTTATCTTTCCGTTTCCTCGGTTTGCTACTCATGTCCTTCACATAGAAAACCTGAGCGACATCTTTCGCTAGGACGAATGGTTCGTCAAGGTAACCAAGATTGTTGAAATCCACCATTGTCATCCGTATTGCTGGTCCACCTTTACCCCACCTCCTGTTAGCTTGAACCATTTGCACCGGAACAAAGGGACCTTAAAGGAGGGTCCATAGTCAAGTTCCCATATCTCCTCTATGTAACCATAATATGTGACCTCTTGCCCATTCTCGGTTGCTGCATCAAAGCGGACACCACTGTTTTGGTTGGTGCTCTTTTTATCTTGGGCGATCATGTAAAATGTATTCCCATTTATCTCGTACCCTTGGAAAGTCGTTATAGTCGAAGATGGTGTCTTGGCCAACATGTACAGCTGATCTACAACATCATTGTCATTCATTAAATGTTTTCTCAACCAACTGCCGAAAGTCTCCATGTGGGCCTTCCTAATCCAGGATTCAGGCTTCCCCGGGTTGTCCAAGCGTAAAATATTCTTGTGTTTCTCAAAGTACGGAGCCACCAAGCTGGAATTGGTCAGTACAGTGTGGTGTGCTTCAGTCAGAGAATGGCCGTCCATACATATCGTTGATTTCCTTCCGATCGTGCCTTTTCCACTTAGTCTCCCCTCGTGCCGCTATCGAGGAAGACCAATCGGCTTAAGGTCAGGAACAAAGTCAACACAAAACTCAATTACCTCCTCATTTCCATAGCCCTTGGCGATGCTTCCTTCTGGCCTAGCACGGTTACGAACATATTTCTTTAATACTCCCATGAACCTCTCGAAGGGGAACATATTGTGTAGAAATACAGGACCGAGAACGAAAATCTCTTCGACTAGGTGAACCAGGAGGTGCGTCATAATATTGAAGAAGGATGGCGGGAACACCAGCTCGAAACTGACAAGACATTGGATCACATCGTTCTGTAACCGTGGTAGAACTTCTGGATTGATTACCTTCTGAGAGATTGCATTGAGGAATGCACATAGCTTCACAATGGCTACTCGAACATTTTGCGGCAGGAGCCCCCTCAAAGCAATCGGAAGCAATTGCGTCATAATCACGTGGCAGTCGTGAGACTTCAGGTTTTGGAACTTTTTCTCCGCCATGTTTATTATTCCCTTTATATTGGACGAGAATCCAGACGGGACCTTCATACTGCTCAGGCATTCAAAAAAGATGACCTTCTCTTCTTTGGTCAGAGCGTAGCTGGCACGACCTTGAAACCATTCCGGATGCCGGTCATCAGGGTCTTTCAAACGTTGCTGGTCCTGCCGTGCTTCCTTTGTATCATTTGTCTTCCCATACACGCCCAAGAAGCTTAGGAGGTTCACGCAAATATTCTTCGTAACGTGCATCACGTCGATTGCAAAGCGGACTTCTAGGACTTTCCAATATTCTAGCTCCCAGAATATAGATTTCTTCTTCCACATGGCTGCGTGCCCGTCAGCTCCCTTCGGAACTGATTGTCCGCGAGGACCCTTTCCAAAGATGACTTTCAAATCCTTGACCATATCAAATACCTCAGCACCAGTGCGTTCCGCAGGCTTCGGCCGGTGATCTGCCTTGCCGTTGTAATGCTTGCCTTTCTTTCTTACTGGATGAATTTTCGGAAGAAATCGACGATGCCCAAGGTACACGTTCTTCTTACAATTTGGCAAATGTACACTTTCAGTCTCATGTAAGCAGTGTGTGCATGCATTGTATCCCTTATTTGACAGTCCCGAAAGGTTACTAAGAGCAGGCCAATCGTTGATGGTTACGAAAAGCAACGCTCGTAGGTCAAATTCCTCTTCTTTGTGCTCATCCCACACACGGACACCAGGTTTGCCCCACAGCTGTAAAAGTTCATCAACTAATGGCCTTAGGTACACATCGATGTCGTTGCCGGGTTGCTTCGGACCTTGGATGAGCACTGGCATCATAATGAACTTCCGCTTCATGCACAACCAAGGAGGAAGGTTGTAGATGCATAGAGTCACGGGCCAGGTGCTATGGCTGGAGCTCTGCTCGCCAAAAGGATTCATGCCATCTGTACTTAGACCAAATCTTATGTTCCTTGCGTCAGCTGCAAAATCTTTGAATTCTCTGTCGATCTTTCTCCATTGCGTTCCATCTGCGGTGTGTCTCAACTCCCCGTCCGACTTACGGTCCTCTTTGTGCCATCGCAACAACTTGGCATGCTCTTTGTTCCTGAACAAACGTTTCAACCGTGGTATTATAGGAGCATACCACATCACCTTGGCGGGAACACTCTTCCTGGGTTTCTCGCCCTCAACATCGTCACCAGGGTCATCGCCTCTGATCTTACAACGCAATGCAGTGCATACCGGGCATTCATTCAAATTCTCGTATTCACCGCGGTAGAGGATGCAGTCGTTGATGCATGCATGTATCTTCAGAACCTCTAAACCTAGAGGGCATACAACCTTCTTTGCTTCGTACGTACTGGCGGGCAACTCGTTATTCTTTGGAAACATATTCTTCAACATTTTCAGCAAGTTTTCAAATGCCGAGTCAGCTACACCTGCCTGTGCCTTCCATTTCAGCAAATCCAGTGTGCAGCCCAGCTTTTTCAGACCATCATCGCATCCGGGGTACAACGACTTTCTGTGATCCTCTAACATGCGATCCAAATTCTCCCTCTCCTTTTCAGTTTCGCAGCGTCTCCGTGCATCAGCAATGGTCCGACCAAGATCATCAATGGTCTCATCACGTGCCTCTTCTTCACCTTCACCTTCCCCTTCACCTTCCCCTTCACCTTCAGCATCCTCCATGAAAGTATCACCGAAATGAGCAAGATAGCTTTCATCCATGAAATCATCCCCTTCTTCATCTTCTTCCATTATAACCCCTCTTTCTCCATGCTTGGTCCAACAATTATAGCTTGGCATGAAACCGTGCCGAAGCAGGTGCAGGTGAACTTCTCTTGAGGAAGAGTAACCCTTCTGATTCTTACAGTCAACACATGGACAGATAACAAAACCCTTCTGCTTGTTCGCATTAGCCACTACGAGGAAATCTTTCAAACCCGTAGTGAACTCGCGGGAGAGTCGGTTACCGTACATCCATTGCCGATTCATCTGCATTATTATAATATAAAATATATAATTAACCATCATGCATTTGTTAAACTAACTAGCTATAAACAATAGAAATTAAACAATGAACAACACACATGCATATTTTATCAATGACACACATGCATGAAAGGTTCAAGTTGCTAACCGCGATCGAGGAGGAAAAAATAAATGAGGAACCTCAAGTGTGGCTCCAACACTTCATATCATGTTTGTTTCACGCTCTTGGGGCATTTCATCAAACACCTTGTGTGCATAAGAGGAACCAAAAGCAAACCTACACCCCCTTGTGAAGCTTGTGAAGAGAAGTGGCACCAAATGGCTAAGTGAGTGTGCTGAACTGGTATCTATAGGGGAGGAGATTTAGTCGCGGTTGGCATGGCAAACCGCGACTAAAGGCCTTTGGGCACCTTTAGTCGCGGTTGGCCTGGCCAACCGCGACTAAAGCCCCTCACGTGCACCAGCTGGCCACCGAGCGCCCTGGCCCAGGCCTTTGGTCGCGGTTCGTCTGCCGAACCGCGACTAAAGAAATCATTAGTCGCGGTTCCTACAGTGTCGCGACTTATGGGGCTGGACGGAAGCCTCTTTTTCTACCAGTGTATTACAACGCGATCTTTCTACTCCCCTTCATCAAATGGACCCAATTGTTTCCCACGCTTCCTAATGAACTTCACAAAGAGACACGTCAATTTTTTTATTTTCTGACAATACCTTCTTTTTCGACGAATTTCCATGCAAAAACAGGCAAGAATAGATGTCGGACATGAAAAATTATAGAAAATACACGAAATATAAAAAATTACAAGATAAACCAACGGTTAGTGAGACTATCGTTTCGAGAGGTAATCCAATAATGGTCTTAAACACCGTGTGTGTTCTTTTTCAAAATCATGTACTTCGATTTTTTTTTTCATTTTTATAAACTTTCCGTATATTTTTTTTTAAATGTAAGGAAGGCCGATTTTTCTAACATATTTCAAAAATTGTTTAATATTTTGAAAAATAATAAAAACAACATTTAATTTAGATAACATAACAACAACACTTAATTTAAATAACCATAGTTCATTCATATTACATACAAACATAACACGACTTTAACTAAACATTATTAAAACTAAAAATGAAATTTAATTAAACATTACTAAAACTAAAAACAAAATTTAATTAAACATTACTAAAACTAATCTAGTCGGACTCGTCGACGTGGACGACGTCCGGCCCCTCCACCGCCCCGTCCCCGTCTGCGCCGTCGTCGTCGTCGGAACTGTTGCCGAGGTTATCCCAGTCGATATCGTCGTCCTCGACGACGGGCTGCGGTTTTGCCGCCAGTGCCGCCGCCGCCTGGATCGCCGCCGCGATTTCCGCCTCCTCCCTGGCCGCCGCTGCCGTCGCCTGAGAGGCACGCATGGCGACGAGCAGTCCCAATGAATCGTCGGGGTCGTCGTCCTCGCGGAGGACGACCTGCTCCGCCGGGAGTTCAACCTCCGGCGGGGCCACCGGCGGGGCTACCGGCGGGGGCTGGGGGTTAGCGCCCGACGCCTCGGGCAGCGCTGGCTGCCGCCGTGGTTGACGGGGTTGCCCGCGGCCGTCGACGCGGGCCGGTGCTGGTTGATGACGTCGGTGTAGGACTTGCCGTCCCAAAATACGTGCCGACCGTAGATGTTGTACCGGCCGCCGTGATGGTTACGAAGCTCCTCCTTGCCGACTCTCCACCGCTTCGCGAGCCGGCACCCCGGCGGGACCAGCAACCCGTAGCGGTGGAGCTCCTCCGTCGTCGGGAGCGTCAAGGGTCGACGACCAGACGATGCTCGACGGGGCACCACCGGCGCTGGAACTGCTGCCATCGACGGAGTACGCCATCATCGGGGCTAAAGGTCGGGGGAGAGAGGAGCAGCGGGGCGACGGGGGAGAGGAGGAGAGAGGAGAGCGACGAGTCTGGGCGACGTGCCGTGGGGGCACCGGCTTTATGTAGTCCCTCGGGGGAAGGGGAGGCGATGGGGCGGTTGGGCGGCGTTACTCCCCCAGAGTAAACGCGTTGCCTCGGGGAGGCTACGAGCCTCGGGAGACGGCGACATGAGTCGTTAATGTGCGGTCATGGGAGACGGCGGACCGATGGTCAATAGGCGGCGTCGTCGGGCGTTAATGCGCCGAGCCTCGGGAGACGGCGGACCAATGGTCCATAGGCGGCATCAATCGTTAATGCGCCGGGCCCCGGGAGACGGTGAACTCACGACGCGGGTGGGATTAATGGCGCCAGCCTCGGGAGACAGCAAACTGACGACGTAGGCGGGATTAATGGCGGCGGCTTCGGGAACCGACGGTCAATCTGGAACCAGCGCGAAGGGTCTGGTTTGACAGCGGTCAGGCCTACGTCGAATCGACATGTCACGCCGGCTGACGCGAATACGACGCGTCCACCCCCCCCCCCCCCCCCCCCCCCCCGCGCGTACCTGTATGTCGCCGGACC
This sequence comes from Hordeum vulgare subsp. vulgare, assembly GCF_904849725.1. NCBI lineage: Eukaryota > Viridiplantae > Streptophyta > Magnoliopsida > Poales > Poaceae > Hordeum > Hordeum vulgare. The sequence goes on from NC_058519.1 coordinate 623,422,429, forward strand.
GTCCGCTGGCGTTGCGGAGCTGGCGCGCGTACGACGGAACGGGGGAAAGGCCGTCCTGCCTTTTTTATGAAAGGGTATCGTTCAATCTGAACCGTCGTTGTGTTTGGGGTTGTATTAAAGTGGTGTTACCATGTATACGCGGTGAGTAAGTTCTTTAAGCGCACGTTGTCATGCAGCATTTAAGTTAACCATCGCACATGCTAATACAACTTCACCTGTAGGTGTTTCAGACACGTACGTATGTACGTATAGGCCATGCGCGTGGGGGGCGAATCCTAATGTCCCTAGTACTGGGTGAAATTATGAGCAACTTTATTACAAACACGTTTTATATGAACAAACTGAAAGCTTCACCCTTGGATTTGATGTCATGGTTTTGGTTTTGGGTTTGAACCAATTGCACGGTATTGGAGCCCAAATTGATCTCACAAAACGCCAGGTCCTCTAGATTAATCAGTTCTCAAAAGAAAAAACCGACACATGGAAATCATGCACAAATGCACAGCAACACCATCCAAACTGCGGAGGCCCAAGTCCAGGCCTGCATCAACATTGACCATGACTGAAACCCTGATGTGTTGGAGCTCATATTGGAACAGACGATGCGATTTCACACAACACAACACTCGCTAGTGGGGACAGGGCCTATAGCCCTGGCCTGTAAGGGGCTTTAGTCCCAGTTCACCAACCGGGACTAAAGGGGCGGGACTAAAGGCCTAACCTTTTCGTCCCGGTCCTCTTACACGCCGGGACTAAAGGTGCTCCACGTGGGCGCCTCGTAGCGCCCCACGGGCAGGACCTTTAGTCCCGGTTCGTGACACGGGCCGGGACTAAAGATTTTTAGATTTTGCTGGTTTTTGAGTTTTTTTTTAATGGAATTATTTTTGGGTTTTAGGGGTTTTAGGGTTTAGGTGTTCGGCAGATTAACGTGATGCCTCGTTTGGTGTTCGGGAATTAGTTTTCATATAATTTTAATAGAACTAATTATGCATATATATATAAGATTAACTTATCTTACAAGCGAGCATATATATACAATTATATGAAGATCTGAATTATCGGGACTAGAGCCCGTCTATTCGATTACATGGACGAACATCAGTAATGGCCCCTAGCTACACTAAATCGTCCTTTGTCATCTATAGCTTCCGTCCTCAGAAATCCCGCAAGCTCCTCTGCAACAGCAATCGCGCGTTGCTCTGGTAGGACCTTCGTGGCCGTGTGCTATATAAGAAGAGGAGATGAATATGAATATCAATCATGATAACAAAGAATGACGGGTAAAAATAGAGGTGTGAATGTTCATTGCTTACGTCGAATCTGTGATCCTTGAGCTTAGAGGTAAACGTGCGAATGGTCTCGCAAACATAGTACCCGCATAGATGCGTTCCCCGTAGCTGTTGGTCGCACTTTACGAGAATAGAATATATATGATCAAAATAATAATCTAGCATCATAAATGTATTGAAAATTAATAGAAGTATATTATACTACTACTTAGCTGAGCCGCTCTAAAGGTCAGCTTCTCAGGAAAGTTACCGGGAGTCACGCACTTGAACCGCTTCCAAACCCTGCCCGACAAGGATAATGATTTGCTAAGTTTTTCATTAATTGATATATCAGAAAATCATCGAAAGAGACCGATAGAGCGCAAGAATGATTAAAATTACCCTTGGAGCATGTCCTGCAGGCTTTGGAACTGTTCCAAGGGTCTCGATAATGGGTCAAAGGCATCAATTCTTCCCTTATCAATTTGAATGTCCAACAGAATCCAATGAAAGCTGCACATGTATATATATATGTGTGTCAGTAACTTATCAATTACACTTATAAGTGAATGGACACAACAGAGTAAAGACCCTCACTTGAAGTTGTATGGAAACAATATGTGGTCACAGAAATTTTGATCTGTTAGAAACCTTAGAAGGTTTTCCTCTGTCTCCTTGGGATAATTAGTTAGCGTCGCTATATGTATTTTATCTGGGTCAATAAACCCAATATTTATGATGCCCTTACTTTTACAATCCAGAATCTTCATTCTGCATAATAGAGTACAAGTTATATATAGACAATGAATTGAAATAACTAAACAAGTTATATGTAGACAACGAATTGAAAAACTTACAGACAATAGCAACTCATAAGCGATTTGTCGAGGGCGTCGGCATTGTACATGTGGAAGAGTTCATCAAAGTCGATATGAATTTCTTCGGGGCGGCCGTAGTACTCCCGTGGCACACTCAGCACGATCATCGTTCTCCCCTTCTTTGATTCACTTAAGTACCATGTATGCAAGTAACACATATTTGTTGGGAGATCATCTTTGCTGACCAAAGGCTCACCCATGACAAACTTTGGCTTAGGGGCTACCACAGCCTTGGGTATCTTGTCGTCTTGGGAAAACAACAATTCTTCAACCGAGATACCACATTGAGCCTCCAACTTCTTTGCCCTTTCTAAAGCTAGCTCCTGCACCGGAGGGGGAACATTCTCGGTTAACACCTTGAGGGGTGGGATCGACTGTTTGGCCTGTTGTCCAAGCTGAGGAACGTCTGATTTTTTCTTGCTTGTAGTTGAACTGCTCTTTTTCACTTCCTTCTGCAATGTGCGTGTATAGTCATCAGGCTTATGGTGTAAGTCATAAGGTCTGATAGGAAGATTAGCAGACGTACCTTTGGGAGGGGCGACCGTTTGCGCTTTGGGGTGCTCTGTGGCTTAGGAATCGTCGGCGGAGCGTTCTTGGTGGCACGCTCCCGCTTAGTATCCAGAGCGGGCGGCGGCGGAGACGGACGACCCAAGTCCGGCGACAGTGATCGAGATCTTCTCTTTTTCACTTCCTTCTGCAATGTGCGTGTATAGTCATCAGGCTTATGGTATAAGTCATACTGTGATGAAAGGTCGTGAAGTATTTTGCAAATGCTATTTGCTTCTAGGTGTATTCCGGGCGGGGCTCGGGTTCCTTCTTTTTCATCTGCGCATCATGATGTTCCTTTGCTATCCTGGCGTTTTCCTTGGGGGTACGATCATAAGGTCCGATAGGAAGATTAGCATGACGTACCTTTGGGAGGGGCGACCGTTTGCGCTTTGGGGTGCTCTATGGCTTAGGAATCGTCGGCGGAGCGTTCTTGGTGGCACACTCCCGCTTTCTATCCGTGGAAAGGCTCAGGCTTTGTATCCGGAGCGGGCGGCGGCGTTGCGTTCTTGGTGACACGCTCCCGCTTTGTATCCGTGGCAGGCTCAGGCTTTGTATCCGGAGCGGGCGGCGGCGGAGCATTCTTGGTGGCACGCTCCCGCTTTGTATCCGTGGCAGGCTCAGGCTTTGTATCCGGAGCGGGCGGCGGCATTGCGTTCTTGGTGGCACGCTCCCGCTTTGTATCCGTGGCAGGCTCAGGGTTTGTATCCGGAGCGGGCGGCGGCGTTGCGTTCTTGGTGGCACGCTCCCGCTTTGTATCCGTGGCAGGCTCAGGGTTTGTATCCGGAGCGGGCAGCGGCGGAGCGTTCTTGGTGGCACGCTCCCTCTTTGTATCCGTGGCAGGCTCAGGGTTTGTATCCGGAGCGGGCGCCGGGCTTCTGCACGTCTAATCCTAGAGGGCAGACAAGCTTCTTTGCTTCGTACGTGCTGGCGGGCAATTCGTTCTTTCTTGGAAGCATCTTCTTCATCAGTACCAGCAACTTTTCAAATGACGAGTCAGTCACACCGGTCTCTGCCTTCCACTTCAGCAATTCCAGTGTGCTACCCAGCTTCTTCTGGCCATCTTCACAAGTTGGGTACAACAATTTGTTGTGGTCCTGTAACATCTGCTCGAACTGCAACCTCTCCTTTTCTGTGTTGTAACCTCGCCGTGCATCAGAAATGACGCGGCCAAGAGCATCAGCGGGCTCATCTGGTTCCCGTTCTTCATCCTGATCTTCTTCTTCATTGTCTTCCATTGCGGTATCAGCATACTCAGGGAACATAGATCGGGAGTTGTCATCATCGTTCTCTTCTTCTTCATCGTCGTCTTCCATCATAACCCCTCTTTCTCTGTGCTTGGTCCAAACATTATAGCCCGACATAAAACCGGACCGAAGCAGGTGGCTCTGAATGACTCTTGAGGAAGTGTAATCCTTCTCATTCCGACATTCAACACATGGACAAAACATATAGCCACCACCATGCTTGTTCGCATCGGCTGCATCTCGAAAAGAATGCACGCCTTCTTTGTAAGCGGCTGTGCGTCGATCACCGTATATCCATGGATGGCTCATCTGTGTTATACGACAGTATATCAAATACAATCACGATCCTAAAAATTAGTACCGCACGGTCTAAACGAGGAAATATAGTTGCTAACCTTTTAGAATAAGTAGAAATAAAGAGGAAGAGGTTTAAGCGTGGCTCAGGCATCTCATATCGTAGTTGTGTTCGGTGAACTGAAGCGGCATCATTCTAACACACATTTCAACAAACACCTCTAGTGCATGAAAAAAAGTGGAGAGCAAGCACCCAGCCACAATCCTCCATCCAAGAAAAATGCAAGGAAGAGGGGAGAGGGGGGTTGTGCTATATATAGGCAGAATACTTTAGTCCCGGTTTGAGACACAAACCGGGACTAAAGGTGGCGCACATGCGGGCTTCCTCCCGGTTTGAGACACAAACCGGGACTAAAGGTGACGCACATGCGGGCTGCCAACCACGTAGCCCTTTAGTCCCGGTTTGGGACACGAACCGGGACTAAAGGTTCCTTACGGGCCGGGACTAAAGCCTCGAGTGAGGCATTGAGAATTGGGGCGACGTGGCCGGGCCTTTAGTCCCGGTCCAGAGGCAGGCCGGGACTAAAGGGTGCAGGCCAAAGGCCCGTTTTCTACTAGTGACTTGATACAAATTAACATTAACAGAAAGTAACCCGCACAAAAAAGATTAACAGAATGTGATCACGTCAAATCGTACGGTACGGTAGTCTGTCTCTCTTAATTTTTTTTGACGCGTCTCTCTTAACTAACAGGAGGTGATCCCGTTTAAAACGCACGGTACTCTCTTTCTCTCTCTGCTGTACTGTAAAACCGTTTAAACCGCGCGGAAGTCACCCAATATATCTCTCTGCCATTGATATGCTGTCAAATTAACAGCAAGTGAATTTCCTTTAAACTGCGTAACAAACTGGATCGATCCCTGTCGTTCCCTTCACTCGCCATGCATCCATCGTCTCCCAAGCGGACTCACGGACGCCCGCTTCCCGCCGCGATCCGCCACCCGCAGCCGCGCGCGCCACGGAACCTGGCATAAACCCTACCGACTCCTGCTCTATCTCTATCTCCACCCCGCCTCGGCGTCCCACTACGTACGTCTTGCCGCCAGAGAACGGATCAACCCCTCACCCAAGCCCCGGTTTGGGATGAGAACGGTTTGGACCTTAAGTCCCGGTTTGAGACACCAATCGGGACTAAAGGGGCTTGCACCAGGCGAACGGTTTCCACCACTCCTTTAGTCTCGATTCATGGCTCAACCCGGGACTAAAGACCCTTAACGAACCGGGACAAAGCCGTTTGGCCTCCAGCTGCTCGAACCGGGACTAATGTGTTCAAAACCAAACCGGGCCTAAAGGGTCAAACTAAAGACTTGTTTTCTACTAGTGACTCATGGAAACTAAGTGGAAGAAGGCAAGGATCGTTCATGACGCGCGACTACAAAAATGTCGTCCACATGGACATGCATTTTTTCGACAAGGGAGAGCAAGGAAGAGGAAAGGTACAAGCTTATGTTGTACGCGCAAAGGAAGAGGATGGAGTGGAATCTGACAAAGGCGAAGAGGCGACTTCAAATTAAGAGGGAGAAGATCGAGTTGGAGGAGCAAGAGGCGGCGATTAAATGGGAACTCCAGAAGGCCAAGACATTTGGAGATATTACGCTCGAGCAGGACAGGTTGCAACTCTCACGCGATGCGGAGGCTACAAAAATCATGCTCGTGGCTGAACCCACTTTGGATGAACATGACAAAAAATGACTTAAGAAGAGGAAGAAGGAGATCAACGATCGTATAGCGTTGGAGGCGGCCAGGGCGGCTACGGCTGCGGCAGCGGAGCAGGAGGCCAAGATGCAAGCGACGATCATTGTCAGGATGCAGGCGGAGGAGGCAACCCAGATGCATGCGGAGATGGATGCGCGGAGGAGGCAACCCAGATGCATGTGGAGATGGATGCCTAAACGGAGCAGGACGCATGGACGAACTCGTCGTGCGAGTGATCCGACTGCACTTATCGGTCGGACACTGATTTTATTTTGGCATGTCTGTTTGGTTGAACTATGCTATCGTTTGCTTTTGTTTAAAATTGTGAAATTTGAAAATTTTGCATCGGATGATCAACGTGCATGTCTTTGTATGGATTTGATAGTTCGAATATGAGGTATGTGAATGCACGGAAGAAAATACGAGGAATCATCCGAATACGTCTGCGGATGTTTGAGCGGCCGGATTTGAAGAGTCCGGGTGTAGGTGCTGTAACCAGCACAACAAAGATTAACAAAATGTGATCACGTCAAACCGTACGGTACGGTAGTCTGTGTCTCTTAATTTTTTTTGACGCGTCTCTCTTAAATAACAGGAGGTTTTCCCGTTTAAAACGGGAGGTACTCTCTTTCTCTCTCGGAGCGCATTACCGAGCGGCACCGCACACAGGTCTTCCCGTGCGGCGGCCAGGTTGCCAGCCTGGCAACCAAAACACCCCACACGGGCAGGTGCCCGCAGCCCCACCCTTTCCCTCTTTTTCTGTCTGAAGCCCCCACCAGCACCATAAATATCTACCTCTCCCCCACCACCAATCCCAAACCCATCTCATATCCCCTACCCCCCACCCCCCACCGTGATCTCTTCCCCCCTGTCTTCTTCCTCCCTCCACAAAAGCCCACTGGCATGAACATACCAGCAAGAAACAAAAATACCAACAGAAAAAAGCATCAAGAAAAGGGACAATTTCTGGAGTTGTCCAAGTGATCCAAGGCAGTAAAAAATTACAGGTATGCAACTGCTCCATCTAAATTCTGGAGTTTCCCACAAATATGAATCTGCTTACAGAAAAGGACTAAAAAAACAGCACCCTCAGATCTGTTGTTTTCCCTCAGATCTCTTGTTTTCTCCAACTCAAAAAGGCAAACCCTCTCTCTTTTTCTTGGCCCCTTCAGATATCCACCTCTCTTTCTCCCTCTGGATCTTCAACTTCTGATCTCAAATCCCCCATTACAGAAACAAAGAAGTCAGAAAAAACACACTGATAAAAATGTCTCCATGTGACACAAAACATGCAGGAACAGCAAGATCTTCACAAAAAAGAAAACAAACAAGGGGGCATCACTCATATATAGATGGATTCTCACTTTGTGACTGCTCATGACACAGGTTTGTCCCCTCCCTCCCTGTAGTTTCCAAATTAGTTGTGTTTTTGTAGTGTTTTTGCTGCTACCATAATTCCTACCATAATAGTAGCCTGGCCAATATACACACATGGCCTAGCTCTAGCTACATGGATGACTTGACCTCTTGTCCTGTATAAAACTGCTTACTTGCGTGATGCAAAATGCATGCTGTTATTACTTGGTTCTCCGACTGTAATTAGTTTCTGGGTTACGCGCTAGTTGCCATATTAACTGTGCCTACTCATCAGATTAACTGTGCTTACTCACCAGGTTTTTGAGTACTTAGTTATCATTTTAGGCAGCGTAGTTTCCACATTTAGTATTGCTTAATTGTCAGGTTTGCTAAAGGTAGTTGTCAGGTTACCTGATTGCCAAAAATTCACACATAGCCTAGCCCAAAAAAAATTCACACCATATTACAAGTAGCTACATTTATAAGTTGACCTCTTGTCCCTTTATAAATTGTCTACTTGCCAAATTACAAGTAGCTACTCATCATATTACAGGGGGGGAAAACTTTTGTTTACCAGATTACAACTCCTTACTTGCCTGGGTTATGCGCTAGTTGTCATATTAACCGTGCCTGCTCACCAAGATTAACCGTGCTTACTTGCCATGTTCTAAACTACTTGGTTACCGTTTTAAAAAAAGCTTAGTTTTCAGATTGAGTATTACTTAGTTGTCAGGTTACTAAAACTAGTTGTCAGGTTACTGATTACCAGTTTTCGAGAAAAAAATATATGCACAAACTGTGATTTCCTAAAAAAATGTAAATAAAATTGGTTTTGTATGTTATGCAGATCGTGAGACTGTCGGTACATCACGCACTGTGTTCCCGGCAAACACAAACCAAACACTGGATGAATCGTCTAATCACACCCCAAACAATGACAATGCAAATGAGGATGAAGGAATGCCGGAGGTGATATCCACGCCACAGCAACCCACAGCCATGATGAGATTTGACACTCTTGAGGATGCTGAGAAACACTACAAAATGTATGCGAGGCAGAAAGGTTTTGGAGTAAGGTATTGTTTCCGAAAAAGGTCAGAGGCTAATGGTGAACTGATAAGAGCATCGCTTGTCTGCCATAGAGCTGGGTTGAAGATTAAGAGGAAAGTAGACACCCAAAACCCGCAACCTATTGCCCCTGAGAGGAGCAGGAATACAACTGAAAGAACAAATTGCCCAGCCCGTATGTTTGTGAAGCGGAGAGATAATGTCTGGGTTGTAACAGAAATAAATGACAACCATAACCACCCTCTCATAAAGAAATGGTCGCTGACAGGATACCTACGATCACATAGACATATCCCTGAAGAAGAAGAACAGTTTGTGAAGTTGCTTCATTCGTGCAATCTAGAACCTTCTAGACAGATGTAGTTGTTGACAGAGTTGCATGGCCAACGTGAAGCCATTGGTTACACTGACAAAGACTTGGCAAATTTGCTGGCAAAGTTCCGGGCTGAGCACAAATACACTGATATGTAGGACACGATTGAGTACTTCAAAAGCAGTCAACAGCTTGATAAAGACTTTTTTTTACAAGTACAAGCTTGATGATGAAGATAAGGTCCAATGCATTTACTGGATTGATGGTTCAGCGAGAAGGGCTTACAAGTTTTTCAGTGATTGTGTCTCTTTTGACACAACATACTTGACCAATATATACAAGATGCCTTGTGCCCCGTTTATTGGTATAAACAACCATGGACAGTCAATTTAGTTTGGGTGTGGTTTTGTTAGGAACGAGCTATCGACAAGCTTCGTTTGGCTATTTGAGACATTCCTAGAGGCAATGGGTGGTTTGGCTCCAACCAATATCATAACTGATCAAGATTTTGCCATGAGGTCTGCTATTCAGGATGTTTTTCCCAATACAACGCACCGAAACTGTCGTTGGCACATAATGCAAAATGCAACTGAGAAGCTTGGTGCGTTCCTAGCGAAAAAGCCAGAGTTGCAAGCTGAGTTCAATGATTGTGTCAACGACAGCTACGCTCCTGAGGAGTTTGAAGCAAGGTGGATTGCAATGGTTCGACAACATGGGGTTGCAGAACACCCAAACTTTGTTTATTTGTATGAGAAACGAAGGTGTTGGGTGCCTGCCTACTTTATGCACAAGTTCTACCCCTTTCTCCAAACCACACAAAGGAGTGAAGGCTTCAATGCTGTGCTCAAAAAGTATGTCAACCCACAAAACTCAATAATGGACTTTATTCGCCAATATGCTACCATACAAGAGAAGATAGTGTGTGCTGAGAGCAAGCAGGATGCAGACACAACAATCACAACAGCTAGGAAGTGGAGTTACAACCCAATTGAGCTCCAAATGTCAAGTATCTATACACGCAATATTTTTCTTAGGTTCCTGGGGAGATGCAATCGCTGTATTCTTACAGCTGTAAGCAAATGGGTGCCCAAGAATACATGGTTGACTGCATTGCTAAGTTTGTCCCGGGATATGGCAACAAGTCCTTTAAGGTTCATGCAAATGTTGAAGAAGGGTTTTATATGTGTGAATGCTGCAAGTATGAGCATGATGGGATCGTCTGTTGCCATATACTAAGGGTAAAAACACATCCTGCTTGCTGCGTTTTGTTTTCCATAATTGTCATGTTCCCCCACTTGTTTTCCTACTTGTCAGATTTTGTAGGCTGTTTTTGTGGGATTTGCTAGATTCTTCAAAAATGACTTATGTATTTTACTACCTTGTACATTTTTGCAGATCATGGTCCAGCTTGGTGTTACCACGTTGCCAGCGGCATACATACTCAAAAGATGGACATGGCTTGCGGATGAAATGCTCGTTGATATGTCATCACAAGTCCCTGGCAAGGTGCATGAGATGCCTGAGGACTCGGTGATTCTGATGAAAACAACCCTCATGAAGAATGAGTTTGCCTCTCTTGCTAAAGTTGGGTGCCGAACAGCTGATGGTCGGAAGATAATAGGTACACACTTGAAGGAGATGAAGAGGGAACTTGCTGCGCTTGCGAAAGAACAGAAAAAAGAAGATCAAGGGCTGATTTTGCTGCAGTTTCTTCAGCAACTGCTGCGAGTGCACCATCTATGTCAAAGTATGCTGCTCAACCTGCTCATTCTGCCCCAATTCATGGCTTCAACAACCAAGGCCGTTCTTCCTGTGGAGTGCCTTTCGAGCCAAGCATTATGGGGCACGGTGCTACAGCTGTGAGTACACACACTATGTCAAACACTGCTACTCCATCAGTTTATACTTCACCATCTGCTGCTTCCTCCAACAACCAAGGCCGTTCTTCTAATGCAGCTGCGTTCGACCCCCAAATTGAGGGCCAAAGTGCTTTGCTGGCTGCTATGAGTGCACCAGTTATGCCAAATCCTGCTGCTCCCGGTGTATACTCTGCACAACTTGGTGCCTCCACAAGACAAGGGCATTCAACCTATGTAGCTCCTGCCGAGCCAAACATTCTAGGCTACGGTGCTACAGCAACACCTGCTGCTCTAGGTGCATATTCTGCCCGAAGTGCTTTGCCGGCTGCAGCATGTGCGCCAGCTACGCAACCTATGTCAAGATATGCTACTCCAGGAGTCTATACTGCCCAAGCTGCTCCTCACTCCAACAACAAAGGCCATTCTTCTCGTGCAGCTGTGTTCAAAACCCAAAATCAATGCCAAAATGCATCCATGATTGTTATGAGTGAGAGTGCATCCGCTTGGCCAATGGCTCCTGCTACAACTGTTATTTCTACCCCAGTTGGTGGCTCGAACAACCAGCACCGTTCTTCGCATGTAGTTGCTCCTGAGCCTATCATTCGTGACCCAGAGAAGTCAAACACAAAAGGCCGCAAGAGGAAGAAGTCGTTCCAGCACCCATTGAACATTGGGAAGAGAGAGAAGAGGACTTGTCGGTTGTGTGGATCAGTCACGCATGATGCGAGGACATGCTTAACGAGGGAAAACCCCGCCCCCCTCCAAACTGAAGAAGACGTGTTTTTCTTGATGCATTGTGTAATTTCCATTCTATTTATATATATAAATATTCTGGATGTTGTTTATATATGTAATTCTGAACGCAATATGTTCTGCGAGGGGATCGAACCTATTCTGGATGGTTGTAGCATGGCGTACACGAGCCATGTAATCTGATAAAATATTTTTCAGCTGGCAAGCAAGTACTACATGGTAGCTGAGTGTAAGCACTCGTGCATCACATGACAATGCTTTACGAGACAAAAACACGATAATTAGGTTACAATTAAAATGACAAACACATTAAAATTGCGTGACAAGTATTTGTAAGCACCGACAAAAGATTTATGCGATAACATAAAAAAATATGCAATTAAATTAGTTTTTTCAGGCAAGTAAGTGCATAATAATATGGCAAAAAGTGAATGGAAAATGTGGCAAGTGTTGTCTACTCTGGTGCATGATTACTAGTCAACTCATGCAAAGGAATTTAGATGAGTTACTTACCTCCAAAATAAAAAAGGTACTAGTTCATACATTGTGTTTTACTTACCTCCTGGGCAGTTGCTGTCAAGCTGCAGTTTCCACTTTTTGTTTTTGTTGAAAGGAGCGTTGAGCCATTTGTTGGCTGTTATCTTCTTTATTTTTTGGATGTCCTCTTTCCGAATTTGAGGCACATTTACACCATCCCACTTATCAAGATATTCCAGCATGTAGAAGCCACAGTGCACACTCCTATTTGTGCTTGCAGTAAAAAAAACCAGTGCGAGATAGCTTTTTCCAAAACTTATGAATGAAAATGATATTTGCAGTTTGTAGTTGCAGAAAACGAAGGGCTCAAAGATTTACGCTCATGATATACCAAGTTATAAATTCATTAGTTTATCATGTTGTTAAAATAATAGTTAACTGATTACTATTCTTAGTTGTCAGATTTTACATTAAACATTTTACACTTAACAAACTACTTAGTTGCCAGAAAAGTTTGTCATACTGCGATTGTTCAGTTACCAGATTTAACCAAAACCTTACTTTTCAAATTATAAAAAATAAAAAAGATAAAAAAACATTTTACTCACCTTACAGCCTGTTTTGGGGCGTCAATGATCTCGAGTTCGTAGTTTTCAATCTGAACCCTCAACTTATTGTAGTATAACTTCCATGCTTCCTTGATTCTTCTCATTACAACGTTTGCGTGGTAGATGAGACCAATGTTTCCTTTGCTGCGAAGTGAATCTAACGCCTCAAACCTTTGAGCAGTATTGTTGATGCATAAAACATACCAGTGATGTCCTGACACTTCTTTCCCTCCCATTTCTTCAATAACAGGGAACATGATCTGTGGGAGCGCATGAAGAAGAACAAAAAAACATTAAACATATAGCATTTGTATTTTATGCAGCTAACAGAAAAAGTAAAATTTTGCAAACACATGCATTTTAGTCCCACATCATGTAGGATTTGTTTTCAGGTTGATGAAAAAAAAGTAAGTTACTTACTAAATTCTGGCAGCTAAGAGCAAAGTCCTTCTTCCTTTCGAAAATGTTAGTCACTATCTTCTTACTATGCGCGCCTTGCAACAAGAATTTTGCCACTAAGTGTGAGAGTATCAACTTGCCCTCAACTTTGTTTGTTCCCTGCAGATACTCTATCCCAACTTCAGCACAATTAGTAGACAACTCCCCTGTGATGTAGGTTGAATCAGCGAGATCCCATGTGTACACCCAGTTTTTTTCATACTTGATGATGATCACGCTGCATATTTGTGGTGAAGCAATCATCAAAAAAGCAGCATGAAAAAACTGTAAAAAAGAGTGAGAAAAGAAAGAAAAATAGAAATGGAGAAGCAGACAATTACTTTTTGGTCGATGAATTTCCATTCTTTTTGTATTTGCTGCTCAACATTAGCTTCTTATAGATATCTTCTTCTTCGCTGGTGACATTGATATCATCATCGTATGGCGATAGCTTAAAGCGAGACGGCTTCTTCACTCTTTCCTTATGGGGGTTGGTCTTTGGTGTCACACTTTGAACACCAGTCTCGCCTGCCATGTTATTGCTTCTCGCTGCTCCAGCTGTTGTTGCTGCTGCACGCTTTTTCTTAAAGAAATCTTCGAGGTGCCTCTCATAGTCGTCAAGCTCTTCAGCTAGATCAGCATCGATTTCGTCCTGATCTCCAGTGGCTAGAAATGCAGTCAGCTTGTCTGACAATGGATACTCGACCATCTGCAAGTCTGTTTCAACTACTACAAGGAACAAAAAAAAGGCAGGACAAGCATAAATATTAATATGGGAACTAGGTATAAGAACTTTTAGCAGGACAGGCATAATATTAATATGGGAACTTTTTATTTTTGTAGCATGGGAAGTAAGAACTTTTAGAACTGGAAACTGGAAACTACATATTTCTGGCAACTAAGAACTTTTTAATCTGGAAAAAAACAAGCTATCAATTCTGGCAACTGACAACTTTTTAATCTGGAAAAAACAAGCTATCAATTCTGGCAACTGACAACTTTTGTATCTGGAAAAACAAGCTATTAAACCTGGCAACTAAGAACTTTTAGAACTGGAAAAAAACAAGCTATTAATTCTGGCAACTAACAACTTTTTAATCTGGAAAAACAAGCTATCAATTCTGGCAACTGACAACTTTTGTATTTGGAAAAACAAGCTATTAAACCTGGCAACTAAGAACTTTTAAATCTGGAAAAACAAGCTATTAATTCTCGAAAGTAGGGGATGCGTTTGTAATCTGGCAACTAAACAAATTTTGAGCTTGTTTTTTGATGAAAAAATAAAAAATGGCGACTCAGCACAAATAAAACTGACAAAAAAAGTGAATTATGTATGATCATGTTCCGGATACTTGTTGGTTGGGCCCATGATAATGGCATTATTTCTAAAGGATTGCCTGCATCAAGATGTTCATAGTCTATGTTCACTTCATTCCTTGGATTTGATAGAATAGGTGAGAGATCAAGGGAGAACGAAGGAGGTGTAAATGCCCCAGGCCGGTTATCTCTAGCCTTGTCTGATGAAGAACCATGACTCCTCTTGTTTGTGTTCGCTGCTTGCGTCTTCGGAATAGCTCCTGTTGAATCATATTTCTTGCCTTGAAACATCCCTAGCCTTTTTGCAGATTCTGAAAGATCTTTTATAACATTTAATACATGTTCTGGAATGGGAGTTGACTTGCCATCATTAGTCATGTGTCGGAAGATCCTTTTACCAAGTGGCGATATCCTAGTTGAGCTTGAAGAAGATCCGGATCCAACATGCACATTTGTATTGACTGCTGGAGACATGATAATAGCTGTGGACTTGCTTTCATCGATTTCTGCGGGTTGTGTTGTTTGGCTGATTTCTGGAGAAACTACAGTAGCTGTGCTACTGCTACTTCCATCTTTGACTAATGAACGCATTCGGATTCTGGCTAAGTGTGTTGTAGCCACATCAACTCCTACTTTGTTCCCGTTGTGCGTGTTTGTATCAGTAGTTGGCGACAAGATTATGGCAGTGCACTTACTTTCTCCAATTCCAGTGCTTGGTTGCGTTCTTGGGCTCATTTTTGGAGAAATTGTAATAGGTGTGTTGCTGCTGCTTCCATCTTTGCCTGGTGAGCGCATTCGGATCCTTCCTGAGCATGTTGTAGCCAAAAAACCTGTTGCTTTGTTTGCACTGCTACGTGATGATGACTGTTCCATTGGTGCGTGAGAGACATCAGCGCCGGTGACGTTTGAGGATGTTATCCGTGCAAGCCGTGGTGATCTCCTTGTTGCGTGTCGTTTTGGTGAAGGCTGCTTCAATGTTACAGTGCTTTTTCTGTGAAACAAAAAACATGCAAAAAAAAGAAAAAATAAAAAAGTGTTAGAAGAAACTGATAGTCAAATGCATTTTGAAAAACACCTCTTTTACTTGATGGCAAACTATACGTGGTTTTCGGAAAAATAGTGTTGTTGACCTCTTTATTGAAACATTCACTCCAGCTTGTTGTACATGTTTGCGCTTCTTCTCCCCATCTTCTTTTGTGGATTCAGGACACTTCCTGTCGGATAAAAAAAGGAAAAAAATATATAAGTTGCCTTAAAAAAGCAGATTCAGGCAAGCTTTTGTAAACTAACGACTTACAAAGCTTATATAAGACAACTGAGTGTAATTAAAAAATAACTAAAAGAACACATAGCATTCAGAGTACTCGAGAAAAGACTTTTATGAGACGACATGACAACTGGATAGAATTCAAACTGACTAATCCAACAAAAAAAACACCGCAAACCACTGGTTTTTTTACAAAAAACAAGTGACAAAGCATTATGAGACAATGTGACAGCTTGGTACAATTAAGATGACAAGTGCAACAAATCATTTGTGGCAAGTGGACTTTATAAAAAAAACATTGACAAGCATCCATGAGAAAAAATGACAACTAGTTATTATTAAAAATGGAAATTACAAACAAAAAAGTGTTTGTGACAAAAAGTGGATTTTATAAGAAATGAAAAGGCATTATGAGACAACAAAAAAAGCAAACTTATAAAAAGCATGGCAACTGAGTTGTCATTTTTTTATGCCAAGCATTCACAAAAGGCTTATATAACACTACATGACATCTAGGTAGAGTTAAAAATGACAAAGCACATTTTTTTTTGTGGCAAACTAGATTTAAAAGAACCAACAAAGCTTTGTATGAAACAAACACTGAAAATATGGTAATTTAGTCATTTCTATCAGGCAAGTAAGTGGTTGATAATGTGGAAAAGTGTGTTTAACAATGTGGCAAGTTCAGACTTGCCTTTCGCTGTTGCCTACAGTAAAACAAAGTGCGTGCAGTCTGCCATGCATATTTCAGCAAAATTAAAATCTATACATGACAAAGTAAACACAAAGAAAAACTACCTCCTTGGCGTCATCTTTATGGCACGTCCATTGATCTTCCTTAAGTCTTTGCAGGTATTTCTCTCCTCGAATTGCTGCCCACATGTTTCTTTCAGCAGTCCGAGCTCTTTCACAATGATACGCTTAATCTCTTCATGTGTGCTCCCATCACCCTGTTCTATATCAGCCGGTCTTGTGCTTTTCAGCTCACGCAGCCTGTTAGCAAGCCCTGCTGCGCTGCCTCTAATCTTTTCCTCCAACTCCTGGTTGTTCCCCTCGGATATAAGTGAAACAAGTGTATCTGCAGGGGAATTGTTATCTGGACTGCATATACCGCTGTCAGATGGGAGGTTTAGATGTGAAGTTGATCTTGATGGAGACTTGGTGTCAAACTGTGCAGATGGATCCCCACTTGATGTGTTGTCACAAACTTCTGTCTCGCGAGCACCATCGAAGAATTTTGCTCCCTGAGATGGATCATACGCCGTGTTCTCCATTTCACCTGCCACATCTCTCGCATTTTTTGTCAATGGTGATTCGACATTGCCTCTGGTGATGTCCTCCTCTCTGCATTAGTGTTTTGTGGGAAAAAAATGGTAAGTGTGAAAATGACAAGTTGCACACTAATTACAACTTGATCAATTTATATGGCTAGTTGTCGGGTTACTTTACCTTGTCACCCTCTTCTTTTTGTCACGTTCAATATCCACGTTGTCCTCATTTGTGTCATTGTCAGATTCAGCTGAATCTTCGGACGATGTATCATCACTTTCTCTTTCCTCAGTGCCCCTTTTTATTCTACTTGTAGTTGTATTTCTGGTTGCGGGTGCCGTCAGTCCCTGCACGAGCTCTGTGAGGAGTGTGTCAACCCCTCATGCAAACTGATTAAACAATGTGCCAACCCCTGATGCAAACTTGCTGATAACTGTGGTAGCTTTAAGCTTATCCTGTGAGGAGAAAAAATACAGAAAAAGCATTATTTTAAGAGCAAAAAATACACATACATATGAACTCAAAAAGCCCTTGCCGCAGAGAAAAAATATCCATATACACAAAAAAAAATCTTACACTTTGAGAGCAACTAGGATGTATATTTTGCTTCATCCAGGTTTCGAAGCCCCCAGGTCCCCCAAACAAATCAAATCTGCTGTGACTCACCTCTCTAAATTCTCCCTTCAACTGCATGTGCGTGCATCATAAAAACGGAAAAAAACAGTTGATTTTCCACGAGACATTTATCCTATGGGAGTACTATTCTAAAAAAATGAAGCTATTGTCATAAATTTGAAAGGAGGCAAAAAAAAGAACCTGAAAGTTGCCAAAACTGGGTGGATCATGCTCCAGCATGTCCATCTTAGAGACAACATCGACATGTGTCTTGGACCATGCATTAATTGTGTACGGGGTGTTGGGTAACTCAAGCTCCATGCCATCGCAATCCAAAGCATCAAGATACCGTAGCTGTGGATGCAACAAATAATACAAAAAAGACACAAATCAGTTAAAAGCTGATTGCCAGATTCAAAATAAGCATAGTTGTCAAATATATATAAGTTGGTTGTCAGATATATACACACTAACTGCCAGATTTAAAAAAAACATAGGTGCCTGCTTTTGGGTACAGAAAAACAGATACAAAAGAAAGACAAAATGTAGCTGGGCCACAACAAAAAATATTCGCTGGGTTTGTACTTTTGATTTTTGGATTGTCACTCACCATGCAGTAAAGAAGGCATCCTTTTGTGAACTTGCCCTTTGAGAGGTGCTCATGTAGCTGGGCCACAACAAATTTGCACAAGTTGAGCTTGTTTGCCTGGTCAATGTGTTCCTTTTTGAAAAAAACAAAACAAAAAAGAGTTAGCAAAAAAAATCAGCAAAAAAATAGAAAAAACTCTCATAAAGTAGACTTTTACCACCATGGGGTAGCACTTGTTGCTGATCCTTGTATCCGTTGTAGGAGCCAACACGGTTGAGACGATATAAATAAGCCATAACTTCTTAAAACTAGCATCACCATTGTTGTTGTTGATGATTGCAGTACCAACTGTCGTGATCTTTGGCCTGCTGCCATCGCCTGGGAACAAAGAACTTGCAATTTCATCTTCATTGTCGTAGTCAGCTTCATACTTGATTTCGATATCTCCACGAGGAATGCCCAAAATCTTACGAACAGATTCCTCGGTTAATGGGATGAACCCATGTCTAGGCACAACAAAACCTTTCCTCCCTGAGTGGTACTGCCTAGTGAACCATGTCACAAGGGTGTTGTGCAAGTAACCACACTTGATGTCAAGGAACGCTCCAGTACCCATGTCTCTAATAGCAGCACGTTGATCTTCATTTATGTGCTTGTATAGCTTGCAAATAGCCTGTGGTGATGCCCTATTTCGCTCAGTACCATCAATGTGGCCCTGAGAAAAAACAAGATAAAAAATGGTAACTATGAACTATTGTTTTGGCAAATACTATAGGAAAAAAGTGGCAACTGCTACAAAACAATGTGCTGACGTAAGAAAAATAAAAGGCGAGTAATAAAAATGTAAAACCAGAAACCTTATTGACTGCTCCCCTACCACCTACAGTGTGTTCCGTCGAGTTCCTCTTTCTCCTTGGCATTTTCAGAAATCCCTGTTTCATTTAAAAAAAATGGTAATATTAAGGCAAACCTATATGAAAACTTGAAAACACATAGGTTGTAACTGTGTAGTGGAATCGCTAGCTTAGAACTAACATAAGTAAGTATGTATAGAATAAGCTGGTGATTAAGCATGATTAATATGACAAATATAAAAAAATACTTGTAATCTGACAACTAAGTAACTGTAATGTGATGACTAAACAAGTGACAGAAAAAAATATGGTGACTAAACATATCTATTATGGCAATTAAATGGTCTAAATACTGGAACTAATTATTATAATTTGGCAACTAAAACACTTTAAACCGACAAAAAAAACTGATGCGTGCAGTTGGGCTTGAACTATGGGGTGAATAGTGCCTACCACAGTACCCAGTGCCTACTGCTGTGTCTAGCATGTATAGATTTTTAACTTTTCTGCTCCTTGTCGTTCCTTTTTGAATGCATGAACTGCTTTTCGGTTTCAACACAGGCTTCTGTTGCAAGCAGGGGAGCACGATCCTCACAAAAAAAGCTTGATAGCGGCCGCCGCTCAGGAAGGCGCTCAGGACAGCCTCTCCCTCGTGACCGCCTCCCCATGGTACGGCCCATCCGCAAATCAAGCAACAGGAGGGCGCCCCCATCTCGCACTCCACCTGCACACCCCCTGCCATTTGTCGCCGCACTCTACAGAAAGCACCACCGTCCTCTCCCTACGTCCTCTCCATCACCCCTCCGACGCCCCCCCCCCTCTGACTCCGACGCCCCCCCTCTGCCTCCGACGGCGCCACCCCGCTCCTCCTCGGCCACCAGGGCCGCGACCCCCTCCCCGCCCAACGCCACCCGCCTCCTCCTCAACACCGGCGCATCATCATCCCCCCTCCTCGCACTCGACCATCACCTCTCCCCACCATCACCACAAAAAAACAGACTCCCACACCAGCCCACCAACAAAGAAATCCTCCACCAGCCCCCGCATCTGCCTCCGACGGCGCCACCCCGCTCCTCCTCGGCCACCAGGGCCGCGCCACCTCCACCGCCCCATGCCGCCAGCCTCCTCCTCAGCGCCGGCGCATCATCATCCCCCTCCTCGCACTCGACAATCACCCTCCCCACCATCATCCACAAAAAACAGAGTCCCCCACCAGACCCCACCGACAAAAACTCCTCCATCAGCCCCCCCCCCCCCGCCTCTGCCTTCGACGCGCCACCCCGCTCCTCCTCGGCCTCCAGGGCCGCGCCCCCTCCCCGCCCCATGCCGCCCGCCTCCTCCTCAGCGCCGGCGCATCATCATCCCCCCCTCCTCGACCTCGGCCATCACCATCCCCACCATCGCCACAAAAAACAGAGTCCCCCACCAGACCCACCGACAAAAACTCCTCCGTCAGCCCCCCCCGCCTCTGCTTCCGACGCGCCACCACGCTCCTCCTCGGCCTCCAGGGCCGCGCCCCCTCCCCGCCCCACGCCGCCCGCCTCCTCCTCAGCGCCGGCGCATCATCATCCCCCTCCTCCTCGAACTCGGCCATCACCATCCCCACCATCGCCACAAAAAACAGAGTCCCCACCAGCCCCGTCATCACATCCAGCAGGACCACCAATAAAGGGCTACTCCTCGGCCTCCTCCGACTCGGCCGCCGACCAGACGGAGGACATCAACGCCGGCTTCGCCGTCGACGACCAACCCCCGACGACGGATCCCTATCGAGAAATGAGCAGTAACTACCGGATAGAAAAGCACTCACCTCAGTTCCTCGACCTCCAACGCCGACGACAGTTGCAGATCCACCCTACGCCGCACCGGATCCCCCCTTTCCTCGGTCCGAATCCGCCTCCGCAGTTCGTCGCGCGGGGATCGCCGGATCCGCCTCCGCTTTCGCCAGACCGACTCTCAGGAGCAACGGCTTGTGAGGAGAATGAGGCGCGGATAATGAAAAAAAACGAAATTTGAACAGTCCCCCGCCTGGGGTCGTAAAAAAAGGTGGGCGGGTCGGGGCGGTCGGTCGCGCGCTGGCAGCCGCAAGATTCTGCACGAATCTTTGCGAACCGCCCGCCGCACGGTACGCCAGGGGTGCAGCGCCTCTCAATAGATTTTCCCTTCTCTCTCTGCCGTACTGTCAAACCGCGCGGAAGTCAGAGCATCTCCAACAGCCGCGCTATACAAGCGCCGCGCCGTAAAAAAGGCAGTTTTAGCGCGCGCGCGACGCGGCGGGCAGCTCCAGCGAACGCGCAAAAACGGCGCGCGCGCCATTTTCAATTCAGCGCGCTGGCCGAAACGCAATCCCGCGCCCGTTATTTGCTGCGCCGGCTCGCGCGCGCGCGACTCTCCCGCGCTCGCCACTGCTCTCTCCCGCGCTCGCTCGCTCCCTCCTCCACTCTCGCGACCGCGCCGCCACCCCCGTCCGACCGCGCCGCAGCCGCCGCTCGCGCCCCCGGCGACCGTTCAGCGCTTCCCCGGCCTCTAGACTTGTTCAAGCACATTGCAGAGAAACTAGCGAGCCATGACCGGTTTTTCCAGCAAAGGAGGAATGCCGCCGGAGAGCTCGGGCATAGCACCTTTCTGAAGGTGACAGCCGCTTTGCGTATGTTGGCATACGGTATCCCGGCCGATCTAGTTGATGATCACTTGGCTATGGGTGAGAGCCAAGCCATCATGTGTGTCAAGCGCTTTGCAGTGGGAATTGTGCAAGTGTTTGGCGAGGAGTATTTGAGATCTCCCACTGCTGAAGACGCCGCAAGGCTATTGGCGATGAACAAATCTCGCGGCTTTCCTGGCATGCTTGGCTCAATAGATTGCATGCATTGGAGTTGGAAGAATTGTCCAAAGGCATGGCATGGACAATTCCACGGCCAAAAAAAGGGTTTCACTATAATCCTTCAAGCGGTGGCCGATCAGGAGACTTGGATTTGGCATGCATTCTTTGGAATGCCTGGATCTTTGAATGACATCAATGTTGTCAACCGGTCACCACTGATGAATAAGATTGTGAATGGTGAGTTGCCATCGGTGCAGTTTGTAGCAAATAGCCATACGTACAACTATGGCTATTATCTAGCGGATGGCATCTATCCAAAGTGGCAAACCTTCGTGAAGCCGTTGAAAAAGCCATAAGGTAAGAAAAATCTTGATTTCCACAATGCTCAGGCGGCTGCTAGAAAAGATGTGGAGAGAGCATTTGGGATTTTGCAAGCCCAATTTGCTATTGTGAGAGGACCGGCTAGATTTTGGGATCAAAAAATGCTTTGATACATCATGCACGCTTGTGTGATCATGCACAACATGATCATCGAGAATGAGCGTGGTCAAGATTTAGACTACTCACAGTATGAGCTCTTGAGACATCCCGTGCGAGGGCGACGGAGGGCTGAAAGGGTAGCCCGTTTTGTTGCCTCCTATCATGCCATTCGGCGTCCCGCAACGCACAATGATCTTCAGAAGGATCTGATTGAAGAGTGGTGGGCATGGCATGAACGACAAAGAGCATGATTTGATTGCATTATTTGTATTGTATTGTTCATGAACTATTGGTTGTGTTTATTGTATTTGTTGTACTGAACGATAAACTATTTGTTTGAGTTGTAATAACTATTTATTGTTGATTTATTTTGTTTGTTTGATAGTTTTTCTCCTATTTTTTGAAATTATATGTTGTTTGTGCTTGCTGCGCGCGCTGTATTTTTGGACACCGCTGTAGCCGCGCGCGCGCTGCATTATAGCGCGGCTGTTGGAGCCGGCGCCTATCCCCGCGCTAAAACAGCCGAAGCGCGCGCGGCAAATGCATTTTTTGGACGCGGCGCGTAGCGCGGCTGTTGGAGATGCTTTCACCCAATATATCTCTCTGCCATTGATGTGCTGTCAAATTAACAGCAGGTGAATTTCCTTTAAGAAACCGCGTAAAAACTGGATCGATCCCTGCCGTTCCCTTCACTCGCCATGCATCCATCGTCTCCCAAGCGGACTCACGTACGCCCGCTTCCCGCCGCGATCCGCCACCCGCAGCCGCGCGCGCCACGGAACCCGGCATAAACCCTACCGACTCCTGCTCTATCTCTATCTCCACCCCGTCTCGGCGTCCCACTGCGTACGTCTTGCCGCCGGAGAACGGATCAACCCCTCACCCAAGCCTCCTGCTCTCCATATAAGGCAGCCCGATTTTCCTCAATCTATCTCCCTCCACCCACAAGCAAAGCGCAGCCCCCACAACACAAGCGGAGCCCTAAACCCTCGAGCGTAGCGTAGCGATTCCAAACCCTAGCTTCTCGCGCTCTCTCTCTCTCGATCTGCTTTCCTTCCATGGCTGCAGGCTCCGCTGATGATCTCCTGGTAAAGTCGCGGCGCCGGCGCCGGGAGATCGAGGAGGGCGAGGTCGCCTCCGGCTACTACACGGGCTGCGACACCGACACCGACGACGAGGACGCGCGCTACTACCTCCACCCACTGCCCCTTCATGACCACCGCCAGCGGATGACGGTCACGGTCGCGCGGCCCGGCCACGGCCCTGTCGTGGAGGACGTGCTCGTCGGCCGGTCAAAATCCAGAGCGACTACCCGTGCTTCGTCCCCCACGTCCTCGCTCGGCTCCGATGGAACCATCAGCGCCGTCGCCGCCGTCGCTGGAGATGCTGCTCCTGTCACCGTGTTATTCCCTGCCTGTCCCGTCTGCCACATGCAGTTCCAAAGCTCCAAGGCCGTGCATGGGCACATGAGAGTCCACTCGCAGGCGCAGCCCAAGGAGGAAGAGAAGGCGTCCGCCGTGAAGGAAGTGGGCGGCTCCGCGTCCGTGTCCATGGCATATGTCGCGGTGCCAAAGAACCCAGAGAACCCAATGACGGTGAAGGTGTCGCGCACCGATCAGGACTTTGCCGGTAGCGGCGGCAGCAGCATCAGCGTGGCGCCCAGTCAGAGTGATGCCGATCTTTCCATGGCCATCGTGGTGGCAGAGGCGGCACCCGCCGCTGCGCCCAAGCAAGTCGATATCGCCTCGACGCCTCCTGCACAGCAGCAAGACCCCGTCCCATCGCCGGCCGCGATCTACCTCCACCCGCCCGCGCCCGCACAGCAGCATGTTGCCGCCGTCCCACAGCAGGCCTTCCACGGGCCGCTTCACATCATCCAGCACGAGGACTTGGCTGCCCCGCGTGGATTCACGTGCAAGGAGTGCAATCGGTGGTTCAAGACGCACCAGGGGCTGGGCGGACACGCCGCGGGCCACAAGAACCGGAGGATGGCGGCGGCCGCCGCGGCAGCCATAGCAGCAGGGCTCGACCCCATAGCAGCGGCCGGGCCTAGGCCAGAGAAGCTCCACACCTGCAAGGACTGCGGCGAAGTGTACACCAGCGGAGTCCAGTTAGGGGGGCACATGAGGAAGCACTACAAGGGCAAGCCCATCGTGCCGAGGAAGCGGCCTCGCATCCTCTTACCCCCGGACGTCATCGGGCTCGCGATCCCCGGGCCGGCGCCTGCCATGGAAGCGCCCGTTGTGGTGCCGGCGGTACATGGGGCCGTGGTGCCAGCGGGCTGCCTGCGGCTCTTCGGCGTGACCATCATGCAGGCGGCGAAGGAGGCGAAGGAGGATGCCTTCGTCGACGACAAGCAGTGATCAATGATAGTACAACAAGCATGTAGTTTGATATCAATCATGAGAGTATTGTGATCTGATGTGCTACAATCGAGATATCTATATCTATATCTATATCTATTAATACAAATGCAGGTGTATTGCAACGGGCTAAAAGTATTATAAAATCATCTTCTTATGACAAGTCATTTCTTATATTTAGTTTTGATAAATATCAAAGTTTAAATAGCCGGCTATAGCTGTTTGAGCATGTGCCGCTATGTGGCATAGCCCGATAAACTTGCGAAATAGCGGGCTATAGCCTCGCTATAGCTTATTTGGAGGGCCGCCGTTATTTAGCATAGCCCACTATATAAAACACTGATAAATATCGATAATAAGTTTATAATGTCATCGCTTTTCAAAGCAGTATGCATGGGCATAAATAATCCATCCTAATATCTTGCAATTGATTGAAGAATAGTGGTGTATGGAATAGTCTAGTAGTTGGTTATATTTTTTAGAACATATATATATATATATATATGTGTGTGTGTGTGTGTATATATATATATATACACACACACACACACATATATATACATATATATATATATATATATATATATTTGTTTTAAATATGAATTTTGAATAATTTGTGATCAAATGATTTTGTTAACAAAGTTGGAACATTTTTTGGGAGTTTTCTGCATTTTAAATAAGAGTGAACATATTTAAAATCATGTTTTTTTAAAAGCAAGAAGAATTTAAAACAAACTTTATCTTAAAAAACACACACACTCGGTGTCTGCAATTAAAAAAAGGATAGTGATGTCTAGACCATGTAGTATAAAGTTGAGAAAGTCGTTGCGATGTCCTTTGGTGGCTCGATCCTCCTTCGTTTTGGCACTATCATCGGATGGAAGAGGTATGGTGTAAGTGTTTTTAGCAGCATTCACAAATTAGTGGCTATCGATCATTGCTGCAGCTGAGTACCAATGCATAAACAATCTTGGGTGATTAGCCAAAGAACTACTTTCGTAAGTTTGGGCATTGTACAGAACCAGGACCTGCCCAAGGATCGATGGACTGCACAGGAACAGCACCACATCAGAAACAAAGTACTCCCTCTGTTCCATAATATAAAAGTGTTTTAATCTCTTATATTATGAGACGGATGAAGTATCTAACTTAGGCTTGTAACACGAACTTCATTCTTTTCTTAATTTAGGAGTAATATATATCAATATATGAGATCATATTTTTGCCTTCGTTTAAAAAACCAAACAGTACAAGCAGACATTTTTTTGCCTTTGTTTTAAAAGACGGGAAACGGCGCGGCGAGCGTTTATAAAAAAAAATCTCTCTCGGATTTTATGTTGACCGCATGAATCCTATTGGTGGTGCTTCCAGAGAGAAAAATATACTGGACGTACCAAAGAGTCCGAGAAGTATCAAAGGCCATATGTTAACCTGAAGAGAGATGAGCAGACAGATGGGATTACATGGTTCTACCATTCATATTCTCACGCTGC
The DNA here is from genome assembly GCF_904849725.1 of Hordeum vulgare subsp. vulgare. Taxonomy (NCBI): domain Eukaryota; kingdom Viridiplantae; phylum Streptophyta; class Magnoliopsida; order Poales; family Poaceae; genus Hordeum; species Hordeum vulgare. The sequence goes on from NC_058519.1 coordinate 623,448,356, forward strand.
TCTCTGCACACCTCCTATCTTGTAAACATGGACTAGCACATTGTTTGGATGACATATACCCGAGTAAAATCAGAGTCATAAGGCAGACACGCCAAAAAAAAGAATAAATAGATTATACCAACATGGCTCAGGCATCCAAATACGTAATTAGCAACATCTCTCAAGCCTGGTAGGACCAAAGCTCTAATGCGGCAACTCTGAATGTTTTGACAGACAAGCCTAAGTATCATTCTCATTGATTGTTCCAATTTCAATTGTGTTTAATAACTACTCCAATTACTCTCTTTTGGGAGGACCAATGGATCGACGGATTTAGAGAGTTTGCGAGCTAGCACCTGGAATTTACTCCAGGATCTTGAAACGCATCAGAAAGACCCGCACAGTTGCGGAGGCTGTCCAAGGCAACGCATGGGCTGGAGATATTGGACCGGACGTCGAGCATGGTATGCTCGCTGAGTTCCTACGCCTATGGCCGAGAATCACAGCCTTCCGAGTGGATGAAGATGTTGATGACTCGATCATTTGGTCGTGGGAAAAGGAAGGGCAGTTTTCTGCGCGGTCCAGCTATGCAGCGAAGTTCATGGGGCTGGTAGTGTCGCCTACAACATCCTTCACTTGGGATTCAAAAGCACCGCTAGAATGTCGATTCTTCGCACGGCTTGCACTTAAGAACTGGTGTTGGACGGCTGATAGATTAGCAAGGCGAGGACTATCGCACCCGAAGGCGTGGATGTTGTGTGATCAACAAGAAGAGACTATGGACCAGCTGCTCATTAACTGTCCCTTTACAAGGCAAGCGTAGCACTGGATAAGTGTGGCCACGGGTAGACGAGAGTTTACGACTAGGGACGATGAAAGTCTGGGGGAGTGGTGCATCCGGCAGGATATAGGGATGGTGAACCAGAAAGCCACGAGAGTGAGGTGTTTGCTAGGCATGTGGCTGCTGCGGAAGCACCGAAATGACATTGTCTTCAATGGAGCATCGTCGTGCATTCGATGGATCAAGCAGCGCATCGAAGAGGAGGGAAAGGTATGGAAAATGGACGGTCTACTAACTGGAGAAACGGGCGGCCATGTGGAGGTGGATTTAGGCGAGTAGTTCACTTCTTGAGTTGATCGATTAGCGGGCTTAGTCCCGTATGTAAATACCTTGTAAAACTGTGGATCCTAATATTCTCCCCCCTTCCTATAATGAATGATACGCACACTCGTGCGTATTTGAGAAAAGAAAGTATATTAACAAAAATATCATATTAAAACTAGGATGACAAAGGAGAGACAAAAATAAGAGATTCAAATGGGTAAAATCATCATGGCTCAGACATCCAAGGAAGAAATCATTAGCATTAGCTCTCAAGCCTAGAGGGACCAAAGCTCATTGGCGAGTTATTTACCTAAAACCATCAAACTTGGGGCTAGGGTAACAGATTAGAACCAGATTTGAGCCAGGTCACAAAAACCCACTAGTTGTCAGCCTAATACGTAACGCGGAGCACTAACGCTGTGTTTTGGCCATGAAAACAACGGAATCGACAGGTGGGGCCCATCTATCGGGCCGATGTGGCATGTCTACATGGATAAACTTGCTGAGGTGGACAAGGTCCCATCTGTCATTGACTAGAGTGGTTGTTTATTTCCCCTTTTTTTATTTTTTACTTCTACCTCCATCTTCATGGCATTTCAACAAGCACCTTCTAGGCACTGGTCATCTCGTCGTTGTGGTCGTCGTAGGAGAACAGAAAGTCGGCGCTAGCTCATCCAGGCCGCCTCCCGCGGACAGGATGCCAGACACAGAATCATGGAGCCTCCCTTGCCCTCGATCATGCATACAGCAAGGGCGGCGCACAACTCAGCCATGGCGCGGAGGAAGCATCCCAGCCATCGGGCTCGGCCTAGAGCGTCGCAAATCAGTACCCTCCGGTAGCGCGCCGATGACCGTTGGGCCTGGATTGGTGCTCGACCGCAAGATGCCTCCCAACACGTGCAACCACGCCTTTGATGCTGACGCCCGTGAATCCCTCGACGTGGCAGCGCGGCCATGGACGACTAGCCCCAGCAACACGGTGGTGTCTAGTTCACCAGCTTGTTGGTCATGCACCACCTTGGCTCCTCCACGCCGAGTAGAGGCAACAGTCTAGCAAACAAGGCGGATCCTCGCTAGATCCAGGTGGAACAAAGGTTGGAGGTCTCGCTGGGGTTGGATCCAGGTGGGCCAGTAGCTTGTGGCGGCGGATGGTTTATGGCTGGGGCAGCACGGAGGCTCGCCGGGAGGGGTAGCTCGCCAAGTAAGGCTCCGACAACGGTGCAAGATTTGGCTGGATGTGTGGGGGTGGTGGGGAAGAAAGTGGCTGGGGAGAGATGGAATAGGAGAGAGGGTGACGAGAGGGGCCTTCGGCCACCTTTGCAAATTTATTCATGTGGACATGCCACATCTGCCCGACAGGCGGTCCCCACCTGTCGGTTCTGCTATTTTCGTGGCCAAAACGCAGCATCAGTGCTACGCGTTATGTATTAGGCTCACAACTGGTGGTTTTTTGTGACCTAACTCAAATCTGGTACTAACCTATTACCCTAGCCCCAAGTGTGGTGGTTTTGGGTAAATAACTCCTCATAGGCGGCAATTGCGAATATTTTGAGAAACAAGCCTAAGCATCATCGCCAATGATTTACCAAATTTCAATTTTGTTTAATATGCGAAGCAAGTATAATCACCAAAATATTATAATAAAACCAGGATGATAGTGTCATAACTCAGACATCCAAGAAAGGAATTCGCACCATTAGCTCTCTAGCATTTAGTATGGCAAGCAAGTATAATCACAAAAATAGCATAATAAAACCAAGATGATAGATCACAAACAAAGAAAATGATTCAAATGGGTACAATCATCATAGCTCACACATCTAAGGACGAAGTTAGTGTTGGGGAACGTTGCATGGGAAACAAAAAATTTCCTATGCACACACTATACCTATCCATGGTGATGATCATCTACGAGGGGGGAGAGTGAATCTACATACCCTTGTAGATCGCTAAGCAGAAGCGTATATAACACGGTTGATGTAGCGGAACATCTTCGTGATACAAATCACAGCCTGTCCCGTGATCTCATCATGACCCGTCCCGCGATCCCATCACGATCCATCACGATCTAGTGCCGAATGGATGACACCTCCGCATTCAGCACACGTACAGCTCGATTAGGATCCCCGCCTTCTTGATCCAGCAAGAGGGGCAGAGAGGTAGATGAGTTCTCCAGCACGACGTGGTGGTGGTGGTGGTGGTGGTGAACTGATCCAGCAGGGCTTCGCCTAAGCACCGTCGACACTACTAGAAAAAGGCTTATCCCCAATATCACTATTAGTGGTGCGCCTTTACTATGTTTTTACTAATGGCTCACCACATTAGCAGTGCGCCATTGCTATTTTTGTTGGAATTATGCCCTAGAGGAAATGATAAATAAGTTATTACTATAATTCCTGTATCAAGATAATCGTTTATTATCCATGCTATAATTGTGTTGAATGAAGACATAGATACATGTGTGGATACATAGACAAAACACTGTCCCTAGCAAGCCTCTAGTTGGCTAGCCAGTTGATCAAGGATAGTCAAGGTCTTTTGACTATGTACAAGGTGTTTTTGCTTGATAACTGGATCACATCATTGGGTGAATCATGTGATGGACTAGACCCAAACTAATGAATGTAGCATGTTGATCGTGTCATTTTGTTGCTACTGTTCTCTACGTGTCAAGTATTTATTCCTATGACCATGAGATCATATAACTCACTGGCACCGGAGGAATGCCTTGTGTGTATCAAACGTCACAACGTAACTGGGTGACTATAAAGATGCTCTACAGGTATCTCTGAAGGTGCCCGTTGAGTTAGTATGGATCAAGACTGGGATTTGTCACTCTGTGTGACGGAGAGGTATCTCGGGGCCCACTCGGTAATACAACATCACACACAAGTCTTGCAAGCAATGTGACTTAGTGTAAGCCACGGGATCTTGTATTACGGAACGAGTAAAGGGACTTGCTAGTAAACGAGATTGAAATAGGTATGCGGATGCTGACGATCGAATCTCGTGCAAGTAAAGTACCGAAGGACAAAGGGAATGACATACGGGATTATATGAATCCTTGGCACTGAGGTTCAATCGATAAGATCTTCGTAGAATATGTAGGATCCAATATGGGCATCCAGGTCCTGCTATTGGATATTGACCGAGGAGTCCCTCGGGTCATGTCTACATAGTTCTCGAACCCGCAGGGTCTGCACGATTAAGGTTCGGCGATGTTTTATGCGTATTTGAGTTATATGGTTGGTTACCGAATGTTGTTCGGAGTCCCGGATGAGATCACGGACGTCACGAGGGTTTTTGGAATGGTCCGGAGACGAAGATTGATATATAGGTTTGCCTCATTTGATTACCGGAAAGTTTTCGGCATTACGGGGAATGTACCGGGAGTGACGAATGGGTTCCGGATGTTCACCGGGATGGGCCAGCCCACCCGGGGGAAGCCCATAGGCCTTAGGGGGGCCGCACCAGGCCTTAGTGGGCTGGTGGGACAGCCCAAGAGGCCCTATGCACGGGAGGATTAAAAATCAAAGGAAAAAGAAAAAAAAGGAAGTGGGAAGGAAGGGATGGACTCCACCTTCCAATCCTAGTTGGACAAGGATTGGAGGAGGACTCCTCCTCCCCCCCTTCGGCCAACCCCTTGGGGCTCTCTTGAGCCTCAAGGCAGGTCCCTCCCCCTCCCTCCTATATATACTGAGGTATTAGGGCTGATTTGAGACAACTTTGCCACGGCAGCCCGACCACATACCTCCACGGCTTTTCCTCTAGATCGTATTTCTGCGGAGCTCGGGCGGAGCCCTGCTGAGATAGATCATGACCAACCTCCGGAGCGTCGTCACGCTGCCGGAGAACTCATCTACCACTCCGTCTCTCTTGCTGGATCAAGAAGGCCGAGATCATCGTCGAGCTGTACGTGTGCTGAACGCGGCGGTTCCGTCCGTTCGACACTAGATCGGAGCGGATCGTGGGACGGATCGCGAGACGGTTCGTGGGACGGTTCGCAGCATGGATCGAGGGACGTGAGGACGTTACACTACATCAACCGCGTTTTTAACGCTTCCTGCTGTGCGATCTACAAGGGTACGTAGATCGGAAATCCCCTCTCGTAGATGGACATGACCATGATAGGTCTTCGTGCGTGTAGGAAATTTTTTGTTTCCCATGCGACGTTCCCCATCAGTGGTATCAGAGCTAGGTTCATGCGTAGATGTCATCTCGAGTAGAACACAAAATTTTTTGTGGGCGGTGATGTGCGATTTGCTGCCCTCCTTAGTCTTTTCTTGATTCCGCGGTATTGTTGGATCGAAGCGGCTCAGGCCGACATTACTCGTACGCTTACGAGAGACTGGTTTCATCGCTACGAGCAACCCCGTTGCTCAAAGATGACTGGCGAGTGTCGGTTTCTCCAACTTTAGTTGAATCGGATTTGACCGAGGAGGTCCTTGGAGAGAGGTTAAATAGCAATTCATACATCCCTGTTGTGGTGTTTGCGTAAGTAAGATGCGATCCTACTAGATACCCATGGCAACCACGTAAAACATGCAACAACAATTACAGGACGTCTAACTTGTTTTTGCAGGGTATGCTTGTGATGTGATATGGCCGACGATGTGATGTGATATATTGTATGTATGAGATGATCATGTTGTAATAGTTAATATCGACTTGCACGTCGATGGTACGGCAACCGGCTAGAGCCATAGGGTTGTCTTCAAACTAATGTTTGTGCTTGCACATGCGTTTACTATATTGCTAGGACATAGCTTTAGTAGTAATAGCATGAGTAGCACGACAACCCCGATGGCGACACGTTGATGGAGATCATGGTGTGGCGCCGGCGACAAGAAGATCGTGTCGGTGCTTTTGTGATGGAGATCAAGAAGCACATGATGATGGCCATATCATGTCACTTATGAATTGGATGTGATGTTAATCCTTTTATGCACCTTATTTTGCTTAGAACGACGGTAGCATTATGAGGTGATCTCTCACTAAAATTAAGAGACGAAATTGTGTTCTCCCCGACTGTGCACCGTTGCTACAGTTCGTCGTTTCGAGACACCACGTGATGATCGGGTGTGATAGACTAAACGTTCACATACAACGGGTGCAAAACAGTTGCACACGCGGAACACTCGGGTTAAGCTTGACGAGTCTAGCATGTGCAGACATGGCCTCGGAACACATGAGACCGAAAGGTCGATCATGAATCATGTAGTTGATATGATTAGCATAGGGATGCTTACCACTGAAACTATCATGAACTCACGTGATGATCGGACTTGAGCTAGTGGAATTGGATCATGAACCACTCAATGTTGGGGAAAGTCGCATGGGAAACAAAAATTTTCCTACGCGCACGAAGACCTATCATGGTGATGTCCATCTACGAGAGGGGATTTCCGATCTACGTACCCTTGTAGATCACACAGCAGAAGCGTTAAGAAACACGGTTGATGTAGTGGAACGTCCTCACGTCCCTCGATCCGCCCCGTGAACCGTCCCACGAACCGTCCCGCGATCCATCCCATGATCTAGTGCCGAACGGACGGCACCTCCGCGTTCAGCACACGTACAGCTCAACGATGATCTCGGCCTTCTTGATCCAGCAAGAGAGACGGAGAGGTAGATGAGTTCTCCGGCAGCGTGACGGCGCTCCAGAGGTTGGTGGTGATCTAATCTCAGCAGGGCTCCGCCCGAGCTCCGTAGAAACGCGATCTAGAGGAAAAACCGTGGAGGTATGTGGTCGGGCTGCCGTGGCAAAAGTTGTCTCAAATCAGCCCTAATACCTCAGTATATATAGGAGGGAGGGGGAGGAAAGAGGAAGCCTCAAACCCTCAAGGTTTGGTCGAAATTGGAGGTGGAGGAGTCCTACTCCAATCCTACTTGGAGTAGGATTCCACCTTCCCACTTGGAAACTCTTTCCACCTTGTGTTTTTTCCTTCTCAAACCTTATGGGCCTTAGTGGGAACTTATTACAGCCCACTAGGGTCTGGTTTATCTCTTCCCATAGCCCATGAGACCCCTTGGGGCGTGACACCCCTCCCGATGGTCCCCGGAACCCTCCCGGCACTCCCGGTACACTACCGATGAGCCCGAAACTTTTCCAGTGACCAAAACAGGACTTCCTATATATCAATCTTTACCTCCGGACCATTCCGGAGCTCCTCGTGACATCCTGGATCTCATCCGGGACTCCGAACAATATTCGGTAACCAACCATATAACTCAAATACGCATAAAACAACGTCGAACCTTAAGTGTGCGGACCCTGCGGGTTCGAGAACTATGTAGACATGACCCGAGTGACTCCTCGGTCAATATCCAATAGCGGGACCTGGATGCCCATATTGGATCCTACATATTCTACGAAGATCTTATTGTTTGAACCTCAGTGCCAAGGATTCATATAATCCCGTATGTCATTCCCTTTGTCCTTCGGTATGTTACTTGCCCGAGATTCGATCGTCAGTATCCACATACCTATTTCAATCTCGTTTACCGGCAAGTCTCTTTACTCGTTCCGTAATACAAGATCCCGCAACTTACACTAAGTCACATTGCTTGCAAGGCTTGTGTGTGATGTTGTATTACCGAGTGGGCCCCGAGATACCTCTCCGTCACACGGAGTGACATATCCCAGTCTCGATCCATACTAACTTAACGAACACCTTCGGAGATACCTGTAGAGCATCTTTATAGTCACCCAGTTACGTTGCGACGTTTGATACACACAAAGCATTCCTCCGGTGTCAGTGAGTTATATGATCTCATGGTCATAGGAACAAATACTTGACACGCAGAAAACAGTAGCAACAAAATGACACGATCAACATGCTACGTCTATTAGTTTGGGTCTAGTCCATCACATGATTCTCCTAATGATGCGATCCCGTTATCAAGTGACAACACTTGCCTATGGTCAGGAAAACTTGACCATCTTTGATCAACAAGCTAGTCAACTAGAGGCTTACTAGGGACAGTGTTTTGTCTATGTATCCACACATGCACTGTGTTTCCAATCAATACAATTATAGCATGGATAATAAACAATTATCATGAACAAAGAAATATAATAATAACTAATTTATTATTGCCTCTAGGGCATATTTCCAACACTCAAATGACTAGAGAGATGTACTTTTTGAGTGGGAGTTTAGCAAGTAATTTGAGTAGTTAAACTCTAATTATCTTGAACATAGTCTAAGTCCACTTTGAAAATATTTGTGTTGTAGATCAATGGCTCCCATGACAGTCATCCTGAATTTTAATATGTTCCTAGAGAAAGCTAAGTTGAAAGATGATGGAAGCAACTTTGTAGACTGGGCTCGTAATCTTAAGTAGCCCCTGCAAGCTGAGAAGAAGGATTATGTCCTTAATGCTACGCTAGGAGATGAACCACCCACCGCGGCTGACCAAGATGCTAAGAACCCTTGGTTAGCACGCAAGGAGGACTACTCAATAGTTCAATGTGCAGTCTTGTATGGCTTACAGCCGGGACTTCAACGTCGCTTTGAGCATCATGGAGCATATGAGATGTTCCAGGAGTTGAAGTTTATCTTTCAGAAGAACGCCCGGATCGAGAGGTATGAGCCCTCCGATAAATTCTATGCTTGCAAGATGGAGGAGAATTCATCTGTCAGTGAACATGTGCTCAAAATGTCTGGGTACTCAAACCGTCTAGCTGAGCTGGGGATTGAACTCCCGCAAGAGGCTATCACTGACAAAATTCTTCAATCACTGCCACCAAGCTATAAGGGCTTTGTGTTGAACTATAACATGCAAGGGATGAACAAGTTACCCGGTGAGTTATTCGCGATGCTGAAAGTCGCAGAGTCAGAACTCCGTAAAGAGCATCAAGTGTTGATGGTGAATAAGACCACTAGTTTCAAGAGAAACGGCAAAGGAAAGAAGGGTAATTCAAAGAAGAGCGGCAAGCCTGTTGCCATTCCGACGAAGAAACCCAAAGCTGGACCTGAGCCTGAAACGGAGTGCTATTATTGCAAGGGTATGGGTCACTAGAAGCGCAACTGCCCCAAGTATCTGGCTGATAAGAAGGCGGCCAAGGAAAAATTAGGTATATTCGATATACATGTTATTGATGTGTACTTAACCAGCTCTCGTAGTAGTGCCTGGGTATTCGATACCGATTCTGTTGCTCATATTTGCAACTCGAAACAGGAACTGCGGAATAAGCGAAGGCTGGCAAAGGATGAAGTGACGATGCGTGTGGGAAATGGTTCCAAGGTTGATGCAATCGCCGTCGGCACAGTTTCACTTCAGTTACCATCAGGATTAGTTATGAACTTAAATAAATGTTATTTAGTGCCTGCGTTAAGCATGAACATTATATCTGGATCTTGTTTATTGTGAGACGGTTACTCGTTTAAGTCAGAGAATAATGGTTGTTCTATTTCTATGAGTAATATCTCTTTATGGTCATGCACCCAATGTGAGAGGATTGTTCATATTGAATCTTGATAGTGATAATACACATATACATAACATTGAGACCAAAAGAGTTAGAGTTAACAATGATAGCGCCATGTTTTTATGGCACTGCCGCTTGGGTCATATTGGTGTAAAGCGCATCAAGAAACTCCATACAGATGGACTTTTGGAGTCACCTGACTTTGATTCACTTGACACGTGCGAACCATGCCTCATGGGCAAGATGACTAAAACTCCTTTCTCCGGAACAATGGAGCGTGAAAGTGACTTGTTGGAAATCATACATACCGATGTGTGTGGTCCGATGAGTGTGGAGGCACGCGGCGGATATCGTTATTTTCTCAACTTCACTGACGATTTGAGTAGATATGGTTATGTCTACTTGATGAAGCACAAGTCTAAAACATTTGAAAAGTTCAAACAATTTCAGAGTGAAGTCGACAATCATCGTAACAAGAAGATCAAGTTCCTACGCTCTGATCGTGGGGGTGAATATCTGAGTTTCGAGTTTGGTGCTCACTTAATACAATGTGGAATTGTTTCACACTTGACACCGCCTCGGAAACCACAGCGTAATGGTGTTTCTGAATGTCGTAATTGTACTTTATTAGAGATGGTGCGATCTATGATGTCTCTTATCGATTTGTCGTTATCGTTTTGGGGTTATGCATTAGAAACAACTCCATTCACTTTAAATAAGACACCATCAAAATCCGTTGAGACGACACCATACGAACTATGGTATGGAAAAAGACCAAAGTTGTCGTTTCTTAAAGTTTGGGGATGTGATGCTTATGTCAAAAAGCTTCAGCCTGAAAAGCTGGAACCCAAAGCGGAAAAGTGCGTCTTCATAGGTTACCCAAAAGAGACAGTTGGGTATACCTTCTATCTCAAATCCGAGGGCAAAGTGTTTGTTGCTATGAACGGAGCTTTTCCCGAGAAGGAGTTTCTCTCGAGAGAATTGAGTGGGAGGAAGATAGAACTTGATGAGGTTGTCGAACCTCTCATCCCTCTGGATGGTGGCGCAGGGCAAGGGGAAACCCCTGTCATTGCGACGCCGGTTGAGGAGGAACTTAATGATGATGATCATGAAACTCCGGATCAAGTTCCTGTCGAACCTCGTAGGTCGACAGACCGCGTACTACTCCAGAGTGGTACAGTAATCCCGTCTTATCAATTATGTTGTTGGACAACAATGAGCCTGTGAATTATGAAGAAGCAATGGTGGGCCCGGATTCCAACAAATGGCTGGAGGCCATGAAGTCCGAGATAGGATCTATGTATGAAAACAAAGTGTGGACTTTGGAAGTACTACCTGAAGGCCGCAATGCTATTCAGAACAAATGGATCTTTAATAAGAAGACGAACGCTGACAGTAATGTGACCGTTTATAAAGCTCGACTTGTGGCAAATGGTTTTTCGCAAGTTCAAGGAATTGACTACAATGAGACATTCTCACCGGTAGCGATGCTTAAGTCCATCCGAATCATGTTAGCAACAGCTGCATTTTTTGATTATGAAATCTGGCACAAGGATGTCAAAACTGCGTTCCTTAACGGTTTCCTTAAGGAAGAGTTGTATATGATGCAACCCGAAGGTTTTGTCGATCCTAAAAATGCTAACAAAGTGTGCAAGCTCCACCGATCCATTTATGGACTGGTGCAAGCATCTCGAAGTTGGAATAAACGTTTTGATGAGATGATCAAAGCATTTGGGTTTATACACGTGGTTGGAGAATCCTGTATTTACAAGAAAGTGAGTGGGAGCTCTATGGTGTTTCTAATATTATATGTGGATGACATATTGCTGATTGGAAACAACGTGGAGCTTTGGGAGAGCATAAAAGGTTACTTGAATAAAAGTTTCTTTATGAAGGACCTAGGAGAAGCTTCTTACATTCTAGGCATTAAGATCTATAGGGATAGATCGAAACGCCTGATAGGACTTTCACAAAGCACATACCTTGATAAAGTTTTGAAGAAGTTCAAAATGGATCAGTCCAAGAAAGGGTTCTTGCCAGTATTACAAGGTATAAAATTGAGTAAGACTCAGTGCCCAGCAACTGAGGAAGATAGAAAGAGAATGAGTTCCGTCCCCTATGATTCAGCCATAGGTGCTATCATGTATGCAATGCTGTGCACTAGACCGGACGTTAGCCTCGCCATAAGTATGGCAGGCAGGTTCCAGAGTAATCCAGGAGTGGATCACTGGACGGCGGTCAAGAATATCCTGAAGTACCTGAAAAGGACTAAGGAGATGTTTCTCGTATATGGAGGTGACAAAGAGCTCGCCATAAAAGGTTACGTCGATGCAAGCTTTGACACAGATCCGGACGACTCTAAGTTGCAGACCAGATACGTATTTATTCTTAATGGGGGTGCGGTAAGCTGGTGCAGTTCCAAGAAAAGCGTTGTAGCTGATTCTACATGTGAAGCGGAGTACATGGCTGCCTCGGAGGCGGCTAAGGAGGGTGTCTGGATGAAGCAGTTCATGACGGATCTTGGAGTGGTGCCGAGTGCACTGAATCAAATAACCCTGTTTTGTGACAACACGGGTGCCATTGCCTTAGCAAAGGAACCACGGTTTCACAAGAAGACCAGACACATCAAACGACGCTTCAACCTCATCCGCGACTACGTCGAGGAGGAGGACGTGAATATCTGCAAAGTGCACATGGATCTGAATGTGGCAAACCCGCTGACTAAACCTCTTCCACAGACAAAGCATGATCAACACCAAAACTGTATGGGTGTTAGATTTATTACAATGTAATTCACATGACGATGTGAGGACTAGATTATTGACTCTAGTGCAAGTGCGAGACTGTTGGAATTATGCCCTAGAGGAAATGATAAATAAGTTATTACTATAATTCCTGTATCAAGATAATCGTTTATTATCCATGCTATAATTGTGTTGAATGAAGACATAGATACATGTGTGGATACATAGACAAAACACTGTCCCTAGCAAGCCTCTAGTTGGCTAGCCAGTTGATCAAGGATAGTCAAGGTCTTTTGACTATGTACAAGGTGTTTTTGCTTGATAACTGGATCACATCATTGGGTGAATCATGTGATGGACTAGACCCAAACTAATGAATGTAGCATGTTGATCGTGTCATTTTGTTGCTACTGTTCTCTACGTGTCAAGTATTTATTCCTATGACCATGAGATCATATAACTCACTGGCACCGGAGGAATGCCTTGTGTGTATCAAACGTCACAACGTAACTGGGTGACTATAAAGATGCTCTACAGGTATCTCTGAAGGTGCCCGTTGAGTTAGTATGGATCAAGACTGGGATTTGTCACTCTGTGTGACGGAGAGGTATCTCGGGGCCCACTCGGTAATACAACATCACACACAAGTCTTGCAAGCAATGTGACTTAGTGTAAGCCACGGGATCTTGTATTACGGAACGAGTAAAGGGACTTGCTAGTAAACGAGATTGAAATAGGTATGCGGATGCTGACGATCGAATCTCGTGCAAGTAAAGTACCGAAGGACAAAGGGAATGACATACGGGATTATATGAATCCTTGGCACTGAGGTTCAATCGATAAGATCTTCGTAGAATATGTAGGATCCAATATGGGCATCCAGGTCCTGCTATTGGATATTGACCGAGGAGTCCCTCGGGTCATGTCTACATAGTTCTCGAACCCGCAGGGTCTGCACGATTAAGGTTCGGCGATGTTTTATGCGTATTTGAGTTATATGGTTGGTTACCGAATGTTGTTCGGAGTCCCGGATGAGATCACGGACGTCACGAGGGTTTTTGGAATGGTCCGGAGACGAAGATTGATATATAGGTTTGCCTCATTTGATTACCGGAAAGTTTTCGGCATTACGGGGAATGTACCGGGAGTGACGAATGGGTTCCGGATGTTCACCGGGATGGGCCAGCCCACCCGGGGGAAGCCCATAGGCCTTAGGGGGGCCGCACCAGGCCTTAGTGGGCTGGTGGGACAGCCCAAGAGGCCCTATGCACGGGAGGATTAAAAATCAAAGGAAAAAGAAAAAAAAGGAAGTGGGAAGGAAGGGATGGACTCCACCTTCCAATCCTAGTTGGACAAGGATTGGAGGAGGACTCCTCCTCCCCCCCTTCGGCCAACCCCTTGGGGCTCTCTTGAGCCTCAAGGCAGGTCCCTCCCCCTCCCTCCTATATATACTGAGGTATTAGGGCTGATTTGAGACAACTTTGCCACGGCAGCCCGACCACATACCTCCACGGCTTTTCCTCTAGATCGTATTTCTGCGGAGCTCGGGCGGAGCCCTGCTGAGATAGATCATGACCAACCTCCGGAGCGTCGTCACGCTGCCGGAGAACTCATCTACCACTCCGTCTCTCTTGCTGGATCAAGAAGGCCGAGATCATCGTCGAGCTGTACGTGTGCTGAACGCGGCGGTTCCGTCCGTTCGACACTAGATCGGAGCGGATCGTGGGACGGATCGCGAGACGGTTCGTGGGACGGTTCGCAGCATGGATCGAGGGACGTGAGGACGTTACACTACATCAACCGCGTTTTTAACGCTTCCTGCTGTGCGATCTACAAGGGTACGTAGATCGGAAATCCCCTCTCGTAGATGGACATGACCATGATAGGTCTTCGTGCGTGTAGGAAATTTTTTGTTTCCCATGCGACGTTCCCCATCAGTGGTATCAGAGCTAGGTTCATGCGTAGATGTCATCTCGAGTAGAACACAAAATTTTTTGTGGGCGGTGATGTGCGATTTGCTGCCCTCCTTAGTCTTTTCTTGATTCCGCGGTATTGTTGGATCGAAGCGGCTCAGGCCGACATTACTCGTACGCTTACGAGAGACTGGTTTCATCGCTACGAGCAACCCCGTTGCTCAAAGATGACTGGCGAGTGTCGGTTTCTCCAACTTTAGTTGAATCGGATTTGACCGAGGAGGTCCTTGGAGAGAGGTTAAATAGCAATTCATACATCCCTGTTGTGGTGTTTGCGTAAGTAAGATGCGATCCTACTAGATACCCATGGCAACCACGTAAAACATGCAACAACAATTACAGGACGTCTAACTTGTTTTTGCAGGGTATGCTTGTGATGTGATATGGCCGACGATGTGATGTGATATATTGTATGTATGAGATGATCATGTTGTAATAGTTAATATCGACTTGCACGTCGATGGTACGGCAACCGGCTAGAGCCATAGGGTTGTCTTCAAACTAATGTTTGTGCTTGCACATGCGTTTACTATATTGCTAGGACATAGCTTTAGTAGTAATAGCATGAGTAGCACGACAACCCCGATGGCGACACGTTGATGGAGATCATGGTGTGGCGCCGGCGACAAGAAGATCGTGTCGGTGCTTTTGTGATGGAGATCAAGAAGCACATGATGATGGCCATATCATGTCACTTATGAATTGGATGTGATGTTAATCCTTTTATGCACCTTATTTTGCTTAGAACGACGGTAGCATTATGAGGTGATCTCTCACTAAAATTAAGAGACGAAATTGTGTTCTCCCCGACTGTGCACCGTTGCTACAGTTCGTCGTTTCGAGACACCACGTGATGATCGGGTGTGATAGACTAAACGTTCACATACAACGGGTGCAAAACAGTTGCACACGCGGAACACTCGGGTTAAGCTTGACGAGTCTAGCATGTGCAGACATGGCCTCTGAACACATGAGACCGAAAGGTCGATCATGAATCATGTAGTTGATATGATTAGCATAGGGATGCTTACCACTGAAACTATCATGAACTCACGTGATGATCGGACTTGAGCTAGTGGAATTGGATCATGAACCACTCAATGTTGGGGAAAGTCGCATGGGAAACAAAAATTGAGACAACTTTGCCACGGCAGCCCGACCACATACCTCCACGGTTTTTCCTCTAGATCGTATTTCTGCGGAGCTCGGGCGGAGCCGTGCTGAGATAGATCATCACCAACCTCCGGAGCGCCGTCACGCTGCCGAAGAACTCATCTACCTCTCCGTCTCTCTTGCTGGATCAAGAAGGCCGATATCATCGTCGAGCTATACGTGTGTTGAACGCGGAGGTGCCATCCGTTTGGCACTAGATTGGATAGGATCGTGGGACACATCGCGGGACGGTTCGTGGGACGGTTCACGGGGCGGATCGAGGGATGTGAGGATGTTCCACTACATCAACTGCGTTTCTCAACGCTTCCTGTTGTGCGGTCTACAAGGGTACGTAGATCGGAAATCCCCTCTCGTGGATGGACATCACTATGATAGGTCTTCGTGCGCGTAGGAAAATTTTTGTTTCCCATGCGACGTTCCCCATCAATATTTTGGTCCATCCCCCACCCCCACCAGACATAGCAATGGCGCACCACACCTAGGTGCGCCACTGCTATGCTACATAGTAGTGGCGCACCTAGGCGTGGTGCGCCATTGCTATTTTTTAGTCCACCCCCCCACCAGACATAGCAATGGCGCACCATACCTAGGTGCGCCATTGCTATGCTACATAGGAGTGGCGCACCTAGGCCTGGTGCGCCATTACTAACGTCACACACACAAACACCCCCCGGATCGCCTTTTATGTTTAAAAAAAATGAGAAAAGATTCAAAAAAAAATCAAAATAAATGCCCATGTGTTATGTGTTCTAGTTGTTTGGAAAATTAACAAACATGAATTTTATTTTATTTTGCAATGTTTAAAATGGCCGTAACTTTTGCATACGACCTCCGATGAAAAAAAAAATTATATGAAAAATCATCTATTCGAAAAGTTACATCCAAATTCATCCGGGGGAACCGCGTTGAAGATTTTTAGAATCACCAAAAACCTAACAGGAAAAAAGTTATGATGCTTTTAAGATCTGGAGGCAAAAAAATGCAAAAAAAATGAAAAAAAATAAATACATAGTAATGGCGCACCACGCCTAGGTGCGCCACTACTATGTAGCATAGAAATGGCGCACCAGTGCAAGGTGCGCCACTACCATTTTCCCACCTTCACAATTCAAAATAATAGCAATGGCGCACGAGTGCAAGGTGCGCCACTGCTAAGTTGGGCTAAAAGGGCCGGCCAGCCACTTACACCTTCATTCTTCCGCTCCTCTCCTCCATTCCATCTCCTCCACTCCATCTCCTCCTCTCCTCCTCTCCTCCACTCCATCTCCTCCTCTCCGGCGACCTCCTCCTCCTTACGGTGCTCCTCCTCCGGTGAACTCCTCCTCACGGTGCTCCTCCTCCGGCGACCTCCTCCTCATGGTGCTCCTTCTCCGGTGACCTCCTCCTCACGGTGCTCCTCCTCCGGCAACCTCTTCCTCCCTCCAATCCTACTCCAAGTAGGATTCCTTTCCTACTTGGAATCCTTCCTTCCTTTCCTTTGGGTTTTTCCCACCCCTAGCCGCACGGGCCTTAGTGGTTGGTTTGGCCAGCCCACTAGGGGCTGGTTTGACTCCTCCCACAGCCCATGAGGTCTTTTTGGTCGAGACACCCCTCCTGATGGCCCCCGGTACCCTCCCGGCACTCCCGGTACACTACCGATGAGCCCGAAAAAACTTTGGTGACCAAAACAGGACTTCCTATATATCAATATTTACCTTCGGACCATTCCGGAGCTCCTCGTGACGTCCAAGATCTCATCTGGGACTCCGAAAAACCTTCGGTTACCAACACCTATAACTCAACTACATCGAAACGTCACTGAACCTTAAGTTTGCAGACCCTGCGGGTTCGAGAACTATGCAAACATGACGTGACAAATTCTCCGGTCAATAACCAATAACGGGACCTGGATGTCCATATTGGGTCCTACATATTCTACGAAGATCTCTATCGGTTGAACCTCTATGTCAAGGATTCAGTTAATCCCGTATGATGTTCCCTTTGTCCTTCGGTATGTCACTTGCCCGAGATTCGATCGTCGGTATCTCTATACCTAGTTCAATCTCTTTACCGGCAAGTCTCTTTACTCGGTCCGTAATACAAGATCCCGTGACTAACTCCTTAGTCACATTGCTTGCAAAGCTTGTTGTGATGTTGTATTATCGAGTGGGACCCGAGATACCTCTCCATCACACGGAGTGACAAATCCCAGTCTTGATCCATGCCAACCCAACACACACCTTAGGAGATACCTATAGAGCACCTTTATAGTCACCCACTAACGTTGCGACGTTTGATACACACAAGGTATTCCTCCTTTGTCCGGGAGTTGCATGATCTCATGGTCATAGGAACACATACATTGACATGCAGAAAACAGTAACAATAAACTCACACGATCATATGCTACGTTCATAGTTTGGTTCTTTCCCATCACATCATTCTCCTAATGATGTGATCCCGTTATCAAGTGACAACGCTTGTCTATGGCCAGGAAACCTTGACCATCTTTGATCAACGAGCTTGTCAACTAGAGGCTCACTAGGGACAATCAATACAATTCTAGCATGGATAATAAACGATTATCATGAACAAGGAAATATAATAATAACCAATTTATTATTTCCTCTAGGGCATATTTCCAACAGTTAGCAGCATTAGCTCTCAAGCCCTGGCAGGGCGAAAGCTCTTAGGTGGCATCTACAAAACTTTTGAGAAACAAGCCTATGTTTTATCATCGTCACCACTAATTAACCCATCTCAAGTATAACAAACAATATAGCATGGTTAAATACGGAGTTACTTACCCAAAACCACCACACTTGGGTCTAGGGTAACCGGTCAGTACCAGTTTTGAACCAAGTCACACAGAACCACCATTTTTGAGCCTAATGAGTAACGCGAAGCACTCACTGGCCGATTTGGTGTCGAAAACAGCCAAACCAACAGGTAGGGCCGACCTGTCGGGTCGACATGGCGCGGGCTGAAGCGCGCCATCTAACGACGACAGACAGTCGTTTATTCCCCGTGTATGAGTGGCCCGCACGGGTCGCTGGTCGGACCAGACCACAATAGAACGCCCACTGTGTCTCCACCACGACGCCCACCACCGCCATCACCGTCGTCTCACCGCCGCTCCGCCACTCTGCCATGGTTTGTTGGAGCGAGGGGTCAAGTTCTTATTTGTATAATGAGTCAGTGACTAGCCAGGTAAGTTCATTTAGGGATTCATCATTTACGGTTAGGTTTAGGTCTCTTCATTTGGGGATTTCTTAACAGCTCGTATTTGTTCAATTTTTAGCTTCCTAGGACTATCTCATGCTATGAATGGAGTGGCATTGCTCATGAACTATCTTCTCGCTGTCTACATCTAGAGCCTTGCCTCAGGCTAGTTGTATTTCAATCTATGGACATTGGTCAACATTTTCTTGCTTGAGCAAAGGAAAAAGTCTCTTGCTAGAAGTGTGAAAAATTGTTACTGCGAGTACGAAATTATGCTCTATTAGATTATTTGGTGCAAATAATGTTGTTGATGTTATAATCAATAACAACATATATTTATTATTGATTTTATTTTAATTTACGCAGACCAAAAGTGGAGCTATCTTGACTGGATAGACCATGAGTGGTTAGTGGCTATACAGTTCTGCATAGCTGAATTGTGGAGCATGTATGACAAAGAAAACGAGGACAGGCTGAGAGACAATGTTAAGCTTGGTGAAGAAAATTTTAGAGTAATTGGATAAAAGAGGAAGAAGGAGGAACAACTTAGATTTTTCAAACTTGATTTTGCAAAAATGGTGGTTGACAAGGAGGAGGCTATTAGTTAACTAGGCAATGCTAGGTTAGCTCTTAGTGATCTGAAAGGGGAGATTGAGACGAAAGAGTTGGCAGAACATGGTTGCACCAAAAGGCAGAGAAGGAGAGGGACCAACTTGTGGTAGAGAGAGACCAATTGAAGCAAGCGAAGAAAAAGCTGGAGTACATCATTTCTGATTTGATGAAACAGAAGCATGGCTATAAGGAGAAGATCAAGAAGTTGAAGGAGATCTGTGATGAATTTTAATTATGTAATAAGAACTTTTGGCACTATACTGTTGTAATGGTTGAATTTATACTGAATTATCCAGTTTAGCTCCAAGACTAGAAATTTTGAACTTATGGCATGAATTTGAACTGAATTTGTAGTACTGAAGTTGGACTGAATTTCTATTTGAACTTATGGCATGAATTTGTTCAATATCATAAATGTCATAGATAAAGTGCACATTCACTTGGATGCATAGTCAAATAGGTTCTAGCAGTACTTAAGTTCAATATCATAAATGGCATACATAAAGTGCACATACACTTGGATACATAGTGAAATATGAACTCTCAGTAGTTCCCACTGGCATAAAAGTACCCCTCCATCCTTGAGCTCATATATCTTGTCCTCTTTGGCCTACTTGAATCTTCTGCGGTACTTCTTGGAGGATTGAAGTTTCTTGCACCTATTTTTGCACCTCTTCTTGCACCAGCACTAGATGTACCAAAAGATGAACCCCTAGCACCAACAGCAGATGAACCCCTTGAAGCAGCAGCAGATGAACCCCTTGAAGCAGCAGCAGATGAACCCCTTGAAGAAGATGTAGAGCTTGCACCCCTAGATCCAGTAGTAGACGTTGAACTACCACCTTGCTGCCATGCAAGGGCTGTTCTGTTTTTCTGCAATTATTCTTCCTAATCGGTGATAATTAATGAATGATGAGACAAAGAAGGAAGTCAAAAAGAACATACCATGTGCTTGTTCCTCCTAATTTGCAGATCAGGCCTCAATGGCTTTCCACAACTTGTGTATTTGTGGTCCTGCAACTTGCAGTTACTACAAGTTATAGTAGCCATCCTTGATGTGTGCTTTGCTTGAGGAGGCTCAAACCTTCCTTTCTTCCTTTTATCTTCTGCTGCTCCCTTCTTGTCTTCTTTGAACTGAGGTGGGTCAATGTCAAGAGTTGCAGTTTTCACCCAACAATATGGACCAGGAACTCGGTAAATTATAGGCTTGTATGACTCCAAATACATAGCCTTTTCTAAGAATTCATTTACATGGTCCCGTGGTAGCTGTTTAGACCTATAGATGGCAGAACAACCATGGTTGCAAGGAATTCCAGTGAGCTCCCATTTCCTACAGCCACATGTTTTTTAGGTTTGTGTCAACAAAATAGGTCTTGTCCCCACTAGATACTTAGAAAAGACCTGGTCCAGCTATCAATGATTTGCAGTCCTTGCATATTTCTTGTTCATCTCTAACTTCTCAGCATAGGTTGGTGCAATTTCCCATATTGCAACTTGTCCACCCTCTCTCTTTTGGTGATACCTTACCAGAAATTTGTCTTTGAACCCACTGATCATAGTGACAATTGGCTTGTTCCTCACATCAAGTTTGTACTTATTAAAAACTTCACTTAAATTATTGACCACCAGATCAGTTTTGCAGTTAGTATCCATTGCATGTCTTGACCAAGCTTTAGGAGGAATCCTTGACATCCACTCCCAAGCAGCCTTGCACTCAGCCTTCATGTTATCCATTGCCAACTGAAAGTCATGTTCAGTGTAAGCATATGCAGCTGCATCCATGCATTTCTTCAAGTCTCCTCCTGTGAATCCTTCTCTCTGAAAGTTGGCATAAATGTGCCTCAAGCAGTACCTATGAGGGCAGCTTGGAAAAACTACTGTCACTCCATTCAGTAGACCCTTCTGTCTATCAGACATGAATGTGTACTTCCCAAATTTTCCCTCTTCCGTCCCTCGTAGGGCATACTTCAATTGAGTCAAAAACCAGGAACAATTTGCTGTGTCTTCAACTCCAACCACTCCAAATACTATGGGGTACATATTGTTGTTTGCATCCCTTCTAGTAGCAGCTAGTATTTGTGCCCCACTAGTCAACTTAATGAAACAACCATCTAGGCCTTTGAATGGCCCGCATCCATTCAAAAATCCCTCAAAGCATGCATCCAAACATAAAAAAAGACCATGAAACCTTGGTCCTGCAGTTGGATTTTCTCTACTTTTTCCACCCACAGTAGTGACAATGCATCTAGATCTAGGATTTTTAGCTTTCACAGTCTCCAAATAATCTCCCACCCTCTTGTATTGCCTCTTGTGATCTCCAAGCACAATATCCTTTGCTCTCCTCTTTGCTCTCCATGCCATCATCTTCGGGACCTCAACACCAAACTGCCTCTTTGCCTTGTCAACTATGGCAGGGATAGTAGTGTTGGGGTCTAATCTGATAGTTTCAAGCATTTTGTTGCCAAGCCACTTTGAGCTAATCCTTGCCTTCTCAGATTGGGTGGGACATGTGTGCTCCAATATCATCTTATTGATGCGGAAAGTGGACTCATTACTGATCTTTGCTGCAACCATGCGGAACTGACAACCCTCTATATCACAGCACACTATAATCCTATCACTGCAGTTCCTGTGATATTTGTATCTTCTAAGTTGTTTCACATGCAAATTCACAAGAGCCTCTCTAAATTGGTAAACATCACTGAAACAAAGCATAAGCTGGAATTGCTGCTCTAGATGTAGCCTCTCTTCATCATACCAGACCGTGGGTGGTCTTTTCTTAGCTCTCCTCCTTCTACCAGAGGAGATTACAAAAGACATTGGTTCATTTCCATCATCATTAGCTTCAAAACTTGTATCATCCTCTTCTGAAGATGGGTACCAGTCCTTATTCATGCTTCTAGCACCACTAGAGTGAGACTTACCTGTAGGCCGAGGCCTTTTACCTTCTTCTCAACAGGATCAGGAACTGCAATCTCTTGACAGTCATCACCATCTTCCTCCAATTCTATGTCATATAGATCTTCAAGGTCTGTGTCCCCTTCACAGTGTGTACTGCTAATGTATTGAGCTCTCATCCTCTTAATGTCAGACTCTGGTTCTTCTTCTTCTGCAGCTGGGAGGATGACATGATCTACAAAACCTTCATAAAAAATTGAGTCATTATCTTCATTAGATGTGTCCTGATTTGCTGCATCCTCCTCTTCATCTATATCAAACTGGGAATCTGCATAATTAACCATAACTTGACTGTTAACCTGCTGCAATGGATTATTTTCCTGCTCTGCATCTGCCATCTCTGGATTAATTGGGCCTTTCTGTGTGCCCAGAAGTAACTGACATGGTGGAGGAACTGCTTTTATTGGATTATAGTTCACACCCTCTTGTGTACCAACAAAATCATTTGTTGTTTTGTGCACAACACCTCACTCATTAACAACAAATACAATAGGTGGGCCCAATGTTAAATCTTCAATTGTTTCACCTGGTTCCACTACTTCACCTTCTGCAATTTTTTGAACTCGGGATTGCTTAATATTTAACTTCCCCTCTTTAACATACAAAGGCAATGTCTGACTGCTTCTAATAAATTGATTAATTATCTCATCTACTTCAGTGTTGTTACTGATGATAGAAATCCCTTGCATCCCTATGCCTTCCTTCCTCAAGTAGCAAATAGTGTCATCACTTCCATATCCATTTCTGACCATCACATTAAGCAAACTGTCATAACTGATGTCTCTCTCATACATCTTCACAAGCCCATACTTTTTGCAGCATCTTTAGAAGGAAACTGGAAATATAATGATCATGGCTCCTCAGGCCTACACAAGACAAAAGAAAATAATACCATTTTCAGTACAGTGCCACAATAAAATCCATAACAGATTCACAGCAATAAGGACCATATACTAGGCAACACAGCTAGAACTAACCCACATTATCCTAACTAAGTAGTATTGGTACATCTAACCCTAGGCACCACAGTTGGAACTAACTAACATTATCCTAACTAAATAAATACCATAAACTAGGCACTCAGATTACCTGGGTGGAGATGGAGCGAAGGGGGATACTTCCTCCCCCAACGAATGAGCTGGCGCCGCAGCCTTCTCTACCTCCTCCACAACACCCTTGTTTGCCTCCTCCGCATACGGGGACGAGACGGAAGGAAACCTTCTTCCCCCGCCGACGAGTCCGAATCTAGGTCCCGGAGGCCATCGGGGTTGGGCGGCGGGGTTGGGCACAAGTCGCCAACGCGGTCCCATTGCGGGCGGCGACCACCGGAAGAACAGGCACGGCCGTAGTCGAGACCTTCTCCGACATCGCCGCCGCTGGAGCTGGTCGCCATTAGTCGTGCGAGAGAAAACTAAATCGGGAGTGGAGGAAACGACGGGTGTGTGACCTAAGACACGGGGAAGGAACGGTCATCTGCCGCCGTCTAACGGCACGCGTTAGCCCGCGCCACGTCGACGTGACGGGTCGGCCCCACGTGTCGGTTTGGCTGTTTTCGATGCCAAATCGGCCCGTCAGTGCTCCGCGTTACTCATTAGGCTCGGAAATAGTGGTTCTTTGTGACCTGGCTCAAATCTGATACTGACCAGTTACCCGCCCCAAGCAGGGGCGGAGCTACAGGGTATGCCAGGTATGCCCCGGCATACCCTAAAATTCCGGCAAGCGTACATGTATATATACGTATTTATATAAAAAATAAAAAAACACTTACCTGATGCATACGTACCTGAGCCGAGAGTGCAAGCGAGATGCAGCCACGCAGACCGCGAGCAAACATCAAGGCCATGCGACCACACCCACGCGACCCATGCGGCTAGCGATTGAAGAGGGGAGCCAACGCCAATTACGGATCGAGGCAGCGTCGAGTCGCCGACAGTTCATCTATCGCGTCGTGGTGCCATCGCCAATATGGACACCATGAGTCCAGGTTTTAGTCACCGTGCTACGATCTAGTCCTACGATCCAGTCGCACGATCCATTCGTGCTACGATCAAGTTGCTGGTACATTGCTTCATTGCCGGCGTGATCCAGTCCTGCTACGATCCAGCGCTTCATTGCCGGGGTGATCACTGGTCCTGCTACATCCAGTCGTTGTGCTCCCGTTCGGCCTTCACCGGTTCACCCTACCCTACGATCCAGTCCTGCTACCAACATCTGAGCCGGTGGAGATAGATCTATTGTTCAATAATCAGTACACGTATCATGTGAGTGTTTCATAATCGCATGTGAAAAATTCAATTGTGCAAGCGTAATTTATTTAATTATTTAGCATTATATTTTTGTAATATTTATGCAGTTATGAAGAGAACGGGGGAGGACATTGCATCTCTTTTTCAAAAGCATGCAACAAAGAAGAAGGCAGCGGTGAATGCTGCTACTTCTAATCATTCCCCTGATCCGGTTCAACTTGTGGTGGAAGAGGAGACTCATGAGAGAGTAATTGAGGAAATTGTAAATCCTATGCCACCGTCACCGCCACAACCGTCTTCATTGCCACCAGTTTATGACATCAATCGCCTTCCACATGATCCAGGTGAATGACATCCCATTCTAAGTTATCATGTTAATGATCAAGATGCAATTCAAAGAGCATATATTATTAAAGCTCCATCCAAACCTTTTGCACATAATTTTCCAAAAAGAAAGATTTTCGGTAAATATCACCATTTCAATTATTGTTGGATGTACAATCATGATTGTGTTGAGTATAGTATTAAGAAGGATGCTGCATTTTTCTTCATATGCTACTTGTTCAAGAAGGGTACTGGGTCAGATGCATTTACTGTTGATGGCTGGAAGAATTGGAATATAGGAGAGAAAGCACTTCTGAAACATCTGGGTTCTAAGGCACATATTGCAGCTCAAGAGAGATACATCAGCTTTAAACATCTCAGAGTAGCAATTGCTTATAATATTCAGAAGTGGAGTGACGAGGATCTTCGTCTTTATAAGAAAAGGTTAATTTATTCACTTAGGTGTATCAAGTTTCTTTTGCATCAAGGGTTGGCATTTCGTGGACATGATGAAAGTGAACAATCTAGCAACAGAGGGAACTTCATTGAACTTTTGAAGTTTCTTGCTGGAAATAGTGAAGAAGTGAACAAGTATGTTTTGGACAATGCTCTAGGTAATTGTACCTTAACTAGCCCGGACATACAAAAGCAAATTATTCACTGTTGTGCCATAGAAACTAGAAAGAAAATAATTGAAGAACTTGGTGATGAACCCTATGCAATTTTAGCTGATGAGTCCAGTGATATATCACATAAATAACAACTAGCTCTTTGCTTGAGCTATGTTGATAAATTGGGAAGGTCGTGTGAGCATTTTATTGGTGTTGTTCATGTAGATCATACTACCTCTGCATCACTTAAGGATGCAATTGAAGCTTTACTTGTTAGTCATTGCTTGACTATGACTCAATTCCGTGGTCAAGGATATGATGGGGCTAGCAACATGAAAGGAGATATTAAAGGGTTGAAAACATTGATCGTGCGAGAATCACCTTCTGCTTATTATATTCATTGTTTTGCTCATCAATTCCAATTGGTTCTTGTTGCTGTTGCCAAGGGAAATACTGATTGCAAGAGTTTTTTTTATCAAATATTTATATTGTTGAATATTGTTGGAGTTTCTTGTAAGCGTCATGACATGCTTAGAAATGCTAGGCTTGAGAATGACAAGAAAGCACTTGATTGTGGTGAGATTGAATCTGAAAGTGGATTACATCAAGAGATGAGTTTGCCTAGGCCCGGGGATACTCGACGGGGATCTCATTACAAAACTGTGTGCAGCGTCATTAGTATGTATGAAGCAATCCATGATGTACTAGTAGATCTTGGGGATGATCCTTCATATAAGGATGATTGGACCAAAATAGATTTTGTGCTTGGAGCATTTGAGACCTTTGAATTTGTTTTCTTTGCACACTTGATGTATATTATTCTTGGATACACAAATGAGTTATCAGAGTGTTTGCAAAGAAGGGAGCAAGATATTCTTAATGCAATATCACTTGTTAATGTGGCAAAGAAAAGAATGCAAGAATTGAGGTGTGATGGTTGGGATAATTTTCTTGAGAAGGTCACTTCATTTTGTGACAAACATGGTGTTGATGTTCCTGTTATGGATGGTGATTATGTTCCTTATGACAAATCAACAAGGAAAGCTCGTGCTCGAAAGCAAACCAATGATGACCACTTTAGAAGAGAAGCATATATTGGTGTTATTGATCAAATAAGTCAAGAACTTGATAACAGGTTTGACGAGATTAATATGGAGTTGTTGTCTTGCATGTGAGCCTGCAATCCTTCTAATTCATTTGATTCTTTTGATATACAGAAGCTACGCAGACTAGCTGAGTTCTATCCAAAGGAATTCTTAAATAATAATTTGCTCATGCTTGAATTGCAGCTACGTAATTATATTGATGGCATGAGATAGGATGATAGATTCAAAGGTCTAAACAATATTGTTGATCTCTCAGTTAAGCTTGTACAAACAAAGAGGCACAAAGTGTATGCTTTGGTTTATGAGCTCCTCAAATTGGTATTGCTTCTACCAGTGGCAACAACAAGTGTTGAAAGGGTATTTTCTGCAATGGTTTTAGTGAAAACCAAGTTACGAAATAAGATGGGGATAGTCTTTTGGATGATTGTCTAGTCACTTTTATTGAGCGGGATATTTTCTTTCAAGTTGATGAAGATGATATTATCAAGACATTTATGTCCCTTCGAAAACGTCGAATAAAATAGTCATAAAAATAACACTGTAAGTCTCTAGTTCACATGTATACCGATATTTTAATTATCGGTATGATTTTTGAACTACTTATATTGTATTTAGTGGATGGTTTCAGCTTAATCCATGAATTTAAGCCTTATCATGTGTGAATTTTTTTTGGCCGGCATACCCTAATCTAAAATCCTAGATTCGCCATTGGTCCCAAGTATGATGGTTTTGAATAAATAACTCGTAAATACGCACAAGTGTAATTACAAAAAAATAGCTCCATGTGTGATTGAATCATGACCTGGTTCATATTTGAGTATGAAATATGAAGCGTCAAGAATTCTCGCTTCGCTATTCGCAAAAAAAAAAAAAAAAAAAAAAAAAATCTCGCTTCGCACAGTGTAGCATCTCCGGTCAAGGCTATGTTGTAGTACCGAAAACGTGGCATGGGGCCCATTATAAAACACAAATGATAGCAAAGAGAGTTATCAAAAAATGATAGCAAAGAGAAAGAATAGAAGGCATGACAAAAAGACTAAACGCAGAACATTTTATTTCTCTTGAAGACAACTTGTTCGTTCGTTGCTGTAAAAATAGTCATCGATTGTTTAGATTTTATTATTTTCTTGTGCGTGGACTGTGGTACAGCCCTCGGTTCAGCCATGCATTGGATTTTTTCCGTCCATTGGACTTGGACCTCAGCAGGCAGAGGTAAAATATCATAAAAGAACACGGGAAATGCCATGTTCCTCTGAACCTTTCACCTACCTGTTCGAAATGCCATGTTCCTCTGAACCTTTCACCTACCTGTTCGAATACCGTGCGTGCGGTGAGAGCCATTTTTCCTCCCCAAACCAATCGATCGATCAGGCCGAGATGCACATTGTGACGCAGGGAGGCAACCGGTGGTGGCCAAGGCGCCGGCACCCGATCGACGACATGGCACGCGTCCTCGGCGTTGCCCGCAGCTCTGCTTCGCGTGGCACCGCGGCGGTGTCCTTCCTCTGCCTGAGGCAGCACCGGAAATAGCAGCAACAAATCCTTCTCATAAAAGAGAAGACAAACAGACTAAACTACAAGCATATGCTATAAGTGGCCCAGTGAAAAAGATGATCAAGCACTTTCAGAAACGAAAGATCAAGCACGTAGATATATAGTACACAATCGAGTTAATTTCTACATCAATTTTTCGTGAAAAGAAATTTGTCCATCATCTGATAGCACTGCTAATTATGTACAGGTTGTTTGTTCCATTTCTGCCGGGGTTACCATGGCCCAAGGTAAAGAATCTAAACTTGCAGTTAAGGTAGCAGTTTAGCACAGAATGAATGACCGAATGAAACTCGATTCAATTCATTCGTACCTTGCGCGCTTCCTCGAGGACGCTTCATCGTCGTACTCGCCGGCAGCAGCGAACTCATCCTCCGTCGCCGACGCAGCATCTTCCACGCTGGCCTTAGCCGCCGGCTCGACGCAGCCGTCGTTCGCAACAGCAACATCGTAGAAGTAGCCGTCGGAGACGGGATCCTCCCCTGCAGTGGACGGCACGATGTAAGCGAGATCGCTGAAGAAGTATTCTTCGGCGACGAGATCCTTCCCTGGAGCCGCCGGCTCGGCGTGACCGTCGTCGAGATCGCCGAAGAAGTGGTCAGCGGTGGCAAACTCCTCGGGTGCAGTCGACGGCTCGACGTAAGGAATAACGAGATCGTTGAAGAAGTGGCCGTTGGTGGGAAGATCCTTCGCCGCGAACAACCCTCCGGCCTCGTCGTCATCCTCCAAGAGAAACCTCTTCAGATCGCTCACATACGCCGACATCTCGCCATCGTCGTGATCCCCGGACGACCTAGGCGGCGCGCCGTCATCCGTCACCACGGAGTCCGGCGAGCTCTCCCTCCCGCCGTCACCATCACGAGAACCCAAACTTAAACACAAACCGCCCTCCTTATCGGACACAGCGGGCAGTAAACACCCACCATCGCCGCAGAACTCGGGGAGGTAGTCCGGCTGGTCGAACTCGAAGTTGAAGCACTGGAACCCGTCCAGGGAACCCAAATCGAAGTCGAGATCATCAAGGTCAGCCAACGCGGCGGCGTCCATGGCGCGAGTACGTACGCACGGCCGACGAAGCTTGGGCCGGCCCGACGGATCGATCGACGAGCGAGTGCTGCGCGCGCCGGGAAGCCTTTTCAAATTGGGATGACGACGCGACGTCCACCAACCATGGGAGGGGGCTTTTTATCTGGGAACGGGAAGGGAGGAGGCATGGTCGGGAACGGATCGTGGCGCGCGCGGTTTCTTTACCGTCTCCGGGAGGTTTTCTTCCGGCCGCTCCGGAGGGAACATGACTCGGGGACGGAAGCGCGACGTCGGAAATTGACTTGTCTGCGTTTTCCCCTGTGGCGGTTCTAGATGTGGTGGGTGAGCCTTCCACGTGTGGATTAATATTTTCCTTTCGTAATGATAACGTGTGGAATATCTGTAGTTTGCCCACACGATTGGTGTTCGTATGTTATATTTTACACAAAACTTTAAATAATATATTAGAATTTCAGTGTCATATATGCATAGCGTATTGTGTGGGTATTAGAGTGTTCCTCCACAAGATCTGCAGCGTTCGGTTGCCAGCTGCATCGTGTGGGCGAACGAGTTCCCGGCTTTTCGCTCACACGACGCTCGTACGGTGGTAGATGGCAACTACATTTGTGCGTATGTGAAAACTAGGTAATCACACATGTCAACTATAATTAACCATACTTGATAATTATGATTGAACCATGCGTGGTAACTAGTTAATGACACATGACAAATAGTTAATCACACATGATAACTATGATTTAATTACACGCAACAACTATTGATAATTCACTGGTGGAAAAAGGGCCTTTGGTCGCGGTTCGCAACTGCCTTTAGTCGCGGTTGCGCAACCGCGACCAAATAGGCGCGACTAAAGGCCCCCCCCCTTTAGTCGCGGTTGCTTAAGAACCGCAACTAAAGGCCCGTCCACGTGGGCGCCAGGCGGCCGTCGGGGCGGAGGACCTTTAGTCGCGGTTCTTCTGCCCAACCGCGACTAAAGCCCCCCCCCCTAAACCTGTTTTCTGTTTAATTTGTATTGTTTTATTTCTTTTGTGCTTTATTTTAATTTTGAAGGAGTTTCACATATTCTACGGTACTACATACATGCATATGAATGTACAATTTCAAACAAATTTGAAATTAGAACCAAAAAGAATTCAAGAGGAATATACAATATATATTCAATATCATCGGATGACCATATACAATTTTGAACAAGTTTTCATACATAATTTAATGCATATGAAGTTCTACGTCCTCGTAATGGTGTTCTCCTTTACGATGGAGGACTTCCCTCCTGAACCATCCAGCTAGTTCCTCTTGAAGTGGTCGGAAGCGAGCTTCTGGACTAAGCATCACCCGGAGGTTATTCCGCTGAGCATTGGTATCACTCGGAACCCGCTCAGAGGTGTATCTCCGGATCATCTCACAGACATAGTATCCACATAGATTGGTCCCCGCTGGCTGAATATCCCCACCATTCTTAGCCTTTGACCTTTTGAATTCTAGCTCTTTTTTGAATTCACCGACCTTTGTATCTACGAACCGTCTCCAAACCCTACGAGGCAAAGAAAATTAAATGAACAAGAGAGTTATTAGTTACTTGATATTAGGAAATGAACGAAATAGGCCGATCGACATAGAGCGCAAATGAATGAAAATAATTACTTCTGCAGCATTCTTCTCATGCCGCCCCAAAGCTTTGGATCCATATTCAGAGAGTCGTGGACGAGACATTCTGAGGTGTCAACTTTAATTACTAGCAGAATCCAGTGGAACCTGCGGACACGATACATGCACAGTACGTCATGCATAACTCATCGATTAGCCGGCCACATATCATGCATGGAGTAAACAAAAGAGAATGTGCTCAAGACAGAAACACTCACCCAAAATGGTAAGGAAATAGAATATCACTTTTGAGTTCCTGCTTTGTAAGAAACTGCCACAGGTCTGCCTCCATGTCGGCGGGGTGATGCTCCAACACATATCCATTAACGATGTGTGGGTCAATGAACCCAACATCATGGATGTTCCTTACTCTGCATTCCTTAATCTTCATTCTGCATGTATAATAGCGGACACAACAATATAGTTACGACATATATATAGTGCAGGCAATATGAACGAGATGGGGTATAAATAAATCACTTACAGAACGTAGCAACTGATGATAGATTTGTCGAGCTCGCGCAGATTGAAAAGCTGGAACAATTCACTCAGATGAATTTGTACATAGTAATGTTTGAAGTGATGCTCATATCTAACTTCCGCATAAATATAATCTTTGGCGTTTTTATTTTTTATGTAACCCTTGTACCATTTCAGCAGACCTTTCATTTGTGGAGGTAGATCCTCTTCCTGCGCAGGCTCGACGAGAGGCCCATTCTTCACATATGTAATTACTACCTCCTTCACTGGCGCCTCATCAAGGCCTAACATTTCACGAAGAGTAATACCTAAGTTGGCCGCTTGTTCTCTGGCACTCGTTACAGTCAATCCATGTGCTGCCGCAGCTGCTATGATATCGGGGTCATCCGGACCGGCGGCTTTCACTATAAGCGGGGCAATCGATTGTTTACTTTGTTCCCCGAGCTGGGCAACTCGTTTCCCGCTTTTTTTACTTTCTAATTCCGTTTTCTCGGCCTCCTCCAAGGCTTTGTTCTCCTGGTTCTCCGCCCGCTCTTTCTTCTCCTTCAACATGAGTGCCTGCCTACGAAGTTCACGTGCATAGTCGTCAGGCAGATTCTTCGCGGCTTGGGACGGTGTGCTCAAAAATGACTTAGCCCACTTCTTTTGCTCATCAGAAAATACTGGCTTGGGCTCGGGCTCTCTTTTCTTCTTGCAGTCCGCCTTCCATTTCTCATGATCAGCAGCCGCCCTCGCGGCAGTTTCCTCGGCACTACGTTCCCAAGGCCTTGTGGGGAGAGGCTTCAGTGATGGCTCCGGTACCTTTGTGGTCTTAGGTACATAAGGGTCCGGGTTAATAATCCAGGACTGCTTCTGCTTCTTTGCCGGAGGTGGATTGGGGGGTGGCGTCTGATCACCCGCCGGACGAGGACTGGGGGGCGGCGTCTGATCACCCGCCGGACGTTGTGGACTGGGGGGCGTCGGCTGACGTGACGGAGGTGTAGGTGAACCGTCACCACCACCACCACCACCACCGCCGCCACCGCCACCACCACCACCGTAGGGGGGTGGACTTGTTGTCCTTGGCGCCTCGCCTGGAAACTTGATAAACTTCTTTTGCCATAGAATGAAATGGCGCTTGACATCTCCAAGTCTTTTCTCCCCTTCAGGTGTAGCAATGTCAATCTCCAGGTCCTCAAACCCTTGGACTATGTCCTCCACCGTGACACGAGCATAGCCATCTTGAATGGGGTTGTTGTGGTGGAGTGCTCCAGGTAAACATGGTAAAGCACTGCCGATGGCTACCTTCATGGACATGTTCCCGATAGGATAATACAGATGACATTCTTTCATCTCCTTTATATCGTCCACGGGGTAGCGAGGAGGCTCCGGTGCAGTACTTTCGACCACCAGAGGCTCCGGTGCAGTAATTTCGATCGTCGGTGCATCTGCACCAGCTGGTGGGGCCTCCGTGGAAGCCACGCTGCTTCTCCGCTGCTGGCTTCCGAGATCCGCTGGATGATCTTCATGCTGCACCCGAGCTACATCTCTTTCGGCTAATAGTACACTCACGGTTTTCTTCATCACATCCATTTCCGATGCCAACCGCGCCACAACATCTGCTTCCCGATCCATCTTTCTCTTACAGCTTCTGTAACCGTACGGGTCATCGTTCTGGGGGAACCCTATTTTCCACGGAATGTTCCCCATGCCTCGTACACGTCCTCCGTGTTCAGGATTCCCGAGGGCTTTTGTCAGCGCGTCGTTCTCTCTGTTGAACTTGATCTTCCCCTCTTGAGCATCCCTCATTGCGTCAATAAGGGCTTGGGTGGGTTTAATTAATTTGCCCCGGTAAACACACTCCCCTGTCTCCGGGTTCAGCGTTCCCCCATGCCCGTACCACCAGCTTTTGGCCCTTTGGTCCCATCCCTCCGTACCTGGACGGATTCCTCGCGCCCTCAGCTCGTTCTCCATCTTCTCCAACCTAGGCACCCAAATGCGATACCCTCCTGGCCCCATAATATGATTGTACTCCTTCTTAGCCGCATTTTCCTTATTTCTTTTCGATATTTGAATGAACTGCTCCGATTTCTTTTGCTTCACAAATTCTGGCCAATCATGTTTCAGTTTCTCATATTGTCCTTTGAAATCCGGAGTCTTGTTCTGCTTGACAAAGTCATGGGCTAGATTTTGCTTGAATTTCCGGAATGCGTCGGCCATCTTATGAAGAGCGAACTGTTTGACTAGCCTCCTCCTCTCCTTGTTTTCCTCAATCTTGTTACCCTCCTCATCTAATTTGTTGTATTCCGGAGGTAGAATGAAATGTTCCATAAGCTTCTTGAAGCAATCTTTTTTTGTTCTCTTATCGACAAAAGTGAAACCAGCATTTCGTGCCTTCTTTGGCTCATTCCACTCCTGGACGGTGATCGAGACGTTGTCTCTAACAACGGCTCCGCATTGGCTGACAAACTTGGTGGCGTTCTTGCGGGGCTCCAGCGGCCTGCCGGTTGCACTGTCGACAACCTCGATGGTGCATGTTTCTCCTTGTTTCATCGTCTTGGTTGCGCCACGCTTTGACGACGTACTCGATTGTTTCGACGATCCGGCCGAGGGCTAAAATAAGAAAGAGAGTCACGCGCGTTAGTACACACATATTTATTCAAATCAGTTAGTTTGTATCACCAGAGGCTCAATGTATATATATACCTCGGCGCCGGAGGTGGTTGCTACTTCCATTTGAAGATCGTCGTTTATCGACGTTTGTTCGGCATCATCTTGCTGACGGCGCCCTTCATCTTCACCGTCAAGGTTCAGATAAGAAGAGATATCATCTTCTTGATCTTGTCCGGTCGGCACATATAGAATATCGCCGTTTATGATGCCGAACATATGTGCTTCACCGTCCGGATCATAGTTGTCCATAATCGGGTCAGCTCTATCGTCCGCCATTATGTCAGTCCTGAAAACATGTAGTAAAAACAAATTAATTAAGTGAAGAAGGGGTGCGGTGGCGGTGGCGGTGGCGAAAGGGCGGTGGCAAAAGGAGGGGGCGAGGAAGGGGTGGGAGAGGGTGTCCGGATCGTGAAGTTTGTATGCTTGCAATCTATAGAGGTTGTGCTTTTGATCTTTTGTTCGAGGGGTTGTTGTGGACTGTTCAAGGGACATCAAGAACAACCTACACCAACTCTTCTTCCTCTGCATCTCGAAGTTGGTAAAGATCCGATCTAACCTTATATGCATCTTCATAGTGATCCAGGACCTTGATCGTAGGGCTATTTTTCTTTTGTTTTCTACTGTATTTCAAAACAGTGACATCATGAGCAATTCTATGAGGCCAACCGCGACTAAAGCCCCTCACGTGCACCAGCTGGCCACCGAGCGCCCTGGCCCAGGCCTTTGGTCGCGGTTCGTCTGCCGAACCGCGACTAAAGAAATCATTAGTCGCGGTTCCTACAGTGTCGCGACTTATGGGCTGGACGGAAGCCTCTTTTTCTACCAGTGTGCATACATGTATCCCTATGAATGCACACAAGCACACTTTATCCCTATGAGCATCTTCGAGAAATTGGACCGGCATATCATTTTGAAATATACGAAGTCACCATAGGCACCTCGTCATCGACGGGAACGTCTCCTCTCACTGAATGTGCATTGTCGGAAATTCTAAAACAAATTCAGAAACAAATGCAAGCACCAAAATTAAAACCCTAATGGGTTGGTGATACCACAACCCTCTAACCATCCAACCACAGGTTGGTTAACTTGCAACATAGATCTTGGGGATTTGAACCTAATGAGGTTTCCTAAACTATATATTCATTGTAAATGGGGCCTTTAGTGTTAAGTCCTTATGCCGCTGGCTGGAAAAATATATATTGATGGAGCTCACAAGAGATGCCAAGTGAAAAAAATTAGATTAAAGTCATTATCAGTAGCTCTCTTGATTGTTCCTTCAATATGATGTTGAAATTGTCTGCCATTTTGTTCATCGGTGGTCTTGTGGCCAGGGTCGTCTAATTTGTGGCTCGGTTTGTGTTGCTACTCTTGCCCCTCTTTTCCCTAGCAAGCTTTCTCATGGTTTTATGCTTTGGGGGAAATCCCAATTCCCTTCCTCTTGGGAAGAAATTTTTAACTAAGCTTTCTCATGGTTTTCTACAAAGTTATTGACAAAGATTAGTGTGGGGATAGAGACGGCCGGCGGCGAGGGCGAGGGGCGATGGCGGGCGACGGCGGGCGGCGTACGTGGGCAAGGGCGACGGCGGGCGGCGAGGGCGGCGTCGAGGGCGGCGTCGAGGGCGAGGGCGACGGCGGGCGACGGCGGGCGGCGTCGAGGGCAAGGGCGACGGCGGGCGGCGAGGGCGGCGTCGAGGGCGAGGGCGAGGGCGGCAGGCCTTCGGCGCGCGGGCAGAGAATCGGAGAAGACGAGAATCGGAGAAGACGGCGGCAGGCCCTTGTATTTATAACCCCCCCTTTAGTCGCGGTTGGGGAGGCGATCCGCGACTAAAGGTAACCTTTAGTCGCGGGTCGCCTCCCCAACCGCGACTAAAGGGTTTTTGGCGGGTTTTTGCGTTCCCGCCCCCCCCCTTTAGTCGCCCGCCCCCCCCCCCCTTTAGTCGCGGTTGGGGAGGCGACCCGCGACTAAAGGTAACCTTTAGTCGCGGTTGGCTAAACCAACCGCGACTAAAGGGTTTTTTCGTTCCGGCGCGCAACTTCCTTTAGTCGCGGTTGGTCTGGCCAACCGCGACTAAAGGTATTTTTCAAAATACTTTTCTTTTTCAATATCTTAAAAATACAAATAATATATCAAAAAATTCAGAAAAATAAAACTAATTCAATTCAATATGTTAAAAACACAAAAATTATATCAAAAAATTAAGAAAAATAAAACTAATTCAATTCAAAATGTTAAAAATACAAATAATATATCAAAAAAATCAGAAAAATAACACTAATTCAATTCAAACGTCCTTATCCCACCGACAGTTTTCTTAGATGACACAAAAACCACATTTAGTCCCGGTTGCACCAACCAGTCGGGACTAAAGGTTAGATGACCAGCTCTGGATTCCTCTTCTTCCTGCCATTTCTTCCCTGTCTTCCCGCCTCTTTCTTCCCGCCACTTTCTTCCCGCCTCCTGTCTTCCCGCTCCCATTTTTCCCGCCATTTCTCACTACATATATGTAGCCCGGCTTGGCCAGCATTATCACATCTCTACAATCTCTCATCACTCTCTCATGGCTTCCACCGCACCCACTCTAACCTACCAGCAGGTGGAGGAGCTTTGCGCCTCGAACTACCCTTGTCCACCGGGCTACCGCGTCCCCACCGGCTGGAGCCTAAGCGCCGGCGGCGTGCCGGTCCCTCCCGTCCCTCAGGGTACTGCGCGCCGGGCGGCCATCACGAACCACTACTACCTCGACCTCACGCCGGAGCAGCGGATGAATCCCCGCTGGCATCCCGATAACCAGCATACTTGGGACGCCTTCTTCATCAATCGGCGTGAAAGGGCGCTCGCCAGGTATGAGGAGGACGGTCTGCCTCCTGGGAACTTCCACGAGGCCGGCCGTCGGCTATGGTGGTACGGCCGGACTCTGCAGAGCGTCATGGACTACATCACGGCCGGCGATATCCCCCGCCTGCGCTACCCTCAGTTCGAGCCACGAGCGCCGCCCGACGACAGCGACGACAGCAGCGACGACGACGGCGGCAACTTAGAAGGCGATGACTACCAGTACAACGACGACAGCGGCTATGAAGACTACGAGTATGCATATTATATGCCTAGGCAGGAGTATGACTAAATCACTCCAAATTTCATGTATCATCAGTGGTATCTCGAATCATTCGAAAATGGACACCAAACACATCACGGGTAATATAATTCACATGATCCATTCAACAAAGTTTGGTACAATAAATTATTACACATCATTTCTTCCCTTGTGTCCCTGCTTGCTTACGATTGTGCCGTATCCATGGAGCATCCTCATCATTTAACTTAATGCTTGGGTCGGTGTTCACTTTGAAGGGCGGAATTTCAGCAAACATATTATAATCTTCTGACATGTCTGTCTTGTCCTCCACTCCCACGATGTTTCTTTTCCCTGAAAGAACAATGTGGCGCTTTGGATCATCGCATGATGTACTGATCGTTTTCTTATCTTTCCGTTTCCTCGGTTTGCTACTCATGTCCTTCACATAGAAAACCTGAGCGACATCTTTCGCTAGGACGAATGGTTCGTCAAGGTAACCAAGATTGTTGAAATCCACCATTGTCATTCCGTATTGCTGGTCCACCTTTACCCCACCTCCTGTTAGCTTGAACCATTTGCACCGGAACAAAGGGACCTTAAAGGAGGGTCCATAGTCAAGTTCCCATATCTCCTCTATGTAACCATAATATGTGACCTCTTGCCCATTCTCGGTTGCTGCATCAAAGCGGACACCACTGTTTTGGTTGGTGCTCTTTTTATCTTGGGCGATCGTGTAAAATGTATTCCCATTTATCTCGTACCCTTGGAAAGTCGTTATAGTCGAAGATGGTGTCTTGGCCAACATGTACAGCTGATCTACAACATCATTGTCATTCATTAAATGTTTTCTCAACCAACTGCCGAAAGTCTCCATGTGGGCCTTCCTAATCCAGGATTCAGGCTTCCCCGGGTTGTCCGAGCGTAAAATATTCTTGTGTTTCTCAAAGTACGAAGCCACCAAGCTGGAATTGGTCAGTACAGTGTGGTGTGCTTCAGTCAGAGAATGGCCGTCCATACATATCGTTGATTTCCTTCCGATCGTGCCTTTTCCACTTAGTCTCCCCTCATGCCGCGATCGAGGAAGACCAATCGGCTTAAGGTCAGGAACAAAGTCAACACAAAACTCAATTACCTCCTCATTTCCATAGCCCTTGGCGATGCTTCCTTCTGGCCTAGCACGGTTACGAACATATTTCTTTAATACTCCCATGAACCTCTCGAAGGGGAACATATTGTGTAGAAATACAGGACCGAGAACGAAAATCTCTTCGACTAGGTGAACCAGGAGGTGCGTCATAATATTGAAGAAGGATGGCGGGAACACCAGCTCGAAACTGACAAGACATTGGATCACATCGTTCTGTAACCGTGGTAGAACTTCTGGATTGATTACCTTCTGAGAGATTGCATTGAGGAATGCACATAGCTTCACAATGGCTACTTGAACATTTTGCGGCAAGAGCCCCCTCAAAGCAATCGGAAGCAATTGCGTCATAATCACGTGGCAGTCGTGAGACTTCAGCTTTTGGAACTTTTTCTCCGCCATGTTTATTATTCCCTTTATATTGGACGAGAATCCAGACGGGACCTTCATACTGCTCAGGCATTCAAAAAAGATGACCTTCTCTTCTTTGGTCAGAGCGTAGCTGGCACGACCTTGAAACCATTCCGGATGCCGGTCATCAGGGTCTTTCAAACGTTGCTGGTCCTGCCGTGCTTCCTTTGTATCATTTGTCTTCCCATACACGCCCAAGAAGCTTAGGAGGTTCACGCAAATATTCTTCGTAACGTGCATCACGTCGATTGCAGAGCGGACTTCTAGGACTTTCCAATATTCTAGCTCCCAGAATATAGATTTCTTCTTCCACATGGCTGCGTGCCCGTCAGCTCCCTTCGGAACTGATTGTCCGCCAGGACCCTTTCCAAAGATGACTTTCAAATCCTTGACCATATCAAATACCTCAGCACCAGTGCGTTCCGCAGGCTTCGGCCGGTGATCTGCCTTGCCGTTGTAATGCTTGCCTTTCTTTCTTACTGGATGAATTTTCGGAAGAAATCGACGATGCCCAAGGTACGCGTTCTTCTTACAATTTGGCAAGTGTACACTTTCAGTCTCATGTAAGCAGTGCGTGCATGCATTG
Organism: Hordeum vulgare subsp. vulgare; assembly: GCF_904849725.1. Lineage (NCBI taxonomy): Eukaryota > Viridiplantae > Streptophyta > Magnoliopsida > Poales > Poaceae > Hordeum > Hordeum vulgare. Next base: position 623,487,420 of record NC_058519.1, read on the forward strand.
TATCCCTTATTTGACAGTCCCGAAAGGTTACTAAGAGCAGGCCAATCGTTGATGGTTACGAAAAGCAACGCTCGTAGGTCAAATTCCTCTTCTTTGTGCTCATCCCACACACGGACACCAGGTCTGCCCCACAGCTATAAAAGTTCATCAACTAATGGCCTTAGGTACACATCGATGTCGTTGCCGGGTTGCTTCGGACCTTGGATGAGCACTGGCATCATAATGAACTTCCGCTTCATGCACAACCAAGGAGGAAGGTTGTAGATGCATAGAGTCATGGGTCAGGTGCTATGGCTGGAGCTCTGCTAGCCAAAAGGATTCATGCCATCTGTACTTAGACCAAATCTTATGTTCCTTGCGTCAGCTGCAAAATCTTTCAACTCTCTGTCGATCTTTCTCCATTGCGTTCCATCTGCGGTGTGTCTCAACTCCCCGTCCGACTTACGGTCCACTTTGTGCCATCGCAACAACTTGGCATGCTCTTTGTTCCTGAACAAACGTTTCAACCGTGGTATTATAGGAGCATACCACATCACCTTGGCGGGAACCCTCTTCCTGGGTTTCTCGCCCTCAACATCGTCACCAGGGTCATCGCCTCTGATCTTATAACGCAATGCAGTGCATACCGGGCATTCATTCAAATTCTCGTATTCACCGCGGTAGAGGATGCAGTCGTTGATGCATGCATGTATCTTCAGAACCTCTAAACCTAGAGGGCATACAACCTTCTTTGCTTCGTACGTACTGGCGGGCAACTCGTTATTCTTTGGAAACATATTCTTCAACATTTTCAGCAAGTTTTCAAATGCCGAGTCAGCTACACCTGCCTGTGCCTTCCATTTCAGCAAATCCAGTGTGCAGCCCAGCTTTTTCAAACCATCATCGCATCCGGGGTACAACGACTTTCTGTGATCCTCTAACATGCGATCCAAATTCTCCCTCTCCTCGCAGCGTCTCCGTGCATCAGCAATGGTCCGACCAAGATCATCAACGGTCTCATCACGTGCCTCTTCTTCACCTTCACCTTCCCCTTCACCTTCCCCTTCACCTTCAGCATCCTCCATGAAAGTATCACCGAAATGAGCAAGATAGCTTTCATCCATGAAATCATCCCCTTCTTCATCTTCTTCCATTATAACCCCTCTTTCTCCATGCTTGGTCCAACAATTATAGCTTGGCATGAAACCGTGCCGAAGCAGGTGCAGGTGAACTTCTCTTGAGGAAGAGTAACCCTTCTGATTCTTACAGTCAACACATGGACAGATAACAAAACCCTTCTGCTTGTTCGCATTAGCCACTACGAGGAAATCTTTCAAACCCGTAGTGAACTCGCGGGAGAGTCGGTTACCGTACATCCATTGCCGATTCATCTGCATTATTATAATATAAAATATATAATTAACCATCATGCATTTGTTAAACTAACTAGCTATAAACAATAGAAATTAAACAATGAACAACACACATGCATATATATTTTATCAATGACACACATGCATGAAAGGTTCAAGTTGCTAACCGCGATCGAGGAGGAAAAAATAAATGAGGAACCTCAAGTGTGGCTCCAACACTTCATATCATGTTTGTTTCACGCTCTTGGGGCATTTCATCAAGCACCTTGTGTGCATAAGAGGAACCAAAAGCAAACCTACACCCCCTTGTGAAGCTTGTGAAGAGAAGTGGCACCAAATGGCTAAGTGAGTGTGCTGAACTGGTATCTATAGGGGAGGAGATTTAGTCGCGGTTGGCATGGCAAACCGCGACTAAAGGCCTTTGGGCACCTTTAGTCGCGGTTGGCCTGGCCAACCGCGACTAAAGCCCCTCACGTGCACCAGCTGGCCACCGAGCGCCCTGGCCCAGGCCTTTGGTCGCGGTTCGTCTGCCGAACCGCGACTAAAGAAATCATTAGTCGCGGTTCCTACAGTGTCGCGACTTATGGGCTGGACGGAAGCCTCTTTTTCTACCAGTGATTAGACACGTCAACTATAATTAAACAAAATAGAGAAGTTTGCACTGCTTTATAACTACAGTTGTCATTCTAGATAAGTAAAGTTGCCATCCGGGTAACTAAAGTTACCATCGTCCGGGTAACTAAAGTTGTTGCACGAGGACATATGGACAAATTTTGCTTCATGCCACACGCAGGATAGGGATGGGTAGTAGTTGTTGGGCGTATGACACGAAGTAATTGCACACACATGACCGTGTGGACTGCCTCCTCACTATGGCACACACAACGTGTGAATGAATGTCTAATATGTCATACGTGTGGTGAATATAGAGACTTTTTTAGAAACCCGTGCGCGTTTAGTGGATCTGGTACGTTGATGGTGCCGATCTACACAGGAGTTTCTTTGGTGGTTTCAGAATTCCCTACGTGGTGTTTTTTGGAAGTTTTATCTCAACCCGCCATGGTACCGTGCGCGGGTTACAAAATTTACGCGGGAGGGAGGTCCCATCGGACTCCCGAAGAACCATTGGATCATGATCATGCGATGACAGTTTTTTAATTACTATTATATTTTCTTAAATTCTAAGAGGTGCGGCTGTGCTAATTAGCTCTTCCTAGTGCACACGCATGCACGTCGTCGATCCGCAATCACGATCTCCATGTGTGCCACGGTCGGAGCGAATCGTCCGAGTTAACTAAACTGCTTGGGCACACGGCGGAACATGCTTCACTATCTCTCTCGGGAAAAGACAAACTAGCACAATCCTATTTTCCCCGTCGAGCAAAGGTGGCGAAGAAGTAAAGGAGCGCCGGTGACGACGCCCGAGAGGTGGACGGGGAGGTGGCAGACTAGAGGAGCCCGACAAGGCGGTCAGCGGGGATGTAGAGGAGATGCTTCGCTATCTCCTCCCCCTCTTTCTTTGATTTGGAGCTTGGGTCATCAAACCGTCGCGGCTCCATCGGGGAAGGCCGTCATGGAGCCCATGCTAGAGGGCGACCTGGTGCTTAGGCCAACTCCAGCGCACGACACAAACGGACGTCCATTTGGCCCGAATTCTGTTTGTTTCGGGCGGACAATAGGGTCGTGTCCGGGCCTTTTCTGGGATATGGTGGGACGCTTTTTTTGGCCGCATCATGTCCGCCTCCTTTTTCAAACGCAAATATTTAAATAACAACGACCCGTACTTCATGTCATCGGCCCTAGTTCACGTCGGCAACACAACCAGCCTACACGACCTCATCAGCAACACAACCAGTGGCCGGCAACACAACCATCCTCCAAAACGAATAGTTTTGTCGCCGACAACACAGCCAGCCGCCAAAATGAATAGGTTTGTCGCCGGCACACAGCTAGCGGCCGCAACCCATGCTAGCCTCCAAAAAGAACGGCCACGGCCGAACAGACCACCTAGTTCAGGTCGTCGGCGTCGAACATCTCCTTCTGCAGACCTCGAACCAGCTCCTCGTCTTCTCGCTCATCTTGCTCAAGTCGACGCTCATGATCGCTAGCACCACCTCCTTTGCTTTTGTTGCGGCATTGGTGGCCTTGATGTCAAGCTGCCTCTGTCGAGACGCCTCCTCCATGTCGATATTCCTATTCTTGGCTGCCTCCTCCATCTCAAACTTCTTTGTTTGAAGCTCCAGGTATTTCTTCATTTGCTCCTCTTTGCCTCGTCCATCATTTCCTTTGAGACATCATGTCGTGCAAAGTCTCATACAAGGCAAAGGATGCCGCATCATGCTTGTCGTCCATCTTGGAGTTGGTCTTGCCCCTCGGCCTCCTCAACACCTCACCATCTCCACCTCCGGCCAACGCGACCGTCTTCTTGCCTCTCTTCCTTTGAAGTTCGCGGTATCGATCTTTGAACTTAGGGCAATTGTTGATGATCCTCCAACAATGTGTAAGAGTGAATGGCTTGTTATTGTGCCGGGCCTTGAATGCTTCCAAAGATTGAAATGCCTACATGATCAACAACAATTGGACATGCAAACATAGAGAAGGCCGAAGTCATGGCCGTAGCAACGGAAGATAAGAGACCATACCATGTCCCCAATGCCAAGACCACTCACAGGACGTGCTTCAACACTCTCAAGTGCGTCACAATACTTATTGCATTCTTGTTGGATGAACAACCACCTCTTTTGAATCAAGGTGATGCCACGTTCGCTCGTAAATTGGTAGGGTGGAAACAACTTTCTTTCATGGAATGTTTTTTGAATTCTCGTCCAAAAACCAAGTCTCTTTTGTTGCGCACCTATCCTCTGATCTTGGCCAACCTCCATCCAACTTTCGCAAATCAACTTGTCCTCTTATTTTGAGCACAATCCCGTATGAATGCTCTTCTTCCTCTCGTGCTTTCGCTCTTTGGGTGAGCTCGTCGATGAACAATGGCTCGCCCACAATATCGATGCCTCCTCTTCTTCATCACTTTCACCTTCGCAATAGATGTCATCATCTTCATGCCATGAGTCACCATGGTCGTCGGCCTCAAAGTATTCATCGGCAACGTACTGGCCACATCCATCCTAACTCTGGGTCTACTCGGGATCGAAGGCATCGCCATGCCCACCCATCTGGAAGACCGCGCCATAGTCGTCGTAGATGACATTCTCCATGAACTAGTTGTAGAAGAAGACCTCAATCGTTGGCGTGGGTGTTGGCATTTCGCCGAACAGGTTGCGGGGGGACGGCATGGTGGCCGTAGACGGCGGCCGTGCTTGCTTTCTTTTCATCTCTATGGACGGACGGGCGCTGTTGCTGGACCCCGGCGTGACATTGAGGTCGATGATGGCCGAGGGTCGTGGGGTGGGCGGCGCGATCACGCCAACGTCCGGCAAGGGGCACTGCCGAGGCTGGGCGACTGACGAGCCTGTGCTCGCCGGGCCGACATACGCTGCCGAGAAGCTCCCGCAAGCATGAGGATGGTGTGCGCTTTGTTGACGATGGCCTCCTTCCCGTTGACGTTGACCTTGTGCAGTGCAGCCTCCAACGCAAAGCTCGAAGTTGGCCTTATGTGCCACATGTCGGTTCCTCCTCTTGACCGATTTCGCGTCCAGCTTTGCGAGCTTCGCTAGTGTGAGTCCTGACCGCGGCTTCATCAGACCCTTGGTTGCCTTCTTCTTCACCTTTCGGGGCTGGTCGGCAGCCTGGCCGCCGGAATTCGACAGGGCATCGGCCATGGTGGGAGGGTGGTGGGCCGAGGGAAGGTCGGGAAGTGGGAAGGTTTTGGGGGGTGGCGCGAAATGGGGCGTCGGGCGGGTGCTTTGTGCCACCGATGGGCGGCCCAGGGGAGGACAAGCGCGTGCATCCCTCCCGTCCACACGCGCGTCCCACCGGTCCGCGCGCTCTCCCTTTCACCTCAAATGCGGCCCAAACTTGGGCCGGGGATGGGTAGAAGTGGACAGAAAATGGACAAAGTCCGTTTGCGCCCGCACGTTGGGCCGTCTGGTATGTCCATTTTGCCCCCAAACGGACGCACCCGGACAGGATGGGGTCCCGCGTTGGAGTTGGCCTTAGGTTAGCCCACGGCGGCTCATTCGTGTTGTCCGCCGGCACCAAGTGCTGATCCGCACATCCTCTCGCAACGGTCGCCCTTCCCGTGGTATTCCGACTGTGTGGCCTAGGATATGGCGCGACGGTAACCCCGAAGGACTCGCGCGGGAAGCAGTACTGGTTCGGGTCCTTCGCGCAGATCGCGTCCATGACCTACACCTGCAACGACTTGCCCGAGTGTTGCATCTCGCACCTGTGCGTGTGATGTGTTCCTCGCTCGCTCGACAACTTGCACCAAATTGATTTGTGAGATGTGAGTGGGTTGATTTGTGCTTTGCACTTCTATTGTTCTCTTACACAATCCATCTAAAGACTTGGTCTGAACCTAGATATAGTTGGATGCAGTTAAGTGCCGAACTGACGAGATGATTGATAACCCACAAGTATAGGGGATCAATTGTAGCCTTTCTCGATAAGTAAGAGTGTCGAACCCAACAAGGAGCTAAAGGTAGAACAAATATTCCCTCAAGTTGTATCGACAACCGATACAACTCTACGCATGCTTAACGTTCGCTTTACCTAAAACAAGTATGAAACTAGAAGTACTTTGTAGGTGTGATAGGATAGGTTTGCAAGAAATAAAGAACACATAAATAAAAACTAGGGGAGCTAAGATAAAGAAACAACTAAGTTGGTCTTAGTAGAGATCTTTTTGTCACAAGAAGGTTATTTGTCCCTAGGCAATCGATAACTAGGCCGGTAATAATTATTGCAATTGTATATGAGTGAGAGGCATAAGCTAACATACTTTCTCTACTTGGATCATATGCACTTATGATTGGAACTCTAGCAAGCATCCGTAACTACTAAAGATCATTAAGGTAAAACCCAACCATAGCATTATAAGGTATCAAGTCCTCTTTACTCACATATGCAGCAACCCACCTACTCGGGTTTATGCTTTTGTCACTCAAGCAACCCACCATAGGCAAATCATGAACACATTGCAACACCTACAGCAGGGATCCCTCACACTTGCACGACACGCACAGCACCATAGGATAGCACCAATAATAAAATGCAACTCAAACCAATCATGATCATCAATCAACCCATGTATAGGACAAAATGGATCTACTCAAACATCATAAGATAGCCATATTGTTGGAGAACGTTGCATGGGTAACAAAACATTTCCTACGCACACGAAGACCTATCATGGTGATGTTCATCTACGAGAGGGAGATTGGATCCACATACCCTTGTAGATCGCTAAGCGAAAGCGTTAATAAACGTGGTTGATGTAGTGATACGTCTTCACAATCCGTCCCATGAACCATCCCACGATCCGTCCCACGAACCGTCTTGCGATCCGTCCCACGATCCGTCCCGATCAAGTGCCGAACGGACGGCACCTCCGCGTTCCACACACGTACAACTCGATGACGATCTCCGCCTTCTTGATCCAGCAAGAGGGGCGGGGAAGTAGATGAGTTCTCCGGCAGCGTGACGGCACGCCGGTGATGGTGATGATCTATTCCTGCAGGGCTCCGCCCGAGCTCCGCAGAAAACCGATCTAGAGGAAGAACTACGAACTAGAGGAGAGGGCAGCATGTGGCAAAGTTGTATCTCAAAAGCCCTAAACCTCTAGTATATGTAGGAGGAGGGAGGAGGCAGCCTTGGCGCGCGAAGGGAGTCTTCCTTGGTTCGGCCGAAGTGGAGGAGGGAGGAGTCCTCCTCCAATACCACTTGGATTAGAACTCCTTCCTTAATTTCCCACCTCTTTTAGATTTTCCATTTTTCCTCATGGGTTTTCCTTGGATGACTTTGTCAGCCCATTATGCCTTATTGCACATCCAATAAACCCACATTGACCCCTTGGGGCGTGGTGGGCCCACCCAGTGGGCCCCCGGAACCCATTCGTCACTCCCGGTACACTGTCGGCAATGCCCGAAAACCTTCCGGAATCCAATACCAAACTTCCTATATATAAATCTTCGTTTCTGGACCATTTCGGAACTACTCGTGACGTCCGGGATCTCATCCTGGACTCCGAACAAAACTTCGGTCACCAACACATATAACTCAACTATACCGAAACGTCACCGAACCTTAAGTGTGCAGACCCTGCGGGTTCGAGAATTATGCACACATGACCTGCGACACTTCTCTGGTCAATAACCAACAGCGGGACCTCGATTTCCATATTGGGTCCTACATATTCTATGAAGATCTCTATCGGTTGAACCTCTATGTCAAGGATTCATATAATCCCGTATACTATTCCCTTTGTCCTTGGTATGTTACTTGCCCGAGATTCGATCGTCGGTATCACCATGCCTAGTTCAATCTCGTTACCGGTAAGTATCTTTACTCATTACGTAATACAAGATCCCATAACTAACTCCTTCGTCACATTGCTTGCAAGGCTTGTTGTGATGTTGTATTACCGAGTGGGCCTCGAGATACCTCTCCGTCACACGAAGTGACAAATCCCAGTCTTGATTCATGCCAACCCAACAGACACCTTTGGAGATACCTGTAGAACACCTTTATAGTCACCCAGTTACATTACAACGTTTGATACACACAAGGTATTCCTCCGGTGTCCGGGAGTTACTTGATCTCATGGTCATAGAAACAGATACATTGACATGCAGAAAACAGTAGCAATAAACTGACACGATCATATACTACATTTATAGTTTGGGTCTTGTCCATCACATCATTCTCCCGATGATGTGATCCCGTTAGCAAGTGACAACACTTGTCTATGGTCAGGAAACCTTGACCGTATTTGATCAATGAGCTAGTCAACTAGAGGCTTAATAGGGACAGTGTTTTGTCTATGTATCCACAGATGTATTTGTGTTTCCAATCAATACAATTATAGCATGGATAATAAACGATTATCATGAACAAAGAAATTTAATAATAACTAATTTATTATTGCCTCTAGGGCATATCTCCAACACATACATCATTGGGAAATAATATATAGCGTTGAGCACCATGTTTAAGGAGAGATTGCAGCGAGGATAAGGGGTGTTACACCACTGCATAGAGGAGGAGAGAGTTGGTGATGACGGCGGTGAATTTGTTGGTGTAGATCATTGTCACGATCATGGCCCCAGCGGCGTTCCGATGCCACCGGGAGAGAGGGGAGACAGCCCCAATACGTCTCAAAGGTATCGACTTTTCCAAACACTTTGCTATTGTTTTGGCCTCATTATTGCATGATTTGAATGAAACTAACCCGGACTGACACTGTTTTCAGCAGAGCTACCTGTATGATTTTCTTGTGTGCAGGAAAATGGATTTTTAGGTGTCCCGGAAAATTCCGATAAAAAATAGAGAAAATCCACGCATCAGGAGGAACCCTTGGCCAGAAGATGGGCCAGAGGGGCCACCAGGCCTCCACACGACCTGGTGGTGCGGCTTGCCCCCTGGCCGCGTAGGGAGGCCGCCTGGGTGGGTACAACCTCCTCTGGTGCCCTACCTTAGCTCCTATTTTTACCCGTGATGAAAAAATCCCAGAACAGAAGTCATTTTGCAAGTTCTCGACGCGGAGCCGCCGCCAACCTCAGTTCTTCTCCGGGAGAGCTAATCTCAAGGCTGCCTTGGCCTCCGGAGAGGGGAAATCGTCGCCATCGTCATCACCATCACCACTCCATCACCCTTCCATGGCTTCCCCTTTCATGTGTGAGTAATTCCCTATTGTAGGTGAAGGGGATGGTAGTGATTGGATGAGTTAGATCATGTAATAGTTCGTCGGATTGTTGGGGGCATGTTGCCTATCATCTACTATGGTGTTTATCATCTTTGCTACTACTTGTCACTTTGGGCCCGAGTGCCATGATTTCAGATCTGAATACCTTATGTTTTCATGAATATATTTGTGTTCTTGATCCTATCTATGAGTAGTATGCACCAATTATAGTCCGGAACCGACGATCTCAATGGTGACAACTTGGGACACCAAAGGGGATAGACTATAGTTTGAGGACTCCATGTATGCATTGCTTGTTAATGCTTTGTTCCGGTGCTCTTTGACGGGAGCACCTTAATGTAACGACCAAGATGCGGTCCTTTCCGATCTGGGGGTCGAGGCCCCGAATAGGAAATAAGCGCATCTAAGCGTTTCGCAAGCAAGTAACACATCACAAATAATAATAAAAGTAGACAATTCGGGATTCAATTGTCTTCTCATTAATAACTCAGAGTACATCACAAATACAATCAAGGTAGTTCTGCTACGGACTATAAAAACATAGAAATGCTATGCTACCCTGCCTGCAGGCCCACGATCACGACCACGCCTCAGTCCTCTGGATAGTTCACGTAGAGGCGGTCTGTCTCCTCGTCGTACTGCCACGCCAGCTGGGTGCCGTTGGGATCATCTGTCTCTGGGGTACCTGTACCTGTTGGGAGTTTCGGAGGAATCCGTGAGCCACGGGGACTCAGCAATCTAAGACCTTGGTGCCAGAACTAGTCATGTTATTAGGAAGGGTAAGGGTGAAGTGTATAAGGTTGCAGCATCCTAAGCTTGATGTAGTGGCTATCTTACGTAAAGCAATTATGAAGGTGGTCTACACTCGGTCGTGAATACTTGATCACTAAGTGATCCTGAACACGTACCTACGGCATTCATAACCCCACCGTGTTCCCGATCGAAGAGAGATCTTTGAGGGGACAGTCACGGTTACGCACATAGTTGGCAATTTTATTAGCTTATGTTTGAGTTATCTAATACCGGATGTTAACAAAATATTCCAAGTTGCCACATAACCGCGGGAACGGCTTTCCGAAAGATTAAACCCTGCAGGGGTGCTCCAAGTAGTCCATCACAAACATACACAGGCCGCAAAGGCATCCTCTATCACAAATCTTGTGATCTCGTCGGATTCCTTAGAGGAAAACCTCAACTCTGGGGGAAACCAAAGCTTCACTGGGATTCCTATACGCAAGATATACCGCTAAGGTAAGGCAAGGCTAGCAGGACCTCCCATCATGTCGACGACCCTGATAAGAGCCGCGTATCTCAGTCTCAGGACACGACGGATGAGCTAGACGTCGGGATGGCTAAACCTCTGGGTGACCAGTGGGGCCCCGGACATCGCTCAGGTGGGACCAACACTCATGAGGAGCACTAGCCCGGGTTGTTGATTAAATTCCTCGGGGTAGCTATTCCCTATGCAGATTATTATGTGATTAGCAGATTAAAACCAATGTTGGGTCCTGCCGGACAAGCCTTAGCATTACGCAATTTATCGAGGGGGTCCCCATAACAACCCCGGACGTTTTAGGAGCGATCATTATGGAATCAAACACCGGTAGCCGGTAACTAAGGCGGCAATAATGGAACAAAGCACCCGACAAAAGGCCAGGCCTTCCGTCATTTACCAAGTATATAGGTGCATTAATTAAATAACAGAATTTAAGATAATGATATCAAGCTCATGTTATCACATGAGTCAAAGCACCTGCATCTAGCAACGCTAACATTAGTAGCTGAGCAAAGCCTACTTAGCCATTCAAGTTTTGCTAGAAAGGGATCAGTGTATGGGTTCATGGCATATCAAGAGGCAATTTAATTCAGTGGTAGGCAGCGAGTATTATGACATGGCAACGCAAACTAGCATAACAAGTCTAGAGATGGAATCAAGGTCATATCATCTTGCCTGTGATATCCTCAGCTTGGAATGGTTCTTGTTTGTCCTGCACGTACTCTCCCGAATCCACGTACTCGTTCTCCGATCCCGGTGCTACCCAACATAAGAATAACAACCAATGAACACCAACACCACAAGATGCAACAATCACATGATGCATGAGATGAAAAATGAGCATGCATCACTGTTTCTATCACTAGCACAAACAAAAGAAACTACTACAGGTTTCTGGACAGAACTGTGCACTAAGCTATTTTGACATGCATGAGAATGACATGATCAGATGCGTCTCGTGAAAACGATGCAAAACCATATAAAGAACATTACAATCGGAGCTACGGATAAACGGGAATCAACGAAACAAGATATGAAGCCCTACATGTCAAAACCAACACCACACACTCCAATGGCACAAATATGGCATTCCCAGGTTGCCAAGACATATAACAACCCAACATGTATGGATTGGAGCAATTAATAACACCACAACATCAACTAATCACCCACATTCATCAAAAATGACTATACTACACAATCTGCCATAATCTGCAACTTAGCTCTTTATGAGCTACATGCAACATAGCTACAGCCCTCCAAATATGACAAATAATATATGTGGATGTAGCCAACCAAGAACACTACAAGAACCAGCAAGAATCACAACAAAAGGAATTAAACACAAGAAGATAAAAGGCCACAAACTTTCCCAAAACCATCAGATCTCACGGACTTGGTGAAAAATCCTGCACCTGACTTTCTGTCTTTGTTCTGAAGCTTTTTGACAGCAACCAAAACATAACCTACAGGACTCCAAATGATATGCAATTTGACAGGGAGCTTCACCAACATATCAGGTCCAAATACCTAGCACTGAACTAAGGCTGGATCACAACACAATAACCAGCACAACCTCATCTACAGGAGAAGCAAATGTTTCCAGATTCCCAGACTTAGTGAAATTCCAGATTTCACTAAACTGGAATTTTCAGCCACATGCCCACTTTGTCTAGGCATAGATTGCACACAAGTAACACCAAGTGATAAATGACACCACTATAGTGCAAAGCAAAACTCCTACTACTATCACACAAAAGCTCATGCCCTTGGGCTCCACCTATTCCATGGAAACAAAGAGCAAACTTGCAACAAATCTGAATATGTCAACTCTTTAAAGTATCCTAATGGCAAAACTAGCTTTACCACTGGATTCCTTGGGAGATTCTACCACAAAATCATACATAATATGTGGGCACTTATTTGGAACAAGTGACCACAATTAAGGAAGAGGAAACTACTCCAAATCATGACTAGTAAATAGTGCATCATTTCATGTAGTTCCTCTATATCAACTACTACATGGTTGAGCTCATGTGCACAATGACAAAGTGACATGGGGGTTTGAACCCCATGTTTGTGTCATGCACATCAACTTCATAACCACTACTACCAAGCTATCCACACAAACAACATACCATGCCCTCTCACATATGGTCATGTGAAGGTGCAAAGCTTGCTTGCAAAGGTGGAATGCGTCTCACACACACATCTCCACATCCACATGCACACAAGTATATGCACACTAAGTCAAACAAGCACAAAATCATGCATATCCCCAAACACCACATTCCAAGGCACATGAGCCCTAGCCCATGAGTTTGATATGCACAACACCCATGCACCACAATCCCCTCATGTAGGTGTGCACACACACACACCACCTTCAAAAATGCACCCATACAACCACTACAGCTAGTGCAAACACCCACACAATTCTAACATACACGTCCACATATAACCTACACTTGCAGCAACAAGGGCACCATAAAAACAAGATGAAAAACAAGCATTTCATCTACTGATCTCCTCCTGTAAAATTGTAGCTAGCAGCTAACACTTTACTGCAAGGGGAAAAAATAACACAGGAAAATAAATGACAGGCCTGGGAGGGGGTCGAACCCAGGCCCTTTCAGCAACCTTTCTCTGTTGTTGCCACCCTACTACTGATCTTGCTTCGACAGAGAAGAAGCAAATCACAGGCTATCTCTCTGGCGCTGCTAGCACCATAGGCCGAAAATAACAAGACAAAAAGGGGGGAAAGGTGCCCTACAGGGGATTCGATCCTTGCACCTCTGGTTTACATACACAAGCGCCAACCACTGCGCTATGTGAAGTTTACTGATAGGGGAGGGACCTGAAACGAGTAATACCATCGCTCTCGCTGTCCCTGCACCACATTTGAGCGCCGACGACACAGAAGACGCCGGAGCGAACAACTGCTACCGCCGCGCCACCCAAGGGCGACCTACCAATCTGGGATGGCGCTACGAGGGGGAGGGGTCCCCTGCTACCACTACTCACCTGCAAACCGCGCATGTGAGAGAACCATCACGCACACAAGCATCGATGCTACTGCTTGCTTCGACAGAGGAGCACGGTGACAGGGAGATCGTCGGCTGCCTCGTCGTGTTGTTGTTGCTGCTGCGCCACCGGAGGGCCGAAGCAAAACGAGGAGAAGGAGGCCCCTGCTACACCTACGCACACAGCCACGGGGCTACCTTGACAAGGCCGCGACTACATCATCACGAACATGGACGACTACCCTGTGTCTGTGCCAACGAGCAGAGCGACGACTACACAGCTTGCCGGTGCAACTCCGGCAAGCCTCGAGCAGGAGGCCCGACGCCACTACCGAAGAGGAAACGAGGAGGGGGGCACGGTCTCGCTCACCTAGCGTCAAGAGGAGAGGCGCCCGACGTGGAAGAAGAAGAAGCGCATGTACTGCTGCAGGAAGAAGCCGCTGGCCAAGGAAGAAGGTGCACGTCAGGGACGTCGAGGAAGAAGTCCCGGCTCCGTGCAAAAATGGAACCCCTCCTGGGTCCTCTTGCTTGCGCAGCTGCGGGGAGGCGACAAGGTTGAAGCTACGCCGGTGTCGAGCTCGACCCGGAGCTGATCATGGCGTTGGGAACGACCACGAGGTCTCTCGCGGCGCGGGAGGAAGAAGAGGAGGGAGAGGAGGAACCCTAGCTGCGTGAGGGAGGGGGAGGAGTGTTATATGAGCCTCGGGGGACAAGCTTGAGCCGCTGGATCAAGCTTACGCTGATCGGGAGGTTGTCACTTGATCGTACACGCATGATGTCGGGAGGAAGAAGATAACGTCTCGCCCGTGGGCTCTGTCGCAAGGAATACGGGCCAGGGAGGAGTTGGGTTGTTGCTGCCAGGAAGAGAGGGAGTAGAGAACCTGAGGCCCGCTCTAATTAAAATACAACATCACATGCATCTAAATTCCTAGGAAAAACTAAGGGCATAAAATTAGAGATAAAATATCCCTGGGCATAAGGGAATTATGCCCCAAATGAATAAAATACCAAAATGGCTAATTGGGCAACTAAAAATAATTGCCAAACAGATTTAAATAAATCTGAAATAAAGAAAAACCTCAAGCAAAAGAGGTTTTAAAAACCCCTCTCCTACATGTCCACACTCCAAATAAAATGGACTAAAGGTGTAACATTTTTAAAACAGCATAGGAGCAAATAGGTTTTGAACTTGAGAATTAAAGAGAGAAAGGTTTGAAACTAACAAGGGGGTTTGGAAAACAAGCCAAACACCACACTCCACTATATCACCCCACAACTTCACTTATGCATCAACACATGTAATCACAAGGTCACATCCATCCCAAGACCACAAACACCACATGGAAACACATGACCACTTTGCAACAACAAGAACACATGGCATGAAACACATTATGTTATGCATGCATGCAAGGGACACATCAAAATAAGAGGCACATGAGATCATGGCACAAAATGACAACATCATATCCATGACAAGGTGGACCCACATGCATAGGTTCCAAATATGGCAAGGTTTACATCTGGGGCACTACACTTAATCTCCATAAGTTCCTTTTGGACCCGTTGGTAGCGGGATGTTAGGACAAAAGATGTTGTATAAGTTCTTATTGCAAGCACGCACGACTACCTCGGAATACATGCCTAATGTTTGATATTTTCCTAGATGAACGTTAATTTTCTGTGTGCCTTGCCCCAAGTTAAGTACATGATATCTCTCATCCATGACCGACCATCCATCTCCCTAGCCTATAGTGTTTTAATCCTGCTGGTTACAAGTTGCTTTACTTTTTCTGTTTTACTTTTGTTGCTTTGCCACTATTATTTCCGTTGCCACCATCACTTCTATATCACCGTTGCTACTAATATTTCGTTGCCAAGCAAGTATCTTTCAGGTTATAAATATTCTTTCGCTCCCCTTGTGTCGAATCAATAAATTGGGTTATCTTACCCGCGAAGACTGTTGTGATACCCTACACTTGTGGGTTATCAAGCCCCCTCCTTCTTATTATTGTTTGGCCTCCCCCCTAGATGGGAGGAGGGTTTCCCCTCTGGTCCTTGGCCTCCATGGCATCAGAGGGGCGAGAGCCCTTCTGAGATTGGATCTCTCTCTCTCTCTCTGTTTATGCGTTTTTATGCGTTCCGCATTCTGGCGTATCACCGTTTATTATATTCTCGGAGTTGTGTTACTCCGATTGGGCTGAAATTTGAACACGATTTTTATCCAAATATTAGCTTTCCTGCGGCGAATAAGGGCACCCGCCGCCTTAAGGAGTGATCACAAGCCAGCCTGGCACACCCTACCCCCCAGGTCGCGCCCCTCTGGCTTGTGGGCCCCTCGGGCACCGCCTTCTGTTGATTCCACTTCCCAAAATTCACATATATTCCAAAAAAAACTCTGTAAGTTTTTATCCCGTTTGGACTTCGTTTGATATGGATTTTCTGCGAAACAAAAAACATGCAACAAACAGGAACTCGCACTAGGCACTGGATCAATATGTTAGTCCCAAAAATAGTATAAAAAGTTGCCAAAATTATATGAAATTTATAGAATATTGGCATGAAACAATCAAAAATTATAGATACGACGGAGACATATCAACGATACCGGGCGAAGCTCACCAACATCGTGCGTACATTACATGGTCATTGAAAATCAAGGAAACACTGCAGTCGAATCCAAAGAAACTTTTCTGCGGTTGAAGGAAACTTTGATGGTGCACAAAACCAACTTCGTTGTATTACAACATGTACAAGTATGTTTGCGCAACAATCTCCTCATTGTTCCTACCGCCGTGAGGTAAGTTGTCTACCAGAGTACCAGTTGATGCTTAGTTACTTCTCATTGTCTCTAAGTAGCCTACAATACTCCAAAGTTGCCTAGTGATTCGCACAAAACTAGCGCAACACATGATAGGTAGTTTCTAGAGATGCTCGCACAAGTTGCACAGATCCACTCCCGAGACCCGGCAAGAAAGGGCGGGGGTCAGGTCGACTCATCTATCCATTGGAGGAGGCAAGTCGACAATTTGGGTGACAATTGTATTTCATGGTTGGGGATGGTGGGTGGTGACATTGAGGGCAGGGGCACGCGCGAGAGAAGCGCATTTTTGGAGATAGGTTGAGTGTGGGGACCACCCCACACAAAAAACCACGAAAATATGGTCAAGACCACTTGCAAGAGATGCATGTGTGAGTTGCCAGAGACATGGGCCGGGCAAGTGGTAAGTTGCTTGGGTGATTGACAGCTTCACACCACTTCTATTGTCAAGGGAAAGAGGCCAAGTTATGTGGGATGGTAAATTTTACACCACTTTCAAAGCAACTTTCTTGTTTATGAAAGATAACTTTAGTGGTGCACAGAAGCAACTTCGTTATATAATGTGTACTAGTTAATTCGTCAAAAGTGATGCTCGGAAGCTTGGTAGGCAACTTATCGGTGATGGTAGGTAACTTGGTAGTTATCGTAGTCAACTGAAAAGAACATTGAGATGGTAGGTGACCATGATACACAACCTAAGCGAAAGTTGCTTACTATAATAGTAAAGTTGCCTCTCCATGGCAAGAAAGTTGCTTGAGATTTTTTTTCATCAAAAGCAATTTCATAGGTGACTCTAAGCAAATTGACAGTCATGATTGCCAACTTTATAAGAGCATTGAGTTGATAGGCAGTCATGATAGGTAACCTGGCAACAAGGTGCACCATGTTGCACCACAGTTGATATGTGGTCATGGTAGCCAACTTTCAAGTGATGCTAGGCAATCTAGCCAACTGAAAAGAACATTAGGATGATAGATGACCATGATACACAAGCTAACGGAAAGTTGCCTATTGTAGTACAAAAGATGCCTCTGTGTGGCACCAAAGTTACTTGAGAGAAAAAGTTCGTCGAAAACAACATCATAGTTGACGCTAGGAAACTTATAGGTGATGCTAGGCAATTTGGTAGTCATCATAGCCAACTCAAAAGAACATTGGCATGATAGATGACCATGATACACAACCTGACACAAAACTGCCAATTGTAGTATGGAAGTTGCCTATGTGTCGCACCAAAGTTGCTTGAGAAAAGAGAAAATAAGGTCATCGAAAGCAACTTAATAGATGATGCTAGGCAACTTATAGGTGACGTTAGGCAACTTTGTAGTCATCCTAGCCAGCTCACAAAATCATCAGGATGATAGCTGATCATGATGCACAACCTAACTGAAAGTTGCCTTCTGTAGTTCAAAAGTTGCCTTCTGTAGTTCAAAAGTTGCCTCTCCATGGTAGCAAAGATCCTTGAGAAAAAAAACTTCATCAAAAACATCTTTGTAGGTGACACTATGAAACTTGAATCTCATTATAGCCAACTTTATAAGATCATTGAATTGATATGTAGTCATGATAGGGAACCGGGTAACAAGGTGCTTCAAACATCACCAAAGTCGATATGTAGTCGTGGTAGGCAACTTACAGATGATGATAGGAAATTTGGTAGTCACCGTAGCCAACTCAAAAGAACATAAAAATGATAGGTGTGATAGACAGCCTAACCGAAAATTGCCTATTGTAGTACAAAAGTTGCCTCTTCATGGCACCAAAGTTGTCCAAGAAAAAAAAGTTCATAGAAACATATCGATATGAGATCTAGTTTTGAAGAGCTCGTCAACCAAGAATCTAACGGTGAAACGGATCTTGATTTTGATGCTTGGTTAAAAAATTATGAGGTTTTGAAAATTTTGAACACAAATAATGATTGCATATGGGACAAGAACTTTTATTTTTTGTGTGGACATTGCATCACACCATTAGAACATAACTTACCTTTTTGGGTGCGTGCTCGGGAACGCTAGGGAGCACACGTGTGCTCCCTAGTCACACCCTTCTTTTTTACCGTATGTACCAAAAACTGGCATCCCTCTTTCAAAAACAAATTGTCATTCCATAAACTAAAAATGTCAGGGATAACGTTCGCAAATGCAATCCTTTCCCGAGGAAATTCGCCAGTTAGTACATCAAAATATATATGATAGTGATCATAGATTGCACCTGCATAATGCTAGCACCGGAAAGGTTAACTCACTCGAGTCACTTACGCAATTTCACCCTATTAATTTATGTAACATGCTATACAAGATTGCGACCAAGGTGCTAGCAAACAAATTGAAAGTTGATCCACCTATCATGATCTTTGGAAAACAAAGCGTGTTTGTACCGGGAACACTAATTATCGATAACACGCTTGTCGCCTATGAATGTGTACATGCCATCCGGCAAGGAAAAATGAAAATACTGTTATGTGAAGTGATGCTCGATATGATGAATACATACGATAGAGTAGAATATAATTTTTGGAGCAGGTGTTGAGTAAAGCTGGGTTTGCATGAGCATGGATGGACATGGCGATGAGGTGTGTTACTACAACAAGGTTCTATGTGAAGCTCAATATGGGGGATTATCTCGTTCTTTCACTCCTCTGAGAGCGCTCCATCAGAGGAACCCTCTCTACCCTTATCTTTTTGTTCTGTGTGCATAGTTTTTTAGCTTTGCTAAGGAATTCTCAAAGTGAGAGACACTTGAAAGGGGTATGAGATAAATTCATGTGGCGGTGCATAGCAAGGCGGTCGTCTGCATGTTACGAGACAAAGACAAAAATATCTCGGTAGTATGGCCACCGATTGAAGATATGAAGAAAGATGCTCTGTGTGTTTCAATGGTTCAAAGTTAGTTGGGTTCGTCGAACATCAAATAATGAATGGATGGATGGGGGGGTTTCCGATGACATTTAATAAATGGATGGCGGGGTTGGAACTAAAAAGCTGAAGTAATTCATGCTAAAGACCTTTTTGTGAAATGTCAGCCTTTGTTTCTTTTAATAATTTCAGATCCTTCATCTAGTGTCAAGGTAGTAGAAAGAACATTAGAAGTATCAAACATTGGAAAAAATCATGTTAATGTTGTTATCAAATTATTAATAAACCTAACTTGAAGGACACGTTTGCCATACCCCGAAAGTACAATATGTACATATATATAAGTTTACCCAATGGCATTTCTGTAGAAATTATAAACCACTATTAATAGTTGTGTTAGATTGTATGCTTTACAAATATCTATCATGATATTTCTTATTTAATAATATCAACAAATGAACATACATAAGAAAACATATATTTATGCGCTATATATTATGAGTTTTTCTTAAAATTAATTCAAAGAGAAAAAAATTATGTCATCTAATTTTAATTTTGAAGAAGCAAAATTTCAGTGAGATGCACTAAAACTAAATAACCAACCGAGGGCACTACAAGTATTATTTAGCAATATTTTTATGTTGTTAACTATGATAGCTAAGTAACAAAAAAGTTATTTAAAATAAAAAAATTGTATTACTAGTCTAAATAAGTATAAATGTTTATTATAAAAATATATTACAGATAAAATTTCCATATCAACCTATTTCATAGAACAGTGAAAAATACATTACTCTCTCGTAGTAAACAACTGGACAAAAATTCAATTCACACAAAAAATCAACTCTTACAAATTCAACTATCTACCCGTAGAATTATGAACTACATGTATCTATGTAATTACATATATACCATGGACATATAATAATCATACTACTAACTAATTTTATTGGAACCGAACTACATAGGCAAAGCCCACCCATGCTTCTCTCACTTTGATACGAATATCACCATAGCTTAGTAGAGTACGAGTTTAACCAAGACACAACTAAGTATCTTTGATGCAGTCGAGTACCCATATGGATAGTAAAATAGCATTAAAGTTGAGCCAATAATTACATCATCGCGTCTAGCAATAGTTAAATATCTCCCTTTCTCTTAGCGAGAGTGGAAACATATCCACTTCCCCAAGTATAGAGTCCACGGTGCATATGTCCACAAGGCACATATCATCTTTTATCAGATTGACCCCCGTAGAAATCTATATAAAGAGTTGGAGATTTTCAATATGAAAATCACTCAAATATATAGAATACATACAAATGTGTTGTACCAAAGTGTTGATACTTGTGATATACCATATATGATGACAAAAATACTTATGTTGTTATTGCAACATGATAAATGGACATTAATTATAATAACCACTAAGGAGATTGAAAGATTATTCATAGTATCTAAAGGTGTCGGTTGAGGCATTTTAAACCATCACGTTCACCGTTCCCATAGGGTACCATCACCGATGCTGATGTCGGGTTAAAGGTTGAAGTGAGCTTCAAACCTTTGCCATTGATGTTCATTGTGTCCCACGAATTGCTGATACGAAATAACCAGATGTTGAGATCTGAATCAATATAATGTCTTATGATGTATATAAGACAACAATTTTTGTGTTAGTGCTGTGATTCCGACCAGAGGTGAATCATGTGGTCTTGGATTCCACACATTGTCCCGTGAGACACAAGAGCGATCATGTTGTCCATGTCCAGGTAGGGTAGTAATGTCCATTGATGGCGAATGCCTCAAATTCTCTAGCCATCGGTTATCAGAGATAATTAATTTATGATTAATAATCAATTAAAGACCATCATGGTTAGTGTTGTAATAAATTTTCCAAAAATGAATATATATTTCAATAAATTAGCTTGAAATCATTAGTGTGAACTCAAATTGCTAAGCGTGGCAATTTGAAGATAACCTTTAAAATGGAGTAGATCTCGCATCACTAGGGATTATAGTATGATGAAATCAATAGTTACTCACTCGTAACGACTTATGTCATGACTTAGTTCAATATTTGGGTGAGCACTTTGTAAAGCAATTATAATGTCGAAATGACAAAACGTAGGCTTTAAAAATGGTGACGAAAATATGTACAGCAGTAGATCCACTAGTAGGAAAAGGGTCATTAGTCCCGGTTCCAGAGGGCCTTTAGTCCCGATTCTCCAACCGGGACTAAACAATCGGGACTAAAGGCCCAAACCTTTAGTCCCGGTTGGCTTACAAACCGGGACAAAGGTGCTCCACGTGGCCGTTGCAGGGCGCCCAGGCAGGATGACCTTTAGTCCCGGTTGGTAACACCAATCGGGACCAAAAGGCAGTCAAGCGTCAGCAGCTCGCGGACGCTGGGTTTTTTTGGAAGGGGGGTTTTGGGGGTTTTGGAGGGTTTTATTACGGGTTTCATATTGTGTTTCCCCTTTTTTGGTCCATCATCTTTGGTTCCTTATGCTTGTTGGTGTTTTCAGTCGGTGTCAACTAGACGCTAGCTAGTACGTACATAAAGCATTACACGACATCGTATATTACTCATCATCATTGTACATACTAGTTAAAAATCTCTTCATCATTCTAGGTAAAATAGCATAAAAAGGATGAACTCCTCATCATTCTGATTGTTATCATAGTAGCAAATGACCAAGTTATCACAAGGTTAAAACACTAACTATTATTCTCTCCTAGGTAAAAAAGCAAAATAAAGGCGAACTCCAACATCTATGTATTGAAGAACACAGATCAACCTATCTCAAACTTGTGGGATGCGCAAGTATTCCTCTCCAAATGGTATAATGGATGCTTGTATTGCATTTCTCCAACATTTGATTTTCAGAGTTTCTTCACTTTGAGATATCATGTATTTACCACGGTAATTAACCGGGGATGGCCGTAAGCTAACCATTTTGCAAATCACCGGTGGCAAACATTCATTTAGGCACGGTCTCTGGCGGGAGTACCTGTTAGTAATAATAATATAGTTAGCGAACTAGTTTTTCTTAAGAGCAATATATAAAAAATATGGATTAGTGATGCAATGGTATAAAAAATCTTACAAAGTTGTCTGAAGTGATGTTATCACGGCTCAACAAGTGCACAAATGGCACATATCCATGATAAAAGTTGCTAGTCATGTAATTTTTAGCATGATTGTCAACATCATGAATAAATGAGATGAGATGATTTTTCTCCAACCAAGTAAAGTTGGAGCCATAAGTGTAGTAGGTCCGATCTACTATCTCCCGAGTAGTTTTTGTAGCACGGAAATAAGCTAATAATTGAAAATAAAGAAATTTAATCGGGATGAGTATAAGATACTTTTCAATAATCAATATAAATTACCTAACAAATCTGTTGACAAAACGCACCTGGAGGTAAACTGGAATCAAGTCATCCTCCGCATGCACCCAAATTTCTATATTATTATCACGGACATCATCATTACCAAGATCGAAGATAATGTTCATGTCCTCATTCAACCCATATGCCTTGTAAAATGCTCTCAAATTAGAACAACCAAAATATATGTGATCTTCATCATTTTTTACCTTGACAGCAAAAGTGAAATGCTCTGTTCTTAGGTGAGCTATCTTAGCCTATGACTGTCCTTCTCTTTAAAATATAACTTGTTCTAGACAGCAAACTTGCATGGCAGGGAACGCACTAGTCAAATTGTACAAAAGAAAATTCAAAGTTAACTAAAGAAAAAAAAAACGGCATGCTTGACTAACAAAAAATACATGTCGTCTTTACATACCGTAATAATCGGGAAGTCATCCATCAGATTGATGGTGAAGGATGTATTGTTATCTAGGTCAGGATAACGATCGCATATACCCCTATCATCCCAGCACAAATGGCACGCATGGATCCTATCGTCATCGGACCACGCCATTTCCTGTGTTCATAATTCTATATAAGATTAAAAATCACAGAGATTGGACAAATAGAAACATATCCTAAAGGCTACAACAACAAAAAAAATAAAAATCATATAATGATGGACCTGTCGACACTAAGAAGCTTAATTTTTTCTAGCAACGAAGTCAAAAGCGCTTGTCCTACAGTAGATCTCAAGAGGAAAAAAGTTTCTCTTTCAGTTACAACCAATAATCAACTTAATACATCTTGAATATTATCGGATACAATCTCGAATATATCTCTAGTATAATCTAGTTCACTCGTGGTTCCTCATCAAACTGATCACCCAAAGAGTTGTCGTTGTACTCAGGCGTGGGGAGTGGACACCCACAGAGAAGGAACCATCACAGGATCATAGCTCGGATGAGATCCCTCGAGAAGCTGCTAGGTATTGGAGAACCTGACGTCCAACGCATGCAACCAAGTAGCGACGGGTGTGCTCGTCCTCCTCCCTCACACGGCGAAGTACCTCCTCCTCGGGGGCCGGCTGCCTCCGCACCGAAAGAAAGAATCTCCGGGTCGACGACGGGAGCCTGGTTCCTCACCAAGATGTGCGCCCCACAAGGTAGCACCTCCTAGTGCCAGCCCAGCGGAGCCTAGTCCCAGACATGGTGCCTCTCAAGCAGGTTGTGGCAACCGAGTCGACGACGAGGATGCGTGACGGGCATCTACGGCGTCGAGAGCAATTTCTACAACTATTTCAAGTCCTACTATTTAAAGAATAAATCTAGAATTAATATATGTCGCTGATGATTTTTTTGCAAATTCCAATTTAGGTAGCAATGGGCAGGAATAGAGAAACAAATATGCATTCATTTTTCAAAAGAAAATTAAAGAGATGAGCCCTAACAGGTTCAAAGATGTATGAGTGGACAATCTTGATATAACTAGATGGTTATTATTTAAATATCTGGATGATTATTTAGCCCTAACAGGTCCGAATATATATGTTTGTGGCATCACTAAACAAGTTTTGAAGCACCATCGAACAAACTAATGAACATATCTACTAATAATAATTGTATGTTGCACGAAACAATCACTCTTAATAACACACTGCTCCATACTAAACTCTAAACTCTAAAGACAAAAACTTATATGAACACAAATTTCTATGAACAAAAACTTGTATGAACAAAAAAACAGCAAAGGAGGGCGGCGGCGGCGTCAAGCAGAGCACGCAACGGAGGAGCTCATTGGGGCCGGCGAGCTATGGAGATGGAGGGCCAGTCGACGATGAGGGGAGCCCGCGAGGACGATGACGTCGGGGCAGGGCGTGGCGACGGCGATGTCGGGGCAGGCCGTGGCGATGGCGTCGGGGTAGGGCGAGCCCAATGAGGGGAGCGAGGGACGGCATCGAGGCAGGGCTCGGGGAGGCGACGACGAGATCTCCTAGCCTGGCGGCGTCGAGGTGGTCGTCGGCACCGCTAGGGGAGAGGAGGAGATTGAAGAAATCAGATGGATTTGGAAATTTTGCTAAGTGTCGCTTATATACCCCACCCTTTAGTCCCCGTTGGTTGCTATAACCGGACTAAAGGGGGCCGGGGGGCTTTAGTCCCGGTTGAGGCCACCAACCGGGACTAAAGGACTGCGGCTCTCATGGCGTTGGGCGGGTGGATGTTTAGTCCCACCTCGCTAGCTGAGAGGCGTCGATAGTGGTTTATAACCACGGCTGCGTCAACCCTCTCGAGCTCCTCTCTTATGCATACCTATGGGCCTAAACGCACTGTATCTGCATGTGGGCCTAAACACACTGTATCTGCATGTGGGCCTACTGCGAGCATGCATCTTTGCCCAACTAGCGTGTAGGGTTTCTAATTGTATGCACGCCATGGTGGCCCAGTAGGCGGCATTTTTTTTACTTTAATACTTTTTAGTCCCAGTTTGTGGTAGCAACGAGCTAAATACTTAGAGTTTTTGAGTGATTCTTTTTGCTTTAGATCACAAAAATTATAAACTTTTTGTTAGTGTCAGTAGTTTTCAAATTTGAATAGTTTAAATTTGAATTCTTAGCTATTAAAGTTTTTTTCTATTATTTGAGTTTGCTATTAAAGATTTTAACAAAAAAAATTATGAAATTTCTTTTTAGTTGATTATTTTTTGATTCTTTTTAGTTCATTCTTTTTAGTTAATGTTTCACTTGATTCTTTTTAGTTCATTATTTTTAACAAATAAATACTTTGATAATTTTAGCTAATATTTTTGTTGATTTTTTTAGTTCGTTCTTTTTAGTTAATGTTTTATTTTATTTTTTCAGATCATTATTTTTAGTTAATATTTTAGTTGATTCTTTTTAGTTCATTCTTTTTAATAAACCAATACGTTGATAATTTTAGTTAATATTTTTTGATTTTTTTTAGTTCATTCTTTTTAACAAAACAATACGTTGATAATTTTAGTTAATATTATTTTGATTCCTTTTAGTTAATTTTTTTTTTGCTATTAGTTTATTCTTTGAGCTAAATGACCCTGAAATTGAAAAACACTAAAAATTAATTTTGAAAAGGTTGAAAGTTGGGGTGATATCATCATTTCACCCACATAATATGTGCTAAAAAGTTAAGAGGGTTACAGTAAAAACAGAATGCACTTCGTGTACAAAATGGACAATCTCTTTCGAAGTGTGAGGGTTTCGAATGAAAACTCATCTACTACAAAGGGATTTCATATTTTTGAACTTACTTCAACTCCAGACTTTTTGTGCGTTCAACATGCACCATTCAAAGCCACATCATAAATTTTTAACCCTTTTTTACTTCATTTGGTATTTTTTTATGCATTTACTGGTTGTTTTTAAGCTAAATGACCCTGAAATTGAAAATTACTATAAATGAACTTTAAACAGGTTGAAAGTTGGCATGGTACCATCATTTCACCCACATAGCATGTGCTAAAAAGTTGAGAGGGTTACGACAAAAACTGGATGCACTTCGTGTACAAAATGGACAATCTCATGGTACGTATAATGGTTTCGGACGAAAACTCATCTACTACAAAGGGATTTCATTTCTTCACGTAATCAAATCCATCATATGAGTCATCATGAGAATAGTTATGAAGAGAAAGTCTTCACTTTTTCTTCACGTGTGTCCCTTGCTTATTGGTCGTAACCATGGATAATCTTCATCGCTTAAGAGGGTGCTTGGGTGAGCCTTCACTTTGAAGAGAGAAATTTCAAGAAAGTTTTCATAATATCTAGACATGTCTGTCTTGCCCTCCACTCCCATGATGTCTCTTTTCCCTAAAAAAATTATGTGGCGATTTGACTCATCGTATGATATATTTGCTTCCTTATCTTTTCTTTTTCTCGGTTTGGTAGACATGTCCTTCACATAGAAAACTTGCGCCACATCATTGGCTAGGACGAATGGTTTGTTTGTGTACCCAAGATTGTTCAGATCCACTGTGATACTAAGCTTTGTGTTGTCATCTTCGCATTTTGGGTACAACCCTTTTTTCTCATCCTCTAACATGTGCTCGAACTTCAACTTCCCCATTTCACTTTCGCATTCTGTGTGCATCTACAATGACCCGGCGAAGATCATCATCGGGCACATCGTCTGATACCTATTGATCTTCAGCTTCCCCCGTTGCATTATCACCGTATTCGGAGAACATAGGATCCGGATAGTTTTCATCATCCTCATAATAGTGGAGCATGAAACCCTTCTCAAGCAGGTGGACGTGAAGGGTTTTCGGGAAAAAGGTAATCCTTCGTATTCTCACAGTTAACACATGAACAATAAATAAAACCATTTTGCTTGGTTGCCTCGACCACACCGAGAAAATTACGCAGGCCCGTAATATACTCCGAAATACGTCGACCGTCGTACATCCATTGACGATTCATCTGTATTATGAAATTAAGTATATCAAAAACCATTGCAGAACATCATGAATAAAGAAATGACCAAATTAATACAAGTTCATCATCACATTAAACCAAAGTATAGTAGTGATTAAATGTTATTACTATAAAATAAATAGGAAAATCTAAACTGCACACAATGCATAACCGCTTTTTCCATGCGGCGGCTCATGCGCGCAACTCGAAGAGCTCACGTTGTATTTTAAAAAATATTTATCTCTCAAACTGTTATCTCAATCAATGATCCATTTTCACCACTGACTTTATCGCGTCGAGATCTTCAAAACTAGATCCCATGTTGACCTATTTTGATAACTTTTGTTTTCGTCGATATTTGCCAGATTGTTATCACTTACGTCACATTATTGATCACATAGTTCTCGTGTTAAATTAACTTGGTTATCAGATTCATTATTGTCCATATACCTCCACTAAAAAAATTGATTCATTGTGCTTGTGCTGGTTCATGCATTTACTGATTATTGTTAGTACTTTAATAAATACTTTTTAGCTCCACATAACACTGCAATACTTAAAAAGTATAAAATTATTATTTCGACAACTATGTATAATTTTTGTGACAACTGTACACCCATAAGATGACAACTATGATGACATACATATGGCAACTACGAACAACAAAAAAAAATCAACGAAACATGTCAACATGAGATCTTATTTTGAAGGTCTCGTTGAGAGAAACCTAACGGTGAAGACGAATCTCCAATCAAATTATTAATCTGTGAGATAAATCATTTTTTACAGCCTGCATACATGCATAGAGCACATAGTGTGGATTGAAAGCGATGGGTGTTTTTTTATGCTTTAACGTCCTGTGCATGCGGTACAAGAATTTTTAAAAGAAAAAAAACAACCTCATCAACTCCTTCTTGTGTTAATGAATGGTTTAGCAGCCGCCGCATGGTAACACGGGTATGCGGCGCCGCTACGGAGTTACATCCAAAATAAATATATTTCATATATAATTCTCATAAACCAACATACAACTATGTAAAATATTTAAATGCAATAACAAATGTGATCAAAATCGCAACTAAGGTACCAATTGACCCAACAGCATAATAATACCAAGCCACTTTATCAATGACATTTTCTAATATTCTTAATCTAGAAATGCATTACATCCATCTTCAAGTGAATTGCATCCATCTTCATCTTGTTATCATAGACGACAATGACAACATGCAACTTCAATTCCATATTCTTCTTCTCAATTATTTTCATTTTTTAAGCAATTATTTTCTTTTTCAACTAAATTTGACCTCTGGACAAGAAGGTCAGTTGGAATTTCCGGTTCACATACCTCCTAGATTAAAAAATATATGTCATGTTGGTCGACATAATTGACATAAACACTAAATGAAAAAAATAGTTATAAAAGAAAATATACCACGTCCAAATCATATACCGGACGAGGACCAACGTGGAAGGATACCAAAACTATCACATTATATAATAAAAAAACAATAATAAAAGTAAGAAATTTATACAAGTATCTATCTAAATCATACAAGTAAGATTTTTTTTCTTTTAGAGTAAGAACAAGAGGCTCACCACCGTGGTGTTGGTGACGAGATCGACGCGGGTGATCGATGATGGTGATGATGGGGACGGGACAGCACACCTACACACGTACAGACTCTAAGAAGTTAATTTAAGTCTAAATTGTACATCTAAATCAAAAGAGCTCTCACATACACACCTACAGTAAAACCCGCAAAACGCTCTACTTCTAGAGCATTTGAAATGAGCTAAACTAGCAGTGAGAGATGAAAGGATGAAGTAGCTAACCTTTTAGAACACTTGTGTAGTTGGTGCACCGTCAAACCTAACAAATCTTGAGGAAAATGGAGCTTGGAGAGGAGAAAGCTTAAGTGTGGCTCGGGCATTTCATCAGACTCCTCATGTGCATGCATATAACGCTGAACGGGGCAAGACATGCACACCTCCCACACGGTCAAAAAACAGAGGAGAGGGTGGGCAGGGACAAGGGTATATATAAACTTCTCTTTGGTACCGATTGGTGGCCAGATCGAGCACAAAAGACGTACCATTAGTTTCGGTTTCACCCACCAATGACCTTTAGCATACTTTCCTTTTTCCCATCGGGGTTTTCTAGAAAACTATATACGGCATATTCATTGTCCTCTAAACTCTATGGATTTTCTCGTATTGAGTTAAAACATACATAACAATTATATGTTACACCACTTTCTCACTATTTTCCTCACTAGGTTTGAAGAAGTTTTAGCAACATAACATACTCGTCATATCAAATACTATATCACTAGGTTTTCCACTGGATTTGATGCAGTTTTCGCAACATATCAAATACTATACCCCTCATATTTTTTTCATAGGGCTTTTGGAGAAGACAAGCAGTGATTAGGGAAAGTGTTAGGATTTAATCACTTACTTGATTAAAGATTAATCCTTTAACTAATCCCCCACATGTGGTTGCCATTTTCGGAACCGACAATACAGTTCCTCACGTCTGTTCGAACAGACGGTAAATGTCAGAAACTAAGAATGCAAACATGTCATATGAAAACACTTTGAAACTTATCTAGCTGAAACGGTAATGCAGGGACAACAACACAAAGAAGTTTTCGTTGCTCCCTATTGCTCACCACAACACTTCAAGTAAAACACCAACCAAAAAAATCTGGAAATAAACACAATTGTTTAAACCCCGAATTGGTAATAGGTGAACAGAATTTTAGAAAGAAACCTGGAATAAAAGATATTAAAACGGGCGGAGACTGGGGCTGCCTGAAACCAGGCCTACAAGGAGTCTCTTGACAGAGAGATTTCAACACTAATCGTGGCACTCGGTTTGAAAGGACAATGTGAAGCGAAAATTCCAGACTCTAGTTCAAGCCTGCACCACCCATACGGTGGTGGAGTCCATGCATATTGGAACAGAGGATGGGAATCTCAAACCTGATAGATACAAGATCTAGGCTTCAAAGAGTGTTGTGATCATTCAACATATGCAGATATATGCTTTCAATCCTTACTACCAAATGTGCCACACTCACACCGCAGAGACCATACATAGGATTGTAACAGGCTAACAGTCACTGCTTAATTCTGAAGGAAACTGACAATACAGGAAACTGTGTTCAGACTGAACTTGTTCTCAAAGTCCATACCTTCCAATTTTCATTGGTAAACTGACAATACAGGAAACTATGTTCTGTTAGTTCATCACGAAGCATTCCTTCACAATACAGAAAGGAACAACATGGGAAAGATTTATATGCTGCCCGCACTGAACAAACACAAGCCTGGACTATTGATGGTGTTTACGCCATTTTTTCAGAGAAAAAAAGGCTGGACTGTCGACGATGCGTAGAAAACAAAAGATTGACATGCTCTACCAACTAAAAGGTTTCTTTGTTCTTCTGAACGTAAAACAACCAATAAGCCCTTCACTGGTAGCAGCACGAGCGAGATTATATGCGGCCCACACTGAATAAACAGAGCCTGGACGATTGCTGGTGCTCATTGGATTTTCAGAGAAAAAGATTCTGGATGGTCGAGAACAAAAAAAATTGACATGTTCTACCTAGTAAAAGGTTTCTTGTACATCTAAATGTACATCTACCACTAAGCTCTTTACCAGTAATGGTAGAAATCAGTATCAAGCATGTTTGCAAAGTTAATTAGCACTGGTGATGAAATGGTTGTACCAGCAGGCAGATAGTCAACGAATTATGCTACTAACAACATCCGGAATGCCTACGGGATGTGTGTACGAGAAGAGGAGTATTACCAATTCGGTGTACTAGTACATTAGAAAACGAGCTTTCTTTCCTTTTTGAAAACGTGTTGTTCGATAGTTGCTACCAAAATTTTCTACTCCATGGCTTTAATAATTGTCCATTGGCCAGGTTGGTGTGCCGCCGATGAAAGGCAGATAGTATCATAGAAGAACACGGAAAATGCAGGTGTTCCTCTGAATTTTTCACCTACCGGTTCCAATACCTGGGGCAGGGGCCGTCGCTGCGATCTTTCTCCCAGACCGACCGGAACTGCAGGTTGATCAATCGATCAGGCCAACAGGCACACCGTGGTGCAGGGATGCAGCCAATGGAGATCAATTGGCCGGCACCAGTTTCCAGTCGAGATCGACGACGAGATGGCATGCATCATCGGCGTTTCCCGGGGCTCTGTTTCGCTTAGCATCACGGCAGTGGCCTTCCTCTGCCTGAGGCAGCACCGGAAATATCAGCAACAAGTTTCATCAAATTGAAATTCGTTGCAAATAATCCTTCTCATGTATATAAAGGGGAAACAGAGGAAACTGCAAGTAATAATACTGCAATATACGCAGCGCACATGAAAAAGATGGTCGCACTTTCAGAAAAAGGAAAGATCAAACGTGGATATATACAATTTCGAGTTAATTTCTACATCAACTTTTCGTGAAACGGAATTTCTACATGATAGAACTGCCAATTATGTACAGGTTGTTTTTTTCCATTTTTGCAATTAGCACAGAATGAATGAATGAATGAAAACTCGATTCAATTCATTCGTACCTTGCACGCTTCCTCGAGGTCGCTTCGTCGTCGTCCTCGCCAGCAGCATCGTCGAAGTAGTCGTCGGAGACGAGGTCCTCACCAGCAGTCGCCGGCTGGAGGTAACCGTCGCCCGCAACAACGAGATCTCCGAAGAAGTAGTCATTGATGACGAGATCCTTCCCTGGGGTCGCCGGCTCGGTGTAACCGTCGTCGACATCGCCGAAGAAGTGGTCGTCGGCGGCAAACTCCTCCGCTGCAATCGACGGCTCAACGTAGCCGCCGTCCGCAAGATCGCCGAAGAAGTGGTCGTCGGGGGCAGGATCCTTCGCCGCAAACAGCCCTCCGGCCTCCCCGTCATCCTGCAAGAGAAACCTCTCCAGATCGGTCACGTAGACCGACATCTCGCCATCGTCGCGATCCACCAACGACGACCCTGACGACAGAGGCGGCGCGCCGTCGTCCGTCACCACGGAGTCCGGCGAGCTCTCCCTCCCCCCTTCGCCACCATCACCTTCACCGTCACGATCAGAACCCAAATCCAAACGCAAACCGTCATCCTTATTGTCCACGGCGGGCAGCAAGCGCTCGCCCTTGCCCTCGCCGCCGCAGAACTCGGTGAGGTCCATGCCCAGCAGGTCGAAGTCGAAGTCCAAGTCGAAGCACTCGAACCCGTCCATAAAACCCAGGTCGAAGTCGAGATCCTCGACGTCACCCAACGCGGCGGCGTCCATGGCGCGAGTACGTACGTACGCCGACGAAGGTTGGGTCGACGATGTAGCGCGCCCCTGGAAGGGAGTGGACGTTTTTCAAATCAGAAGATTGGGAGGACGTCAATCAGGGGAGGGTGGTTTTATATGGAAGAGGGGCGGTGGAGAAGTGGTCGTGGTCGGAGTCGGAGTCGGTGTCGGTTCGTGGCGCGCGCGGTTTCTTCCCGAACAAGGAAGGTTCGGCCGGGAAGTTTCCTTTCCTTGCGGCCGCTGCGGGAGGAACCGATCGGGAGAGCGCGACGTGGGGAATTTGACTCTTCGTGTGGCCGTTTGGATGTGGTGGTGGAGTCGTGAGCGGGGTGGATTGATTCGGTATGGTGCGTCGACGGTGCAGATCGATCGAGATGCATGCTTGGCAGTTTCCTCTGGAGGTTTCTCGACTCCCTGCGTGACGCGGCACCGCGTGGAGGTACGAATTTTGCGGGAATGTAGATTGCGACGTGCGCTGCTATCTTTGGAAGAAAACGAGTATGCGTTGCACCGGGCTATAAAAAATGCAGAACTTATTTATTTTATCATTAAATGTTAAATGTAAATTACAATGTTAAATTAAAACATCTATTTTTGACGGAAGGAGTTCCTTTTAAAGTTTTAAAATATAATGTAATGCTTACATAAAAATTGGATTAGTTTTTTAATAATAATTATCATTTTTATTGAGTGGTAATAATGTTTTTTTAGGGTAATAGCATTTTTGTGTACAACATATTTTCAAAAAAATAAATTGAACAACATATATTTTAAAAAAATTGCACAACTTGCTAAGCTCTTGCGAGTGAGCTGCTCTGAGCGTAGACACCAAGCCTCCACACGAGACACAAAGCGCGTCCTCCGGAGCACTTTCATCATCTTCTTCTAAAAAAAGTTCTCCTCATCTTCTTGTCAAACAAAAAAAAAGTTGTCCTTATCTCTTCACTTTGTTCCCGTCACCTCCCGCCATTCCAATGGTGGCCACCCCGTTACTTCCATTCCTTGTGGAGTTGAGCTCTCGATGTACCTCCAATGGTGGCCGCCCCTTGCCGTTCATCCCCTCCGCTGGCACGAGGCCACATGACTTATGAATTTGGCATGCTTTCTTTTGAATGTCGGGTTCTCACAACGATATCAACATGCTTCAACAATCTCGAGTGTTCAAAAGGCTTTGCAACGGGAAATCACCGTCGTCGTGTTACTACATCGTCAACGGTCGAAACTACAGCATGGTATACTATCTTAGCGATGACATCTATCCTTAATATGGCATCAATGCAGTAACAAATTGACCGCCAGCCAACGAGGGATTGGATTGCATGTCAACAAAACATATCCTAATATGTGGCATTAGTAATCTTCATTTAACATTCATTCCAGTACATCAATGGAGCTGGATGGAGTTAAATTATCTAACAAAATAATTCCCAGGAGTAGTTGAATAGAGACAGACTACTTTCTGGGAAAGTCCAATGAAGGGAGGACCATTTCAATGTTAAAAAGGATGTATTCAGATCTTAATTAATACTCCCTCCTATCAAAAATAAGTGGGGTACAGCACTTATTTCCAACCAGCGGGAATAGAACACTTAACACTGCATAAAGCTGTAAACTCACCTTCCATGCACGTCATTGCCACCACTTGCTCCTCCAGGCCCATCTACGTTATCACCACCTGCACCTGCATCTTGTTGTTTCTCAGTCTCCCTCTGCTCACGGTCTTCCATGTCAGTCAATTCCTTATGGAATATTGCAAAATTCAGAACTTGCAGTGCAGCACCAACATCAATTCTCAGAACCTGCAACAAGATACAGGTCATGTCACTATATTTTCTCAAGGAAAAATATCATGTGTCTGCTATCCTTCAAAATAATGAATGCAGCTATTTCCAAAAATAGAACGGCAACATAATTTTTTAAACAAGCATCACAAGCACTTTGCTTGTCTAGATAGTTGTTGTAGGTAACTTGCTTTGGTAATTGGATTTGTATGGAGCAAAATACCTCATGTCTCAGTTTCATCTTTGCATGGGCAGTACATAGACGAATTATTGTTTCCATTGTCCTGGCAGCGGGAGTAAAATTACCTCACCAACCTGTTTTAGTCACTGAAAATTGCATGATTATGTTAATCGTGTTCAGACTCATCTACATAAACTCTAGTTTAGTTCAAATTATTAAATCTGACATTGCTTTGAAATAATCAAAAGTATTGTTAGCTTTCCATCACAACAATCTATAAATAATAAGCTTCGACAGCAGATAATTACAATAAAAATAGGATGTATGTCGTCATCGAGCACCTTTAGATGAAGGACCTCTAAGCCGTGCCATCTATTCTGCTCTCTTCCTCTATAGCCGGAGGCCACCGTGCACTTCACTCACGACCGCCATCGCGCCATCCGAGTAGATTCTGCGTGCGCTGCCCTGCTGGCGGACAGCTGCAGCGGGTTAACAAACAAGATAGAATACATGAATATTTCACAAGCTATAGGGTTCCATGAAATGAAAGCATCAAATCAGATTTAACAACTTGCTACTTGCTTTCTGAATTGTTCAGTGTCCTCCTTGTGTATTTGACTGATGACATGTTGAATTCAAAAGGTCACTCGAGAGCAGCTACACAATTGACCAACAACTAAGCTCACATTTGTTTGATGAAGCTACATAACTTTACGTGCACCTACTAACTTTATTACCCTCGTGATCAAGTGTTACTTTCCCTAGTTGATTAACATGGCACAAATGCCACCCCTTTTTCGAACAACTAAATATGCAATGAATAGACATTTCAAATACATCAATAGAAACACAGACAACCATAAATGAACTTACTACAGAGCATGACCTTTTTCAGAGTGGTTGAACTCCGTTCATGGAGTCACAATGAATTGAAGCCTGCTCGTCCCTCCATGTTTGTTCAGATTGACACAAAAGAATACACCAAGCATCACCCATCCGTTTAAACCTAGCACACACGGGACAATGGTATTAATCTCTCATACAATCACGACAATCTGCATATGTTAGCAAAAATAAATGCAATCAACATCAGTAGCAATAATCAATAAAAATAGCTAAAAATAATGTCTCTTTGCAGGAGCACCAAAAGCATGAAAGAACATCACACATAAGTATATAGTTGATCTAAATCATAGCTCCATGTACACCAAAATTGCCCCAAGTAGCGCAAAGAATGAAGAATGGAACACACAGCAACATGATACAGTACAAATCCCCAACTGAACCCCTCCATCTCTCTGTATAATATTCCACAGCCGAACCCCGCAATCTCTCACATCTCTATGCCCCCCAATTATTTTAAACCAATAGTCAGTTCCCCTTCTTTTCATGATGTAATAGCATTCAAAAACCAAGATGCAATAGTGCCATGGGATTGGGTTTAGGGAAAGGCTTGGTCGGTAACATGATACAGTACAAATCCCCAACTGAACCCCTCCATCTCTCTGTATAATATTCCACAGCCGAACCCCGCAATCTCTCACATCTCTATGCCCCCCCAATTATTTTAAACCAATAGTCAGTTCCCCTTCTTTTCATGATGTAATAGCATTCAAAAACCAAGATGCAATAGTGCCATGGTATTGGGTTTAGGGAAAGGCTTGGTCGGTATTTCGGGATAGGAAGGCGAGGATGCAAGGAGGATGCGAAGGAATTGTAAAAAAAAATCCATGGAAGGTAGCAGCTTCCCTGCCGGAGGCCCGAGGCCAGCACTTCCTATCCAAATTTTGTGCGGATGGAAGTTGGGGGGAGTGCTTTGCATCCTTGTTGGGGCAGGGGAGGATGGACCACGCCATGGCTGGCCTCTTCTTTGTTGTGGAAGGTAAAGCTTCCCTGGCAGAGACGGTCGGCCAGCGCTTCCTCGTCGGATCTTGTGGGACAGAGGTCGGTCTGGATCGGGGGAGTGATTTGGCGCTGCAGTATCTCACCCTTCCTCGCCGGATCTCGCGTGGAACAACCTCCTCCTCGATCAGGTGGTGGTGCACATACGAAAATCGTTGTAGGCGACGACTACGGTGGCGCTGCATCCGAAACGGGAGATGATGTGCGGGCGGGGGGGGGGGGGGGGGGGGGGGGGGAGGACTGGCTGCGGAGGAACGTGCTCGTGGCTGCCTTCTTCGCCCCATTCCTGGGCTCGCCTCGCCAGAGAGGGGCCGCCTGGGATGGAGGAGGCCGTCTGCGCCGCCTCGCCATTTTCTTGACTGCTGCGACAGGACGCCGACGGCAAGAGGCGCACCGACGCCTTCCATTCCTTTGTTCGTGCTGCGTGGACGCTGACGGGCAAGCAGCGGCACGGCGAATCGCCGGAGAGGGGATCCCGCGATGGAGGATGGGGTGGATAAGGTGAGCTGGGGTGTTTTTTTAATAAACTGAAACGTTTTTTATAACTTAAAAACGTATTGCGGGTTGAATATTGAAAAAGCGATGGGTGTTTTTGCAAAAGTGCCGACGACGTACGGCAGAAGCGTTGCGCGCTTTATTATTAGGGGAGATGATTTCAAAAACGTTTGAAAAATTAGATTTTTTTTAGGGATTCCAAACTTTATTAAATTGAACAACATTAAGCGGATAAAAAGAGGGTCAGAGGATATAAGCCACATATGTGGATGGAAAACTAGATATGTCGATGGAACGTGTGCATACTAGTGTTTTGTGTCTTTTTAGAGTGCTGTTACGTGTCGGCAGCGAATATTTTTGGATCTTTTAAAAAGAACCGTTGCCTTGCAAGATGTCGGATTTGAGCGGCCAAGCGACATCTTCTATCATTGCAACACATGTCGGATTGCAGAAAATTTTTGCAACACTTGTAATGTTTCAGAAAAAATTGCAAAATGTCTTGTTAATATATTTTTTTGCAACAAAGATTTTGTTATATTTTTTTGTAACAAAAAGCTTATTATATTTTTTCGTAAGAGGTATTTTTATAATAAAATAGGTCTTGTTAGAATTCTTTTTGCAATCGAAACGTTGGTGCAGAAACTTGCCGGAAGCGGTCGCGACTCGCACAAATATGAAGCAGCGTCGTGAGCTCCTCAAAAAAGAGCGATGTGTGAAAACAAATGAGACGACAGAAATGACCACGAAAGATGGATAAAATTCATGTAGATATGAGTCATGGGAAGCCTCAAGAGGAAAAGGATCTGCGTGATCTCTCTAGAGTCTGATGGTCTCTCTCACTGAACACGCGTCCAGCAACCGACGCGGCGGACGATCATGCTGTAATCTGCCGGTTGAGGGAAAGCTTTTTTTGTTCTCTAGAAAAACAAGTGTGTGTACATTTTTTTTTTCGAGTAAGAGTTCGTGTACATGCTTTTTTTTTTTTTTTAGAATCGTTTGTGTACATACGTAGGGGGCGTGGAGTCGTGCAGGGGAAACATGGGCCGGGAAGAAGGTGGTAGGTCGGTAGGGCTGTCGAAAGGCCCCCGATACGTACGTCTCGGGCTGCTCGGCGGGCCGGAACAAGGTGCTCAGCCCGGAGGCCTGGACACAACAAAATCAAAACACGCGAGCCGATGCGCCCGGCTCGCTGGCGGCATGGGATGCCCGAGCACGAGCTTCGGGCCGCGCCCGAACCCCAACCGCCACCTCGTACCACATCGTCGCAGACAGATACACGCACGCAGGGATTCTTCCTCCCCGCCGTCCACGCGCGTGGGCGTCACCGGCTCCCTCACCCCCGTGCACGCACGGGCGTGCGCCGGCGCACGGCGGCCGCTGACCCCGCACGGGTCCGCTCACACCAAAAGGCCAGGGCCGCGGCGCAACGGCCGGACGGACGGCTCGCGTCACCCCGAGCCGACCCGATCGATGCGGTGCTACTTTGCCGGCGGGGCGCGCCTCGACCACCTGCTCCATTCTCCAACCAACCGACCGCGTGACCCCCAACGTTCCGAGCCAGTACTGCCTACATACGCGCGTTGCCAACGTGCTACCGGAACTACATCAATCGTGTTTTTCTTTTTTTTGCGGGTCAGCAAATCATGCATTTCTTACTCGTTACAACTTGGATGAAATATCAATGCCAAAGTCTGCGTATTTGAAGAATTGGCATCAGACCCCACATGTCAGCTGCTTGGCCGATAGGATTTTCTACGTCCCAAATACTAAGAGCATCTCCAACAGACGCGCTATATAAGCGCCGCGCCGTAAAAAAGACAGTTTTAGCGCGCGCGTCATTTCCAGTTCAGCGCGCTGGCCGAAACGCAATCCCGCGCCCCTTATTTGTTGCGCCGGCTGCCGCACGCGCGACTCTCCCGCGCTCGCTCCTGCTCTCTCCCGCGCTCCCGCGCTCGCTCCTCCACTCTCGCGTCGCCCCCATCCAACCGCGCCGCCGCCGCCGCTCGGGCCCCGGCGACCGTTCAGCGCTTCCCCGACCTATCCCCGTGCCGCCGTCGCCGCCCGCGCCCGCCGGCGACCACTCAAGCGCTTCCCCGGCCTGTCTCCGCTGCGGCCGCCGCCCCCGCCCCCCCCCCCCCCCCCCCCCCCCCGCGACCGTTCAGGCGCTTCCCCGGCCTCCCCGCGCCGCCGCGCTTCCGCAACGCACAATGATCTTTAGAAGGATCTGATTGAAGAGTGGTGGGCATGGCATGGACGACAAAGAGCATGATTTGATTGCATTATTTGTATTGTATTGTTCATGAACTATTGGTTGTGTTTATTGCATTATTTGTTGTACTGAACGATAAACTATTTGTTTGAGTTGTAATAACTATTTATTGTTGATTTATTTTGTTTGTTTGATCGTTTTTCTCCTATTTTTTGAAATGTATATGTGGTTTGTGCGTGCTGCGCGCGCTGCATTTTTGGGCACTGCTGGAGCGGCGCGCGCGCTGCATTATAGCGCGGCTGTTGGAGCCAGCGCCTATCCCCGCGCTAAACCAGCCGAAGCACGCACGGTAAATACATTTTTTAGGCGCGGCGCGAAGCGCGGCTGTTGGAGATGCTCTAAGAAGTGCAGCTGCACTATTTGATTAGAACGAGCGCATCCTCAAACGGAAGTGTGCATCAAGTCATTTCACTTTATTCTTTTTTTAAAAATACTATAACTTTTGAACCGAGCCTCAGAACTACGATCCGTTCTCACGCATGTGTTTCTTACGACGAGCTCTTCAAAACTAGATCCCATATGGATAGGTTTTGACAAACTTTTTTTTAGCAACTGTGGTGGTGATATTTATGCAACTTTAGTGCTAAAAAAAACAACTTCTTATTAGTGTGCGTAGTATGATCGCCTATCAACAAAAATTCTTTTGAAATTATCTATCATGGCTAGAAGGTTAAATAACTTCACCCTTTAGCAACTACCTGGCAAATGTGGTCAGCTATTTCCAAACTGAAATGGTTTTGGCTACAGTCGAACAAACATTTTAAAATATGTTTTAAGGGTCGGTTTAGGCCGTGTCCATGATCAGCTAAATTCGCTCTTATAAAGCCGGCAAAGAACGCACGGAGCGGCTAAATACGAAGCCAACGACGTCCAGGACGGCTTGCACGAAGCATCATTCGCCGCACCTAGCTAGCTCCCGTCATCACCGTAGCTGACTCCCCACCATGGTTGAATCCATCCAAAAGCTAGCTAGGTAGCTAACTCCTCTCACCGAATCCATCCAGGAGCTAGCAAGATCCCGCCGCTGAATCCATCCATGCGCTCATCCAAGAGCGGGACGAGGAGCGGGGCGGCGGCGGTGGCCAGGACAAGCGGGGCAGCAGCGGTGGCCAGCGTGGGCAGGATGGACGGGCGGCGGCAAGGGATGGACGGATGGAGGCCCGGATGGGTGGAGTGCCTTCCCGGATGAACAGGGTGACGGTTGATGACGAGTTTATGGATATACTACTCGCCCCTCTTTGGTTACCCCAAGTGGAAGGTGGAGATGTAGTCAGCAGAAAATTTCCCTTACACGGATATTGTAAGGTTTATCGAACCAGGAGGACGCCTAGGATTAACAAGTAGGTGTCTCCTGTCCTGGTCAGCAGAAGACGTGGACCTACACACATAACAAATAACTTTGCTCCCAACGAGTACAGAGAGGTTGTCAATCTCTCTAGCCTTGTAGTTTGCAAAGGATGATTGCAACGGAAAAGTAAGTGAAAGCGGTAAATGATGGAGGTGTAAACAATGATGGTGATATGGACCGGAGTCACATGATGTTCACTAGTGATGTCTCTCTCCCAAAAGACGATAAACAACTATGCTTGGGTAAACAAATCACAGTTGGGCAATTGACAGAATTATGGTCGCACCGCAATGCTAATTATGGTCCTTGATAGTTAGAGGTTCAATAGTAATGGGCAGTACGTCAAGACAAGTAGACCGTTTATTCATCGACATCTACTTACTAATCATCCACCTTGAGATATCTATCTAGAACATCTCTCCGGTATTAAGTTGCGAGCCCCATCCAAAGTGTAAACTCAAAGCAACGAACAACTGCATTAACGAATTATGCGTAAGGTAAACAATCCTTGCAACAGTGGTCACAAGTACCGTTGTTTTCTCCCTGGTGGCAACAATCACATTCCCTAGTCTCATGTTTCTGTCACTCAAGCTAGATATCGAGGGGCCCAAACCCACAATCATGCATAAGGCTCCCTCTTGGAGTTACAATCTACTACTTTGCCAAAGCAATAAAAAGCAACGGAGAACATGCATGAATCACTAAGGAACATAATATAAAAGGATAATCAAATATATAACTCATAACAATCTGAACATAATCTCATAATCCATCGGATCCCAACAGGCCGAGAATAGCAATAGCAAGAGAATTACATAGATGTCTTGATCATGTAGGACAGCTCACAAGGACTAACCGTTGAAGCACAAGATTGGAGAGAAGACATCACATAGCTAATGGTCATGGACTCGTGGTCCAAGGAGGACTACTCACGGCACGTCTGGGAAGCGTCCATGGCAGTGGAGAAGCTCCCGGAGGTCAGTCCTCCCTCCGGCATAGTGCCGGGAAGAGGTCTCCTGACGCTCCCGATCTTGGAGCGCTACGGCGGCGGAACGATGGAGAAACTCGCGATTCCAGAAAGTCTGCGAGGGTTTCCTCACGGGACCCTAAATATAGGCCAAAGGAGGGCACCGGAGGAGGTGGGACCCACCCATGCGACCTCCTGGCGCGGCCTAGGGCCTGGCCGCGCCAGCAGGCCGCCTGGGAGGCCCCTGGCCCTCCTTCGGTGATCCGGAAGCTTTTGTTTCGCTGATTTTTTATATATATTTTTCTGGATTTTTTCGGGCTTCGGAAAATTGGGTAAAAGCCCGTGCAAAATAGACATCAGGAGACAGAAACTGGCACTGGGTGCACTGAGTTAGTAGGTTAGTCCAAATATGTGTAAAATAACACAAAAGTGTAGTAAAACATATAACAATGTCACCAAAAAAATCATGGAACAAGCAGAAATTATAAATACGTTTGGGACGTATGAACGGACTGAGCGGTTGCCGGAAGTGAGACATGAAGGTTTGAATGGCAGTTGGAGTCTTGTCAGTCTTTCGCATATATAGGACACCCTTGGGTTGGTTCTGAAATCCTTATTTTCACACGTTCGGTGGGATGTTTATTGTGCCCCCTAAAAAATTACGGGTTGAAGTCATTTACAGGTTCTTTTCGGGTCATTTTTTCCGCCTAAAACTATAAACCGGTTGTTATTTTACAATTTCGTACGTTTTAAGGGGTCTGATAGAGTTGCTCTTTGTTGGAAATATGCCCTAGAGGCAATAATAAAATGGTTATTATCATATTTCCTTGTTCATGATAATCGTCTATTGTTCATGCTATAATTGTATTAACAGGAAACAGTAATACATGTGTGAATAAATAGATCACAATGTGTCCCTAGGAAGCCTTTAGTTGGCTAGCTCGTTAGTCAATAGATGATCATGGTTTCCTGGTCATGGGCATTAAATTTCATTGATAACGGGATCACATCATTGGGAGAATGATGTGATGGACAAGACCCAATCCTAAGCGTAGCACTAGATCGTATTGTTCGTATGCTAAAGCTTTTCTAATGTCAAGTGTCTTTTCCTTCGACCGTGAGATTGTGCAACCCCCAGATACCGTAGGAGTGCTTTGGGTGTATCAAACGTCACAACGTAACTAGGTGACTATAAAGGTGCACTACGGGTACCTCCGAAAGTATCTGTTGGGTTGGCATGAATCGAGATCGGGATTTGTCACTCCGTGTGACGGAGAGGTATCTCTGGGCCCACTCGGTAGAACATCATCATGAGCTCAATGTGACTAAGGAGTTAGTCACATGATGACGTGCTACGGAACGAGTAAAGAGACTTACCGGTAACGAGATTGAACAAGGTATAGGTATACCGACGATCGAATCTCGGGCAAGTTCTATACCGACAGACAAAGGGAATTGTATACGGGATTGATTGAATCCTTGATATCGTGGTTCATCCGATGAGATCATCGTGGAGCAAGTGGGAGCCACCATGGGTATCCAGACCCCGCTAAAGGTTATTGGCCGGAGAGGTGTCTCAGTCATGTCTGCCTGTCTCCCGAACCCGTAGGGTCTACACACTTAAGGTTCGATGACGCTAGGGTTATAGGGAATTGTTATACGAGGTTATTGAAAGTTGTTCGGAGTCCCGGATGAGATCCCGGACGTCACGAGGAGCTCCGGAATGGTCCGTAGGTAAAGATTGATATATAGGACGGATGGTTTCGGACACCGGAAGTGTTTCGGGCATCACCGGTAACGTACCGGGACCACCGGGACCACCGAAGGTGACCCCGGGGGTCCACCGAAAGGGGGTAATGACCCCGGGAGGCTAGATGGGCCAAGTGGGGGAGGGAACCATCCCCTAGGTCGGCTGGTGCGCCCCCCCACTCAGCCCATGGCGCAGGAAGAGGGGAGAGGGGGGAAACCCTAGCGCAGGTGGGGCTAAGGCCCACTAGAGGGGTGCGCCACCCCTCCTCCCCTCTGGCTGCCGCACCTCCCATCTGGGGGGCTGCCGCGCCACCTAGGGTGGGAACCCAAGGGGTGGCACCCCCCTTCTCCTCCCCCTATATATAGTGGGCACTTTTGGCCATTGGGTGACATACTTTTCCCTCTCCCTCGGCGCAGCCCTGCCCTTCTTTCTCCTCCTCTGTGCCGGTGCTTGGCGAAGCCCTGCGGGGAGACCTCGTCTCTCCATCGACACCACGTCGTCGTGCTGCTGGAGTTCTTCCCCAACCTCTCCCTCCTCCTTGCTGGATCAAGGTGTGGGAGACGTTACCGAGCTGCACGTGTGTTGAACGCGGAGGTGTCGTAGTTCGGCACTAGATCGGAATCACACCGCGATCTGAATCGCTGCGAGTACGACTCCATCAACCGCGTTCTAGTAACGCTTCCGCTTAGCGATCTTCAAAGTTATGAAGATGCTCTTACCCCTCTCTCGTTGGTGGTCTCTCCATAGGAAGATCTGAATATGCGTAGGAAATTTTTTGAATTTATGCTACGTTACCCAACAGTGGCATCCGAGCCAGGTTTCTATGCGTAGATTCTATGCACGAGTAGAACACAAAAGGTTGTGGGTGATGTTGGGGATATTACCTGCGGATGACCCGCCCTAGTTGGGCCGGGTCATCCATTGGGCGATTCACCCAAACATTTAGTTGGGCCTCGTTTTGGCCGAATCAAGGTCGTATGACGGTTGTGGCTCTTGGAAGGTCTCCAAGCTTCGGAAGATGGCGACT
The DNA here is from genome assembly GCF_904849725.1 of Hordeum vulgare subsp. vulgare. Classification (NCBI taxonomy): domain Eukaryota; kingdom Viridiplantae; phylum Streptophyta; class Magnoliopsida; order Poales; family Poaceae; genus Hordeum; species Hordeum vulgare. The sequence continues at coordinate 623,531,416 of NC_058519.1, forward strand.
TAGAGGCCACAGGGGTCACGAGTTGTAGGAAGAAAAGAATCCTTGTAAACCCTAGGGGATCGACCTGTATATAAAGGCGAGTCCCGGGGGACAGAGGGTAGGTTAGAAATCATCAAGTGCTAGGTTTGGTGAATTACGCCCCCCTTGTAATCGAATCCACATCAATACACACAAAAGCAGGACGTAGGCTATTACCTCCTCTCGAGGGGCCGAACCTGGGTAAATCGCCGTGTCCCTCCCGCTTAACCCCTTTGAGTCGCCACCAAGGTGCGATGGCTCCAGTATTAAGTCCTTTCACGAGGACATCTGCCGTGACAAAACCACGACAGTTGGCGCCCACCGTGGGGCCTACGCACGATGGAGTTGAGTTCTCAAAGGGAGCCCTACCAGGGTTTGGGAGTTACGCGACGGGGCTCATGACTCGGAGCCGCCGCGGGATAACCTACATCGACAACCAGCAATGGGGACCTGAAGCGGATTCGATTGAATCTGGTTACAGGGTCCCCTTCGGCAAGATCAACATCTTCATCGGCATGATCGGATCATCCGCGCCTGAGCCGGACGTCTCCATCGACATCGTCGAGCCGGCCAAGTACGTCCGCCAAGTCATAACGCCAAATCTGACTCGCCCTTTCTTTGTGGGGTTCACGCAGGGATCGAAGGAGCCAGAACGCTCGGCGACTCAGGAAACTACACCGGTCAACTCCGATGACGAATCATCCATGGGTGACTCAGATTCAATCCGCTCTCTGCATGGGGATTGTCTTGGGAGCTTGTCGCTGGCCATGGACCCGGAAATCCTTGACCGAACTCGCCGCCAGATCGCCATCTACATGGCTGGGGCGACTCAGCCCGCACAAAACCCTACTGGAGGTGATGGAACCGGCGAGGCGTCCAGGAGTCCGGCCGCAGTTCTGGTGGATTTAGCGGCGGAGATCACAAGGCTAATGGCGACTCCCCTCACACCAGAGAACCAAGAAGAGATAAACACGGAGCTGGCGAAACTCAGAGAGGCGGTGGCCAAGGCTCATCGGGACGCCAAGATGGAGTCCGCCAGAATCGAGACTCGGCAAGCTCAAATCACGGCCGAAAGGATGCGTTTAAACACTGACAACTGGCGGCTCGAGAGATAGCAGCGCGCGTCCGACGCTATCCATCAGCGGAGACACGAGGGTCGCGTGCCCCATGACCTCAATCCGACCCGCCTATTCGACACTCCACGAACCCCTGGGACGGGAGCCGCCCCGGCAGGAGGACCGGGTCGCCCACCTAACCCACCGGCTCAACCGGTTGGGGATCACATTCCCTGGTTCCGGACGCCTCAAGGCCACTTCTCCAACCCGGTGGATAACGTGCTTGCCGCAACCCGCCATCTGGAGTCTCTCCCGATTCATGGCAGCACTCCTGCCGAGATAGAAGCAAGGAATGCCATCGAGATGTTGAAGACGGCGGTGGTTCAAAACGCCCAGTTCTCACATAGCCTCGAGAGATTACATTCTACCCCTCAGGCAAGTTATACCAGGAGCAGGCCAGAGGACCAACCCGCCGTAAACAGCGGGCCGCGACACGTCCCACACGACAACCTGCCTGAACGGAACCCGCCGGGCCGGGACCTCCCAAACATCCAAGATGCCCCGGTCCCCCTCGTTGGGGGCGGAGGGCGAGTTGGGGTACCATGCTTGTCCCCGGCCCTTCGGAACGAAAAGATGCCTAAAGACTTCAAGGGACCAAGGAAAGTGCCTAATTATACCCCAGACCTCAAGCCGGCGTCATGGATCGAGAGTTATGAGATCGCCATGGACATGCTCGACGTAAACGAGGCGGTTTGCGCCAGATACTTTACGATGATGCTCGAGGGGTCGGCTCGCACTTGGTTGAAAAACTTACCTCCCAATTCCATCCAGTCCTGGGGCGAGTTAAGGGAGCGCTTCATCAAAAACTTCCGAGGAACTTGCAAACGTCTAATGACGATCGTCGATCTACAGCACTGTGTTCAGCGCCCAGATGAGTCGGCCCACCATTGGTCACGGCGGGTTGCAGAAATTATTCATTCGTCAGATGGTATTACGACGGCTCAAGCTGTGCTCATCCTCGAGCACAATTGTCATTACGAACCCTTGGTGCAGAAATTAGGGCGGCTCAAACGAAAGGTCCAAGACATGGGCGAGCTGATGGACACCCTCACTAGATATGCCGAGGCCGATGATACCAAAGATCCCGGCAGGATGGCAAGGCTAATTTGCCTAAGAAGGGTGAGTCATCCAAAAATCATACCCGGTTCCAGGGGCGTAACCGTCACAATCAAGGGACCAATGGCAAGCGGAGACCACATGAGGAGCCCTCGAATTTAGTCGCCAATACCAACACTAATAACGGCACAAAGAAGAATCGAGGTTTTAGTGGGAAGAGGCCGCGTAACTATGAAGAGCTACTCAAGGGCCCTTGCCCGCACCATGCCACGGCTGATGGCCCGACGAGCCACTCTTGGGAAAACTGCTTCGTGATGCGAGAGTTTCGGGCGGAGGCAATCAAGAAGAGTCAAAACAAAGACCCGGACCAGCGCCAGGAGCAAAGACAGAACCCCTTCGGCGGATTTCCCGAGCAGGGGGCTCAGGGAGGCCCGCAGCCAGGCGGCGGCCAATATCCGGTACACCACCAGCGGCGGTACAACCCGCCAGGGGTCTTCCAGCAACCACCCCCACAGGGGGCTCCGCAGGGTCAGGACGATAATGGGGGCTTTCGTAGCAACCCCAAACAGTTAAGTAACGGGCAGTACCACGTTTTTACCACTAATGCTTGCAGGCGTGATAAGAAGGTGAGTCACCGGGCGTACAGTGTATCTGAACCGGCGATTCCCAGATACCTCCATTGGTCTGAGCAGACCATAACATGGAGCAGGGAGGATCACTCGCCGAGAGTAGATAACCCGGGCGATCTGGCGTTGGTCGTGGCTCCCCAAGTGGGGGGTTACACCCTATCAAAGGTACTAATGGATGGTGGCAGCAGCATCAATATCCTATACTTTGACACCTTCCAAAGGATGAATCTATTGGAGAAAGACCTGATGCCTTCAACCACGGTTTTCCACGGAATTGTCCCGGGCAAGTCGGCTTATCCCATAGGCCGGGTCAGGCTCACAGTGGCATTTGGAACTGCACAGAATTATAGGTCGGAGTCTCTAATCTTCGAGGTGGTCAAATTGAAAAGCCCCTACCATGCGCTGTTTGGGCGACCGCCTTACGCTCGCTTCATGGCTCGCCCTTGCTATGTCTACCTCAAGCTAAAAATGCCTGGTCCCAAAGGACCCATCACAGTTGATGGAGATAGAAGGATCGCAAAGGAATGTGAAGAAGGGGATGCGGCTTATGCGGAAGTCGCCTGTGCTGCGGAAGAGCTCAAACACCACCGGGCCAATGTTGACCCGGCAGACATGTCACCCCTGAAGAAGCCAACTACAGACTCTGAGTCGCCCCTCAAGTTCAAACCAACGGATGACACTAAGACAATCGATTTCGTGCCTGGCGATTCATCCAAGCAGTTCACCATTGGGACGGGTCTGGACCCCAAATAGGAAAGCGCGCTCATCGAATTCATCCATGAGAATCGGGACATCTTTGCATGGAAACATTCTGACATGCCTGGTGTGCCGAGAGAATTCGCTGAGCACCATCTTAATGTTGACCCAAAGTGCAAACCCATCCAGCAATACCTTCGCAGATTTAACGAGGAGCGACGCAAGGCGATTGGGGAAGAAGTCGCCCGTCTTTTAGCTGCCGGTTTCATCGTGGAAGTTTTTCACCCCAAATGGCTGGCTAACCCGGTTTTGGTACTCAAGAAAAATGGTAGTTTTCGTATGTGTATTGACTACACGTACCTCAACAGAGCTTGTCCAAAAGATCCCTTCGCTCTTCCCCGCATCGACCAAATCATTGACTCGGTGGCGGGATGCGAACGATTGTGCTTTCTGGATGCCTATTCGGGATATCACCAAATCAAGATGGCCGTGGAAGATCAAGAGAAAACGGCCTTCATAACCCCCTTCGGGGCCTTTTGTTATGTGTCCATGCCCTTTGGACTCAAGAGTGCGGGGGCGATTTATCAACGCTGCATCCAGAATTATCTTCGTAACCAAATTGGTCGCAACGTCCATGCTTATGTCGACGATATTGTGATCAAGACCCGCCAGGGGGAGACACTACTGGAGGACCTCAAGGAAACATTCGATAATCTACGGGTGTATCAGATGAAGCTAAATCCCACCAAATGTGTTTTTGGTGTGCCTACAGGGAAATTGCTGGGTTTCCTGGTATCGGAGCGCGGCATTGAAGCTAATCCGGACAAGATCGAAGCGGTTACGTCCCTTGGAAAGCCGACGAACATTAATCAAGTTCAGCAACTGGCGGGTCGCATTGCGGCCCTAAGTCGTTTCGTGAGTCGCCTGGGGGAGAAGGCGATTCCCCTTTATCAGTTATTGAGGAAATTCGATCGATTTGTTTGGACAAACGAGGCAGACGAGGCGCTTGAAGCCCTGAAGCGCCAATTAGTCAACCCCCCAGTCCTGGCCGCCCCGACTGAAAAAGAGCCCATGCTTCTGTATACCGCGGCAAATTCCAAGGCAGTAAGTGTGGCAGTGGTCGTTGAGAGAAAATAGGAAGGGAAGGAATACCCAGTGCAACGCACGGTATATTTTATCAGTGAGGTGCTAACTCTTTCCAAGCAGCGGTACCCACACTGACAGAAATTGGTGTATGGGGTGTTTATGGCGAGCCAAAAACTTAAGCATTATTTCCAAGAACACCCTATCACAGTGGTAAGCTCTGCCCCCCTTGGGGACATCATCCAGAATCGGGAGGCAACAGGGCGAATCGCCAAGTGGGCGATAGAACTTGGGACCCATCACATACAGTACACTCCACGCACTGCCATCAAGTCCCAAGCGTTAGTTGATTTTGTCAACGACTGGACGGAGTTACAGGCTCCGGAGGACCGGCCCGATCTCACTTACTGGACTATTTATTTTGATGGGTCTAGGCAGCTGGAAGGCTCGGGGGCTGGTGTGGTGTTGGTATCCCCTCAAGGATAAGTTCTGTTACGTTCTCTGACTCATGTTTCCATGCACTAACAATGCAGCGGAATACGAAGCTCTGCTTCACGGCTTGCGACTCGCCAAGGAGATGAATCTAACACGGGTCAGATGTTTTGGCGACTCTGATTTGGTGGCACAGCAAGTTTTGGGTACCTGGGATTCTCGGGACCCCACGATGGCGGCCTACAGGCGGGCTGTGTCTGATGTGGTGGGTCATTTTCATGGCTATCAGGTGGACCATATTGATCGGCGCCTCAACGAAGAGGCTGACGCCCTCTCACGACTTGGCTCCCAGAGAAAGCCGGTCCCTCCTAATGTTTTTCTGGATATCTTACATAAACCATCCGTGATTTTACCATCAGAGGAGGAATTGGCGATACCGGATCCTGAGTCTCAGCTCATGGCGGCCCTCCATGTCACTCCGGATTGGGTTCTCCCTTATCTGGCTTATCTTGCTCGGGGCGAGTTACCGGCCGACAAAGTTTTGGCTCGCCAAATCGTTCGGCGCAGCAAATCCATGGTCATCATCAATGGCGAGTTATATAAACGGAGCACCTCTGGAGTCTTTCAGCGATGCGTTTCCTCTGAAGAAGGATGCATAATCTTAAATGACATTCATTCCGGAGATTGTGGGCATCATGCCGGGTCACGTTCTTTGGTATCGAAGGCTTTTCGTCATGGTTTCTTTTGGCTGACTGCTCATGCAGATGCAGAGGATATAGTTCGTCGGTGCGAAGGGTGCCATCGTTACAGGAGGCAGGCTCATGTGTCGGCTCAAGAATTAAGAATGATTCCCATTACTTGGCCTTTTGCAGTCTGGGGGCTGGACATGGTCGGCCCCTTTAAAATGTCCTCTAACAAGAAGACCCACTTGTTGGTGGCGGTTGACAAGTTCACCAAGTGGGTTGAGGCGGAACCTGTTGGAGCTTGCGATGCGGAAACGCGTGTCAAATTCTTGAAAAGGCTGATTTTCCGGTTTGGATATCCACATAGTATCATTACTGATAATGGTACTAACTTGTCCCAAGGGACGATGCAGGAGTTTTGTCGTCAAGAACACATCCGACTTGATGTTTCTGCAGTCGCTCACCCACAGTCTAATGGGCAGGCAGAGAGGGCGAATCAGGAGGTTTTGCGGGGGATTAAGCCCCGACTCATGGTTCCACTGGAAAAAACCCCAGGATGTTGGGTTGAAGAATTACCTCCGGTGCTGTGGAGTATTCGGACCACCCCGAACCGATTCACGGGTTTCACCCCTTTCTTTCTGGTCTACGGAGCAGAGGCTGTTCTCCCTACTGACATAAGGCATGACTCACTTAGAGTCGCCGCATATGTGGAACAAGACAATGAGCTGGCGCGTAAAGATTCTTTGGACGCCTTAGAGGAGGCGCGTGACCTGGCTGCGGCTCGTTCGGCTATCTACCAGCAGGATCTGTGGCGTTACCATAGTCGCCGGGTTAAGAGTCGGACTTTTGAGGAAGGCGACTTGGTTCTTTGGTTGATACAAGATTGAGTCGGCATGCACAAGCTGTCACCACCTTGGGAAGGGACGTTCGTCATCATGAAGAATCTCCACAATGGCTCTTATTATTTGGTGGATCTCCGGCCTAATCGGCCAACCACGGAGGCTGAGTCAACTCGCCCCTGGAATATTGCCCATCTGCGGCCTTATTACACTTGAGATCTTAAGCTCTACACTTTGTAAGTTTTTCAATTTCATTATGAAGTAATAAAGTTACAAATACTCCCTGGCTTGGGGGCTTCTTCATTACAGAGCAATTGTGTCATCCTGTTGCGACCTTATGAGCCGACATAATCATGCATTTAGGGTGTGTGCACGAGCTTTCTGACTCGCCTCATCCTTTCGCGACCTTATGAGCCGACAAAACCTGCATTTAGGGTGGGTGCACGAGCTTTCTGACTCGCCCCATCCTGTCGCGACCTTATGAGCCGACGAAACCTGCATTTAGGGTGTGTGCTTGAGCTTTCTGACTCGCCTCATCCTGTCGCGACCTTATGAGCCGACGAAACCTGCATTTAGGGTGTGTGCTTGAGCTTTCTGACTCGCCTCATCCTGTCGTGACCTTATGAGCCAACAAAACCTGCATTTAGGGTGTGTGCACGAGCTTTCTGACTCGACTCATCCTGTCGCGACCTTATGAGCCGACGAAACCTGCATTTAGGGTGTGTGCACGAGCTTTCTGACTCGCCTCATCCTGTCGCGACCTTATGAGCCGACGAAACCTACATTTAGGGTGTGTGCACGAGCTTTCTGACTCGCCTCATCCTGTCGCGACCTTATGAGCCGACAAAACCTGCATTTAGGGTGGGTGCACGAGCTTTCTGACTCGCCCCATCCTGTCGCGACCTTATGAGCCGACGAAACCTGCATTTAGGGTGTGTGCTTGAGCTTTCTGACTCGCCTCATCTTGTCGCGACCTTATGAGCTGACGAAACCTGCATTTAGGGTGTGTGCTTGAGCTTTCTGACTAGCCTCATCCTGTCGCGACCTTATGAGCCGACGAAACCTGCATTTAGGGTGTGTGCACGAGCTTTCTGACTCGCCTCATCCTGTCACGACCTTATGATCCGACGAACCTGCATTTAGGGTGTGTGCACGAGCTTTGTGACTCGCCTCATCCTGTCGCGACCTTATGAGCCGATGAAACCTGCATTTAGGGTGGGTGCATGAGCTTTCGGACTCGCCTCATCCTGTCGCGACCTTATGAGCCGACAAAATTGCTGTTGCTATTTTTTCTTCGTGGCATAACCTCGAGGGTTTTTAAGCCTTTCTTTCTGACACCTATTGAAAATATTTATCATTTGTTTTGATTTCACATATGCTATTTTCAAAGCTTAAGTCAGGAGGATGATCAGAACTGTTTCATCCATGGCAAATTAAGCATCATAAAAGATTCTTATAAAGGCGGGTCAAATATTTCAAATCGCCTTAAGGGCGATATAAAGATTCTTGCAAAAGGTATCACCAAAACAGTACTGACTTATGGGAAAAGACCTATTACATGGCTCTCAGGCCAAAATCAATAAAGTTTATTTTGCCGGCGCCTTAGGATCATCCTGATGTGAGCTTTGGCCGACTTCGATTTGCAAGTCGCCCAGTACCCAGTTGCACTTAGCCAAAGCTGTGAAGTCGTCTTCATCAGTCAGGATTGATGCCAGGTCTTCTTCCAAGTCGAAAGGGTTCTTGGGTCGCCGAGGAGTTAGACTGGTCATCACAAAGGTTGGCGGGTTGACCTTCTTGTTTTTGCTATCATAAGCCGCCTGATACTTTGATAAATCAAGGCTTGCTGCGAGTTGGGTTGCTGCCAGCCGGGAGTCCTTGACGACACGTTGATAGTCCTCTTCAACAAATTCTGATTCATCGTCTTTCAGCTGAGGAAAGCCTGCTGCTACCTCTTCCAGGTTGATTTCTGGAGCATACGCCAAGCAGCGACTCAGGGCAGTCAGAACACCCTTTCGGGCGGCTAACCGAGTTAACTCGCCAATCTGAGGGGGAAGTGTGGATAAGCAGCCAAGCACCTTCTTTATGGAAGTTATAGGTTCTTTGGCACCCATCACAGCTTTAACAATCAAGACACTGCCTGTGTACAATTGCTATGTCAGGGTGTAAATCGCCTTCAGCATCAGCACACAGTCTTCTTGAAGGTTGGCGGCTCTTGGACCTGAGCAAGGAATCATGATGATCACCGACTTATGATAAGACTTATTTAAAAAAAATAAGTGGAGATCAAAAGTTTAAGTAAGCTTACCGAAGACTGCTTGCGTCATGTTGGAGATATGACGCTTCAAGCCGGACAATTCCTGTTGTACAGTGGCCAGCCTGGCTTCAGCCTTCTCTGCTCTTTTCACGGCGGCATCTTGGTCAGCCTGAGCTCTTTTCAACTCGGCCTTGAGTTTCTCCAGTTCGGCCAAGGCCAATTGACATCTCTCCTCCGACTTAGCTCGGGCGTCTTGTTGACCAGATAAGTTTCTCTTTAAATCGCCCAGCGCCGATTCGGTCTGAGCAAGAGTTTCATGTTGAAAGTACAAAATAAGGGCAAGTCTCAAAACTACTGCAAGCAATATCCCTGACACTTGGGGGCTAATGTATAATTTTTTCAGATAAAATTATACAAAATCAAGACCCGACTCATCTTTTTACTGATGACCCGGCCCTTGGGGGTTACTGGTCGCAAAGTTTTTCTAAATTTTTCAAGACCCGGCTCATCTTTTTACTGATGACCCGGCCCTTGGGCGTTATTGGAAGCAAAGTTTTTTCTAAATTTTTCAAGACCCGGCTCATCTTTTTACTGATGACCCGGCCCTTGGGGGTTACTGGTCGCAAAGTTTTTCTAATTTTTTCAAGACCCGACTCATCTTTTTACTGATGACCCGGCCCTTGGGGGTTACTGGTCGCAAAGTTTTTCTAAATTTTTCAAGACCCGGCTCATCTTTTTACTGATGACCCGGCCCTTGGGGGTTAATGGGAATAATATAGTATAACAAAACTTACCTCATGTTTATTTTTTAACATCCACAGCAGGCTTTTCTCCATCTCATAGCTCGCCTCCAGGCGACTTGCAAAGCCAGAGCAGAGTTCCTTAAACTCCAGATTTTCATATTCGGAAAGCTTCGCTTTGGAGAGCTCAGACTCGGGAATGGCTTGAGAGGAGGATGCTACATGTTTGGACAAAACTGTTGTCGCCGGCTTAGAAAAGCCGGTACTAGTAATAACCACAGCATCTGGGTCTTCTGTTGTCATCAATGGACTTGGCGTCTTAGGGGTATCCATTGTTTCCTTCGGCGACTCAGGAAGATCCATTTGATTTTCAGGCTCAGTTTGATCCGGGTTGTCTTGATTCGGAGTTGATTCTTTTATGGGTTCTGAAGTTGCGACAGGAGTTGATCCACTGGTTTTCCTTTTCTTGGCTTGTGCCCTAAAAAGAGGGAATAAGCACATTAAAGAACTGAAAGTTCATTACTCTCAAGATTCAAAGCAAGGTTATCAAAAGACTTACCCTGGAACTCGAATCATTGGTGGAAGTGTCGACATCACTGACTCGCCAGATGTGGGAGGAGAATCCTGCAAGAATTATACGTCAATAATACAGGCGGGTTACAAGCATGGTCCAAAGAGACATGAAGAATTGTTATTCATAAAGTACCTCATTTGGTTTCCTTTTGTTCGTTGCTGGTAAGCCGGATACCAGATCGCCGGAGTGACTTCGTGTTTTCCGATTTGAGGTATGTTGTGCTTTCTTCAGTAAGAAATTTGGGTCCAAACAAGCATTTGGATGTGAGAAGGGAACTTTCCCACAAATTCGCCTGGCCGCTTAGGTGGAGAAGGAGATGAATCGGAGGAAACAGAAATTACCTCAACAGAGTTCTCCTGGCTTTCGTTGTCTTCATTCTATTACAAGGAGAGGGAAAGATATAAATACAAAGGTTAATAGTAATGGATGGCGAGTGAAAAGAGGACAAATTTTTACCTCCGAATGTGCATCGCCGACTTGAGATTCATCGACTTTGGATGGCTCAGCCGCAGCAGATTTGCCCTTACCCTTGGTTTTCTTTGAGGGTGGCTTAACATTTTTCATGGCTGGCCTTTTGGGCTTCCTGGACCAGAACTTATCGCCTTTCTGAAATGGCATATATTACGAAACCACAATACAAATGAAGCATAAAGAGTAAAGACCAAAGGCGGGTTAGGTTTGTTCACCTTGGGCGCCGGGTTAATTTTGCAGAAAGGCTTGAGGCCGATTTGGCCGCATTTTCCCGCAGGCTCGCCGGTCAGCTTTTTGATAATGGTAACAATGTCCTTTTCTGTTAAAGCCGTATGGAAATAACATTGAGGATGATCCAGGGTGCCATCAAATTCACACATCAGACCGCCCCGGCGGCTCAGAGGGAGGATACGCCATTCGACCCAACAGCGGATTAGGTCGATCCCAGTAAGGCCGTTGTTCGTCAAAGATCTTAATTCAGACAGTATCGGGATGAATTCTGATTCTTCCTCCTCGGTAAGCTTGTCTGGAAGCTTGAAGTTGGTCGGAAGGCGAGTTGGTATGTAGCCCAGAAGTTTGTTTTCGCCGGCAGGAGACGTCTCTTGACAGTAAAACCAAGACTCGCCCCAACCTTTGGGATGGCTAGGCATGGCGAGTGAGGGGAACGGGCTATCCCTGCGGCGTTGGACATTGACGCCGCCGAGTTCCAAGCTGGGGCCGTTGTGGAATTCCGTTTGGCGATTCAGATGGAAAAAATGCCAGAATAAAGGAACAGAGGGCTCAATCCGCAGATAAGCCTCACAGAAAACTTGGAATTGGCACAAGTTACTTATGGAATTGGGTCCCAAATCCTGGAGACGGACGTTCATGAAAGTCATGGCGTCCCTTAGAAACTTTGATCCGGGCGGCTTAAAACCTCGCTCCAGGTGTTCAACAAAAACGACTATCTCCCCTTCTTTGGGGTTAGGGAGATCTTCTCCGAACCCGGTGCGCCAGCCAACAACATCCTGAGGATCCAATCTGCCCATTTTCACATAATCGGCTAATATGGTGTCATCGACCTTGGTAGGAAGCCAGTCACTTTTGAAGACGGCGCCCATGGTACAAATAAGTAAAGTATGAAATTACATGCCTTGAACATCTACTGTATGGGATGAAATCAGTTCGTTTGACTCGCCGATTACTTTGATTAAGGAAGGGTTTTGACCCGCCAGATCGAAGGGCCGAGTTGGATCACTATGGCGACTTACGGAGTGTGGCTATTCACAAGGGCTGCGTTCTAAAGATGGTAAAGGCGTTCGTTTGAAGTGCCAGGGTATGAAGCCTATAAACAACTTTTTGCAAACAGTAAGTAAAGAATGGATCTACCAGGCAGACGAGAAAACCTAAGGAAAATGACTGGACGCAGCAGTTTATTATCAGATGACGCCCTTCGCTTGGTGAAAACATTATTCTCAAAGATTCACAAGTAGAGGCGGATAAGTAAAGGTATTCGAAACATTAGCTATCCTATCAACATTCATGCTGATCGGTTCAGAGTAAGCGGCGTCTGTACGCAAGGAGCATCAAGAACATGGCAATGGCTGCAGTTTCAAGCGGAGATTGAATCTACTCCTAAAAATGGACGGAGGCCTAACCTGATGCTTTCGGGTAAAAGGAGCCGACGGTGATGGAATTTGTTGGAGAAGCACGGGCGTCCCGTCGAACGAAGAGATCTTCAGCGGTGGCGGAGTTCGTGGTGAATGGCGAGGTGGTCGACGGCGATGCAGTCGACGACGACGACGGCGGATGTGTTGGTTGCGGCACGAGACTGGACGACGGCGAAAGCCTACGGGCGGCACCGAAGCTCCTTGCGTGAAGGCCGAAAGCACGGTCGGCGGCGGATTCCTCGAGGGCGATGAGGTTTTCTCGCTGCGCAGGTGGGGAGGAAGGTGACGGGACTGGTAGGTGGGAAGCGCCAGTTCTGTCCCCCCTGGCCTATTTATCAAGGCAGGTGCTGGAATCGAGGCGCCGTGAGCGGGAACCGCCGGGGGATAAAAAGATTCGCTATAAATGCGCGCCGAAGATTTCGGGATAACGATGCGCTAAAGATCCGTTGGGGTTGTGACTGTCTTGCCAAAAATCGAGGAATAAGAAGAGGCCAATCAGTAATGGTTTGGCGACTTAAGGGATTTTCAGTGCCCAATGGCGGGTGTACAATTTCTGACATATGAAGAAAAATGAGGGATGAATCGCCTTCAATGGAGCAGAGGTATTGGCATGAAAAAGAAAAAGTTCAAGTCAATTTGGGGCCTAATGTTGGGGATATTACCTACGGATGACCCGCCCTAGTTGGGCCGGGTCATTCATTGGGCGATTCACCCAAACATTTAGTTGGGCCTTGTTTTGGCCGAATCAAGGTCGTATGACGATTGTGTCTCTTGGAAGGTCTCCAAGCTTCGGAAGATGGCGACTTAGAGGCCACAGGGGTCACGAGTTGTAGGAAGGAAAGAATCCTTGTAAACCCTAGGGGATCGACCTGTATATAAAGGCGAGTCCCGGGGGACAGGGGGTAGGTTAGAAATCATCAAGTGCTAGGTTTGGCGAATTACGCCCCCCTTGTAATCGAATCCACATCAATACACACAAAAGCAGGACGTAGGCTATTACCTCCTCTCGAGGGGCCGAACCTGGGTAAATCGCCGTGTTCCTCCCGCTTAACCCCTTTGAGTCGCCACCAAGGTGCGATGGCTCCAGTATTAAGTCCTTTCACGAGGACATCTGCCGTGACAAAACCACGACAGACGATGATTTGTCAATTGCTTGCCGCTACTAGTCTTATTATTTTCCGGCGGTATTGTGGGATGAAGCGGCCCGGATCGACATTACACGTACGCTTACGTGAGACTGGTTCCACCAACAGACATGCACACCGTGCATGAAGTTGGCTAGCGGGTGTCTGTCTCTCCTACTCTAGTCGGATTGGATTTGATGAAAAGGGTCCTTATGAAGGGTAAATAGCTTTGGCATATCATCGTTGTGGCTGTCACGTAGGTAAGAAAGAGTTCTTACTAGAAACCCAAATCAGCCACGTAATACTTGCCACAACAATTAGAGGACGTCTAACTTCTTTTTGCAGGGTTTGACCTGTGATGTGATATGGCCAAAGTTGTGATGTTGCATGTATGATGTATGAGATGATCATGTTATTGTAATAGGTTTCACGACTTGCATGTCGATGAGTATGACAACCGGCAGGAGCCATAGGAGTTGTCTTAATTTATTGTATGAGATGCAACGCCATGTGCTTACTACTTCTATTTCATTGCTAACGGTTAGCTATAGTAGTAGTGATAGTAGTAGTTGGCATGAGGACTTCACGGAGACACGTTGATGGAGATCATGATGATGGAGATCATGGTGTCACGCCGGTGACGATGATGATCATGTGCTGCCTGAAGATGGAGATTGAAAGAGCAAAGATGATAATGGCCATATCATGTCACTATATGATTGCATTGTGATGTTTATCGTGTTTTTCATCTTATTGCTTAGAACGACGGTAGCATAATAAGATGATCCCTCTTCAAAATTTCGAGAACATATTCCCCTAAGTGTGCACCGTTGCGAAGGATCGTTGTCTCGAAGCACCACGTGATGATCGGGTGTGATAGATTGTAATGTTCGCGTACAACTGGTGTAAGCCAGATTTACACACGCGAAACACCTAGGTTGACTCGACGAGCTTAGCATGTACAAACATGACCTCGAATACAAGAGACCGAAAGGTCGAACATGAGTCGTATGGTTGAATACGATCAGCATGGAGTTGCTCACCATGGTGACTAGTCCGTCTCACGTGATGATCGGACACGGGTTAGTCAACATGGATCATGTATCACTCAGATGACTAGAGGGATGTCAATTTAAGTGGTAGTTCATACTTAATTTGATTAAATGAACTTAATTGTCATGAACTTAGTCTAAAAAGTTGTCTTTATAAATATTGTAGATGGCCAACGTCAACCTCAATTTCAACGCATTCCTAGAGAAAAACATGCTGAAAGATGATGGTAGCAACTATGCGGACTGGGTTCGCAACTTGAAGCGCATCCTTGAAGCAGCTAAAAAGGCTTATGTCCTTGAGGCGCTGCTAGGTGACCCTCCCGCTCCCGCAGCAGCCCAGGACATTCTGAGCATCTGGCAAACACGAAGTGATGACTACTCTCTGGTTAGGTGTGGCATGTTATACAGTTTAGAAATGGGGCTCCAAAGGCGTTTTGAGCAACACGGTGCATATGAGATGTTCCAAGAGCTGAAGCTAGTTTTTCAAGCTCATGCCCGTGTCGAGAGATATGAAGTCTCCGACAAGTTCTTTAGTTGTAAGATGGAGGAGAACAGTTCTGTCAGTGAGCACATACTCAAAATGTCTGGGTTACACGATCGTATGACTTCACTTGGAGTCGAACTTCCGGATGATGCTATAATTGACAGAATCCTCCAGTATCTCCCACCAAGCTACAAAGGCTTTGTGCTTAACTACAACATGCAAGGGATGGAGAAGACCATTGCCGAGTTGTACTCGATGCTCAAGTCTACAGAAGTAGAAATCAAGAAAGAACATCAAGTATTAATGGTCAACAAGACCACTAGTTTCAAGAAGGGCAAGGGTAAGAAGAACTTCAAGAAAGACGGCAAAGCCGTTGCCGCGCCCGGTAAGCCAGATGCCGGGAAGAAGAAAAAGAATGGACCCAAGCGTGAGACTGAGTGCTTCTATTGGAAGGGAAAGGGTCATTGGAAGCGGAACTGCCCCAAATACTTAACGGACAAGAAGGCCGACAACGTTAAAGGTATACGTGATATACATGTTATTGATCTGTACCTTACCAGCACTCGTAGTAGCTCCTGGGTATTTGATACCGGTGTTGTTGCTCACATTTGCAACTCAAAGCAGGAACTGCGGAATAAGCGGAGACTGGCAAAGGACGAGGTGACGATGCGCGTCGGGAATGGTTCCAAGGTCGATGTGATCGCCGTCGGCACGCTACCTCTACATCTACCGTCGGGATTAGTTTTAAACCTTAATAATTGTTATTTAGTACCAGCTTTAAGCATGAACATTGTATCAGGGTCTTGCTTGATGCAAGACGGCTACTCATTTAAGTCAGAGATTAATGGTTGTTCTATTTATATGAGTGATATGTTTTATGGTCATGCTCCGTTGGTGAATGGTTTATTCTTGATGAATCTTGATCGTGATGTTACGCATATTCATAGTGTGAGTACCAAAAGATGTAAAGTTGATAATGATAGTCCCACATACTTGTGGCACTGCCGCCTTGGTCATATCGGCGTTAAGCGCATGAAGAAGCTCCATACGGATGGACTATTAGAGTCTCTTGACTTTGAATCATTTGACACATGCGAACCGTGCCTCATGGGCAAGATGACTAAGACTCCATTCTCAGGAATAATGGAGAGAGCAACCGACTTATTGGAAATAATACATACTGATGTGTGTGGTCCAATGAACGTTGAAGCTCGTGGTGGCTATCATTATGTTCTCACTCTCACCGATGATTTGAGTAGGTATGGGTATATCTACTTGATGAAGCACAAATCTGAGACATTTGAAAAGTTCAAGGAATTTCAGAGTGAGGTCGAGAATCAACATGACAGAAAAATTAAGTGTCTACGATCTGATCGTGGAGGAGAATATTTGAGTCACGAGTTTGGCACACACCTAAGGAAGTGTGGAATCGTTTCACAACTGACGCCGCATGGCACACCGCAACCCAACGGAGTGTTTGAACGTCGTAATCGCACCTTATTAGATATGGTATGATCTATGATGTCTCTTACCGACTTACCGCTATCATTTTGGGGATACGCATTAGAAAATGCAGCATTCACTTTAAATAGGGCACCGTCTAAATCCGTTGAGACGACACCGTATGAACTATGGTTTGGCAAGAAACCTGAGTTGCCGTTTCTTAAAATTTGGGGCTGCGATGCTTATGTGAAGAAACTTCAACCAGAAAAGCTCGAACCCAAAGCGGAGAAATGTGTATTCATAGGATACTCTAAGGAAACTATTGGGTATACCGTCTATCTTAGATCCAAAGGTAAAACCTTTGTTGCCAAGAACGGATCCTTTCTAGATAAAGAGTTTCTCTCGAAAGAAGTAAGTGGGAGGAAGGTAGAACTTGATGAGGTAATTACACCCCCTCTTGAACAGGATAGTAGCGCAGCGCGGGAAGTTGTTCCTGTGGCGCCTTCACCAACTGAAGTGGAAGTTAATGATAATGATCATGAAGCTTCGGATCAAGTTACTACTGAACCGCGAAGGTCCACGAGGGCACGCTCCGCTCCAGAGTGGTACGAAAACCCTGTGATGGAAATCATGTTGTTAGACAACAGTGAACCTTCGAACTATGAAGAAGCGATGGCGGGCCTGGATTCCAACAAATGGCTTGAAGCTATGAAATCCGAGATAGGATCCATGTATGAGAACAAAGTATGGACTTTGGTGGACTTGCCCGATGACCGGCGAGCCATAGAAAATAAATGGATCCTCAAGAAGAAGACTGATGCAGACGGTAATGTAACCGTTTATAAAGCTCGACTTGTCGCAAAAGGTTTTCGACAAATTCAAGGAGTTGACTATGAAGAGACTTTCTCTCCCGTAGCGAAGCTGAAATCAGTCCGAATCATGTTAGCGATTGCCGCCTTTTATGATTATGAAATTTGGCAAATGGACGTCAAAACAGCGTTCCTTAACGGGAACCTTAAGGAAGAGTTGTATATGATGCAACCAGAAAGTTTTGTCGACCCTAAGGGTGCTAACAAAGTGTGCAAGCTCCAGCGCTCCATCTATGGGCTGGTGCAAGCATCTCGGAGTTGGAACATTAGATTTAATGAGGTGATCAAAGCGTTTGGGTTCATACAGGTTTACGGAGAAGCCTGTCTGTACAAGAAAGTGAGTGGGAGCTCTGGAGCTTTCCTCATACTGTATGTGGATGACATATTATTGATGGGGAACAATACAGAAATGTTGGAGAGCATAAAGGCCTATTTGAACAAGAGTTTTTCAATGAAGGGCCTTGGAGAAGCTGCATACATATTAGGCATCAAGATTTATAGAGATAGATCGAGACGCCTCATAGGTCTTTCGCAAAGTACATACCTTGACAAGATATTGAAGAAGTTCAATATGGAAAACTCAAAGAAAGGGTTATTGCCAGTTTTGCAAGGTATGAGATTGAGTAAGACTCAGTCGCCGACCACGACATCAGATAGAGAGAAGATGAGTTTTGTCCCCTACGCTTCAGCCGTAGGCTCTCTGATGTATGCCATGATGTGTACCAGACCTGATATAAACCTTGCCATAAGTTCAGTAGGGAGGTACCAAAGTGATCCCGGTATGGAACACTGGACATCGGTCAAGAATATCCTTAAGTACCTGAAAAGGACTAAGGAAATGTTTCTCGTTTATGGAGGTGACGAAGAGCTCGTCGTAAAGGGTTACGCCGATGCCAGCTTCGACACAGATCCGGATGACTCTAAGTCACAGACCGGATATGTATATGTTTTGAATGGTGGGGCAGTGAGCTGGTGCAGCAGCAAGCAAGAAGTCGTGGCAGCATCCACATGTGAAGCGGAGTACATAGCTGCTTCAGAAGCGGCTCATGAAGGAATTTGGATGAAGGAGCTCATCACCGACCTTGGAGTGGTTCCAAGCGCGTCGGGTCCAATGACACTCTTCTGTGATAACACTGGGGCCATTGCCATAGCCAAGGAGCCCAGATTTCACCGGAAGACGAAGCACATCAAACGCCGCTACAACTCCATCCAGGACCATGTCCAGAGTGGAGTAATAGATATTTGTAAAGTACATACGGATCTGAATATTGCAGACCCGTTGACTAAACCTCTTCCACGAGCAAAACATGATCAACACCATAATGCTATGGGTGGTCGATACATCACAATGTAACTAGATTATTGACTCTAGTGCAAGTGGGAGACTATTGGAAATATGCCCTAGAGGCAATAATAAAATGGTTATTATCATATTTCCTTGTTCATGATAATCGTCTATTGTTCATGCTATAATTGTATTAACAGGAAACAGTAATACATGTGTGAATAAATAGATCACAATGTGTCCCTAGCAAGACTCTAGTTGGCTAGCTCGTTAGTCAATAGATGATCATGGTTTCATAGTCATGGGCATTAGATGTCATTGATAACGGGATCACATCATTGGGAGAATGATATCATGGACAAGACCCAATCCTAAGCGTAGCACTAGATCGTATTGTTCGTATGCTAAAGCTTTTCTAATGTCAAGTGTCTTTTCCTTCGACCATGACATTGTGCAACTCCCGGATACCGTAGGAGTGCTTTGGGTGTATCAAACGTCACAACGTAACTGGGTGACTATAAAGGTGCACTACGGGTACCTCCGAAAGTATATGTTGGGTTGGCACGAATCGAGATCGGGATTTGTCACTCCGTGTGACGGAGAGGTATCTCTGGGCCCACTCGGTACAACATCATCATGAGCTCAATGTGACTAAGGAGTTAGTCACACGATGACGTGCTACGGAACGAGTAAATATAAATACCGGTAACGAGATTGAACAAGGTATAGGTATACCGATGATCGAATCTCGGGCAAGTTCTATACCGACAGACAAAGGGAATTGT
Source organism: Hordeum vulgare subsp. vulgare (assembly GCF_904849725.1). Taxonomy (NCBI): domain Eukaryota; kingdom Viridiplantae; phylum Streptophyta; class Magnoliopsida; order Poales; family Poaceae; genus Hordeum; species Hordeum vulgare. The sequence continues at coordinate 623,550,697 of NC_058519.1, forward strand.
ATACGGTATTGATTGAATCCTTGACATCGTGGTTCATCCGATGAGATCATCGTGGAGCAAGTGGGAGCCACCATGGGTATCCAAACCCTGCTGATGGTTATTGGCCGGAGAGGTGTCTCGGTCATGTCTGCCTGTCTCCCGAACCCGTAGGGTCAACACACTTAAGGTTTGATGACGCTAGGGTTATAGGGAATTGTTATACGAGGTTATCGAAAGTTGTTCGGAGTCCCGGATGAGATCCCGGACATCAACGGGAGCTCCGGAATGGTCCGGAGGTAAAGATTGATATATAGGACGGATGGTTTCGGACATCGGAAGTGTTTCGGGCATCACCGGTAACGTACCGAGACCACTGGAGGTGGCTCCGGGGGTCCACCGAAAGGGGGCAACGACCCCGGGAGGCTAGATGGGCCAAGTGGGGGAGGGAACCAGTCCCTAGGTGGGCTGGTGCACCCCCCACTCAGCCCATGGCGCAGGAAGAGGGGAGAGGGGGGAACCCTAGTGTAGGTGGGCCTAAGGCCCACCAAAGGGGTGCGCCACCCCTCCTCCCCCCTGGCCGCCACACCTCCCATCTGGGGGGCTGCCGCACCACCTAGGGTAAGGTTCCTATGGAGAGACCAGCAAGGAGAGAGACCAGCAACGAGAGAGGGGTAAGAGCATCTTCATACCTTTGAAGATCGCTAAGCGGAAGCGTTACTAGAACGCGGTTGATGGAGTCGTACTCGCGGCGATTCAGATCGCGGTGTGATTCCGATCTAGTGCCGAACTACGGCACCTCCGCGTTCAACACACGTGCAGCCCGGTGACGTCTCCCGCACCTTGATCCAGCAAGGAGGAGGGAGAGGTTGGGGAAGAACTCCAGCAGCACGACAGTGTGGTGTCGATGGAGAGACGAGGTCTCCCGGGAGGGCTTCGCCAAGCACTGGCAGAGAGGAGGAGAAAGAAGAGCAGGGCTGCACCGAGTGAGAGGGAAAAGTCTGATCTCCAATGGCGAAAAGTGCCCACTATATATAGGGGGAGGGGAGAGGGGGTGCCACCCCTAGGGTTCCCACCCTAGGGGGTGCGGCAGCCCCCCCAAATGGGAGGTGCGGCGGCCAGAGGGGGGAGTAGGGGGTGGCGCACCAACTGGTGGGCCTTAGGCCCACCTGGCTTAGGGTTTGCCCCCCCCATTTCTCTCCCTTGCGCAATGGGCTGAGTGAGGAGGCGCACCATCCCACCTAGGGGCTGGTTCCCACCCCCACTTGGCCCACCTTACCTCCCGGGGTCGTTACCCCCCTTCGGTGGTCCCGGTACGTTACCGGTGATGCCCGAAACACTTCCGGTATCCGAAACCATCCGTCCTATATATCAATCTTTATCTCCGGACCATTCCGTAGCTCCTCGTGACGTACGGGATCTCATCCGGGACTCCGAACAACTTTTGGTAAACTCGTATAATAATTCCCTATAACCCTAGCGTCATCGAACCTTAAGTGTGTAGACCCTACGGGTTCGGGAGACAGGCAGACATGACCGAGACACCTCTCTGGCCAATAACCATCAGCTGGGTCTGGATACCCATGGTGGCTCCCACTTGCTCCACGATGATCTCATCGGATGAAACACGATGTCAAGGATTCAATCAATCCCGTATACGATTCCCTTTGTCTGTCGGTATAGAACTTGCCCGAGATTCGATCGTCGGTATACCTATACCTTGTTCAATCTCGTTACCGGTAAGTCTCTTTACTCGTTCCGTAGCACGTCATCGTGTGACTAACTCCTTAGTCACATTGAGCTCATGATGATGTTCTACCGAGTGGGCCCAGAGATACCTCTCCGTCACACGGAGTGACAAATCCCGATCTCGATTCGTACCAACCCAACAGACACTTTCGGAGGTACCCGTAGTGCACCTTTATAGTCACCCAGTTACGTTGTGACGTTTGATACACCCAAAGCACTCCTACAGTATCCGGGAGTTGCACAATCTCACGGTCGAAGGAAAAGATACTTGACATTAGAAAAGCATTAGCATACGAACAATACGATCTAGTGGTAGGCTTAGGATTGGGTCTTGTCCATCACATCATTCTCCCAATGATGTGATCCCGTTATCAATGACATCTAATGCCCATGATTAGGAAACCATGATCATCTATTGACTAACGAGCTAGCCAACTAGAGGCTTGCTAGGGACACATTGTGATCTATTTATTCACACATGTATTATTGTTTCCTGTTAATACAATTATAGCATGAACAATAGACGATTATCATGAACAAGGAAATATGATAATAACCATATTATTATTGCCTCTAGGGCATATTTCCAACAGTCTCCCACTTGCACTAGAGTCAATAATCTAGTTACATTGTGATGTATCGAACACCCATAGCATTATGGTGTTGATCATGTTTTGCTCGTGGAAGAGGTTTAGTCAACGGGTCTGCAATATTCAGATCCGTGTGTACTTTACAAATATCTATCACTCCACTCTGGACATGGTCCTGGATGGAGTTGTAGCGGCGTTTGATGTGCTTCGTCTTCCGGTGAAACCTGGGCTCCTTGGCTATGGCAATGGACCCAGTGTTATCACAGAAGAGTGTCATTTGACCCGACGCGCTTGGAACCACTCCAAGGTTGGTGATGAGCTCCTTCATCCAAATTCCTTCATGAGCTGCTTCTGAAGCAGCTATGTACTCCGCTTCACATGTAGATGCTGCCACGACTTCTTGCTTGCTGCTGCACCAGCTCACTGCCCCACCATTCAACACATATACGTATCCGGTTTGTGACTTAGAGTCATCCGGATCCATGTCGAAGCTTGCGTCGACGTAACCCTTTACGACGAGCTCTTCGTCACCTCCATAAACGAGAAACATTTCCTTAGTCCTTTTCAGGTACTTAAGGATATTCTTGACCGTTGTCCAGTGTTCCATACCGGGATCACTTTGGTACCTCCCTACCAAACTTATGGCAAGGTTTATATCAGGTCTGGTACACAGCATGGCATACATTAGAGAGCCCACGGCTGAAGCGTAGGGGACAGAACTCATCTTCTCTCTATCTGCTGCCGTGGTCGGCGACTGAGTCTTAGTCAATCTCATACCTTGCAAAACTGGCAAGAACCCGTTCTTTGAGTTTTCCATATTGAACTTCTTCAATATCTTGTCAAGGTATGTACTTTGCGAAAGACTTATGAGGCGTCTCGATCTATCTCTATAGATCTTGATGCCTAATATGTATGCAGCTTCTCCAAGGTCCTTCATTGAAAAACTCTTGTTCAAATATGCCTTTATGCTCTCCAACATCTCTATATTATTCCCCATCAATAATATGTCATCCACATACAGTATGAGGTAAGCTACAGAGCTCCCACTCACTTTCTTGTACAGACAGGCTTCTCCGTAAACCTGTATGAACCCAAACGCTTTAATCACCTCATTAAAGCGAATGTTTCAACTACGAGATGCTTGCACCAGCCCATAGATGGAGCGCTGGAGCTTGCACACTTTGTTAGCACCCTTAGGGTCGACAAAACCTTCTGGTTGCATCATATACAACTCTTCCTTAAGGTTCCCGTTAAGGAACGCTGTTTTGACGTCCATTTGCCAAATTTCATAATCATAAAAGGCGGCAATCGCTAACATGATTCGGACTGATTTCAGCTTCGCTACGGGAGAGAAAGTCTCTTCATAGTCAACTTCTTGAATTTGTCGAAAACCCTTTGCGACAAGTCGAGCTTTGTAAACGGTTACATTACCATTTGCATCAGTCTTCTTCTTGAAGATCCATTTATTTTCTATGGCTCGCCGGTCATCGGGCAAGTCCACCAAAGTCCATACTTTGTTCTCATACATGGATCCTATCTCGGATTTCATAGCCTCAAGCCATTTGTTGGTACCACTCTCGTGCGGAGCGTGCCCTTGTGGATCTTCGCGGTTCAGTAGTAACTTGATCCGAAGCTTCATGATCATCATCATTAACTTTCTCTTCAGTCGGTGTAGGCGCCACAGGAACAACTTCCCGCGATGCGCTACTATCCTGTTCGAGAGGGGGTGTAATTACCTCATCAAGTTCTACCTTCCTCCCACTTACTTCTTTCGAGAGAAACTCTTTCTCTAGAAAGGATCCGTTCTTGGCAACAAAGGTTTTACCTTCGGATCTAAGATAGAAGGTATACCCAATAGTTTCCTTAGGGTATCCTATGAATACGCATTTCTCCGCTTTGGGTTCGAGCTTTTCTGGTTGAAGCTTCTTCACATAAGCATCGCAGCCCCAAACTTTAAGAAACGACAAGTTAGGTTTCTTGCCAAACCATAATTCATATGGTGTCGTCTCAACGGATTTAGACGGTGCCCTATTTAAAGTGAATGTTGTAGTTTCTAATGTGTATCCCCAAAATGATAGCGGTAAATCGGTAAGAGACATCATAGATCATACCATATCTAATAAAGTGCGATTACGACGTTCAGACACTCCGTTGCGTTGCGGTGTGCCAGGCGGCGTCAGTTGTGAAACGATTCCACACTTCCTTAGGTGTGTGCCAAACTCGTGACTCAAATATTCTCCTCCACGATCAGATCGTAGACATTTAATTTTTCTGTCACGTTGATTCTCAACCTCACTCTGAAATTCCTTGAACTTTTCAAATGTCTCATATTTGTGCTTCATCAAGTAGATATACCCATACCTACTCAAATCATCGGTGAGAGTGAGAACATAACGATAACCACCGCGAGGTTCAACGTTGATTGGACCACACACATCAGTATGTATTATTTCCAATAAGTCGGTTGCTCTCTCCATTATTCCTGAGAATGGAGTCTTAGTCATCTTGCCCATGAGGCACGTTTTGCATGTGTCAAATGATTCAAAATCAAGAGACTCTAATAGTCCATCAGTATGGAGCTTCTTCATGCGCTTAACGCCGATGTGACCAAGGCGGCAATGCCACAAGTATGTGGGACTATCATTATCAACTTTACATCTTTTGGTACTCACACTATGAATATGTGTAACATCACGATCGAGATTCATCAAGAATAAACCATTCACCAGCGGAGCATGACCATAAAACATATCACTCATATAAATAGAACAACCATTATTCTCTGAATTAAATGAGTAGCCGTCTCGCATTAAGCAAGACCCTGATACAATGTTCATGCATAAAGCTGGTACTAAATAACAATTATTAAGGTTTAAAACTAATCCCGATGGTAGATGTAGAGGTAGCATGCCGACGGCGATCACATCGACCTTTGAACCATTCCTGACGCGCATCGTCACCTCGTTCTTGGCCAGTCTCCGCTTATTCCGCAGTTCCTGCTTTGAGTTGCAAATGTGAGCAACAACACCGGTATCAAATACCCAGGAGCTACTACGAGCGCTGGTAAGGTACACATCAATCACATGTATATCACATATACCTTTAACGTTGCCGGCCTTCTTGTCCGCTAAGTATTTGGGGCAGTTCCGCTTCGAGTGACCCTTTCCCTTGCAATAGAAGCACTCAGTCTCAGGCTTGGGTCCGTTCTTTTTCTTCTTCCCGGCATCTGGCTTACCGGGCGCGGCAACAGTTTTGCCGTCTTTCTTGAAGTTCTTCTTACCCTTGCCTTTCTGGAAACTAGTGGTCTTGTTGACCATCAACACTTGATGCTCTTTCTTGATTTCTACTTCTGCAGACTTGAGCATCGAGTACAACTCGGGAATGGTATTCTCCATCCCTTGCATGTTGTAGTTAAGCACAAAGCCTTTGTAGCTTGGTGGGAGAGACTGGAGGATTCTGTCAATTATAGCATCATCCGGAAGTTCGACTCCAAGTGAAGTCAGACGACCGTGTAACCCAGACATATTGAGTATGTGCTCACTGACAGAACTGTTCTCCTCCATCTTACAGCTAAAGAACTTGTCGGAGACTTCATATCTCTCGACACGGGCATGAGCTTGAAAAACTAGCTTCAGCTCCTGGAACATCTCATATGCCCCGTGTTGCTCAAAACGCCTTTGGAGCCCCGTTTCTAAACTGTATAACATGCCACACCTAACCAGAGAGTAGTCATCACTCCGCGTTTGCCAGACGTTCAGAATGTCCTGGGATGCTGCGGGAGCGGGAGGGTCACCTAGCGGCGCATCAAGGACATAAGCCTTTTTAGCTGCTTCAAGGATGAGCTTCAAGTTGCGAACCCAGTCCGCATAGTTGCTACCATCATCTTTCAGCTTGTTTTTCTCTAGGAATGCGTTGAAATTGAGGTTGACGTTGGACATCTACAATATTTATAAAGACAACTTTTAGACTAAGTTCATGACAATTAAGTTCATTTAATCAAATTAAGTATGAACTCCCACTTAAATCGACATCCCTCTAGTCATCTAAGTGATACATGATCCATGTTGACTAACCCGTGTCCGATCATCACGTGAGACGGACTAGTCACCATGGTGAGCAACTCCATGCTGATCGTATTCAACCATACGACTCATGTTCGACCTTTCGGTCTCTTGTATTCGAGGTCATGTCTGTACATGCTAAGCTCGTCGAGTCAACCTAGGTGTTTCGCGTGTGTAAATCTGGCTTACACCCGTTGTATGCGAACGTTAGAATCTATCACACCCGATCATCACGTGGTGCTTCGAGACAACGAACCTTCGCAACGGTGCACACTTAGGGGAATATGCTCTCGAAATTTTAAGAGGGATCATCTTATTATGCTACCGTCGTTCTAAGCAATAAGATGTAAAACATGATAAACATCACAATGCAATCATATAGTGACATGATATGGCCATTATCATCTTTGCTCTTTCGATCTCCATCTTCAGGCATCGCATGATCATCATCGTCACCGGCGTGACACCATGATCTCCATCATCGTGTCTCCGTGAAGTCGTCACGCCAACTACTACTATCACTACTACTATAGCTAACCGTTAGCAATGAAGTAAAAGTAGTAAGCACATGGCGTTGCATCTCATACAATAAATTAAGACAACTCCTATGGATCCTGCCGGTTGTCATACTCATCGACATGCAAGTCGTGAAACCTATTACAATAACATGATCATCTCATACATCATACATGCAACATCACAACTTTGGCCATATCACATCACATGTCAATCCCTGCAAAAACAAGTTAGACGTCCTCTAATTGTTGTTGCAAGTTTTACGTGGCTGATTTGGGTTTCTAGCAAGAACGCCTTCTTACCTACGTGACAGCCACAACGATGATATGCCAAAGCTATTTACCCTTCATAAGGACCCTTTTCATCAAATCCAATCCGACTAGAGTAGGAGAGATAGACACCCTCTAGCTACCTTTATGCACTGTGTGCATGTTTGTCGGTGGAACCAGTCTCACGTAAGCGTACGTGTAAAGTCGGTCCGGGCCGCTTCATCCCACAATACCGCCGGAAAAGAACAAGACTAGTAGCGGCAAGCAAATTGACAAATCATCGCCCACAACTTTTGTGTTCTACTCGTGCATAGAATCTACGCATAGAAAACCTGGCTCGGATGCCATTGTTGGGTTACGTAGCATAAATTCAAAAATTTCCTACGCATACTCAGATCTTCCTATGGAGAGACCAGCAACGAGAGAGGGGTAAGATCATCTTCATACCTTTGAAGATCGCTAAGCGGAAGCGTTGCTAGAACACGGTTGATGGAGTCATACTCGCAGCGATTCCGATCTAATGCCGAACTACGGCACCTCCGCGTTCAACACACGTGCAGCCCGGTGACGTCTCCCGCACCTTGATCCAGCAAGGAGGAGGGAGAGGTTGGGGAAGAACTCCAGCAACACGACGGCATGGTGTCTATGGAGAGGCGAGGTCTCCCGGCAGGGCTTCGCCAAGCACCGGCAGAGAGGAGGAGAAAGAAGAGCAGGGCTGCGCCGAGGGAGAGGGAAAACTCTGATCTCCAATGGCCAAAAGTGCCCACTATATATAGGGGGGGGGAGAGGGGGTGCCACCCCTAGGGTTCCCACCCTAGGGGGTGCGGCAGCCCCCCCAGATGGGAGGTGCGGCGGCCAGAGGGGGAGGAGGGAGTGGCGCACCAACTGGTGGGCCTTAGGCCCACCTGGCTTAGGGTTTGCCCCCCCTTTTCTCTCCCTTGCGCAATGGGCTGAGTGGGGAGGCGCACCAGCCCACCTAGGGGCTGGTTCCCACCCCCACTTGGCCCACCTTACCTCCCGAGGTCGTTACCCCCCTTCGGTGGTCCCCCGGGGCCACCTCCGGTGGTCCCGGTGGTCCCGGTACGTTACCGGTGATGCCCGAAACACTTCCGGTATCCGAAACCATCCGTCCTATATATCAATCTTTATCTCCGGACCATTCCGGAGCTCCTCGTGAAGTCCGGGACTCCGAAAAACTTTTGGTAAACTCGTATAATGATTCCCTATAACCCTAGCGTAATCGAACCTTAAGTGTGTAGACCCTACAGGTTCGGGAGACAGGCAGAGATGATCGAGACACCTCTCTGGCCAATAACCATCAGCGGGGTCTGGATACCCATGGTGGCTCCCACTTGCTCCAAGATGATCTCATCGGATGAACCACGATATCAAGGATTCAATCAATCCCGTATACGATTTCCTTTGTCTGTCGGTATAGAACTTGCCCGAGATTCGATCGTCGGTATACCTATACCTTGTTCAATCTCGTTACCGGTAAGTCTCTTTACTCGTTTCGTAGCACGTCATCGTGTGACTAACTCCTTAGTCACATTGAGCTCATGATGATGTTCTACCGAGTGAGCCCAGAGATACCTCTCCGTCACACGGAGTGACAAATCCCGATCTCGATTCATACCAACCCAACAGACACTTTCGGAGGTACCCGTAGTGCACCTTTATAGTCACCCAGTTACGTTGTGACGTTTGATACACCTAAAGCACTCCTACGGTATCTGGGAGTTGCACAATCTCACGGTCGAAGGAAAAGATACTTGACATTAGAAAAGGATTAGCACACGAACAATACGATCTAGTGCTAGGCTTAGGATTGGGTCTTGTCCAGCACATCATTCTCCCAATGATGTGATCCCGTTATCAATGACATCTAATGCCCATGATCAGGAAACCATGATCATCTATTGACTAACGAGCTAGCCAACTAGAGGCTTGCTAGGGACACATTGTGATCTATTTATTCACACATGTATTACTGTTTCCTGTTAATACAATTATAGCATGAACAATAGACGATTATCATGAACAAGGAAATATGATAATAACCATATTATTATTGCCTCTAGGGCATATTTCCAACAGTGCCAACTAGAGAGTTTTGATGGGGTAACATAAAATTAAATGAAGAAATAAAGGGTCGAGTATCATATCATGATACCGTTTTGTATTAAATGATGTGCTACTATGTGTCATACATGATAATAAACAAACTATCATAATATAGTAACATATACTACTATGCACTACAAATGTAGTATTATACACTAGTATCATATGCATGATACTAGTATATGATACTCCCCATTACGACCAACCTTAATCAAGAAAGATTAGCAACAAAGTTAAGTATCTATGCCTTGAGAAGACTAGTTGCTAAGTCCTTTAATGCACTTAAGGCATCTCCGACATTGACCCGCAAATTTTCTTTCATATCCGTCCACAGATCGGCGGGTGCAGTCCGTGTACATGGATGTCGGAGCCGGCCATCCAATGATGTATGCATACATTTCAAGCCGAGTTTTCACTTAGCAGATGGAATTCATGCAAACCGGATGTTTATTCATCAAAGTTTGGATAGAAATAGCACAAATAATTCATACCTAGCATGCAAATATGTTTAGTATAACATCATCTCAAAATCGATGTCCAACAAGTTTTTCCGTAATGTGTCATGTCGTCCCACACACACTACTCCTTCAGCTTGATTTAACAGTGTGTGTACATAAATGATCGTCTCTCTATCATGTGGTACATCACGGCAGCATGTATATACTACACAATGGGTAGAGCAACAGGGTGGTAGAGTGTGCTGATGACCCACAAGTATAGGGGATCAATCATAGTCCTTTCGATAAGTAAGAGTGTCGAACCCAACGAGGAGCAGAAGGCTTTGATAAATGGATTTCAGCAAGGTAATAACTGCAAGCACTGAAAGTAGCGGTAACAAGTGATTGTGTAGCGAGGTGAAACATAGCAAGCAAAAAGTAACAAGTAACAAGTAGTAGCAACGGTGCAGCAAGTGGCCCAATCCCTTTTGTAGCAAGGGACAAGCCTGAACAAAGTCTTATAGGAGGGAAAACGCTCCCGAGGACATACGGGAATTTCTGTCATGCTAGTTTCATCATGTTCATATGATTCACGTTCGTTACTTTGATAGTTTGATATGTGGGTGGACCGGCGCTTGGGTACTGCCCTTACTTGGACAAACATCGCACTTATGATTAACCTCTCTCGCAAGCATCCGCAACTACAAAAGAAGAATTAAGACAAAGTCTAACCATAGCATTAAACTAGTGGATCCAAATCAGCCCCTTACGAAGCAACGCATAGACTGGGGTTTAAGTTTCTGTCACTCCAGCAACCCATCATCTACTTACTACTCCCCAATGCCTTCCTCTAGGCCCAAATTTGGTGAAGTGTTATGTAGTCGACGTTCACATAACACCACTAGAGGAAAATACAACATACAGCATATCAAAATACCGAACGAATATCAAATTCACATGACTATTATCAGCATGACTTATCCCATGTCCTCAGGAACAAAAGTAACTACTCAAAAAGCATAATCATAATCATGATCATAGGTGTAATGAATAGCATCAAGGATCTGAACATAAACTCTTCCACCAAATAATCCAACTAGCATCAACTACAAAGAGTAATCACCACTACTAGCAACCTTACAAGTACCAATCGGAGTCGCGAGACGAAGATTGGTTACAAGAGATGAACTAGGGATTGGAGAGGAGATGGTGCTGATGAATATGTTGATGAAGATGCCTCCCCTCCGATGAGAGGAGTGTTGGTGTTGACGATTTCCCCCTCCGGGAGGGAAGTTTCCCCGGCAGGATCGTCCTGTCGTAGCTCTAGATTGGATCTGCTCAAGTTCCGCCTCGTGGCGGCGGCGAAACCACGAAAAAGCTCCCGATTAATTTTTTCTGGACCAAAACCCTTCATATATCAAAAGAGGGGGCTAGTGGGCCGTCAGGCAGCCCACAAGCTTGCCCTCCGCCACCAGGGGGTGGCGGTGGCAGGGCTTGTGGAGCCCTGGTGGCCCCCCTCCGGTACTTCTTTCGCCCAGTATTTTTTTATAATCTCAAAAAAATCCACGTAATTTTTCAGGGCATTTGGAGATGTGCAGAATAGTGGACTAAGATTTGCTCCTTTTCCAGTCCAGAATTCCAGCTGCCTGAATTCTCCCTCTTCAAATAAACCTTGCAAAATAAGAGAGAAAAGGCATAAATATGGTACCACAAAGTAATATAACAACCCATAAGGCAATAAATATCAACATGAAAGCATGATGCAAAATGGACGTATCAACTCCCCCAAGCTTAGACCTCGCTTGTCCTTAAGCGAAAACCAAGTTCCATAAACATGTCCACATGTTGAGGGAAGAAGGTGTCGATAAAACATAATACGGACATGAGGGCATCATGATCACACATAGGACAGCAATACATCATAAAGATTCTTATGGGAAAGTAACAATTCCTTCACAAAGCAAAGCATGAAGCAAAAAACCTTACCGAGAAGTAACCAACAACAGTCCATAGTCATTGAAGAAATTGCAATTTATCACAACATCACAAAGAGTCAAATAAGAGCTGGTAAGGCAAACCCACATACTCAATCATCTCTTTTGTTTTCCACAATTTTTACAACTCACGTGGTACTCATGGTGTCAAAGTTTCAGCTGGACACAGAGGAAGATAGGGGCTTATAGTTTTGCCTCCCGACGATCTACCTCAAGGGTAAAGTCAACAATAATAAAGCATGAGTACTCAACTCCAAGTTGATATATGAATATAGATCTTTCCCAAGCATGTGACGGTAGCCAAGACAAAGGCAAAAATAGGGAATTGGTGAAGATCACCATGACTCTTACAAGGGCAAAAAGTAAAGGTACAAGATAGGCCCTTCGCAGAGGGAAGCAGAGGTTGTCATGCGCTTTTGAGGTTTGAATGCGTGTCCTCTTAGTGCGGAGGAATGTCACTTTATATTGCCTCCTGTGATAAAGAACTTTATTATGCAGTCTGTCGCTTTATTATCTTCCTCATCACAGGTTTGTACAAAGCTTATTTTCCACACACTAATCGATCATACATATTATAGAGCAATTTTTATTGCTTGCACCGATGACAACTTACTTGAAGGATCTTATTCAATCCATAGGTAGGCATGGTGGACTCTCATGGCAAAACTGGGTTGAAGGTTTATGGATGCACAAGTAGTATCTCTACTTGGTGCGGGAGTTTTGGCTAATATGAGGTGGAAGCAATCGTCACATGCTAAGGGATCTCTAATCATATAACATTGTTTGGAACCAAGCAAACACAATTTATTATGTTGTCTTCCTTGTCCAACATCTACTCCTAAGCATGTAATAGTTTGGTGAGTGCTCACAATTGTAAAAAGTGTCTAAGATGATATATTTATATGTGAACCTCTCTTTCCTTATTACTTCTTATTAGTTGCAACAATGACTGAGGTATGTGTTGATTTATTCTCAACAAGTTTCAATCATCATACGTGTCATAAGTGAAGTTATCACTTTCCATAAGATCGTCTCATGATCTTTCAATGCTATCGTTCTTTTCATACTTTTGATCATGGCACATAGCAAAGCCCTTGACTAAGATACTCTTTATTATATAGCTCGTAAGCTCGAATACATCGGGGGAGAGACAAAAGCAAAAGACTCAAACTAAACACTAAAGACTTATTCCTCTAAGAGAAGAAATAAAAACTGAAAAGGAAAGAACTAAAACAAAGGTAAAAGGAAAAGATATAAAAGTGATATGATACCAGGGCAACTCCCCCAAGCTTGGCAGAAGCCAAGGGGATTGCCCATACCAATGCTTAGTTGTCTTCCTTTGGTGGTGATGGTGGTGGAGTTGTTGAAGCAGTCTTGAGCTTGTCTAATTTCCACTTGAGCAAAAAGTTTTGCTCCCTTAAATCGTCATTTTCCTCCTCAAGCTTCAGCACTCTATGGCAAAGCTCCTGCTTACTCTCCTGCAAGAAACGAGACGGGATAAATATGATCTTAGGCTTCCTACTGGAGTTGGGGAGGCTTGACTTCTTGAACTCCACATGGGTGTTTGCAGGTTGAGGTAGAGGAGCCTCCTCTTCATCAGAACTCGTTTGTTCCTTCCCCTTGGGCTCATAGTCCTCTTCCTCATCAGTGGTCCAGCCATATGGTTCCAAGTCCCCATAGACCTTGGGGTTAGCAAGTTAGTCAGCCACATAGCTCTCCCCCTCTGAATCATGAGAAGACATCCTGACCTAGATCTGCGGCAGAAAGAAGCTCGAAACGAAAACAGAGGAAAACTGCGCGATACGGAGATCAAAACCTTTGGGCGAGTATATATTGATTTTTTCTGGACCAGAAGGAGTGCTCCGCAAGAAAACGGAGTCAGGAAGGCACACGAGGGGCCCACAAGCTTGCCCTCCGTCACCAGGGGGTAGGGGCGGTGGCAGGGCTTGTGGCCGCCTCGTGCACTCTCCGGACTGCTTTTTATTTTTCTAATTTTCCAAAAATTCCAAAACAGAGGAAGTTTCCTATTGGAAAAGCATCGGAGTCCATTTTCTTACCGAAACAGATACATTTTCGTTTTCAGGGTCTGAATCAGGCTGATAAACATCCCTTATGTACTCCTCTGGAGTTATGACATTGATGATATTGGTCTCATCATTTATGGGAGTACCAGAGATGTAATGCTTGATTCTTTGCCCATTTACCACTCTAGGAAAATTTCCTTCCGTGTTATTGATTTTGATGGCACCAGAACGATATACTTCCTCGATAACATAGGGACCTTCCCATTTAGAGAGAAGCTTGCCTGCAAAGAATCTCAAACGAGAATTGTATAGCAAGACATAATCACCTACATTGAACTCTCATTTCTGTATTCATTTTTTGTGCCATCTCTTAACCTTTTCCTTGAACAACTTGGCATTCTCATATGCTTGGGCCCTCCATTCATCTAACGAGCTGATATCAAACAACCGCTTCTCACCGGCAAGTTTGAAATCAAAGTTGAGCTCTTTGATTGCCCAATAAGCTTTGTGTTCCAGCTCAAGAGGTAAATGACATGCCTTACCGTAAACCATTTTATACGGTGACATGCCCATGGGATTCTTATAAGCAGTCCTATAAGCCCATAGTGCATCGTCAAGTTTGCTAGACCAATTCTTTCGATATCTATTGACGGTCTTTTGTAGGATCAACTTGATCTCCCTATTACTCAACTCCACTTGACCACTAGACTGAGGATGATAAGGAGATGCAACTCTATGGTTGACATCATACTTAGCTAGCATCTTGCGGAAAACACCATGAATGAAGTGTGAACCGCCATGAGTCATCAAGTATCTAGGGACTCCAAATCTTGGGAATATGACTTCTTTAAGCATCTTAATAGAGGTGTGGTGATCAGCATTTTTAGTGGGGATAGCCTCTATCCACTTAGTCACGTAATCCACGGCAAGTAAGATGTGAGTGTGCCCATTGGAACTCGGAAAGGGCCCCATATAATCAAAGCCCCAGACATCAAATGGTTCAATGACAAGTGAATAGTTCATAGGCATTTCCTGACGCTTACTGATATATTCCCTATTCTTTGGCATTCGTCACAAGACAAGACAAACTTACGGGCATCCTTGAAGAGAGTGGGCCAATAGAAACCTGATTGCAATACCTTATGAGCAGTTCTATCTCCAGCATGGTGTCCTCCGTAGGCTTCGGAATGACACTTCTGCAAGATCTGTCCCTGTTCATGTTCAAGCACACAACGTCTAATAACACCATCTACTCCTTCCTTATAAAGGTGAGGATCATCCCAAAAGTAGTGTCTCAAATCAAAGAAGAATTTCTTCTTTTGCTGATAGGTGAAACTGGGTGGTATGTATTTGGCTACGATGTAATTTGCATAATCGGCATACCACGGTGCACTATGTGAAGTGCGGATGACATTTAATTGCTCATCAGGAAAGCTGTCATCAATAGGTAGTGGGTCATCAAGGACATTCTCTAGCCTAGACAAGTTATCTGCTACAGGGTTATCAGCACCCTTTCGGTCAACGACGTGCAAATCAAATTCCTGTAGCAGGAGAACCCATCTGATCAGCCTAGACTTAGCGTCCTTCTTCTCCATAAGGTACTTCATAGCAGCATGATCAGAGTGAATAGTGACTTTGGAGTCAACTATATAAGATCTGAACTTTTCACATGCAAACACGACTGCTAAAAACTCCTTTTCCATAGTGGCATAGTTTCTTTGGGCACTGTCTAGAGTTTTACTAGCGTAGTGAATAACATTCAACTTCTTGTCAACTCTTTGTCCTAGAACAACACCAACAGCATAATCACTAGCATCACACATGATTTCAAAGGGCAAGTTCCAGTCAGGTGGTTGAACAATAGGTGCGGTTATCAAAGCCTTCTTAAGTATTTCGAAAGCTTCCTCACAATCCTCATCAAAAACAAAAGGAACATCCTTCTGCAAGAGGTTGGTAAGAGGCCTAGAAATCTTAGAGAAGTCTCTATTGAACCTTCTATAGAAACCAGCATGACCTAGGAAACTTCGTATACCTCTGATATCTGTGGGGCAAGGCATTTTCTCAATTGCATCAACCTTAGCCTTATCAACTTCAATGCCTCTCTCAGAAATTTTGTGCCCTAAGACGACACCTTCGTTAACCATAAAGTGGCACTTCTCCCAATTCAAGACGAGGTTGGTATCTTCGCATCTCTGTGAGACTCGATCAAGGTTGCTGAGGCAATCATCAAAGGAAGACCCGTAAACGGAGAAGTCATCCATGAAAACCTCGGCAATCTTTTCACAAAAGTCAGAGAATATAGCCATCATACATATTTGAAAGGTGGCAGGTGCATTGCATAAGACAAAAGGCATACGTCTATAGGCAAAGGTACCGAAGGGGTAGGTGAAAGTGGTCTTCTCCTGATCAGATTGTGCAACAGGTATTTGCGAGAAACCTGAATAACCGTCTAGAAAGCAGAAGTGTGTGTGTTTTGATAACCTTTCTAGCATTTGGTCGATAAACGACAAAGGATAATGATCTTTCCTGGTTGCCTTGTTCAATTTCCAGAAGTCTATCACCATCCTATAGCCGGTAATAATCCTTTGTGGGATTAGTTCATCCTTATCATTAGGAACGACGGTGATACCTCCCTTCTTAGGTACGCAATGTACTGGACTTACCCAATCACTATGAGCAACAGGATAAATGATTCCTGCTTCTAGAAGCTTTAATATTTCTTTTCTAACGACCTCTTTCATCTTAGGATTTAATCTCCTTTGATGATCAGTAACTGGTTTAAAGTCAGGATCGGTTTCAATCTTGTGCTGACATAGAGTGGGACTAATACCCTTAAGATCATCAAGAGTATATCCAATAGCAGCACGGTGCTTCCTCAGAGTTCTTAGTAACTTCTTCTCTTCGTGCTCTGAGAGGAGGGCACTAATAATGACAGGATATATCTCCTTCTCATCAAGATAGGCATACTTAAGAGTATCAGGCAACTTTTAAGCTCGAACACAAGATCACCCTTTGGTGGGGGAGGATCCCCAAGCAGATCAACAGGCAGATTATTCTTGAGAATAGGATATTGTTCTAAGACAATTTTATCTATATCATCTCTCTCCTCCATATGCATATCATTTTCATGCTCAAGCAGATATTACTCTAAAGGATCCGTAGGAGGTACGGCAATAGAGGCAAGAGCAATGATTTCATCCCTACAAGACGACTCTCTTTCATGGGGTTGTCTTCCAAACTTGGAGAAGTTAAATTCATGAGACACACCCTCGAAACTAACAGTGATAGTCTGCTTAATGCAATCAATGTGAGCATTGACAGTGTTGAGAAAGGGTCTACCAAATATGATGGGACAAAAGCTATCTTGTGCAGTACCAAGGACGAGGAAATCAGTTGGATACTTCATCTTACCACACAGGACTTCTACTTCTCTCACAATTCCCAGAGGGAAGATAGTGTCTCTATTACCTAGCGTAATAGTGATATCAATGGGTTCTAACTCAGCAGGTGTAATCTCATCTTTGATTTCATCATATAGAGAACGGGGTATTTCACTAACACTAGCTCCCATATCACATAAACCATGGTAACAATGATCTCCTATCTTGACAGAAACAACGGGCAAGCCAACTACAGGTCCGTATTTGTCCTTCGTGTGAGGTTTAGCAATTCTAGCGGAGTCCTCACAGAATTTGATAACATGATCGTCTACGTCTTCGGCTAAGAGATCTTTGATAATGGCAACACTAGGTTCAACTCTAGTCTCCTCAGGGGGTGCAAGTGGTCTAGTGTAACCCCTATGTATCACAGTTGGAGCTTTAGAATAATCCTTTATCCTAGCAGGGTATGGTGGTTTCTCAGTGGAAGCACAAGGAGCAACAGGATCACTAAAAGCAATGACTTTCTCCTCAACTAGATTGGTTTTGGCTATGTTGCTTTCTACAGGAGGATGATATTTAAACCATTTCTCTTTGGGAAGATCAACATGAGCAGCAAAAGATTCACATAGAGAAGCTGCTATCTCAGAGTCAAGTCCATACTTAGCGCTAAAATCTCTAGAAGTGTTTGTCTCAACAAAAGATTTAACGCAATCAAACTGGAAATTCATACCTGACTCCTTTCCTTCCTCCAGCTCCCAATCTTCAAAGTTGCGTTTGATTCTCTCTAATAAATTCCACTTGTGATCAATACCCTTCTTCATAAAAGAACCGGTACAAGAAGTGTCAAGCATGGTACGATCTTCATGAGAAAGCCGAGCATAAAAGTTTTGAGTGATGATTTCTCTCGAGATCTCATGATTGGGGCATGAATATAGCATTGATTTAAGCCTCCCCCAAGCTTGAGCTATGCTTTCCCTGTCACGAGGCCAAAAGTTATCCGATCACGATGTACTAAATGCATAGGATAGAACTTTTGATGAAATTCCAATTTCAACCGATTGTAGCCCCATGATCCAGTATCATCACATAGCCTATACCATGTCAATGCCTTATCCTTCAAAGATAAAGGAAAGACTTTCTTATTTACCTCATCCTCGGGCAAACCTGCAAGCTTAAATAAATCACAAACTTCATCTACATAGATTAGATGCAAGTTTGGATGTGAAGATCCATCTCCTATAAAAGGATTAGCCAGCAATTTCTCAAGCATACCCGAAGGAATTTCATAAAAGATATTTTCAGTAGGTACCTCAGGTTGAGGAACAACTCCTCGTGCTTCAGTTCGTGGTGAAGATACCCCGAACAAACTCCTCAAAGGAACAGTTTCCATAGTGACAAGTGACAATAAATTTCAGCACAGTATAAAAATGTTTCCTTACCAATTTCCACTTACGAGAGGCGCTTCACTCCCCGGCAACGGCGCTAGAAAAGAGTCTTGATGACCCACAAGTATAGGAGATCAATCGTAGTCCTTTCAATAAGTAAGAGTGTCGAACCCAATGAGGAGCAGAAGGCTCTGATAAACGGATTTCAGCAAGGTAATAACTGCAAGCACTGAAAGTAGCGGTAACAAGTGATTGTGTAGCGAGGTGAAACGTAGCAAGCAAAAAGTAACAAGTAACAAGTAGTAGCAACGGTGCAGCAAGTGGACCAATCCCTTTTGTAGCAAGGGACAAGCCTGAACAAAGTCTTATAGGAGGGAAAACGCTCCCGAGGACACACGGGAATTTCTGTCATGCTAGTTTCATCATGTTCATATGATTCACGTTCGTTACTTTGATAGTTTGATATGTGGGTGGACCGGCGCTTGGGTACTGCCTTTACTTGGACAAGCATCCCACTTATGATTAACCTCTCTCGCAAGCATCCGCAACTACAAAAGAAGAATTAAGACAAAGTCTAACCATAGCATTAAACTAGTGGATCCAAATCAGCCCCTTACGAAGCAACGCATAGACTGGGGTTTAAGCTTCTGTCACTCCAGCAACCCATCATCTACTTACTACTCCCCAATGCCTTCCTCTAGGCCCAAATATGGTGAAGTGTTATGTAGTCGACGTTCGCATAACACCACTAGAGGAAAAGACAACATACAACATATCAAAATACCGAACGAATATCAAATTCACATGACTATTATCAGCATGACTTATCCCATGTCCTCAGGAACAAAAGTACCTACTCACAAAGCATAATCATAATCATGATCAGAGGTGTAATTAATAGCATCAAGGATCTGAACATAAACCCTTCCAATAAATAATCCAACTAGCATCAACTACAAAGAGTAATCAACACTACTAGCAACCTTACAAGTACCAATCGGAGTCGCGAGACGAAGATTGGTTACAAGAGATTAACTAGGGATTGGAGAGGAGATGGTGCGGATGAAGATTCCTCCCCTCCGATGAGAGGAGTGTTGGTGATGACGATTTCCCCCTCAGGGAGGGAAGTTTCCCCGGCAGGATCGTCCTGCCGTAGCTCTAGATTGGATCTGCTCATGTTCCGCCTTGTGGCGGCGGCGAAACCACGAAAAAGCTCCCGATTAATTTTTTCTGGACCAAAACCCTTCATATATCAAAAGAGGGGGCTAGTGGGCCGTCAGGCAGCCCACAAGCTTGCCCTCCGCCACCAGGGGGTGGCAGTGGCAGGGCTTGTGGAGCCCTGGTGGCCCCCCCTCTGGTACTTCTTTCGTCTAGTATTTTTTTATAATCCCCAAAAAATCCACGTAAATTTTCAGGGCATTTGGAGATGTGCAGAATAGTGGACTAAGATTTGCTCCTTTTCCAGTCCAGAATTCCAGCTGCCTGAATTCTACCTCTTCAAATAAACCTTGCAAAATAAGAGAGAAAAGGCATAAATATGGTACCACAAAGTAATATAACAGCCCATAAGGAAATAAATATCAACATGAAAGCATGATGCAAAATGGACGTACGGCTGCAGGGTCGAGAGCGCCGTCGTAAAAGGAGAGCAAGCGCGTCGGTGCTAGTTGCGGATGTCAAGTAATGCATGTGTGACGGCTGGAAAGGTACAACAGCGACGACGGTGGTGGAGGGTGCGGATGCAAAGCAAAAGGTAGAAGGGTGGAGTGGAAGAAAATGGGACCAAAGGGTGGATTTAGTGGAGATGGGGGTGTCGGAGACCAATGTGACTGTTGTACGGACTCTCGCACGACCCTCCCACTTTATCTCTACTTTGCGGGAGAAAGTACGCCCGTACCGTCGAGCGGACCGATACAGGACCATGTTGGATGGCAATACACGGCTGAACCGCGCGGTCCCGACGTATGCAGGCGGTTATAGGGTCGACATTGGAGATGCCATTAGCTCCTCATCTTCCTCCCACTGTCATCGCAGATTGCAGGCGCCCCATGCAGAAGGGAAGCTCCTTGCGACTGTCCTCTCCCGCTTGCTGACGACGGTTGAAACGAACTCCTGCATCATTCGTTGCAAGAACGGCAAGGCGCTCCGGCTCGGCATCAAGCAATTGAAGCGCAAAGCGGTGGTGAAAGATGCCCAGTTGGCGAAGCGACAGAACCGCGTTGTGCGGTGGGTGAAAAACTTCCTCGACTCCTTGTCTTGATGACTCTGATGACCCATCTCCTCCTCCCCATCCACCCCCACATCATGTCGTTCAGCGGATGGACGGCTTCCTCGATTCCTCGTCTTGATGACTTTGGTGACCACTCACCACCCCCCCCCCACCCCGACGCCGCTACACGAAAGATTAGAGATGCTTCATTGACCGGAAGGACAAAGATTCAGCGAGGAAGTGGTGAATTCTAACGCCCTCTCCGTCTCTATTAATCTATTTAGTTGGAATAGTTTAAATCTTTGTCCGTTTGCCCACGATGAACCGTATATTTTGGTTTTGGATGAACTATAATATTTGTGCCCGTATAAAGTTTCATTTGTTCCTTTGTTAAATATATAATCATGTGCGTAATTTATTTCACATTACATGGTTAGCATGGATTAGTTAGCCGCCCGTGCGTTGCAACGGGGACATACAAATTCCGATCGATCAACACCGATCATGGGTAAACTGTATCTTTAGATAGATTCCACATGCATAGCAGGTGATATTTATTATTTTATATAAAAACACAATACATACCCATTGGTTTCTTTGTTTATCGCATGCGCTCAAATGCTAGTTAACGCCTAATCTCAAGATGACAACTTTCATGCTTTTTTAAAATTCTTAACTCATGGTAGTATTTTTCTAGAAAACAGCGTCTCTCAAGAAGGAATAAATGATTCATAAATTTATGTGCAAAAACATAGTCCTCGTAAAACATCATCAAATCATATTTGATTATCATTATAAGACTATCCTACCTCCAAACAAGGTTATCTGAAGATAATCATTCTCCCTTCTTAAAAAGAATAATCACCTTCAATTTAAAGATGAGTGCTTGCATAAAATTGTAGTTGGAGAGTAACTTCACTTTTAACAAATTTTAATATTTTATTTTTCAAATGATTCACTTGTTCCAAAAGGCCTCTTCCCACATGTATCAGACTAACAATTTACTTTTCTAATAATTCACTTGTTCCAAGAATTGACTGTCTCAAGTTCAGCATGACTAAAAGAGATGACAAGTATAGATGATTTTTTTACATTAGCATATGTGTCTTATGTGATGATGGAGTAGTGACTCCTTGAACAGAATGTTAACAAATTAAGAGGGATACAACCTACATATTCACTTGCGGAAATATGAACCTGAATTTTGTTCACAGGTTATTTAAAAACATCTATTATGATTTTGCAAAATAGTACATATAATATCATATGGACTAAAGGATTGTGAATTATACAAACATCACAAGTAGATGGCAGCCCAATTGAAACAACATCACATGTTTATGACAGAATAAAAGAAAGAGCATAAATGGCAAATTATTGATGACATCACAAAAACTTACTTGTCAATTGTAAAGGCTTGTGACCTTCTTGGCTTGCCTAACCCGCTCAGATCTACGGTTCACCAAACTACCATCACTTGTTACCTCATCATTGTTTCCAACTTGGCTTGGTAAATCCTTCTCAAGTTGCATTGCCGGATCTCCTCCATCAGACTGACTTGCACCATCATCATGGCTATCATCGTCATCATCGATTTCCAGCTCCTCATTCTCTTCATCATCATCCTCACTATCATTGTAGTCGTTCTCTTCTTCCTCTACCCTCTTCCTTTTCCTGCCATTGTCCATCCTTCCAAGATGAGATACTTTCCTACTTGAGTTAAGCAAACGTATTTGCTCAAACACGGCACTCGCAGCATCAACTCCATCCAAGATTACGTGCTCATCATTCTCATTCAGCCATTCCATCATAGGATTTGTTGCATCAAACATGGTTGTATCCATCATCATTGCACATGCATAAACTTCCTTCTGCATATCATTCTCTCTCACTGGGTCTTGATCTTCTTCAGCACGTACCTTCAAGGTGTGAAAACAAAATTAGTCAATGACAATGATGTAACTACTACCTAGTAAAGATGTACCTACTACCTAGTAAATAGCAGCCTCTATTTTAAAGAGTGCCTAGTAAACAACAGCATATGGGTGAATCATGGCATATGGCAAACCCATTTCCTACCTTCAAGTTGTAGCGCACATATACAAGCTTATGCAGCTTGCCATATAGAAGACGGTTTCTTTGCTTCGTATGGACCAACGCAAAAGCACTCCAATTCCTCTCACAACCACTTGACGAAACGCATTGTGATACGATCCTCAAAGCACACTTCTGCAGATTAGGAACTTCCCCTCCAAATTGGAACCACCACTCAGCTGCCAAGTCAAAACAGAATTAACATAGTCAGATGAACGGAGTTACAAAACTGAAGTAATGGAAAATATTACAAGTGCAATATTGTAACTTGGTGACATTTTCTCTATAGAAGAACGTGCTAACCTTTGGCCAAACCTTCCACGACATTCCCTATAAGTGCTGACTTCATCAATGGCTAAAACAGCGGTCTCAGGGTCTGCTATCTTCTCAATGGCATCTGTTAGTGCAGAAGCATAGTCCGTAATGTTGCTCATGCTGATCTGATAATGTGTGTACGGATCAAGGACAGCCGCTACATAGGAGAAGGAAGACCAAAATAAGTTAAAACCATGAAAAGAGAGCAACATAATACAAATTTAGTTAGTTTTGTAACTACCTGCAACCAATTGTTGGAGAACGTCGCATGGGAAACAAAAATTTTCCTACGCGCACGAAGATCTATCATGGTGATGTCCATCTACGAGAGGGGAAGAGTGATCTACGTACCCTTGTAGATCGCACAGCAGAAGCGTTAGAGAACGCGGTTGATGTAGTGGAACGTCCTCACGTCCCTCGATCCGCTCCGCGAACAATCCCGCGATCAGTCCCACGATCTAGTACCGAACGGACGGCACCTCCGCGTTCAGCACACGTACAGCTCGACGATGATCTCGGCCTTCTTGATCCAGCAAGAGAGACGGAGAGGTAGAAGAGTTCTCCGGCAGCGTGACGGCGCTCCGGAGGTTGGTGATGACCTTGTCTCAGCAGGGCTCCGCCCGAGCTCCGCAGAAACGCGATCTAGAGGAAAAACCGTGGAGGTATGTGGTCGGGCTGCCGTGGAAAAGTCGTCTCAAATCAGCCCTAAAACCTCCGTATATATAGGTGGGAGGGAGGGGACCTTGCCTTGGGGCTCAAGGAGCCCCAAGGGGGTCGGCCGAGTCCAAGGGGGAGGACTCTCCCCCCATACCGAGTTGGACTAGGTTTGGTGGGAGGGAGTCCCCCTTCCTTCCCACCTCCTCCTTTTTTTTCTTTCTCTCTTGATTTTCTTCTCCTTGGCGCATAGGGTACTTTTGGGCTGTCCCACCAGCCCACTAAGGGCTGGTGTGTCCCCCCCAAGGCCTATGGGCTTCCCCGGGGTGGGTTGCCCCCCCCCCCCCCGGTGAACTCCCGGAACCCATTCGTCATTCCCGGTACATTCCCGGTAACTCCGAAAACCTTCCGGTAATCAAATGAGGTCATCCTATATATCAATCTTCGTTTCCGGACCATTCCGGAAACCCTCGTGACGTCCATGATCTCATCCGGGACTTCGAACAACCTTCGGTAACCAACCATATAACTCAAATACGCATAAAACAACGTCGAACCTTAA
Organism: Hordeum vulgare subsp. vulgare; assembly: GCF_904849725.1. NCBI lineage: Eukaryota > Viridiplantae > Streptophyta > Magnoliopsida > Poales > Poaceae > Hordeum > Hordeum vulgare. The sequence continues at coordinate 623,575,036 of NC_058519.1, forward strand.
GTGTGCAGACCCTGCGGGTTCGAGAACTATGTAGACATGACCCGAGAGACTCCTCGGTCAATATCCAATAGCGGGACCTGGATGCCCATATTGGATCCTACATATTCTACGAAGATCTTATCGTTTGAACCTCGGTGCCAAGGATTCATATAATCCCGTATGTTATTCCCTTTGTCCTTCGGTATGTTACTTGCCCGAGATTCGATCGTCAGTATCCGCATACCTATTTCAATCTCGTTTACCGGCAAGAGTCTTTACTCGTTCCGTAATACAAGATCCGGCAACTTACACTAAGTTACATTGCTTGCAAGGCTTGTGTGTGATGTTGTATTGCCGAGTGGGCCCCGAGATACCTCTCCGTCACACGGAGTGACAAATCCCAGTCTTGATCCATACTAACTCAACTAACACCTTCGGAGATACCTGTAGAGCATATTTATAGTCACCCAGTTACGTTGCGACGTTTGATACACACAAAGTATTCCTCCGGTGTCAGTGAGTTATATGATCTCATGGTCATAGGAATAAATACTTGACACGCAGAAAACAGTAGCAACAAAATGACACGATCAACATGCTACGTCTATTAGTTTGGGTCTAGTCCATCACATGATTCTCCTAATGATGTGATCCCGTTATCAAGTGACAACACTTGCCTCTGGCCAGGAAACCTTGACCATCTTTGATCAACGAGCTAGTCAACTAGAGCCTTACTAGGGACAGTGTTTTGTCTATGTATCCACACAAGTATTGTGTTTCCAATCAATACAATTATAGCATGGATAATAAACGATTATCATGAACTAAGAAATATAATAATAACTAATTTATTATTGCCTCTAGGGCATATTTCCAACAGTCTCCCACTTGCACTAGAGTCAATAATCTAGTTCACATCACCATGTGATTCCAACGAATCCAACACCCATATAGTTCTGGGGTCTGATCACGTCTTGCTCGTGAGAGAGGTTTTAGTCAACGGTTCTGAAACTTTTAGATCCGTGCGTTCTTTACAAATCTTTATGTCATCTTATAGATGCTGCTACTACGTGCTATTCGGAAATGCTCCAAATATCTACTCTACTATACGAATCCGTTTCACTACTCATAGTTATTCGGATTAGTGTCAAAGCTTGCATCAACGTAACCCTTTACGACGAACTCTTTAACCACCTCCATAATCGAGAAAAATTCCTTAGTCCATTAGTTACTAAGGATAAATTTTGACCGCTGCTAGTGATTCAATCATGGATCACTCTCTGTACCTCTCAACAGACTTTGAGTCAAGGCACACATCAAGTGTGGTACACAGCATGGCATACATTAGATTCTACGGCTAAGGCATAGAAGACGACCTTCGTCTATTCTCTTTATTCTGCCGTGGTCGGGTTTTGAGTCTTACTCAAATTCACACCTCACAACGCAACCAAGTACCCCTTCTTTGCTGATCTATTTTGAACTCCTTCAAAAACTTGTCAAGGCATGCATCTTGTTGAAACTTCCATTAAGCGCTTTCGATCTATCTCCATAGATCTTTGATACTCAACGTTCAAGTAGCTCAATCCAGGTATTCCTTTGAAAACTCCTTTCAAACAACCTTGTATGCTTTACAGAAATTCTACATTACTTCTGATCCACAATATGTCAACCACATATACTTATCAGAAATTCTATAGTGCTCCCACTCACTTCTTTGGAAATACAAGTTTCTCATAAACCTTGTACAAACCCAAAATCTTTGATCATCTCATCAAAGTGTATATTCCAACTCCGAGATGCTTGCACCAGTACATTGAAGGATCACTGGAGCTTGCATACTTGCTAGCATCCTTAGGATCGACAAAACCTTCTGGTTTGTATCACATACAATGTTTGCTCAAGGAAACCGTTGAGAAAACAATGTTTTGACATCCTACGTGCAATATTTCATAAATAATGCATCAACAACTAACATAATTCTAACAGACCTTTAGCATCGCTACGAGTGAGAAAGTCTCATCATAGTCAACTGTTTGATCTTGTCGAAAACATCTTTGCGACAAGTCGAGCTTTTCTTAATAGTGACTTATCACCATCATCGTCTGTCTTCTTTTAAAGATCCATTTTACTCAATAGTCCCATGACCATCAAGTAGTTCTACCAAAGTCTACACTTTGTTTTCACACATGGATCCTCTCTCGAATTTCATGGCTTCCAGCCATTTGTCGGAATCTGGGCCCACCATCGCTTTCTCCATAACTCGTAGGTTCACTGTTGCTCAACAACATGACCTCCAAGACAGGGTTACCGTACTACTCTGCAGCAGTACGCGACCTTGTCGACCTACGAGGTTTGTAGTAACTTGATTCGAAGCTCTATGATCACCATCATCAGCTTCCACTTCAATTGGTGTAGGCGCCACAGGAACAACTTCCTACGCCCTGCTACACACTGGTTGAAGTGATGGTTCAGTAACCTCATTAAGTTCTACTACTCTCCCACTCAATTCTTTCGAGAGAAACCTTTTCTCGAGAAAGGATCCGTTTCTAGAAACAAACACTTTGCTTTCGGATCTGAGATAGGAGATGTACCCAACTGTTTTGGATATCCTATGAAGATGCATTTATCCGCTTTGGGTTCGAGCTTATCAGACTGAAACTTTTTCGCATAAGTGTCGAAGCCCCAAACTTTCAAGAAACGACGGTTTAGATTTCTCTAAACCTCAGTCTATACTGTGTTATCTCAACGGAAATACGCGGTGCCCTATTTAAAGTGAGTGCGGTTGTCTCTAATGCATAACCCATAAACGATAGTGGTAATTCGATAAGAGACATCATAGAATGCACCATACCAAATAGTGCGTGGCTATGACGTTCAGACACATCATCACACTATGATGTTCCAGGTGGCATGAACTACGAAACAATTTCCACATTGTCTTAACTGCGTACCAAAACTCGTAACTCAGATATTTATTTCCATCATCATATCGTAGACAGTTTATCCTCTTGTTACGACGAACTTCACTCTGAAACGGAATTGAACTTTTTCAACATTTCAGACTTGTGATTCATTAAGTAAATACTCTTGTATCTACTCAAATCGTCAGTGAAGTAAGAACATAATGATATCCACTACGTGCCTCAGCACCCATTGGACTGCATACATCAAAATGTATCACTTCCAACAAGTTACTATCTTATTTCATCTCAATGAAAACAAGGCCTTGCTCATGTGGTATGATTTGCATGTCACTAGTGATTCGAAATCAGGTGAGTACAAAGATCCATCAGCATGGAGCCTCTTCATGCAATTTATACTAACATGACTCAAGCGGCAGTGCCACAAGTAAGTGGTACTATCATCATTAACTCGTATCTTTTGGCACCAATCTCATGAACATGTGTAACACTACGATCGAGATTCAATAAACCATTGAAGGTGAATATTCAAGAAAATAGAGTAACCATTATTCTCCTTAAATGAATAATCGTATTTGCAATAAACACGATCCAATCATGTTCATGCTTAACGCAAGCACCAAATAACAATTATTTAGGTTTAACACCAATCCCGATGGTAGAGGGAGCGTGCGACTTTTGATCATATCAACCTTGGAAACACTTCCAACACGTATCGTCACCTCGCCTTTAGCTAGTCTCCGTTTATGGCGTAGCTTTCATTTCGTGTTACTAATTCACTTAGCAACCGAACCGGTATCCAATACCCTCATGCTACTAGGAGTACTAGTAAAGTACAAATCAACATCATGTATATCAAATACACTTCTTTCGACTTTTGCCAGCCTTCTTATCTACCAAGTATCTAGAGTTGCTCCGCCTCAGTGACTGTTCCCCTCATTACAGAAGCACTTAGTCTCAGGTTTGGGTTTAATCTTGGGTCTCTTCATTAGTGCAGCAACTGTTTTGCCGTTTCACGAAGTATTCCTTCTAGCCCTTGCCTTTCTTGAAACTCAGTGGTTTTACAAACCATCAACTATTGACGCTCCTTCTTGATTTCTACTTTCGCAGTGTCAAACATCGCGAATCGCTCAAGGATCATTGTATCTATCCTTGATATGTTATAGTTCATCACGAAGCTCTCACAGCTTGGTGGCAGTGACTTTGGAGAACCATCACTATCTCATCTGGAAGATTAACTCCCACTTGATTCAAGTGATTGTCGTACTCAGACAATATGAGCACACGCTCAACGATTGAGCTTTTATCCTTTACTTTGTGGACAAAGAATCTTGTCGGAGGTCTCGTACCTCTTAACAAGGGCACAAGCATGAAATCACAATTTCATCTCTTTAGAACATCACTTATGTTCCGTGACGTTTTACAACGTTTTCGGCGCCTTGCTTCTAAGCCATTAAGTATTATGCACTGAACTATCGTGTAGTCATCAGAAACGTGTATGTCGGATGTTCATAGCATCCACAGACGACGCTCGAGGTGCAGCACACCGAGTGGTGCAATAAGGACATAAGCCTTCTGCGTAGCAATGAGGACAATCCTCGGTTTTACAGACTCAGTCTGCAAAGTTTGCTACTATCAATTTTCAACTAAATTTTCTCTAGGAACATATAAAAAACAGTAGAGCTATAGCGCAAGCTACATCGTAATTCGTAAAGACCATTAGACTATGTTCATGACAATTAGTTCAATTAATCATATTACTTAAGAACTCCCACTCAAAAAGTACATCTCTCTAGTCATTTGAGTGGTACATGATCCAAATCCACTATCTCAAGTCCGATCATCACGTGAGTCGAGAATAGTTTCACTGGTAAGCATCTCTATGCTAATCATATCAACTATACGATTCATGCTCGACCTTTCGGTCTCATGTGTTCCGAGGCCATGTCTGCACATGCTAGGCTCGTCAAGCTTAACCCGAGTGTTCCGCATGCGCAACTGTTTTGCACCCGTTGTATGTGAACGTTGAGTCTATCACACCCGATCATCACGTGGTGTCTCGAAACGACGAACTGTAGCAATGGTGCACAGTCGGGGAGAACACAATTTCATCTTGAAATTTTAGTGAGAGATCACCTCATAATGCTACCGTCGTTCTAAGCAAAATAAGGTGCATAAAAGGATTAACATCACATGCAATTCATAAGTGACATGATATGGCCATCATCACGTGCTTCTTGATCTCCATCACCAAAGCACCGGCACGATCTTCTTGTCACCGGCGTCACACCATGATCTCCATCATCATGATCTCCATCAACGTGTCGCCATCGGGGTTGTCGTGCTACTCATGCTATTACTACTAAAGCTACGTCCTAGCAAATTAGTAAACGCATCTGCAAGCACAAACGTTAGTTATAAAGACAACCCTATGGCTCCTGCCGGTTGCCGTACCATCGACGTGCAAGTCGATATTATCTATTACAACATGATCATCTCATACATCCAATATATCACATCACATCGTTGGCCATATCACATCACAAGCATACCCTGCAAAAACAAGTTAGACGTCCTCTAATTTTGTTGTTGCATGTTTTACGTGGTGACCATGGGTATCTAGTAGGATCGCATCTTACTTACGCAAACACCACAACGGAGATATATGAGTTGCTATTTAACCTCATCCAAGGACCTCCTCGGTCAATTCCGATTCAACTAAAGTTGGAGAAACTGACACCCGCCAGTCATCTTTGAGCAAGGGAGTTACTCGTAGCGATGAAACAAGTCTCTCGTAAGCGTACGAGTAATGTCGGTCCGAGCCGCTTCGATCCAACAATACCGTGGAATCAAGAAAAGACTAAGAAGGGCAGCAAAACGCACATCACCACCCACAAAAACTTTTGTGTTCTACTCGAGAAGACATCTACGCATGAACCTAGCTCATGATGCCACTGTTGGAGAACGTCGCATGGGAAACAAAAATTTTCCTACGCGCACGAAGACCTATCATGGTGATGTTCATCTACGAGAGGGGATGAGTGATCTACGTACCCTTGTAGATCGCACAGCAGAAGCGTTAGAGAACGCGGTTGATGTAGTGGAACGTCCTCACGTCCCTCGATCCGCCCCGCGAACAATCTCGCGATCAGTCCCACGATCTAGTACCGAACGGACGGCACCTCCGCGTTCAGCACACGTACAGCTCGACGATGATCTCGGCCTTCTTGATCCAGCAAGAGAGACGGAGAGGTAGAAGAGTTCTCCGGCAGCGTGACGGCGCTCCGGAGGTTGGTGATGACCTTGTCTCAGCAGGGCTCCGCCCGAGCTCCGCAGAAACGCGATCTAGAGGAAAAACCGTGGAGGTATGTGGTCGGGCTGCCGTGGAAAAGTCGTCTCAAATCAGCCCTAAAACCTCCGTATATATAGGTGGGAGGGAGGGGACCTTGCCTTGGGGCTCAAGGAGCCCCAAGGGGGTCGGCCGAGTCCAAGGGGGAGGACTCTCCCCCCAAACCGAGTTGGACTAGGTTTGGTGGGAGGGAGTCCCCCTTCCTTCCCACCTCCTCCTTTTTTTTTCTTTCTCTCTTGATTTTCTTCTCCTTGGCGCATAGGGTACTTGTGGGCTGTCCCACCAGCCCACTAAGGGCTGGTGTGTCTCCCCCAAGGCCTATGGGCTTCCCCGGGGTGGGTTGCCCCCCCCGGTGAACTCCCGGAACCCATTCGTCATTCCCGGTACATTCCCGGTAACTCCGAAAACCTTCCGGTAATCAAATGAGGTCATCCTATATATCAATCTTCGTTTCCGGACCATTCCGGAAACCCTCGTGACGTCCGTGATCTCATCCGGGACTCCGAACAACATTCGGTAACCAACCATATAACTCAAATACGCATAAAACAACGTCGAACCTTAAGTGTGTAGACCCTGCGGGTTCGAGAACTATGTAGACATGACCCGAGAGACTCCTCGGTCAATATCCAATAGCGGGACCTGGATGCCCATATTGGATCCTACATATTCTACGAAGATCTTATCGTTTGAACCTCAGTGCCAAGGATTCATATAATCCCGTATGTTATTCCCTTTGTCCTTCGGTATGTTACTTGCCCGAGATTCGATCGTCAGTATCCGCATACCTATTTCAATCTCGTTTACCGGCAAGTCTCTTTACTCGTTCCGTAATACAAGATCCCGCAACTTACACTAAGTTACATTGCTTGCAAGGCTTGTGTGTGATGTTGTATTACCGAGTGGGCCCCGAGATACCTCTCCGTCACACGGAGTGACAAATCCCAGTCTTGATCCATACTAACTCAACTAACACCTTCGGAGATACCTGTAGAGCATCTTTATAGTCACCCAGTTACGTTGCGACGTTTGATACACACAAAGTATTCCTCCGGTGTCAGTGAGTTATATGATCTCATGGTCATAGGAATAAATACTTGACACGCAGAAAACAGTAGCAACAAAATGACACGATCAACATGCTACGTCTATTAGTTTGGGTCTAGTCCATCACATGATTCTCCTAATGATGTGATCCCGTTATCAAGTGACAACACTTGCCTATGGCCAGGAAACCTTGACCATCTTTGATCAACGAGCTAGTCAACTAGAGGCTTACTAGGGACAGTGTTTTGTCTATGTATCCACACAAGTATTGTGTTTCCAATCAATACAATTATAGCATGGATAATAAACGATTATCATGAACTAAGAAATATAATAATAACTAATTTATTATTGCCTCTAGGGCATATTTCCAACACCAATAGTGTGCCTTCTTGCATAGCATCGATCCTCTTGGAACCTTGCTCATGACTCTATGAAACATCTGTGACCCACCACCAAGATGACTTTCCAACTTTTGTATGGCTGTCATCATACTCTTCTTGAATCCAGATAGGGTGCATCTCTTTTGTGTATCAGCATATCTAAGGGCTTTGTAGAGTGGCTCTAGCATAGCAAGAACCCACTCTAAAGCTGCCCACCACATACTACTAGGTAGCAACTCTTCAGCAAACACATAATCAGCAGTATTGTTCCAAATACTTCCCTTCCAATCACCAGACACCATCCATTTCCTAAACTCATCTTCGTACAACGAAAACTCTCCAGGAACATGAACACCGTTCCAAACCGGGTCGCATTCGGTTTTATGAGTTCACCACCAATGTTCTTTTTCATGCTATCATGTAGGTTATTGTGATTATAGAAAAATCTACAGATCAGTTTAGCACTTTTAACTATCACGTCAACCTCACGAAACTTAGCAACATCCTTAAGCATGAGGTTAACAGTGTGAGTAGTACATGGCGCCAAACAATATGACTAAACTCTGGTTGTTCTACCAGAGTTTTACATGCTTTCTTGTAATTTGACCCATTAACGGTTACAATTTGAACAACATTCTCAGATCCTATCTCTTCTACAACAACCTTTTTGATCTCTCTATAGATAAAATCTGCCAATTAAATAGAAATAGCAGATATAGCAATGAATAAACAGAAATAATTAGCATAATATACAGAAACATTAGAAAACTAACCTGCAGTCTAAGTTTGACCTGAAGCATCGATAGATTTATGAAAGAACATCCATGCATTGCAATACACCATGAAATTGATGAGACACATACCGGTAGGCTCTGTCCATCAGTCACACATCACAATTACACCATAGTTCCTCCAATCTTGCTTGAAAATGTTCAGCCACTGTTTAGCTTCTTCATAATTTTTGTCCAAATATATCCCATCAATCTGCTTAGCAGTTGGAACAGGAGCCGGTCCAAGGTTTTGAGTTATCTTGACTGCCGCTCGAAAATAGGGACAATTTGCTTTCAGGCCATGAATGTCATTAGCATGAAAAAACTTTGCCCAAGCTTGCCCAAGAACATCTTCTGACTCAACATTCAAAGCAGTGCTGATCTTTGGCTGCATTGATACTTTGTTACTCAATAATTCCTTGTCAAAGTATGTTGTGATGCTTTGTTTCCCAAGAGACACATGAACACCACTCCCACTCCCACGCCTCCTCTCAACTGCACGAGAGACATTCTTGTCTCTTAGGGACTCCCGAAGCACGGTCTGAATCTGTTCATCATCATCTTCAATATTTATCACCCCTTCTCCATGGTACAGCCCTTCCATGATATCCCGTTCCAAGCGAAGTCTACGATTTTTCTTTTCCCTCTTCTTCCGCCTTGCATCATCCCGGGAGTCCCTCATTGCAGCACGCACATTTCTTGGAACATTGGGGCACTCCCTCACTTCACCAGGTATACCTCCAAGGTTCTACCTAAAGCGGGTTGCACCTCCTCCTCTACTGATTAGGGAGCAGTACCGACAATTAAATCCTCCACCAAACTTGGGGCCATGGTTCCAGATATAATAGATGTCATTGCTTACAAGCCCTATATATAAAAAATTGAAACAACATGTTAGCAATGCATCATAGTATATAGCTACAACAGAATAAACAATATTTCTACTCTAAATGCGTCATAATACGAAATAAATAATGAGTAAGCAATAAAAAACAATGAACAAGGACAGTAACAAGAATTATCGCAATTTTTACAACAGAATAAAAAACATTTCATTTTTAAATGCATCATAACATCAAGTGAAAACAATAAGGAAGAAAAAACATATTGGCATATTTTTCTCTAAATGCATAACAACATCAAGTAAAAAGATAACAAGACATAACAAACAGAATTAGCATAATTTTAACTATAAACAGAATTAACACATTTTTTATTTAAATGTTTCAGAATATCAGTAAAAGAGAATAAGGCATAAAACAAAATTAACCATGAGTAAACAGATTTTTAAAAATCCTCTCTAAACGCATCATAATATTCATAGAAAAACAATTAAGAACAATTAATAAAATGTAGACCTTTCCAAGTTGTCTCCCTTCCATTGTTAGGGTTGCCATTACCCCTCCTTCTGGCTTCATCGATGCTCACCCTATTAAGATAGGGTGCACTTCCATCACCTACAGATTAAAGCATGACCTAAAGATCAACTTTATTTGCAAAATAATGGTAATCTATTTTAACAATGGCATGCAACCAAAGAGATAAAGATCAAATTTATGTGCATGTTAAACAACCTAGCTACAGATTTTGGCAAGATGAGTCATCATTCAGAAATGTTAAATCACAAGGCGTGCTGCATCCCATCTGCCCACAGCTCAATGGCATCACGCCTTGCACAAGTCCCCTAAACTACATGCTTAACCAAAGGAAATGTGCAGATACATGGTCATCAAGATTAAAAAACTAACAAATAGGCATGCATCTACAGGATTACATGGACAATACCTTGCTCAGCTTGCCGTCTAGAGTGTGCGTCCGACGCCGGGGCGCTGCCCGAGCCCGGCTGGATGCGCCGCATGTTGCTGCACCTGTCGAGCCGGTCGACGCCGGAGCCTGCACCTACAACCTGGTCGGCACGGCCACTCTCCATGGTGTTTTCGCCTGCACCTGCACCGCGCTGGGAAGAGGCACCTGCACCTGCACGGTTGCACCGCGCTGGGAAGAGGCGGATGGGAAGAGGCGGCGCTGCACCTGCACCACACCTCCGCCTCGCTCGCTCCACTCCCATTGCCTGTAGGTGGATGGGAAGAGGCGGGGCTGCACCTGCACCGCGCCTCCGCCTCGCTCGCTCCGCTCCCGTTGCCTGCAGCCGCCGTTCAGTGGGATGGAGAAGGGGATAATGAAATTTAGGGTTAGGAGAAGATGAGTTTGTGCTTTTATATCAATGGGAGGTATCTGTGGGCTGTACTTCACCATGGGCCGGGCTATATATTCAAAAATGGCCGGATTTTTTGGGCCGGGACACACAGATACCGGGCCAGAACGAGATGGACGAAATTCGTTGAGAAACCGGTTTTTTGGATGAAATCCAAAATTCTACTCTCGCCACGTATGCGGCGGGCGAGCTGGATGTCCTTGGGCATGATGGTGACGCGCTTGGCGTGGATGGCGCAGAGGTTGGTGTCCTCGAAGAGCCCAATGAGGTAGGCCTCGGTAGCCTTCTGGAGCACGGAGAAGGCGGAGCTCTGGAAGCGGAGGTCGGTCTTGAAGTCCTGCGCGATCTCACGCACCAGGCGCTGGAAGGGGAGCTTGTGGATGAGCAACTCCGTGCTCTTCTGGTACTTGCGGATCTCCCGGAGCGCGACGGTGCCGCGGCGGAAGCGATGTGGCTTCTTCACACCGCCGGTGGCCGGTGCGGACTTGCGGGCCGCCTTGGTCGCCAGCTGCTTCCGCGGCGCCTTGCCGCCGATGGACTTCCTCGTCGTCTTCTTCGTGCGCGCCATCGGGGCGGGAGGATTGGTTTGATGGGCGAGGGGAGAGGATTGCTTGGGAGGTTTGAGGACTGGAATGAGGAAGAAGGGAGGGATTCGGGGGTCCACTGTAGCGGCAGCTAGGGGTGTGGTTGGGCAACTTTGGGTTATTGTTGCGGGATTTGGAGGTGGGGCATATATGGCGACGAACCCTAGCGTGTGGTGGGTGGAGAAGTGCGCAGGGGTGGTTCCGAGTTCGGGAGATGGAGGTCTCTGCAGATGGTGACCGGCGGATCAGGGGGAGAAGGTGGAGTACGTGGTCGCGTGGGGGTTAGTTTTCCCGATTTTTGCTGAATGAACGTCGGATATTCACGATCCCATCAGCTATTTTTCTGCGAGCGACTCAGGGGGTCGAACAAGGCGGGGTAACGAACGACATGGGAAAGAAGAGGTTGATTGAACCGGTCGGTTTTTCCTCTGTCGTGTAGATTGTACTTGCCGCTGGTCGCTGGTTTTGGGAGGTTAATTGGAAAAAATCTATGAAATGGAGCGGGAGGACGTGTGTGTAAGGATGTATCGATCGGTAGGTTTAGGAGGTGGTCGAACCATCACGACAGACGGCAGATCTCCTTTAATAGTAGAGATTTAGAGGGATAGATATGAGGTACAGGACTATGGACGTGGACATTTAAGGATTTACCGCGGGGGAAGTGATCTACAAGTCTTGTTGTACATGCTCTAACAGTGAAAATAGAAACACCCAATATACAGCACAGAAAGCGACCGAAGATGCGGAACTTGAACAAAGACGCGTGCGATGGCATGCTGTGGCAGATGACATCTGCAGTAATTTCCTCTAAACCCTAAAACCCCTCTGGCGATTAGGGTTAGGTGGACCTGACGGCGCCCGTTGTTCTCATCGGCGGGGCGATCGACCTGACTAGCAATCGGAGATGGCCTCATCCTCCGCGGACAAGGATCGACAAAGGAGTGGTGCTCTCTCCCCGTGTTCGGCCCGAGCGATGATGGAGGAGGCACTAGGAAAGCTAGATATCTCGGAGGAGGAGGCAACGCCGCTGGTCATCGACGACTCTGAGGGGGGATCACAGCCGAAGTGGTTACTGGCGGGGAGGGTTATGTGTTGCAATCTTCTTCATATCCAAACGATCCAGAGTGCCCTTCGACCGGCTTGGGGAAACCATAGGGAACTGCTCTTTCGATCCCTGGGAGAAAATACGTTCGCAGCAGAATTTGAGTCAAAACGGGATCGTGATCGAGTGTGGGATGGTTCTCCGTGGCACATTAACAAGCATGCGGTGATCCTGCAGAATCTTGAAGAGCATATGCAGCCGTCGGAGTTGGTGTTTGAGAGCTTGCCAGTATGGGTTCGGGTCGTCAATCTACCTTACAACCTTCGAAACAACAAATGGGGGTTGGCGATCGCGCGACAAATTGATAAGACGGCTTCGATCGTACAGATCGATCTAGTAGGGGGCTTCCTCCGTGCTCGTGTGTCCATTGATGTAAGGAAACCTCTACCGAGATGGATTTTGATTGAATCAGCCAAGAGAAGAAGTACGGATAAGTACGAGATCGAGTATGAACATATCCCACACTTCTGTTTCTCGTGTGGTAGATTGGGTCATGCCGATCCTTTCTGCCCTTCTCCTGGAACTAGGGGTGAGAATGGCGATTTGCTGTTCAAGCCAAGTCTGCGGGCAGCGGAGGATCGAAGGCGGACGAGCTCTGGTGAACATCAACCTAAACCTAGTAATCAGAATAACACCAGCGAGTCAAGGGCTTCAAGCACCAACAGAAGGAAGGGGTGGAGGTTACTTCCCCGGTGAAAGCACCAGTCCAACAGAAACGTAAGGGAGTGCCCCAAGCTACACACACCTATAGGCCAGTGGTAAAGCCCTTGGTTGCTCTTACTGAGCACAGGGATGCTATGGTTTGTGGGACACATGAGATACCACAAATAATGCCTGCTAAGATTGGGCAAGAAAAGGGAACTATGGAGAACTTAGAAAGAGACATGAAGAAGAAGAGGCCTACGCCTCCCTCTTCGGAATCCTCGGCAGCGGTTGCTGGTCAGCCCTGCCCGGCCCAATGAGTTGCTTGAGCTGGAACTGCCAAGGGCTTGGGAACCCTGGGGCAGTTCGTGAGCTTCGCAATGTTGTGAAGCAAGAAGCGCCCCGTCTCCTGTTCGTGATGGAGACGAAAATCGCAGCGTTAAGAGTTGAGCGCTTGCAGAACCAACTTGGTTTTGCAGGATGTTTTGCAGTAAGCAGTTCGGGTCTTAGTGGAGGGATTGGTCTGTTCTGGAAAGCAGATTTTGACGTCGATCTAGTGACCTACAGTGCCGGCCACATTGATGTGAGGGTGCGGCGAAAGAGCAATGACAGCAGGGTTTGGCGTGTCACTGGTATCTATGGTGCTCCTTGTGTAGAGGATAGGCACATTAGCTGGAGTTTGCTGAGAACGTTGCATGCAGTCCAGCATGAGAGCTGGTTATGCATCGGCGACTTTAACGAAACATTGTATGCTTCAGAGCATTTCTCACGAGCGCAACGCTCTGGTAGACAGATGCGTGTGTTTCGCGAGGTGATGGATGATTGTGGGCTCCAAGATTTGGGGTGGTCCGGGACGGCATATACCTGGGATAACGCTCAAGCGGGTGATGCAAATGTTAAGGCAAGGTTGGATCGTGCTTTTGGTAACACAGCTTTGTTAAATCTTTTCACTTCTATCACAGTAAAGCATATCGGGGCTGTTGAGTCAGATCATTGTTTTGTGATGGTAAGAATAAAAGAAAATGCTGATCAGAGAACGGGAAGAGCTCGAACGTTCCGTTATGAGGATGTTTGGCAGACACATGCGGACTATGATCAGTTAGTTCTTGATTAATGGAGATGCAGACAGGGAGGGCAGAGGCTGCAGAATGTTACTAATGCATTATCAGCTCACCAACAGGATCTATCTTCATGGGGAGCCAAGGAATTTGGCTGTCTCTCGCGGAAGATTCGGAAGTTACGGGATCGTTTGAATCATCTCCGTTTGCGCTCTATGGGAAGGGGCCCGTCAGCGGAGGAGAAGGATCTCTCTGCGCAGCTCAAAACGATGTTGAAACAAGAGGATATCTGGACGCGGCAGAGGTCTCGGGTTTTATGGTTGCACGATGGTGACAAGTACACGGGATACTTCCAAGCCCAAGCATCACAGCGACGAAGGATCAATAGAATAGAGAGCTTGGTGAGAGCGGATGGAACAAGATGCTCACAACCAGATGAGATTCAGGAGGAGATCTCCTCGTTTTATCAGCAATTATATACATCGCGAGGCTATCACCCGATGGATGAATTGCTGGATTCGGTCCAGGTCCGAGTTTTAGGGGATATGAATGAGGCGCTTACAAAGCCTTATACAGAAGAGGAGATACGGTATGCTCTTTTTCAAATGGCGCCATCTAAAGCCCCTGGAGTTAATGGTTTCACAGCGGGTTTTTTCCAAAGGCATTGGCAACTCCTTAAGCAAGACATTGTGCCAGCATTGTTGGATTTTCTGAATGGGGGCGATCTTCCCGAAGGGTTGAATAATACATCAATCACACTGATCCCTAAGGTACCTTTCCCCCAGCGGATTACTCAGTTTCGTCCTATTTCTCTGTGTCTGGTTCTTTATAAAATTGCGGCTAAGGCAATAGCCAACCGTTTACGGGGTTGCTTGGATGAAGTTATCGGGGAGGAGCAAAGTGCTTTTGTTCCTGGCCGGCTTATTATGGATAATGTGCTGATTGCATACGAGAGTGTGCATTCGATGCGGAGACGAAAAAGAGGAAAGAATGTGGTTTGTGCGGTCAAGTTGGACATGATGAAGGCATACGATCGCGTGGAGTGGCACTATCTTGAGGCGATCATGTTACGTTTGGGATTCCACACGGATTTCGTTAAGTTGATTCTGAAGTGCGTCTCATCAGTTCGGTTCTCTGTGAGGGTTAATGGGGAGCTTCATCCCTTCTTCACCCCTACATGTGGGCTACGACAGGGTGATCCCGTGTCGCCATACCTCTTCCTCCTCTGTGCAGAAGGGTTTACCTCCTTACTTAATTTTCATGGAGGGGCACAAGTGGACCGTGGAATCCGGGTCAGCTATCGATCACCATGGATTAATCACCTCCTGTTTGCGGATGACAGTCTCATTTTTATGCAGGCTTCGGTATCTAGTGGACACCGGCTGAACGAGATCTTGAGGATCTATGAAGAGTGCTCCGGACAGACCGTGAACAAGGACAAGAGCTCCATCTATTTCAGTCCTAACACTCTTGATACGATTCGTCAACAGGTTAAACTTTGTCTCAACATTGGGGTGGAGGCTTTTAGTGAACGGTATCTTGGCCTCCCAACAGCGGTTGGTCGAATAACGAGTCGAACGTTTGATCATATCCGCGAGAGAATTCGTACGAAGCTGCAAGGTGGTGTTGAACGGATGCTCTCTTGTGCGGGCCGCGAGGTGAGACTAAAAACGGTTGCACAAGCTATTCCAACTTTTAGTATGTCCTGTTTTAAGCTCACTAAGAAGGTTTGTAAAAGTCTTGTTGCGCTGATGGCGAAGTATTGGTGGAGTTCTTCGGTGGATCGGCGGTCGTTGCACTGGCTGTCATGGGATGTAGTTTCTGAACCAAAGCGCAAAGGGGGAATGGGTTTCCGAGATCTGGACAAGTTCAACTTGGCGCTTTTGGGGAAGCATGGTTGGCGGCTGATGACAAACCCTAGCTCGCTGTGTGCTCGAGTTCTAAAGGGAAGATACTTCCCGAGGTGTGATTTTATGCAAGCCACTGTGCCAAAAAGCTCCTCTGCTACATGGCGTGCTATCATGGAAGGTCGACAAGTTTTGCAACTAGGTCTGATCAAAAGAGTGGGGGCGGGGTCTACAATCTCTATCTGGTATGATAGTTGGATCCCTTCCTTACCCGCGATGAGACCCGCACGTCCGGGCAATCCACAGTTCCATCAGGTTTCTGAACTAATTGACAACTACTCTGGTTCATGGAATATCGATCGTGTTAGGCAGGCGTTTTCTACAGCCGAAGCTGATGCAATTCTGAATATCCCCCTCAGATCGGAGGGAGGGGAGGACGTCCTGGCCTGGGCTCCCGAGAAATATGGCATCTACTCTGTTAAAACAGTGTATCGCTCTCTGATGACCCAATATGAGCTTCGGACTCTAGAAGAGGGGACGATAACAGAAACTTCACCGACAGAACAACAGATGTGGTCTAGATTATGGAAGCTCAGTGTTCTCCCGAAGGTGAGGGTGTTTTGGTGGCGGGTTTTGCGAGGTATTTTACTTGTTGAATCTGTTCTCAATCATCGCCATATATCAAGTGATAGTGCATGTAAGCTATGTCTTAACCCAGATGAGACTCTGAGGCATGCATTATTGGAATGCTCTCATACAATGAAGTTTTGGGACATAGCACCAGAATGGTTAGATGTTCATCGACCTAACGTGCAATCTCAAACGTGGAAAACTGACATTTTATGTGATCAGCGGTATTCGGAGGCTGACAAGGCGAAGCTGGTGTCCATCATGTGGTCCATCTGGACTTCGCACAACAATATTACTCATGATCGGGTCCTCTTAGTCCAAGCCAGTCGATGATCATGACGAGAGATGCTCTAGCGATGTTAGACATCCCTCGGAACCAGGCGGGTATCCTACCTGGGCATGGGTGGAGGCCACCAGAACAAGACACTATCAAAATTAATACTGATGGCAGTGTGGCGCTTCAGCTCAGCGGAAGTGGTGGTGGAGGGGTAGCTCGTTCCAAGCAGGGTTTTATCGCTGCCTGGTGCAAACCCTTCGGTGGGGTGACCGATCCCTTGTTGCAGAGACCTTGGCACTGCGTGAAGGTGCTCTTTTTGCGCGGTTGAGAGGCTTTTCGAAAGTGATTTTGAAGACAGATAGCTTGGAACTGGTTCAGCTATGGCATTTGCGTCATAATTCTCGCTCAGTTGTGGCGCCTATCTTGAATGAAATAGGGGAGCACGTAGCCTTCTTTTTTTTTGTATTCAGCATTGTAATAGAGCGGTCAACACGTCTGTCCACTTATGTGCAAAGCAAGCTAGCACCAGAGATGTGACAGAGTGCTGGCTGCAGTTGCAACCTAGCTTCCTTGTAACCTGCCTTTAGGCAGATTTTACCGGGCTTTTGCTGAATAAACTTGCATATTTCCATGCGGCGGCATGGGATACCCGGTCGAGCACTAGCTTGGGGCCTCCACGGAACCGCCCCAACCACCACCTCGTATCGCATCGCAGGTAGACTCCCCCCCCACACACACAGACGGATTCCTCCCCGTCCCCGATCGAGAGCACCACGCAAGAGCACGAGCGTCGAGACCCGTCGCTCACCCAGGCAGGCGCGCCCTGCTCACGCCCGCGCAGTCAGCCCCCCAACCACCAGCTCGCAGATGCTCACGCTCGCGCGGTCACACGAAAAGGTGATGCCGGCCGGCCCGGCCAGCCGAGCCTCAGCCTCACCTGCTCCGGCCTCGCCCGCCGCACGCACGAACGCCACATTCTCCATCGATCGCAACCGCGTGACCCCCCAAAGTTTCTAGCCGCGGATTACGCCTGCAGTGCCGGGTTTGTCAACCGGAGTACGTACGTGCGTGCGTGCGCACGCGGTTCACTCATGCGCTGCTCGTTTACTACCGCAACTTAACGCATGCCCGAAAGGAGAAAAAAAACTTGCAACAGCCTGGGATGCCAACGAAAAGCCCCCGCCTGTAGGGAAATTTTTGGCACCGGACCCACGTGTCAGCCGCTTGACAGCCACTGCCTCGCCTCTACATTTCCCATGCATGAAACTATCACGAATTCTTTGGTCTAAAGTCTACGCTCACAAGTAGTAGAATGCGCTAGCTCTTGGTAGCCACGCACATTCATGCATTGCAGTGCACTTGCCCGGCGTCATCAAGAAAAGGCTGCTGGAGGTCGGCTGATTAATTAGTTCCAGTTTGTGACTCGGACTAAATCGAATCATCTGAGGCTGCTCTATGGCCTGCCGACCGAATACCAGGTATGCCACCATCTTTTTGCATCGAAGATAGGGGATTTATTTAAGTAATATAGTACGATTACGGTCAGCCTTCAGGCTGCTAAAAAGAAAATCCGGACAAGACTTAACCCAGCTATCAGTGCCCTCTAGCGTACAAGCACGCCTCGCACACAGATGAGCCGGCAAATTAAGCTCTCGACCAACATGTCGCACCAAAAAAGAAGTAAAACTAAAAGTAATCTCCTCCACTTCGTTCCAGATAGGCGCCGCAATAGAACAAGAATTGCGTCGCGAATTCCATAAGTTGACAAGCTCCAGGCTATCAACCTCCATTATCACATGTGAGTAACCCCGCAGCTGTGAAAAATCACCCCCTCGCGAAAGGATAATAGCTCGGCAATGAAAGTATCTGAAATTCCTGGCAAAGGTTGCTCGGCAATGAAAGTATCTGAAATTCCTGACAAAGGTTTACTCCATGCTTCAAAGAAAACAAGATGAGAACGGGCGACACCACCAGCCCCTCCGGACAAAGTATCTGGGGCAATTGATCCATCAGTATTGATCTTTATCCATCCTGCCTCTGTTGGCCGCCATAGCTACCATCTTATTCTTATCCAGCAAACACCTCTCAACGGGAGACGACGACGCGTACTCGACACTAATCAACTCCATAACCGCGAGGATTAAATTCAGTAATGCACCACTTGCATATGTGCTGTACATGGCTGACCCCGTAACGCCGACTGACAGGTACACGAAACCACTGACAGGGACCGTCCATTAGCAAATGGACTCGACAAGGAAAACCAGGCCGTTGCAACGTCGCATCACATCTAATCCAAGCAGCGTACGTCGTCAGCTCCCCAACGCGTGCCCTGCGCGTGCGTGCGTGCGTGCGTGTCTCCAGAGTCAAGTGAGCAGTATGAAAGGGTGTGAGGCTGCGTGCGTTCACAAGGGCTTTGCTGGTTGATGATAATCCACTGATGTAAGATTGTAAGTAACATTAGTTATTCACTCAGGGCGGTGATGGTGTGCCTTTTGTATTGGCAAAACGGCAGCACAGTCGGGGTCGGCCGTTTTGTTCTGACAGAGGTTGTTTGCCTACTCTGATTCGTGGACCAACAGAGGTGAGGTCAACCGTATGGTTTTTCTTTTCTTTCGAAAAAGAATGATAAAAATTGAAGTAAACCATTCGTCGATCATGTTAAGAAACAAGGTCACGAGTTTCACACTTTTCATGTACCTGTCAGTCGGCGTTACGGGGTCAGCCATGTACATATGCAAGTGTACACTTGTATGCATATTAATTAGTGTACACTTGGATGCATATTAATTGCCCAAAAGTTACCATGAAAGGTCCCAAAAAAACAGCGGTGCACACACACATCAACGAATTAGTGTACACTTGTATGCATATTAATTGCCCAAAAGTTACATGTCATATCACCCCACTAAAAAGTCATACTCCCTTCGATTTATATTAATTATTGTTGATTTAATTAATATGGATAAGAGGGGGTACTGTTTTTGTGTTGAAAGGTCTATCGAAGGAGTTAGCCCGACCAGAGGAAGGATTAGAAAAATATTGATGTTGAGGTGGTCTGGTTAGAACAAAAATTCCAAAAAAAAAAAATGCACTACGCATACGAGTATTAGGAACAGATCAACCATGTTAGGAGTGGCAGGGCCCTAGGGTGCCCCCAATCGATCCTGTCGTGGGTATAAGTCTGACACTATAAGTATGGGGTACGAAAGTATATGGGCAGAGCCTTAGCTACGGCGAGGATGTATGAGTTCAGGCCCCTCTACGATGGAGGTAAAAGCCCTACGTCTCAGTGCTCTTGGGAGCTTTGTGTCGAGTGAATTGTGGGATTACAGCAAGTGCCAACCCCCGTACCAGTGGTGAAGGGCGGCTTATATAGAGTGCGCTGCCCTTCATAATGGCCCGGTGGACAGGGGTGGAATAGTGGCGAGTAAATGCTTACGTTACAGGTAACGTAAGCTTTAAATGCTAATAATGGTGTATGAAAACGTATGACCGTTGCCCTCCTAGGAGGTTACGATGTACAGAGTGGATTCCAGTCAGTACGTTAGATATGCTCCGAGTGGATCGTCACCGAATGGATGATGGGGGCGTCCTTAGTTCAGTCGGAACTGTCTAAGGACCTTGTCTTCTATGAAGGATAGTCCTTGGGTAGGACCTACAGGGCAGACCTATGACCCTACCCTGGGACTATAACCCCATCATTAGTCCCCGAATGGATCGGGGTTGGAACGATGAAGTGATGTCTGGAGTTTGGAACCGACTGGTACTGAGGTGACTTTAGCGTTGTTTGCCTCGATCCATTTTATCTTTTCAGCTAGTGATCCGAGTGAATATGCTAGTGAAACGAACCGTCAGGGACCGAGTGCTTCCGCGGAATCTTTCGACGTGACTGGTCAAACTGACAGCGTCGGATTTTCAGGGATCCTCAAATTTCGGTTGCCGCGCGCTCAGCGGGGATGACGACATCGCCATCGAGTAGGTTTTGCCTCCTCGATTACCGCGCCATTATCTTCTCCACTAATCTTGCAGCGGCTGGTTGGGGGATAAGATCCTGGGCCCACGTGTAAGTGACCCAGTCGGAGGCCTATTAAAGCCTCCCCGGCGGGATTTCCTGTTGCACTGCTCATCCTCCTCACATTAATCTCGCTCCTCCCGCAACTCTCTGCACACCCCAAGCCACCTCCTACCTCTCCTCCTCTGCGGATCCATCGTCCTCGCCATGACGAAGGGGCAGACCAGCAAGCTCGAGGCGCAGAAGAAGAAGAAGAAGAAGGGGGTGGCCTCCACTCAGCGGCGGCAGCGGGCGTTGCCGGCGGGCTGGATCCAGGTGGACTTCCTCCCCTCCTCGGTGACGGAGAACGACGTGCTGGAGCTGGTGGAGCACGGCATGATCGCCAACAAGTCCTGGAGGCTGCCGGAAGGCGAGACGGAGTCGGCGCCGAAGGAGGGGGAGCGCGTTCTGCTGCTCAGCCACGTGGCCAGAGGTTTCTCCTTGCCTCGCAATCCTTTCTTCCGAGGTATCATGAATTACTTCGGGGCGCAGCTCCATCACTTTCCTCCGAATGCAATAGCTCATCTTTCCGCGTTCGTCACCCTCTGCGAGTGCTTCATAGGATGTCCTCCCCACTGGGGGCTCTTTAAATATGTCTTCTCCGCTAGATCCCAAACTGTTAAGAAGCTTAGCCAGTCGGATGATAAGACACACATCCTCCAGCTCTGCGGTGGTTTAGGTTTTTAGAAGAAAACAAAGAGTAGCTGTCCCTCCCTCCAGCTATCCGAGTCAGTTAGGAACTGGCAATCGTCCTGGTTCTATTGCCAGGACATTGCTTGCCCGAATGCTTTGAGTGGGTTGCCACCTTTCAGTTTAGACCGTCCGGGCCCTCCAAGGAAGCTAACGCTCTCTAAGGGAGAAAGAACCCAGATCCAGCCTTTGGTCGACGCGCTGATAGCCGTCGTCCGGAGGGGAGTCATGTTGGAATTATGCCCTAGAGGCAATAATAAATGTATAGTTATTATTATAATTCCTGTATCAAGATAATAGTTTATTATCCATGCTATAATTGTATTGAATGAAGACTCATTTACATGTGTGGATACATAGACAAAACACCGTCCCTAGCATGCCTCTAGTTGGCTAGCCAGTTGATCGATGATAGTCAGTGTCTTCTGATTATGAACAAGGTGTTGTTGCTTGATAACTGGATCACGTCATTGGGAGAATCACGTGATGGACTAGACCCAAACTAATAGACGTAGCATGTTGATCGTGTCATTTTGTTGCTACTGTTTTCTGCGTGTCAAGTATTTATTCCTATGACCATGAGATCATATAACTCACTGACACTGGAGGAATGCCTTGTATGTATCAAACGTCGCAACGTAACTGGGTGACTATAAAGATGCTCTACAGGTATCTCCGAAGGTGTTAGTTGAGTTAGTATGGATCAAGACTGGGATTTGTCACTCCGTATGACGGAGAGGTATCTCGGGGCCCACTCGGTAATACAACATCACACACAAGCCTTGCAAGCAATGTAACTTAGTGTAAGTTGCGGGATCTTGTATTACGGAACGAGTAAAGAGACTTGCCGGTAAACGAGATTGAAATAGGTATGCGGATACCGACGATCGAATCTCGCGCAAGTAACATACCGAAGGACAAAGGGAATGACATACGGGATTATACGAATCCTTGGCACTGAGGTTCAAACGATAAGATCTTCGTAGAATATGTAGGATCCAATATGGGCATCCAGGTCCCGCTATTGAATATTGACCGAGGAGTCTCTCGGGTCATGTCTACATAGTTCTCGAACCCGCAGGGTCTGCACACTTAAGGTTCGACGTTGTTTTATGCGTATTTGAGTTATATGGTTGGTTACTGAATGTTGTTCGGAGTCCCGGATGAGATCACGGACGTCACGAGGGTTTCCGGAATGGTCCGGAAACGAAGATTGATATATAGGATGACCTCATTTGATTACCGGAAGGTTTTCGGAGTTACCGGGAATGTACCGGGAATGACGAATGGGTTCCGGGAGTTCACCGGGGGGGGGGCAACCCACCCCGGGGAAGCCCATAGGCTTTTGGGAGACACACCAGCCCTTAGTGGGCTGGTGGGACAGCCCCAAAGGGGCCTATGCGCCAAGAGAAGAAAATCAAAGGAAAGAAAAAAAAGAGGGAAGAAGTGGGAAGGGAGGGGGACTCCTCCCACCAAACCAAGTCCAACTCGGTTTGGGGGGGGAGTCCTCCCCCCCTTGGCTCGGCCGACCCCTTGGGAGTCCCTTGGACCCCAAGGCAAGGTCCCCCTCCCTCCTCCTATATATATGGGGCTTTTAGGGCAGATTTGAGACGACTTTCTCACGGCTGCCCGACCACATACCTCCATAGTTTTTCCTCTAGATCGCGTTTCCGCGGAGCTCGGGCGGAGCCCTGCTGAGACGAGATCATCACCAACCTCCGGAGCACCGTCACGCTGACGGAGAACTCTTCTACCTCTCCGTCTCTCTTGCTGGATCAAGAAGGCCGAGATCATCGTCGAGCTGTACGTGTGCTGAACGCGGAGGTGCCGTCCGTTCGGTACTAGATCGTGGGACTGATCGCGGGATTGTTCGCGGGGTGGATCGAGGGACGTGAGGACGTTCCACTACATCAACCGCGTTCTCTAACGCTTCTGCTTTACGATCTACAAGGGTACGTAGATCACTCATCCCCTCTCGTAGATGGACATCACCATGATAGGTCTTCGTGCGCGTAGGAAAATTTTTGTTTCCCATGCGACGTTCCCCAACAGTGGCATCATGAGCTAGGTTCATGCGTAGATGTCTTCTCGAGTAGAACACAAAAGGTTTTGTGGGCGGTGATGTGCGTTTTGCTGCCCTCCTTAGTCTTTTCTTGATTCCGCGGTATTGTTGGATTGAAGCGGCTTGGACCGACATTACTCGTACGCTTACGAGAGACTGGTTTCATCGTTACGAGTAACCCCCTTGGCTCAAAGATGACTGGCAAGTGTCGGTTTCTCCAACTTTAGTTGAATCGGATTTGACCGAGGAGGTCCTTGGATGAGGTTAAATAGCAACTCATATATCTCCGTTGTGGTCTTTGCGTAAGTAAGATGCGATCCTACTAGATACCCTTGGTCACCACGTAAAACATGCAACAACAAAATTAGAGGACGTCTAACTTGTTTTTGCAGGGTATGATTGTGATGTGATATGGCCAACGATGTGATGTGATATATTGGATGTATGAGATGATCATGTTGTAATAGAAATATCGACTTGCACGTCGGTGGTACGGCAACCGGCAGGAGCCATAGGGTTGTCTTTATACTAACATATGTGCTTGCAGATGCGTTTACTATTTTGCTGGGATGTAGCTTTAGTAGTGATAGCATAAGTAGCACGACAACCACGATGGCAACACGTTGATGGATGATCATGGTGTGGCGCCGGTGACAAGAAGATCGTGCCGGTGCTTTGGTGATGGAGATCAAGAAGCACGTGATGATGGCCATATCATGTCACTTATGAATTGCATGTGATGTTAATCCTTTTTGCACCTTATTTTGCTTAGAACAACGGTAGCATTATGAGGTGATCTCTCACTAAAATTTCAAGACGAAATTGTGTTCTCCCCGACTGTGCACCGTTGCTACAGTTCGTCGTTTCGAGACACCATGTGATGATCGGGTGTGATAGACTCAACGTTCACATACAACGGGTGCAAAACAGTTGCGCACGCGGAACACTTGGGTTAAGCTTGACGAGCCTATCATGTGCAGACATGGCCTCGGAACACATGAGACCGAAAGGTCGATCATGAATCATATAGTTGATATGATTAGCATAGGGATGCTTACCACTGAAACTATTCTCAACTCACGTGATGATCGGACTTGGGATAGTGTAAGTGGATCATGAACCACTCAAATGACTAGAGAGATGTACTTTTTGAGTGGGAGTTTAGCATACAATTTGATTAAGTTGAACTCTAATTATCTTGAACATAGTCTAAGTCCACTTCGAATATATTTGTGTTGTAGATCATGGCTCACGCAAGTGTCATCCTGAATTTTAATACGTTCCTAGAGAAAGCTAAGTTGAAAGATGATGGAAGCAACTTTGTAGACTGGGCTCGTAATCTTAAGCTAATCTTACAAGCTGGAAAGAAGGATTATGTCCTTAATGCTGCGCTAAGAGATGAACCACCCGCTACGGCTGATCAGGATGTTAAGAACGCTTGGTTAGCGCGTAAGGAGGACTACTCAATAGTTCAATGTGCAGTCTTGTATGGCTTAGAACCGGGACTTCAACGTCGCTTTGAGCGTCATGGAGCATTTGAGATGTTCCAGGAGTTGAAGTTTATCTTTCAGAAGAACGCCCGGATCGAGAGGTATGAGACCTCCGATAAATTCTATGCTTGCAAGATGGAGGAAAACTCGTCTGTCAGTGAACATGTGCTGAAAATGTCTGGGTACTCAAACCGTCTAGCTGAACTGGGGATTGAACTCCCGCAAGAAGCTATCACTGACAGAATCCTTCAATCACTGCCGCCAAGCTACAAAGGCTTTGTGTTGAACTACAACATGCAAGGGATGAACAAGTCTCCCGGCGAGTTGTTTGCGATGCTGAAAGTCGCAGAGTCTGAACTCCGTAAAGAGCATCAAGTGTTGATGCTGAGCAAGACCACTAGTTTCAAGAGAAACGGCAAAGGCAAGAAGGGCAATTCGAAGAAGAGCGGCAAGCCTGTTGCCAATCCGCCGAAGAAACCCAAGGCTGGACCTAAGCCTGAAACAGAGTGCTTCTATTGCAAGGGTATGGGTCACTGGAAGCGCAATTGCCCCAAGTATCTGGCAGATAAGAAGGCGGGCAAAGAAAAATCAGGTATATTTGATATACATGTTATTGATGTGTACTTAACTGGCTCTCGTAGTAGTGCCTGGGTATTTGATACCGGTTCTGTTGCTCACATTTGCAACTCGAAGCAGGAACTGCGGAATAGACGAAGGCTGGCGAAAGACTAAGTGACGATGCGCGTAGGAAACGGTTCCAAGGTTGATGCAATCGCCGTCGGCACAGTGTCACTTCAACTACCATCGGGATTAGTGATGAACTTAAATCATTGTTATTTAGTGCCTGCGTTGAGCATGAACATTATATCTGGATCTTGTTTATTGCGAGACGGTTACTCTTTTTAAGTCTGAGAATAATGGTTGTTCTATTTCTATGAGTAACATCTTTTATGGTCATGCACCGAATGTGAGAGGATTGTTCATATTGAATCTCGATAGCGATACGCATATACATAACATTGAGACCAAAAGGGTTAGAGTAAACAATGATAGCGCCATATTTTTGTGGCACTGCCGCTTGGGTCATATTGGTGTAAAGCGCATGAAGAAACTCCATGCTGATGGACTTTTGGAGTCACTTGACTTTGATTCACTTGACACGTGCGAACCATGCCTCATGGGCAAGATGACTAAGACTCCATTCTCCGGAACAATGGAGCGTGCAAGTGACTTGTTGGAAATCATACATACCGATGTGTGTGGTCCAATGAGTGTGGAGGCACGCGGCGGATATCGTTATTTTCTCACCTTCACTGACGATTTAAGTAGATATGGTTATGTCTACTTGATGAAGCACAAGTCTGAAACATTTGAAAAGTTCAAGCAATTTCAGAGTGAAGTGGAAAATCATCGTAACAAGAAGATCAAGTTCCTACGGTCTGATCGTGGGGGTGAATATCTGAGTTTCGAGTTTGGTACTCACTTAAGACAATGTGGAATTGTTTCACAGTTAACACCGCCTGGAACACCACAGCTTAATGGTGTGTCCGAACGTCGTAATCGTACTTTGTTAGAGATGGTGCGATCTATGATGTCTCTTACTGATTTGCCGTTATCTTTTTGGGGTTATGCATTAGAAACAGCTGCATTCACTTTAAATAGGGCGCCATCAAAATCCGTTGAGACGACACCATACGAACTGTGGTATGGCAAAAGGCCAAAGTTGTCGTTTCTTAAAGTTTGGGGATGTGATGCTTATGTCAAAAAGCTTCAGCCTGAAAAGCTGAAACCCAAAGCGGAAAAGTGCGTCTTCATAGGTTACCCAAAAGAGACGGTTGGGTACACCTTCTATCTCAAATCCGAGGGCAAAGTGTTTGTTGCTAAGAACGGAACTTTTCTCGAGAAGGAGTTTCTCTCGAGAGAATTGAGTGGGAGGCAGATAGAACTTGACGAGGTTGTCGAACCTCTCATCCCTCTGGATGGTGGCGCAGGGCAAGGGGAGACCTCTGTGGTTGCGACGCCGGTTGAGGAGGAAGTTAATGATGATGATCATGAAACTCCATTTCAAGTTTCTGTTGAACCACGCAGGTCGACGAGATCACGTGCTGCTCCAGAGTGGTACGGTAATCCCGTCTTATCGATCGTGTTGTTGGACAACAATGAACCTGCGAGTTATGAAGAAGCAATGGTGGGCCCAGATTCCAACAAATGGCTAGAAGCCATGAAATCCGAGATAGGATCCATGTATGAGAACAAAGTGTGGACTTTGGAGATACTACCTGAGGGCCGCAAGGCTATTCAGAACAAATGGATCTTTAAGAAGAAGACGGACGCTGGCGGTAATGTGACCGTTTATAAAGCTCGACTTGTGGCAAAGGGTTTTTCACAAGTTCCAGGAGTTGACTACGATGAGACCTTCTCACCCGTAGCGATGCTTAAGTCCGACAGAATCATGTTAGCAATAGCTGCATTTTTCGATTATGAAATCTGGCAGATGGATGTCAAAACGGCGTTCCTTAACGGTTTCCTTAAGGAAGAATTGTATATGATGCAACCCGAAGGTTTTGTCGATCCTAAGAATGCTGACAAGGTGTGCAAGCTCCAGCGATCCATTTATGGACTGGTGCAAGCATCTCGGAGTTGGAACAAACGCTTTGATGAGGTGATCAAAGCATTTGGGTTTATACAAGTGGTTGGAGAATCTTGTATTTACAAGAAAGTGAGTGGGAGCTCTGTGGCGTTTCTAATATTATATGTGGATGACATATTACTGATTGGAAACAACGTAGAGCTTTTGGAGAGCATAAAAGGTTACTTGAATAAAAGTTTCTCTATGAAGGACCTAGGAGAAGCTGCTTACATACTAGGCATTAAGATCTATAGGGATAGATCAAAACGCGTGATAGCACTTTCACAAAACACATACCTTGATAAAGTTTTGAAGAGGTTCAAAATGGAACAGTCCAAGAAAGGGTTCTTGCCAGTGTTACAAGGTACGAGATTGAGTAAGACTCAGTGCCCAACAACTGATGAAGATAGAGAGCATATGCGCTCCGTCCCCTATGCTTCAGCCATAGGCTCTATCATGTATGCAATGCTGTGCACTAGACCGGATGTTAGTCTGGCCATAAGTATGGCAGGTAGGTTCCAGAGTAATCCAGGAGTGGATCACTGGACGGCGGTCAAGAATATCCTGAAGTACCTGAAAAGAACTAAGGAAATGTTTCTCGTGTATGGAGGTGACGAAGAGCTCGCCGTAAAAGGTTACGTCGATGCAAGCTTTGACACAGATCCGGACGACTCTAAGTCGCAAACCGGATACGTATTTATTCTTAATGGGGGTGTAGTAAGCTGGTGCAGTTCCAAGCAAAGCGTCGTAGCAGATTCTACATGTGAAGCAGAGTACATGGCTGCCTCAGAGGCGGCTAAGGAGGGTGTCTGGATGAAGCAGTTCATGACGGATCTTGGAGTGGTGCCAAGTGCACTGGATCCAATAACCTTGTTCTGTGACAACACTGGTGCCATTGCCTTAGCAAAGGAACCAAGGTTTCACAAGAAAACCAGACACATCAAACGACGCTTCAACCTCATCCGCGACTACGTCGAGGAGGAGGACGTAAATATATGCAAAGTGCACACGGATCTGAATGTAGCAGACCCGCTGACTAAACCTCTTCCACGGCCAAAACATGATCGACACCAGAAATGTATGGGCGTTAGATTTATTACAATGTAAATCACATAGTGATGTGAGGGCTAGATTATTGACTCTAGTGCAAGTGGGAGACTGTTGGAATTATGCCCTAGAGGCAATAATAAATGTATAGTTATTATTATAATTCCTGTATCAAGATAATAGTTTATTATCCATGCTATAATTGTATTGAATGAAGACTCATTTACATGTGTGGATACATAGACAAAATACCGTCCCTAGCATGCCTCTAGTTGGCTAGCCAGTTGATCGATGATAGTCAGTGTCTTCTGATTATGAACAAGGTGTTGTTGCTTGATAACTGGATCACGTCATTGGGAGAATCATGTGATGGACTAGACCCAAACTAATAGACGTAGCATGTTGATCGTGTCATTTGTTGCTACTGTTTTCTGCGTGTCAAGTATTTATTCCTATGACCATGAGATCATATAACTCACTGACACCGGAGGAATGCCTTGTGTGTATCAAACGTCGCAACGTAACTGGGTGACTACAAAGATGCTCTACAGGTATCTCCGAAGGTGTTAGTTGAGTTAGTATGGATCAAGACTGGGATTTGTCACTCCGTATGACGGAGAGGTATCTCGGGGCCCACTCGGTAATACAACATCACACACAAGCCTTGCAAGCAATGTAACTTAGTGTAAGTTGCGGGATCTTGTATTACGGAACGAATAAAGAGACTTGCCGGTAAACGAGATTGAAATAGGTATGCGGATACCGACGATCGAATCTCGGGCAAGTAACATACCGAAGGACAAAGGGAATGACATACGGGATTATACGAATCCTTGGCACTGAGGTTCAAACGATAAGATCTTCGTAGAATATGTAGGATCTAATATGGGCATCCAGGTCCCGCTATTGGATATTGACCGAGGAGTCTCTCGGGTCATGTCTACATAGTTCTCGAACCCGCAGGGTCTGCACACTTAAGGTTCGACGTTGTTTTATGCGTATTTGAGTTATATGGTTGGTTACCGAATGTTGTTCGGAGTCCCGGATGAGATCACGGACGTCACGAGGTTTCCGGAATGGTCCGGAAACAAATATTGATATATAGGATGACCTCATTTGATTATCGGAAGGTTTTCGGAGTTACCGGGAATGTACCGGGAATGACGAATGGGTTCCGGGATTTCACCGGGGGGGGCAACCCACCCCGGGGAAGCCCATAGGCTTTTGGGAGACACACCAGCCCTTAGTGGGCTGGTGGGAAAGCCCCAAAGGGGCCTATGCACCAAGAGAAGAAAATCAAAGGAAAGAAAAAAAAGAGGGAAGAAGTGGGAAGGGAGGGGGACTCCTCCCACCAAACCAAGTCCAACTCGGTTTGGGGGGGAGTCCTCCCCCCCTTGGCTCGGCCGACCCCTTGGGAGTCCCTTGGACCCCAAGGCAAGGTCCCCCTCCCTCCTCCTATATATATGGGGCTTTTAGGGCAGATTTGAGATGACTTTCTCACGGCTGCCCGACCACATACCTCCATAGTTTTTCCTCTAGATCGCGTTTCCGCGGAGCTCGGGCGGAGCCCTGCTGAGACGAGATCATCACCAACCTTCGGAGCGCCTTCACGCTGCCGGAGAACTCTTCTACCTCTCCGTCTCTCTTGCTGGATCAAGAAGGCCGAGATCATCGTCGAGCTGTACGTGTGCTGAACGCGGAGGTGCCGTCCGTTCGGTACTAGATCGTGGGACTGATCGCGGGATTGTTAGCGGGGCGGATCGAGGGACGTGAGGACGTTCCACTACATCAACCGCGTTCTCTAACGCTTTTGCTGTACGATCTACAAGGGTACGTAGATCACTCATCCCCTCTCGTAGATGGACATCACCATGATAGGTCTTCGTGCGCGTAGGAAAATTTTTGTTTCCCATGCGACGTTCCCCAACAAGTCACCGGCATGGACCTGCTGGAGACTTTTCTGGGTCGGCGCATCCAGCCGCTGCAGGCCCGAGACCACGCTATGTGGCGTTACACGGGGCCTTCGGATACCACTCGGTCTCATCCAGAGGACGTGAGCGGGGAGACTGTGAGTGCGTGGGTCTGCAGCATCACAGGAACATGTGATAACCCCGTGGGAGCTCGGCGGGTGAAGCCCTTTCGCGCCGAAAATCCTCCTCCGAATGAGGTGAGTACATGTTGTCGAGTGCTTTTAACCTTCTCAGCTTTATTGCTTTTCTTGTCTCGCTGACTGACGTTGCCGACTGTGTTTTGTGCAGGAGTGGACGAACTGGCATTCTGCAGTCTCGAATGGGAATCAAGTTGACGAAGAGGAGTCTGTATTAAACTTTGGCCACTGCTGTTGGCCGGTACATTCGTGGCTCGGTGTGGATAAACTTGATTCACACCGAGCCGACTGATCGCAGAACCGATTTGAATTCGAACCGGATCTTTTGCTCTTCTTTCGCTGAGTTTTTTTTTTGACACGATTTTGGCTCGTGGTTTTTGTTTGGGCGTCTCTTGGTTAAGACAATGGCAAACATGCGGAGCATGTAATTGTTAGTTGTCTTCACATCCACATGAGCCTCAATGAGGGTCTGCTAAGCCTCCGAGTGTATCTCGAGTGTCCACTCGGAGGAAGCTTTTTACTTAGGCGACTCTGGTTCGCATCTAAGTCTCCGAGTGTGACTTGAAATGCACACTCAGAGCAATTTGTTTACTTAGGCGACTCTGAGTCGCACCTAAGTCTCTGAGTGTGACTTTTGGTGCACACTTGGAGCGAGTTTTTACTTAGGCGACTCTGGGTCGCAGCTAAGTCCCCGAGTGTGACTGTTAGTGCGCACTCGGAGCGAGTTGTTTACTTAGGCGACTCTGGGACACAGCTAAGTCCCCGAGTGTGACTTTTCGTGCACACTCGGAGCGAGTTGTTACCCATGTAGTCGTCAGTTGTCTTCACATCCACATGAGTCTCAATGAGGGTCTGCTAAGCCTCCGAGTGTATCTCGAGTATACACTCGGAGGAAGCTTTTTACTTAGGCGACTCTGAGTCGCAGCTAAGTCCCCGAGTGTGACTTTTCGTGCACACTCGGAGTGAGTTGTTTACTTAGGCGACTCTGGGTCGCAGCTAAGTCTCCGAATGTGACTTTTAGTGCACACTCGGAGCGAGTTTGTACTTAGGCGACTCTGGGTCGCAGCTAAGTCCCCGAGTGTGACTTTTAGTGCACACTCGGAGCGAGTTTGTACTTAGGCGACTCTGGGTCGCAACTAAGTCTCCGAGTGTGACTTTTAGTGCACACTCGGAGCGAGTTTGTACTTAGGCGACTCTGGGTCGCAGCTAAGTCTCCGAGTGTGACCTTCAGTGCACACTCGGAACGAGTTTGTACTTAGGCGACTCTGGGTCGCAGCTAAGTCTCCGAGTGTGACTTTTAGTGCACACTCCGAACGAGTTTGTACTTAGGCGACTCTGGGTCGCAGCTAAGTCTCCGAGTGTGACTTTTCGTGCACACTCGGAGCGAGTTGTTACTTAGGCGACTCTGGGTCGCAGCTAAGTCTCCGAGCGTGACTTTTCATGCACACTCGGAGCGAGTTGTTTACTTAGGCGACTCTGGGTCGCAGCTAAGTCCCCGAGTGTGACTTTTATGCACACTCGGAGTTGGTTTTTTAGACCGGAGTCTGCAAACGCGGAAGAATTTTGAATCGACAAGAAATCAATCTGCTTTGTATTACTTCGATGATACTTGTTCTTTACATTGTCTCCGTCGGCGGTTATGTGTAGAAACGCTTCAGTAGATCTCCATTCCATGCTCGCGGCTCGTCCGTTTCCCTGTCGAGGTTGTAGAGTCGATATGCTCCGTTGTTCAGCACCTTAGAAATGATGAACGGTCCTTCCCAGGCGGGAGCCAACTTGTGTGGTCTCTGTTGATCCACTCGGAGCACCAGGTCACCTGCTTGGAACGTGCGGCTCCTGACGTGCCGCGCATGAAATCTTCGCAGATCTTTTTGATAAATTGTTGATCGGATCAGTGCCATCTCGCGCTCCTCTTCTAAAAGATCCACTCCGTCTTGCCTGGCTCGCTCTACTTCGGCTTCGGAGAAGAGTTCGACTCGTGGAGAGTTGTGAAGCAAGACACTCGGAAGGACTGCCTCTGCTCCATAAACGAGGAAAAATGGGGATCGCCCTGTCGGTCTATTCGGAGTTGTCAGGAGGCCCCACAACACCGAAGGAAGCTCGGTGACCCATGCGCCGGTGGCATGTCCAACTTCTCGTAGGAGTCGAGGCTTCAACCCTTGAAGAATAAGTCCATTCGCCCGCTCTTCTTGCCCATTTGTTTGGGAGTGCGCGACGGATGCAAAATCCACTCGGATACCTTGGCGTGCGCAAAAACCTTTGAACCTGTCCGAGTCAAAGTTTGTGCCATTGTCGGTGATTATGTTGTGCGGAACCCCGTATCTGGCGATGATGTCTCTGATAAATTTGATGGCCGTAAGGGCATCAAGCTTCTTGATAGGCTTGTCTTCAATCCACTTGGTAAACTTGTCGACTGCTACCAGCAGATGAGTGAATCCTCCTTGGCCTGTTCTGAATGGTCCGACTGTATCTAATCCCCACACGACGAATGGCCAAGCAAGAGGAATTGTCTTCAACGCAGATGTTGGCTTGTGGGACTTGTTTGAATAGAACTGACAACCTTCGCAACGGTCGACTATATCTTTTGCCATTTCATTCGCCTACAACCAGAAGAAACCAGCTCTGAATGCTTTGGTGACGATTGCCCTTGAGGAGGCATGATGACCGCAGGTTCCCGAGTGAATTTCTTCCAAGATTAACTGTCCCTCCTCAGGAGAGATACACCGCTGAAGGACGCATGAAACACTTTCCCTGTATAACTGGTCATCAATGACGGTGAAGGACTTCGACCTGCGAACGATCTGCCTAGCTTGGACTTCGTCTTCTGGTAACTCTTGCCTCATGATGTACGCAATGAACGGCACAGTCCATTCTGGAATGACGGCTAGAATCTCCATGATCAAATCAACCACAGCGGGGACCTCGACTTCAGTCTGATCTGTTGAGCTCTTCGGTTCCTCTGTAAAAGGATCTTCTTTTACCGAGGGGAGGTGTAGGTGCTCGAGGCAGACATCACTCGGGACCGGTCTCCATGTGGATCCAAGTTTTGCCAATTCATCTGCTGCTTGGTTTTTCAGTCGGGGAACATGGTGAAGTTCTAGACCTTCGAACTTCTTATCGAGCTTCCTTATTGCATTGCAGTATGCAGTCATGGTGGGGTTCCTTACATCCCATTCCTTCATTACTTGATTAACCACTAGATCTGAGTCGCCATAGACCATCAGGCGATGGACGCCGAGTGTGATGGCCATGCGCAACCCGTAAAGGAGAGCTTCGTACTCTGCTTAGTTGTTGGAAGAATCAAAATGGATCTGCAACACATACTTGAGTTTATCACCTTTCGGGGATATGAGCACTACGCCGGCGCCAGAGCCATTCAACATCTTGGACCCATCGAAGAACATGGTCCAATGAGCCGAGTAGATGTGAGTCGGTTGCTATTGTTCTACCCATTCTGCTATGAAATCAGCAAGAGCCTGAGACTTTATAGATTTCTTGGCTTCAAACTTGATGTCACGGTATAGCATCTCCATTGCCCACTTTGTCACTCGGCCTGATGCGTCCCGATTGTGGAGAATTTCCGACAACGAAGCATCAGATATGACAGATACCGAGTGGTCTTGGAAATAATGAGCCACCTTCTTTGCAGTCATGTAGATCCCATAAATAAGCTTCTGATAATGGGGATATCTCTACTTGGAAGGAGTCAGGACTTCGGAAACATAATATACTGGCCGCTGAACCTTGTACGCTTTGCCTTCTTCTTCGCGTTCGACTGTCAGAACGGTGCTGAAGACTCGATCTGTAGCCACGATGTACAGAAGAAGGGGTTCTTTACTGAGCGGGGCAGTAAGAACCGGCTGGGTGGAAAGCAGGGCTTTGAGGTCGTCAAATGCGATTTGGGCTTCATCTGTCCACTCGAAAGTATCTGACTTCTTCATGAGTCGGTACAGAGGTAACGCCTTCTCGCCGAGTCGAGCGATAAACCTGCTCAAAGCCGCTAGGCAACCTGTGAGCCTTTGAACATCATGTACTCTTACCGGCCGCTCCATTCGAACAATGGTCCCGATCTTTCCGGGGTTGACATCGATCCCTCGTTCGGAAACGAAGAAACCGAGTAACTTCCCGCTGGGAACGCCGAATGAACACTTGGCTGGGTTGAGCTTGATATCGTACCTACGTAGGTTGGCGAATGTTTCTGCCAAGTCAGTCAGCAGGTCGGAACCTTTGCGTGACTTGACGACGATATCATCCATATATGCCTACACATTTCGACCGATCTGGTCTAGGAGGCATTTTTGGATCATGCGCATAAAAGTTGCTCCTGCATTCTTCAAACCGAATGGCATAGTGATGTAACAGAAGCACCCGAATGGGGTGATGAAGGCTGTTTTTAATTCATCTGGACCATACAGACGGATCTGATGATAGCCCGAATAGGCATCAAGGAAGGATAAGCGCTCGCAACCCGCAGTCGAATCAACGATTTGATCAATACGGGGGAGCGGGAAGTGATCTATCGGACAGACCTTATTGAGATGCTTGAAATCGATGCACATATGGAGAGACTTGTCCTTCTTGGGCACCATGACAACATTAGCGAGCCACTCGGAGTGGTGTACCTCGCGAATGAAGTTGGCTGCCAAAAGTTTAGCCACCTACTCTCCGATTGCTTTCCTCTTGTGTGCCGCGGACCGACGCAGGCGTTCTCGGACGGGCCGAGCGGCAGGATCCACATGTAGTTGGTGCTCAGCCAACTCCCTGGGTACACCTGGCATGTTAGCAGGCTTCCATGCAAAAATGTCCCAGTTCTCACGGAGGAATTGGATGAGCTCGGCTTCCTATTTTGGATCAAGGGTGGTGGAGATGTTTGTCGGGGCGGCGGTGTCGTCCGTCGGGTGGATGCTGACTTTCTTCGTGTCTCCCGCCGACTGGAATGCGGACTCGGAAGCTGGCTTCTTTAAACGCATCAGGTCAGCGGGGTCGGCGGTCTTCTTGTACTCATCCAGCTCGAGTATAGCCTTCTGATGATCAGCAATTCTCGACCCCTGCTGCAGACACTCCTCGGCCCGCTGCCGATTGCCTGTGACAGTAATCACACCTTTGGGACCGTAGACGTAACATGGACGGGCCATGAAACGCGCATATGCCGGACGACCCAGAATCGCATGGTATGCACTCTGGAAGTCTACCACCTCGAATGTCAACTTCTCTTTGCCGAAGTTCTTGTCAGAGCCGAAGACGACATCCAACGCAATCTGGCCGAGTGATTTGGCCTTTCTTCCTGGGACGACTCCGTGGAACTGCATACTGCTCTCGCTAAGTTTGGACATCGGAATGCCCATTCCCTTGAGAGTATCAGCGTACATGATATTCAAGCCGTTGCCGCCGTCCATGAGGACTTTGCACAGCCTGACTCCTTCCACCACCGGGTCGACGACCAGAGCTTGCCTCCCTGGGGTGGGTACGTGTGCTGGGTAGTCTGACTGATCAAAGGTGATCGCAGTCTGTGACCACTTGAGGAACGTGGGAGTGGATGGGGTTGCCATGTTTACCTCCCTGTTGACCAGCTTCAGTCGACTTTTGCTTTCCACATCAGCAAAAATCATCAACGTTGCATGGACTGGGGGGAACGAATCCTCCTTGTCCTCATCATCCTGCTCGGTGTCCTTCTCACTCGGCTGTCCTTCACCGAATCCTTGGATCAGGAGGCGACACTGCCGAGTGGTATGCTTCAGCAATATGACATTGCCTTCTTCATCCGTCTTCGTGTGGATTGGACACGGTTGATCTAGGATGAATTTCCCTGACTGCCTCTTCTTGGGGGTGTACTGTGCTTTCCCCTTGCCTTTGAACTTAGCATTTGAAACGATGTTGCCTCTGCCTGCGGAGTGGATTGAGCTTTCTGTTTCTGCTTCCGATTGTTGTTCCCATCTCCATCAGCGACTGACTTATGCTTGCCGCTACGTATGCGGTCCTCCTCTTCGCCATTTGCATAGCGCGCGGCTATCTCCATCATCTTGCTCATGGAGATGTTGCATGTTCGACCAAACTTCAGGTACAGATCCCCGTACCGAACGTCTGCCTTGAAGGTGCAGACTGCTTGGTGCTCTGTGACGTTCTCCACCGTGTGGTAGAGGGTCGTCCAGCGCTGGATGAAATCGCGCAAAGGCTCGTTTTGCTTCTGGACGCAGTGCTGAAGCTCTACGAGACCAGTAGGACGTTTGCACGTTCCCTCGAAGGTCCTGATGAAGACTCGGGCCAAATCTGCCCAACTGTAGATGCTTGACGGAGCTAACTGGTTTAGCCAAGCTCGCGCCGAACCGTCGAGCATCAGCGGGAGCTGTTTCATGGCGACATGGCCATCTCCGCCACCGATATGGACCGCCACTATGTAGTCGTCCAACCAAGTTTCTGGTTTGGACTCTCCTGTGAATTTGCTGATTCCTGTCGCCAATCGGAAGTTGGGAGGGATGTCAGCTGAGCGGATGGCCCGACTGAAGCACTCGGGGCCAGAAACAACGGTTCTGCTTCCACTCGGACGGTCTCTATCGTGACCATCACAGTGGGCTCGACTTCTGTCGACCTTCTTCTGGGCGATGTACCCTCTTGCATCAGGCCTTGGATCGTGCGCGCCACCGCCCGAACGACGATCATCGTAATGTCGGGGCCCGTAAGGCCCACTCCGCAGAGGAGTACGCGAACGGCAACGATCTTCGGGATGAGACCGAATGGGAAGCGGATTCCGACTCGGGTCCCTGGAACGGCTGCCTCCTCTGCGTCGCTGGTGAGAGTCGGGGCTGAAAACCAACCGATGCTTGTTCGCTTGAACGGAACTGTTGTGGATCCTGTTGTGCGACTGGGAGACCGCCGAGTTCTGCTGCTGCGCCGTATGCAACAAGCCACGGATCTGCTCGATTCCTCTACCAGCCTCCGAATCAGTCGGCTGGAGAGAATCAGCTATCTTGGCGGTTGCAGCCAAGTTGAGGATGGGTGTGTGGAACACCTCGACGTTGCTCTGGCGAGTGCGTCGACTAGAAGAACGATGGTGTTGACGACGAGCGTCGGATGATTCTCCGAACTCACGCTCGTTCCGACCAGTCCCGACGGGACTTTCGTGGGAATCGGCCATGAGTACTTTGGCTGCAGGCCCGTGACCCAGGTACTCGGAAGGTAGTTCAGTCGGAACTGACTCCAAGTACTGGGATGACGGCGGGACCACAACCGATTCGAGCACCGCCACTTGACAGGACGCGTTTTGTCGCGCTTGGGCGTGTCGCACCCAACGCTGGAGCCGCGGGCGACGGGGGCGAAGATCGACACCGGGGTCGAGGGCTGGATAAGAAGAACGCCGCGGGAACTGGCACGGAAGTGCGTAGCCCCGCAACTCGGATGCGCCTCGACGTCGAGGGGCGCATCCCAAAGCCATGCCGAATCGTCGGCGATGAAGGAGAGTGCACCAAAGAGGATCTCATGACCCATGCACAGATCTCCGCCGGACGACATGACGAAAAGATCAAATCGCAAACTCGCCGGAAGTCGCTTAGACGCCTGCCCCACGGTGGGCGCCAACTGTCGTGGGTATAAGTCTGACAGTAGAAGTATGGGGTACGAAAGTATATGGGCAGAGCCTTAGCTACAGCGAGGATGTATGAGTTCAGGCCCCTCTAAAGTGGAGGTAAAATCCCTACGTCTCAGTGCTCTTGGGAGCTTTGTGTCGAGTGAATTGTGGGATTACAGCAAGTGCCAACCCCCGTACCAGTGGTGAAGGGCGGCTTA
This sequence comes from Hordeum vulgare subsp. vulgare, assembly GCF_904849725.1. Lineage (NCBI taxonomy): Eukaryota > Viridiplantae > Streptophyta > Magnoliopsida > Poales > Poaceae > Hordeum > Hordeum vulgare. The sequence continues at coordinate 623,613,698 of NC_058519.1, forward strand.
TATAGAGTGTGCTGCCCTTCATAATGGCCCGATGGACAGGGGTGGAATAGTGGCGAGTAAATGCTTATGTTACAAGTAACGTAAGCTTTAAATGCTAATAATGGTGTATGAAAACGTATGGCCGTTGCCCTCCTGGGAGGTTACGATGTACAGAGTGGATTCCAGTCGGTACGTTAGATATGCTCTGAGTGGATCGTCGCCGACTGGATGATGGGGGCGTCCTTAGTTCAGTCGGAACTGTCTAAGGGCCTTGTCTTCTATGAAGGATAGTCCTTGGGTAGGACCTATAGGGCAGACCTATGACCCTACCCTGGGACTATAACCCCATCAGATCCACCACTAAGCCCATCTCAATAGTAGCCACTAAGCCGTTTAAAAGCGGCAATTATGGTTTTTGTTGTGGGATGGGGGCGGGGATGTGGAGCAAGCGAAATCACGGGAAGCTTTGCATCAAATGTTTCAAGATCTACTTGCAGATCGAGTGAGAGTAACGCTGCAGGTGTACATCGGCAAAGACTGTTTTGCGTGACGACATCCGGTTGAAGGTGTTGGATGTCGCGTCTCTTACTGATGCCCCAAAGCAATGTGACAATGACCATGAAGTCAATGCCATGAAGGGAGTGGTGGCACGATGGTCCCCTCTCGGATATATGATCTTCGACACAGGTGACATTGGACATGCCGCCCTCAAACGCTTGCCCAAGATAGCGTATTAGTCGCACTATTTTGTTTTGTTAACTTAGGGCCTGATTGGGACTGCTCAACTTCATAAAATTTAGTTCCGTTCCGTTAAATTCACATTGGAACAGTTTCATACAGAAGTTGTAACTATTTTAAAGAGAGTGGTTGGCTTTCATGTAGCTCCAGCTTTAATAATGAGAAATTTGATGAAAAGAATATATCTGATTGGATGAGTGGGAAAAACGAAGGGGTATCCACTTACTGGTGGAAGTGGTGGGTAATTTTCTTTCAACTCCAAATTCTATATTTTTGGGGAGGACCTCCTAAAAAGCTTCACAAAAAACATGGAGTTGTATCCCAGATTCTAGTTTTTTTGCGGAGCGTCATGTCGTTGAGTTACCAGGTTTGGCTTGCGTTTTGTAAAGCAGAGCTGAATTTCACGGAGCGGAGTAGTCCTAAACAGACCCTTATTCTTTCTAGCTAGGATTGAAGCTAGTTTATGAACGCGTTCATAAAACCATTATCATCTCCATCCTAAAATATAACACACCTGTGTATTTTGAGGTTTAATTTGTCGTCAACTTGAACGTGTAGTTTATGTTAACAAATTTATATCATGGAATTTGCATTCGGAATGAGTTTCCATCCGTATAACTTCTTATGGGTTGTCTTTCATTTTAGGGTGGTATAAAAAGGGAATGGAATGCATGTTAAACTTACTAGAGTGTTTAAATTAAAATGCTTATAACAAAAATATATGCTCATATGGCATCAAATGAAGAAATAAGCAATGAAGGATTGCAGGGTGAAGCTATCCGATATTCTGGCAACAAATTGTGTCTTTTTTTCCTCATAAAAAATTGGATACTCTAACTTTTTTTAGCCCACAACCACTCGCAGAAGCTGACCCCAAACCACCACCAATGAGAGCACCTAAACTACAATAGCGGTTCTGCAAAAGCAATGCATGTAGAAAGGAAATAGTGCACAAGCGTCATGGTCGCCCATTCAAGATACCTAAGGTTTTCACCTTGTTGAAAGTACGAGCTTTTCAGACAATCCCTTCAACAAGGGAGCGGTCGCCATTTTTAGATACAACCAATGCAGGTCAGACCTTGGATTTTAATCGTGAAAATCTAGACTCGATACTCCAGAAGCACCAACAAAATTGAAGTCCCCCAATGATGCCGCTGCTGCAAATCAGTAATCACCATGCTCGTAGGCATCATGTGTGTGGTTGGACAGGAACATTGTCGTGCAACAGAGCCAAGCTTGCATAACAACCTGTGAAGCATTGTGTCGTGGGTATAAGTCTGACAGTAGATGTGTAGGGTACGAAAGGATGGGCAGAGCCTTAGCTACGGCGAGGTTGTATGAGTTCAGGCCCCTCTGCGGTGGAGGTAATAGCCCTACGTCTCAGTGCTCAGGGAGCTTGTTGTCGAGTGGAATATAGAATACAGTGAATTACTAACCCCTGCACCAGTGGGGGAGGGTGGCTTATATAGAGTGTGCTTCCCTCCACAACGGTTCGGTGCACAGGGGTGGAGTAGTGGCGAATAAATGCCTACGTTATAGGTAATGTACGTCTTAAATGCTAATAAAGGCACATGGAAACGTATGACCGTTTCCCTCCAGGGGGTTACGATGCACAGAGTGGAATCCAGTCGGTTAGTTTGATAAACTCCGAATGCTAATCTCCGACTGGACGGTCGAGGATCTGTTACCGACTGGATGAAGGGAACTCCTTGGTTCAGTCGGAACTGACTAAGGGCCTTGTCCCTTATGAGGGGCAGTCCTTGGGTTGGACCTTCAGGGCAGGCCTATGACCCTACCCTAGGACTATAACCCCATCATTAGTCCCCGAATGGATTGGGGTTGGAACGACGAAGCGATGCTTGAAGTTTGGATCCGACTAGAACGGATGTGACTTTGGCGTTGCTTGCCTCGATCCATTTTATATTTTCTGACCAACGATCCGAGTGGAAGTATTGGTGGAACAAATTGTCGGAACCAAGTGCTTCCAGGGTATCTCCTGACGTGACCAGTCAACTGTGTTGGGGAACGGCGCATGGGAAACAAAAATTTTCCTACGTGCACGAAGACCTATCATGGTGATGTCCATCTACGAGAGGGGATGAGTGATCTACGTACCCTTGTAGGTCGTACAGCAGAAGCGTTAGTGAACGCGGTTGATGTAGTGGAACGTCCTCACGTCCCTTGATCCGCCCTGCGAACAATCCCGCGATCAGTCCCACGATCTAGTACCGAACGGACAGCACCTCCGCGTTCAGCACACGTACAGCTCGACGATGATCTCGGCCTTCTTGATCCAGCAAGAGAGACGGAGAGGTAGAAGAGTTCTCCGGCAGCGTGACGGCGCCCCGGAGGTTGGTGATGACCTTGTCTCAGCAGGGCTCCGCCCGAGCTCCGCAGAAACGCGATCTAGACGAAAAACCGTGGAGGTATGTGGTCGGGCTGCCGTGGAAAAGTCGTCTCAAATCAGCCCTAAAACCTCCGTATATATAGGTGGGAGGGAGGGGACCTTGCCTTGGGGCTCAAGGAGCCCCAAGGGGGTCGGCCGAGTCCAAGGGGGGAGGACTCCCCCCCAAACCGAGTTGGACTTGGTTTGGTGGGAGGGAGTCCCCCTTCCTTCCCACCTCCTCCCTTTTTTTTCCTTTTCTCTTGATTTTCTCTTCTTGGCGCATAGAGCCCTTTTGGGCTGTCCCACCAGCCCACTAAGGGCTGGTGTGCCACCCTCAAGGCCTATGGGCTTCCCCGGGGTGGGTTCCCCCCCCCCCCCCCCCCCCGCGGTGAACTCCCGGAACCCATTCGTCATTCCCGGTAACTACGAAAACCTTCCGGTAATCAAATTAGGTCATCCTATATATCAATCTTCGTTTCCGGACTATTCCGGAAACCCTCGTGACGTCCGTGATCTCATCCGGGACTCCGAACAACATTCGGTAACCAACCATATAACTCAAATACGCATAAAACAACGTCGAACCTTAAGTGTGCAGACCCTGCGGGTTCGAGAACTATGTAGACATGACCCGAGAGACTCCTCGGTCAATATACAATAGCGGGACCTGGATGCCCATATTGGATCCTACATATTCTACGAAGATCTTATCGTTTGAACCTCAGTGCCAAGGATTCATATAATCCCGTATGTCATTCCCTTTGTCCTTCGGTATGTTACTTGCCCGAGATTCGATCGTCAGTATCCGTATACCTATTTCAATCTCGTTTACCGGCAAGTCTCTTTACTCGTTCCGTAATACAAGATCCCGCAACTTACACTAAGTTACATTGCTTGCAAGGCTTGTGTGTGATGTTGTATTACCGAGTGGGCCCCGAGATACCTCTCCGTTCACACGGAGTGACAAATCCCAGTCTTGATCCATACTAACTCAACTAACACCGTTGGAGATACCTGTAGAGCATCTTTATAGTCACCCAGTTACGTTGCGACGTTTGATACACACAAAGCATTCCTCCGGTGTCAATGAGTTATATGATCTCATGGTCATAGGAATAAATACTTGACACGCAGATAACAGTAGCAACAAAATGACATGATCAACATGCTACGTCTATTAGTTTGGGTCTAGTCCATCACGTGATTCTCCTAATGACGTGATCCAGTTATCAAGCAACAACACATTGTTCATAATCAGAAGACACTGACTATCTTTGATCAACTGGCTAGCCAACTAGAGGCTTGCTAGGGACGGTATTTTGTCTATGTATCCACACATGTAAATGAGTCTTCATTCAATACAATTATAGCATGGATAATAAACGATTATCTTGATACAGGATTTATAATAATAACTATATTTATTATTGCCTCTAGGGCATAATTCCAACAGTATCCCACTTGCACTAGAGTCAATAATCTAGCCCTCACATCGCCATGTGAATTACATTGTAATAAATCTAACACCCATACAGTTCTGGTGTTGATCATGTTTTGGCCGTGGAAGAGGTTTAGTCAGCGGGTCTGCTACATTCAGATCCGTGTGCACTTTGCATATATTCACGTCCTCTCCCTCGACGTAGTCGCGCATGAGGTTGAAGCGTCGTTTGATGTGTCTGGTCTTCTTGTGAAACCGTGGTTCCTTTGCTAAGGCAATGGCACCAGTGTTGTCATAGAACAAGGTTATTGGATTCAGTGCGCTTGGCACAACTCCAAGATCCGTCATGAACTGCTTCATCCAGACACCCTCCTTAGCCACCTCCGAGGCAGCCATGTACTCCGCTTCACATGTAGAATCTGCTACGACGCTTTGCTTGGAACTGCACCCCCATTAAGAATAAATACGTATCCGGTTTGCGACTTAGAGTCATCCGGATCTGTGTCAAAGCTTGCATCGACGTAACCTTTTACGGCGAGCTCTTCGTCACCTCAATACACGAGAAACATCTCCTTAGTCCTTTTCAGGTACTTCAGGATATTCTTGACCGCTGTCCAGTGATCCACTCCTGGATTACTCTGGAACCTACCTGCCATACTTATGGCCAGGCTAACATCCGGTCTAGTGCGCAGCATCGCATACATGATAGAACCTATGGCTGAAGCATAGGGGACGGAGCGCATATGCTCTCTATCTTGATCAGTTGCTGGGCACTGAGTCTTACTCAATCTCGTACCTTGAAGAACTGGCAAGAACCCTTTCTTGGACTGTTCCATTTTGAACCTCTTCAAAACATTATCAAGGTATGTGCTTTGTGAAAGTCCTATCAGGCGTTTTGATCTATCCCTATAGATCTTAATGCCTAGAATGTAAGCAGCTTCTTCTAGGTCCTTCATAGAGAAACTTTTATTCAAGTAATCCTTTATGCTCTCTAAAAACTCTACGTTGTTTCCAATCAGTAATATGTCATCCACATATAATATTAGAAACGCCACAGAGCTCCCACTCACTTTCTTGTAAATACAAGATTCTCCAACCACTTGTATAAACCCAAATGCTTTGATCACCTCATCAAAGCGTTTGTTCCAACTCCGAGATGCTTGCACCAGTCCATAAATGGATCGCTGGAGCTTGCACACCTTGTTAGCATTCTTAGGATCGACAAAACCTTCGGGTTGTATCATATACAACTCTTCCTTAAGGAAACCGTTAAGGAACGCCGTTTTGACATCCATCTGCCAGATTTCATAATCGAAAAATGCAGCTATTGCTAACATGATTCTGACGAACTTAAGCATCGCTACGGGTGAGAAAGTCTCATCGTAGTCAACTCCTTAAACTTGTGAAAAACCCTTTGCCACAAGTCGAGCTTTATAAACGGTCACATTACCGTCAGCGTCTGTCTTCCTCTTAAAGATCCATTTGTTCTGAATGGCCTTGCGGCCCTCAGGCAGTACCTCCAAAGTCCACACTTTGTTCTCATACATGGATCCTATCTCGGACTTCATGGCTTCCAGCCATTTGTTGGAATCTGGGCCCACCATTGCTTCTTCATAATTCGCAGGTTCATTGTTGTCTAACAACATGATTGATAAGACGGGATTACCGTACCACTCTGGAGCAGCACGTGGTCTCGTCGACCTGCGTGGTTCGACAGAAACTTGAACTGGAGTTTCATGATCATCATCATTAACTTCCTCCTCAACCGGCGTCGCAATGACAGAGGTTTCCCCTTGCCCTGCGCCACCATCCAGAGGGATGAGAGGTTCGACAACCTTGTCAAGTTCTATCTTCCTCCCACTCAATTCTCTCGAGAGAAACTCCTTCTCGAGAAAAGCTCCGTTTTTAGCAACAAACACTTTGCCCTCGGATTTGAGATAGAAGGTGTACCCAACTGTCTCTTTTGGGTAACCTATGAAGACGCACTTTTCCGCTTTGGGTTCCAGCTTTTCAGGTTGAAGCTTTTTGACATAAGCATCACATCCCCAAACTTTAAGAAACGACAACTTTGGCCTTTTGCCATACCACAGTTCGTATGGTGTCGTCTCTACGGATTTTGATGGTGCCCTATTTAAAGTGAATGCAGCTGTTTCTAATGCATAGCCCCAAAATGATAACGGCAAATCAGTAAGAGACATCATAGATCGCACCATCTCTAATAGAGTACGATTACGACGTTCGGACACACCATTACGCTGTGGTGTTCCAGGCGGTGTTAACTGTGAAACAATTCCACATTGTCTTAAGTGAGCGCCAAACTCGAAACTCAGATATTCACCCCCACGATCAGACCGTAGGAACTTGATCTTCTTGTTACGATGATTTTCCACTTCACTCTGAAATTGCTTGAACTTTTCAAATGTTTCAGACTTGTGCTTCATCAAGTAGACATAACCATATCTACTTAAATCGTCAGTGAAGGTGAGAAAATAACGATATCGGCCGCGTGCCTCCACGCTCATCGGACCACACACATCGGTATGTATGATTTCCAACAAGTCACTTGCACGCTCCATTGTTCCTGAGAACGGAGTCTTAGTCATCTTGCCCATGAGGCATGGTTCGCACGTGTCAAGTGAATCAAAGTCAAGTGACTCCAAAAGTCCATCAGCATGGAGTTTCTTCATGCGCTTTACACCAATATGACCTAAGCGGCAGTGCCACAAAAATATGGCGCTATCATTGTTAACTCTAACTCTTTTGGTCTCAATGTTATGTATATGCGTATCGTTATCAAGATTCAATATGAACAATCCTCTCACATTCGGTGCATGACCATAAAAGATGTTACTCCTAGAAATAGAACAACCATTATTCTCTGACTTAAAAGAGTAACCGTCTCGCAATAAACAAGATCCAGATATAATGTTCATGCTCAACGCAGGCACCAAATAACAATGATTTAAGTTCATCACTAATCCTGACGATAACTGAAGTGACACTGTGCCGACGGCGATTGCATCAACCTTGGAACCATTTCCTACGCGCATCGTCACTTCATCTTTTCCCAGCCTTCGCCTATTCCGCAGTTCCTGTTTCGAGTTGCAAATATGAGCAACAGAACCGGTATCGAATACCCAGGCACTACTACGAGAGCCGGTTAAGTACACATCAATAACATGTATATCAAATATACCTGATTTTTATTTGCTCGCCTTCTTATGTGCCAGATACTTGGGCCAATTGCGCTTCCAGTGACCCATACCCTTGCAATAGTAACACTCCGTTTCCGGCTTAGGTCCAGCTTTGGGTTTCTTCGTCGGATTGGCAAAAGGCTTGCCGCTCTTCTTCGAATTGCCCTTCTTGCCTTTGCCGTTTCTCTTGAAACTAGTGGTCTTATTCACCATCAACACTTGATGCTCTTTACGGAGTTCAGACTCTGCGACTTTCAGCATCGCAAACAACTCGCCGGGAGACTTGTTCATCCCTTGCATGTTGTAGTTCAACACAAAGCCTTTATAGCTTGGCGGCAGTGATTGAAGGATTCTGTCAGTGATAGCTTCTTGCGGGAGTTCAATCCCCAGCTCAGCTAGACGGTTTGAGTACCCAGACATTTTGAGCACATGTTCACTAACAGATGAGTTTTCCTCCATCTTGCAAGCATAGAATTTATCGGAGGTCTCATACCTCTCGATCCGGGCGTTCTTCTGAAAGATAAACTCCATTTCCTCGAACATCTCAAATGCTCCATGACGCTCAAAGTGACGTTGAAGTCCCGGTTCTAAGCCATACAAGACTGCACATTGAACTATTGAGTAGTCCTCCTTACGTGCTAACCAAGCGTTCTTAACATCCTGATCAGCCGTAGCGGGTGGTTCATCTCCTAACGCAGCATTAAGGACATAATCCTTCTTCCCAGCTTGTAAGATTAGCTTAAGATTACGAGCCCAGTCTACAAAGTTGCTTCCATCATCTTTCAACTTAGCTTTCTCTAGGAACGTATTAAAATTCAGGATGACTGTCGCGTGAGCCATGATCTACAACAGACTATGTTCAAGATAATTAGAGTTTAACTTAATCAGATTATTCGCTAAACTCCCACTCAAAAAGTACATCTCTCTAGTCATTTGAGTGGTTCATGATCCACTTACACTAGCTCAAGTCCGATCATCACGTGAGTTGAGTATAGTTTCAGTGGTAAGCATCCCTATGCTAATCATATCATCTATATGATTCATGATCGACCTTTCGGTCTCATGTGTTCCGAGGCCATGTCTGCACATGCTAGGCTCGTCAAGCTTAACCCGAGTGTTCCGCGTGCGCAACTGTTTTGCACCCGTTGTATGTGAACGTTGAGTCTATCACACCCGATCATCACGCGGTGTCTCGAAACGACGAACTGTAGCAACGGTGCACAGTCGGGGAGAACACAATTTCGTCTTGAAATTTTAGTGAGAGATCACCTCATAATGCTACCGTCGTTCTAAGCAAAATAAGGTGCATAAAAGGATTAACATCACATGCAATTCATAAGTGACATGATATGGCCATCATCACGTGCTTCTTGATCTCCATCACCAAAGCACTGGCACGATCTTCTTGTCACCGACGCCACACCATGATCTCCATCAACGTGTTGCCATCGGGGTTGTCGTGCTACTCATGCTATTACTACTAAAGCTACATCCTAGCAAAATAGTAAACGCATCTGCAAGCACACACGTTAGTATAAAGACAACCCTATGGCTCCTGCCGGTTGCCGTACCATCGACGTGCAAGTCGATATTTCTATTACAACATGATCATCTCATACATCCAATATATCACATCACATCATTGGCCATATCACATCACAAGCATACCCTGCAAAAACAAGTTAGACGTCCTCTAATTTTGTTGTTGCATGTTTTACATGGTGACCATGGGTATCTAGTAGGATCGCATCTTACTTACGCAAACACCACATCGGAGATATATGAGTTGCTATTTAACCTCATCCAAGGACCTCCTCGGTCAAATCCGATTCAACTAAAGTTGGAGAAACCGACACTTGCCAGTCATATTTGAGCAACGGAGTTACTCGTAACGATGAAACCAGTCTCTCGTAAGCATACGAGTAATGTCGGTCCAAGCCGCTTCAATCCAACAATACCGCGGAATCAAGAAAAGACTAAGGAGGGCAGCAAAACGCACATCACCGCCCACAAAAACTTTTGTGTTCTACTCGAGAAGACATCTACGCATGAACCTAGCTCATGATGCCACTGTTGGGGAACGGCGCATGGGAAACAAAAATTTTCCTACGCGCACGAAGACCTATCATGGTGATGTCCATCTACGAGAGGGGATGAGTGATCTACGTACCCTTGTAGATCGTACAGCAGAAGCGTTAGTGAACGCGGTTGATGTAGTGGAACGTCCTCACGTCCCTCGATCCGCCCCGCGAACAATCCCGCGATCAGTCCCACGATCTAGTACCGAACGGACGGCACCTCCGCGTTCAGCACACGTACAGCTCGACGATGATCTCGGCCTTCTTGATCCAGCAAGAGAGACGGAGAGGTAGAAGAGTTCTCCGGCAGCGTGACGGTGCTCCGGAGGTTGGTGATGACCAGGTCTCAGCAGGGCTCCGCCCGAGCTCCGCAGAAACGCGATCTAGAGGAAAAACCATGGAGGTATGTGGTCGGGCTGCCGTGGAAAAGTCGTCTCAAATCAGCCCTAAAACCTCCGTATATATAGGTGGGAGGGAGGGGACCTTGCCTTGGGGCTCAAGGATCCCCAAGGGGGTCGGCCGAGTCCAAGGGGGGAGGACTCCCGCCCAAACCGAGTTGGACTTGGTTTGGTGGCAGGGAGTCCCCCTTCCTTCCCACCTCCTCCCTTTTTTCCCTTTTCTCTTGATTTTCTTTTCTTGGCGCATAGAGCCCTTTTGGGCTGTCCCACCAGCCCACTAAGGGCTGGTGTGCCACCCTCAAGGCCTATGGGCTTCCCCGTGGTGGGTTGCCCCCCCCCCCCTGGTGAACTCCCGGAACCCATTCGTCATTCCCGGTACATTCCCGGTAACTACGAAAACCTTCCGGTAATCAAATGAGGTCATCCTATATATCAATCTTCGTTTCTGGACTATTCCGGAAACCCTCGTGACGTCCGTGATCTCATCCGGGACTCCGAACAACATTCGGTAACCAACCATATAACTCAAATACGCATAAAACAACGTCGAACCTTAAGTGTGCAGACCCTGCGGGTTCGAGAACTATGTAGACATGACCCGAGAGACTCCTCGGTCAATATCCAATAGCGGGACCTGGATGCCCATATTGGATCCTACATATTCTACGAAGATCTTATCGTTTGAACCTCAGTGCCAAGGATTCATATAATCCCGTATGTCATTCCCTTTGTCCTTCGGTATGTTACTTGCCCGAGATTCGATCGTCAGTATCCGTATACCTATTTCAATCTCGTTTACCAGCAAGTCTCTTTACTCGTTCCGTAATACAAGATCCCGCAACTTACACTAAGTGACATTGCTTGCAAGGCTTGTGTGTTATGTTGTATTACCGAGTGGGCCCCGAGATACCTCTCCGTTCACACGGAGTGACAAATCCCAGTCTTGATCCATACTAACTCAACTAACACCTTCGGAGATACCTGTAGAGCATCTTTATAGTCACCCAGTTACGTTGCGACGTTTGATACACACAAAGCATTCCTCCGGTGTCAATGAGTTATATGATCTCATGGTCATAGGAATAAATACTTGACACGCAGAAAACAGTAGCAACAAAATGACACGATCAACATGCTACGTCTATTAGTTTGGGTCTAGTCCATCACGTGATTCTCCTAATGACGTGATCCAGTTATCAAGCAACAACACCTTGTTCATAATCAGAAGACACTGACTATCTTTGATCAACTGGCTAGCCAACTAGAGGCTTGCTAGGGACGGTGTTTTGTCTATGTATCCACACATGTAAATGAGTCTTCATTCAATACAATTATAGCATGGATAATAAACGATTATCTTGATACAGGAATTATAATAATAACTATATTTATTATTGCCTCTAGGGCATAATTCCAACACTACACCCAAGAAGCATTATGAGGTGATCTCTCACTAAAATTTCAAGACGAAATTGTGTTCTCCCCGACTGTGCACCGTTGCTACAGTTCGTCGTTTCGAGACACCACGTGATGATCGGGTGTGATAGACTCAACGTTCACATACAACGGGTGTAAAACAGTTGCGCACGCGGAACACTCGGGTTAAGCTTGACGAGCCTAGCATGTGCAGACATGGCCTCGGAACACATGAGACCGAAAGGTCGATCATGAATCATATAGTTGATATGATTAGCATAGGGATGCTTACCACTGAAACTATACTCAACTCACGTGATGATCGGACTTGGGATAGTGTAAGTGGATCATGAACCACTCAAATGACTAGAGAGATGTACTTTTTGAGTGGGAGTTTAGCATATAATTTGATTAAGTTGAACTCTAATTATCTTGAACATAGTCTAAGTCCACTTTGAATATATTTGTGTTGTAGATCATGGCTCACGCAAGTGTCATCCTGAATTTTAATACGTTCCTAGAGAAAGCTAAGTTGAAAGATGATGGAAGCAACTTTGTAGACTGGGCTCGTAATCTTAAGCTAATCTTACAAGCTGGAAAGAAGGATTATGTCCTTAATGCTGCGCTAGGAGATGAACCACCCGCTACGGCTGATCAGGATGTTAAGAACGCTTGGTTAGCACGTAAGGAGGACTACTCAATAGTTCAATGTGCAGTCTTGTATGGCTTAGAACCGGGACTTCAACGTCGCTTTGAGCGTCATGGAGCATTTGAGATGTTCCAGGAGTTGAAGTTTATCTTTCAGAAGAACGCCCGGATCGAGAGGTATGAGACCTCCGATAAATTCTATGCTTGCAAGATGGAGGAAAACTCGTCTGTCAGTGAACATGTGCTCAAAATGTCTGGGTACTCAAACCGTCTAGCTGAACTGGGGATTGAACTCCCGCAAGAAGCTATCACTGACAGAATCCTTCAATCACTACCGCCAAGCTATAAAGGCTTTGTGTTGAACTACAACATGCAAGGGATGAACAAGTCTCCCGGCGAGTTGTTCGCGATGCTGAAAGTCGCAGAGTCTGAACTCCGTAAAGAGCATCAAGTGTTGATGGTGAGCAAGACCACTAGTTTCAAGAGAAACGGCAAAGGCAAGAAGGGCAATTCGAAGAAGAGCGGCAAGCCTGTTGCCAATCCGCCGAAGAAACCCAAGGCTGGACCTAAGCCTGAAACAGAGTGCTTCTATTGCAAGGGTATGGGTCACTGGAAGCGCAATTGCCCCAAGTATCTGGCAGATAAGAAGGCGGGCAAAGAAAAATCAGGTATATTTGATATACATGTTATTGATGTGTACTTAACCGGCTCTCGTAGTAGTGCCTGGGTATTCGATACCGGTTCTGTTGCTCACATTTGCAACTCGAAGCAGGAACTGCGGAATAGACGAAGGCTGGCGAAAGACGAAGTGACGATGCGCGTAGGAAACGGTTCCAAGGTTGATGCAATCGCCGTCGGCACAGTGTCACTTCAACTACCATCGGGATTAGTGATGAACTTAAATCATTGTTATTTAGTGCCTGCGTTGAGCATGAACATTATATCTGGATCTTGTTTATTGCGAGACGGTTACTCTTTTAAGTCTGAGAATAATGGTTGTTCTATTTCTATGAGTAACATCTTTTATGGTCATGCACCGAATGTGAGAGGATTGTTCATATTGAATCTTGATAGAGATACGCATATACATAACATTGAGACCAAAAGAGTTAGAGTAAACAATGATAGCGCCATATTTTTGTGGCACTGCCGCTTGGGTCATATTGGTGTAAAGCGCATGAAGAAACTCCATGCTGATGGACTTTTGGAGTCACTTGACTTTGATTCACTTGACACGTGCGAACCATGCCTCATGGGCAAGATGACTAAGACTCCGTTCTCCGGAACAATGGAGCGTGCAAGTGACTTGTTGGAAATCATACATACCGATGTGTGTGGTCCAATGAGCGTGGAGGCACGCGGCGGATATCGTTATTTTCTCACCTTCACTGAGATTTAAGTAGATATGGTTATGTCTACTTGATGAAGCACAAGTCTGAAACATTTGAAAAGTTCAAGCAATTTCAGAGTGAAGTGGAAAATCATCGTAACAAGAAGATCAAGTTCCTACGGTCTGATCGTGGGGGTGAATATCTGAGTTTCGAGTTTGGTTCTCACTTAAGACAATGTGGAATTGTTTCGCAGTTAACACCGCCTGGAACACCACAGCGTAATGGTGTGTCCGAACGTCGTAATCGTACTTTGTTAGAAATGGTGCGATCTATGATGTCTCTTACTGATTTGCCGTTATCGTTTTGGGGTTATGCATTAGAAACAGTTGCATTCACTTTAAATAGGGCACCATCGAAATCCGTTGAGACGACACCATACGAACTGTGGTATGGCAAAAGGCCAAAGTTGTCGTTTCTTAAAGTTTGGGGATGTGATGCTTATGTCAAAAAGCTTGAGCCTGAAAAGCTGGAACCCAAAGCGGAAAAGTGCGTCTTCATAGGTTACCCAAAAGAGACAGTTGGGTACACCTTCTATCTCAAATCCTAGGGCAAAGTGTTTGTTGCTAAGAACGGAACTTTTCTCGAGAAGGAGTTTCTCTCGAGAGAATTGAGTGGGAGGAAGATAGAACTTGACGAGATTGTCGAACCTCTCATCCCTCTGGATGGTGGCGCAGGGCAAGGGGAAACCTCTATCATTGCGACGCCGGTTGAGGAGGAAGTTAATGATGATGATCATGAAACTCCAGTTCAAGTTTCTGTTGAACCACGCAGGTCGACGAGATCACGCGCTGCTCCAGAGTGGTACGGTAATCCCGTCTTATCAATCATGTTGTTAGACAACAATGAACCTGCAAATTATGAAGAAGCAATGGTGGGCCCAGATTCCAACAAATGGCTAGAAGCCATGAAATCCAAGATAGGATCCATGTATGAGAACAAAGTGTGGACTTTGGAGATGCTGCCTGAGGGCCGCAAGGCTATTCAGAACAAATGGATCTTTAAGAAGAAGACGGACGCTGACGGTAATGTGACCGTTTATAAAGCTCGACTTGTGGCAAAGGGTTTTTCACAAGTTCCAGGAATTGACTACGATGAGACTTTCTCTCCCGTAGCGATGCTTAAGTCCGTCAGAATCATGTTAGCAATAGCTGCATTTTCGATTATGAAATCTGGCAGATGGATGTCAAAACGGCGTTCCTTAACGGTTTCCTTAAGGAAGAGTTGTATATGATGCAACCCGAAGGTTTTGTTGATCCTAAAAATGCTGACAAGGTGTGCAAGCTCCAGCGATCCATTTATGGATTGGTACAAGCATCTCGGAGTTGGAACAAACGCTTTGATGAGGTGATCAAAGCATTTGGGTTTATACAAGTGGTTGGAGAATCTTGTATTTACAAGAAAGTGAGTGGGAGCTCTGTGGCGTTTCTAATATTATATGTGGATGACATATTACTGATTGGAAACAACGTAGAGCTTTTGGAGAGCATAAAAGGTTACTTGAATAAAAGTTTCTCTATGAAGGACCTAGGAGAAGCTGCTTACATTCTAGGCATTAAGATCTATAGGGATAGATCAAAACGCCTGATAGGACTTTCACAAAGCACATACCTTGATAAAGTTTTGAAGAGGTTCAAAATGGAACAGTCCAAGAAAGGGTTCTTGCCAGTGTTACAAGGTACGAGATTGAGTAAGACTCAGTGCCCAGCAACTGATGAAGATAGAGAGCATATGCGCTCCGTCCCCTATGCTTCAGCCATAGGCTCTATCATGTATGCAATGCTGTGCACTAGACCGGATGATTAGCCTGGCCATAAGTATGGCAGGTAGGTTCCAGAGTAATCCAGGAGTGGATCACTGGACGGCGGTCAAGAATATCCTGAAGTACCTGAAAAGGACTAAGGAGATGTTTCTCGTGTATGGAGGTGACGAAGAGCTCGCCGTAAAAGGTTATGTCGATGCAAGCTTTGACACAGATCCGGACGACTCTAAGTCGCAAACCGGATACGTATTTATTCTTAATGGGGGTGCAGTAAGCTGGTGCAGTTCCAAGCAAAGCGTCGTAGCAGATTCTACATGTGAAGCGGAGTACATGGCTGCCTCGGAGGCGGCTAAGGAGGGTGTCTGGATGAAGCAGTTCATGACGGATCTTGGAGTGGTGCCAAGTGCACTGGATCCAATAACCTTGTTCTGTCACAACACTGGTGCCATTGCCTTAGCAAAGGAACCAAGGTTTCACAAGAAGACCAGACACAACAAACGACGCTTCAACCTCATCCGCGACTACGTCGAGGAGGAGGACGTAAATATATGCAAAGTGCACACGGATCTGAATGTAGCAGACCCGCTGACTAAGCCTCTTCCACGGCCAAAACATGATCGACACCAGAACTGTATGGGTGTTAGATTTATTACAATGTAATTCACATGGTGATGTGAGGGCTAGATTATTAACTCTAGTGCAAGTGGGAGACTGTTGGAATTATGCCCTAGAGGCAATAATAAATGTATAGTTATTATTATAATTCCTGTATCAAGATAATAGTTTATTATCCATGCTATAATTGTATTGAATGAAGACTCATTTACATGTGTGGATACATAGACAAAACACCGTCCCTAGCATGCCTCTAGTTGGCTAGCCAGTTAATCGATGATAGTCAGTGTCTTCTGATTATGAACAAGGTGTTGTTGCTTGATAACTGGATCACGTCATTGGGAGAATCACGTGATGGACTAGACCCAAACTAATAGACGTAGCATGTTGATCGTGTCATTTTGTTGCTACTGTTTTCTGCGTGTCAAGTATTTATTCCTATGACCATGAGATCATATAACTCACCGACACCGGAGGAATGCTTTGTGTGTATCAAACGTCGCAACGTAACTGGGTGACTAAAGATGCTCTACAGGTATCTCCGAAGGTGTTAGTTGAGTTAGTTTGGATCAAGACTGGGATTTGTCACTCCGTGTGACGGAGAGGTATCTCGGGGCCCACTCGGTAATACAACATCACACACAAGCCTTGCAAGCAATGTAACTTAGTGTAAGTTGCGGGATCTTGTATTACGGAACGAGTAAAGAGACTTGCCGGTAAACGAGGTTGAAATAGGTATACGGATACTGACGATCGAATCTCGGGCAAGTAACATACCGAAGGACAAAGGGAATGACATACGGGATTATACGAATCCTTGGCACTGAGGTTCAAACGATAAGATCTTCGTAGAATATGTAGGATCCAATATGGGCATCCAGGTCCCGATGTTGGATATTGACGGAGGAGTCTCTCGGGTCATGTCTACATAGTTCTCGAACCCGCAGGGTCTGCACACTTAAGGTTCGACGTTGTTTTATGCGTATTTGAGTTATATGGTTGGTTACCGAATGTTGTTCGGAGTCCCGGATGAGATCAAGGACGTCACGAGGGTTTCCGGAATAGTCCAGAAACGAAGATTGATATATAGGATGACCTCATTTGATTACCGGAAGGTTTTCGGAGTTACCGGGAATGTACCGGGAATGACGAATGGGTTCCGGGAGTTCACCGGAGGGGGGCAACCCACTCCGGGGAAGCCCATAGGCATTTGGGGGGGTCACACCAGCCCTTAGTGGGCTGGTGGGACAGCCCACCAATCCCCTATGCGCCAAGAGAGAAAAAATCAAAGGAAAGAAAAAAAAAGGGAAGAAGTGGGAAGGGGGAAGGACTCCCTCCCACCAAACCAAGTAGGACTCGGTTTGGGGGGGGAGAGTTCTCCCCCCTGGCTCGGCCGACCCCTTGGGGATCCCTTGGACCCCAAGGCAAGGTCCCCCTCCCTCCTCCTATATATATGGGGCTTTTAGGGCAGATTTGAGACGACTTTCTCACGGCTGCCCGACCACATACCTCCATAGTTTTTCCTCTAGATCGTGTTTCTGCGGAGCTCGGGCGGAGCCCTGCTGAAACAAGATCATCACCAACCTCCGGAGCGCCGTCACGCTGCCGGAGAACTCTTCTACCTCTCCGTCTCTCTTGCTGGATCAAGAAGGCCGAGATCATCGTCGAGCTGTACGTGTGCTGAACGCGGAGGTGCCGTCCGTTCGGTACTAGATCGTGGGACTGATCGCGGGATTGTTCGCGGGGCGGATCGAGGGACGTGAGGACGTTCCACTACATCAACCGCGTTCTCTAACGCTTCTGCTGTACGATCTACAAGGGTACGTAGATCACTCATCCCCTCTCGTAGATGGACATCACCATGATAGGTCTTCGTGCGCGTAGGAAAATTTTTGTTTCCCATGCGACGTTCCCCAACATGTAGTCCCCGAGACTTCTGTCGAGTGCTTGCAGCGGCAGTTGTCTTTATACACATTGCCTTTGACGTGATCAGATCCATAATTAATCTGGTCGAATGCTAACAGTTGGTGCACTCGGAGTGCACCTACTGTAAGAGTCCCCGAGAGTAATTTTACTCAGGTCGGGTAGTATTAGCCTCGTAGGCGTAGGTGTTGTCATGTAGCTCAATAGGGCGGACCTGTTTGAGTTTCAAGCCAGTGGGGTCACTCTCACTGAACCCACTGGGTGTAGTCCCCGAGACCGATGTCGACTGCTTGCGTCGGCAGGGGTCTGAAGAACTTAGACTTTTTATTGTCGGATTTGTCTGATCGTCTCTTGGCGCTGGCTGGCAGAAAACTTGCAAGATGGGGACAACGTACGAGACTCTTAGGGCTGAAAAGGTTCAGTTTGCTGGTGAGCTGGATGCGGCACTGGTTGTAATGGCTGGCATGAAGGATGTTCTGGTGGAACGAGAGAAGTCATTGAAGCAGGCCCATGAAGCAAACAAGGCACTGACTGCTGAAGTTGAGAAGATGAAGGCGCATAGGTCTGAGCTGATGGGGCAAATGAATGTGCTGAACAAGCGGTGTATAGCGCAGGAAAAATACGTCAGTGATTGGGCCCGGCAAATGATAACGCGTCTGGGTGGTAAGTCCTGTTTTTCCGAGTGCTTGTGGTATGTGCGTTACACTCGGCGCTTATTGTTTGCTTGTCCTGTGTTGGCAGATTTTTGCATGGACGCTGAGGCTGAAGCAGCTGATGTGGAGCGGTCGATTCGCGAGAACATTCCACTCGGCGAGGACGCCAATCGAGATCTGCTCCGAGCGCACATTCGCCTGGGCAAAGTTGGGCCTTTCATCGGTCGACTGAGAGAAGTCGTCGGCCGGATCAACAAGGAGCTTTGGCCTGAAGACGAGTCTCGGTATGAGATGGAAGGCTTGATGACTCGGCTGGAGGAGGTCCCAGACCGAGTGCAGTCATGGAAGAAATCTGCGGCTCGCTGTGGTGCAGACGTTGCGCTGTCCCTGGTCCGAGTGCATTGCAAGGAGGTGCGCGAAGAGAAGCTGAAAGCGTTGAAGGTCGCCAACACGAAGAAACTTCGATTCGAAGACTTCATGGAAACCTTCCTTGAGAGTGCAACCCGCATCGCCGACGGGATCGACCTGGACACATTCGTGGAGCCCTCCAGTCCTAGCGCCAATCCGGACGACGCTTAAGAAAACTTTTACCTCGGTATGCCGAGTGTTGGTTGTAAGAAACCTTGGCCACTTCTGTTGGCCGTCGCATTCTTGGTTCGGTGCGGGTAAGCTTGATCCGCACCGAGTCAACTATCCTTAGGTGAACTTCGAATTTAAATCAAATCTTTTGCTCTTCTGTTGCCAAAGAGTTGGTGACACCATTTTGGCTCAAGTTTTTGTTTGGCTTTTCTTGTTGAAGCCAATGGAAAACATGCGGAGCATGTAATTGTCAGTTTCCTTGACATCTGTGTGAGCCTCTCTGAGGGTCTGCCAAGTCGCCGAGTGGATATGTAGGATACACTCGAGGGTAATAGAGTACTTAGGCGATTCATGATCGCGGCTAAGTCTTCGAGTGCGACGGATATGCCGCACTCGGAGCGAGTTGTTACTCATGTAATTGTCAGTGGTCTTGACATCCACATGAGCCTCAATGAGGGTCTGCTGAGTCGCCGATTGGATCTGTAGGATACACTCGGAGGTAATAGCGTACTTCGGCGATTCATGATCGCGGCTAACTCTTCGAGTGCGACGAATATGCCGCACTCTAAGCGAGTTGTTACTCATGTAATTGTCAGTGGTCTTGACATCCACATGAGCCTCAATGAGGGTCTGCTACTCATGTAATTGTCAGTGGTCTTGACATCCACATGAGCCTCAATGAGGGTATGCTGAGTCCCCTAGTGTATCTGTAGGATACAGTCGCGGGAAGCTTTCCCATTTCAGCGATTCTTGATCGCAGTTAAGTCTTCGAGTGTGACGAGTAGTGCATGCTCGGAGAAAGTTATTACTTAGGCGATTCTTGATCGCAGCTAAGTCCCCGAGTGCGACGTTTGGTGCACACTCGGATAAAGTTAGTACTTAGGCGATTCTTGATCGCAGCTAAGTCCCCGAGTGCGACGTTAAGTGCACACTCGCAGAAAGTTAGTACTTAGGAGATTCTTGATCGCAGCTAAGTCTCCGAGTGCGACGTTTAATGCACACTCGGAGAAAGTGAGTACTTAGGCGATTCTTGATCGCAGCTAAGTCCCCGAGTGCGATGTTTAGTGCACACTCGGAGAAAGTTAGTACTTAGGCGATTCTTGATCGCAGCTAAGTCTCCGAGTGCGACGTTTAGTCCACAATCGGAGAAAGTTATTACTTAGGCGATTCTTGATCGTAGCTAAGTCCCTGAGTGCGACGTTTAGTGCACACTCAAAGAAAGTTAGTACTTAGGCGATTCTCGATCGCAGCTAAGTCTCCGAGTGCGACGTTTAGTGCACACTCGGAGAAAGTTATTACTTAGGCGATTCTTGATCGCAGCTAAGTCCCCGAGTGCGACGTTTAGTGCACACTCGGAGAAAGTTAGTACTTAGGCGATTATTGATCGCAGCTAAGTCCCCGAGTGCGACGTTTAGTGCACACTCGGAGAAAGTTAGTACTTAGGCGATTCTTGATCGCAGCTAATTCTCCGAGTGCGACGTTTAGTGCACACT
Organism: Hordeum vulgare subsp. vulgare; assembly: GCF_904849725.1. NCBI lineage: Eukaryota > Viridiplantae > Streptophyta > Magnoliopsida > Poales > Poaceae > Hordeum > Hordeum vulgare. The sequence goes on from NC_058519.1 coordinate 623,634,386, forward strand.
CGGAGAAAGTTAGTACTTAGGCGATTCTTGATCGCAGCTAAGTCTCCGAGTGCGACGTTTAGTGCACACTCGGAGAAAGTTATTACTTAGGCGATTCTTGATCGCAGCTAAGTCCCCGAGTGCGACGTTTAGTGCACACTCGGAGAAAGTTAGTACTTAGGCGATTCTTGATCGCAGCTAAGTCTCCGAGTGCGACGTTTAGTGCACACTCAGAGAAAGTTAGTACTTAGGCGATTCTAGATCGCAGCTAAGTTTTTTTTTTGAGACCGGAGTCTGCGACCGCGGAAGAATTTTGGATCTGCAAAAGCTCAATCTGCTTTATATTATTTCACCAATACTTGTTCTTTACATTGCTTCAGTTGACGGTCACGTGTAGAAGCGCTTCAGGAGATCTCCGTTCCATGCTCGCGGCTCGTCTGTCTCCCTATCGATGTTGTAGAGTCTGTATGCTCCGTTGTTCAGCACCTTGGAGATGATGAAGGGTCCTTCCCAGGCAAGAGCCAACTTGTGAGGTCTTTGCTGATCCACTCGGAGCACCAGGTCGCCTGCTTGGAACGTGCGACTCCTGACGTGTCGTGCGTGAAAACGCCGTAGATATTGTTGATAAATGGTTGAGCGAGTCAGTGCCATCTCGCGCTCCTCCTCTAGAAGGTCCACTCCGTCTTGCCTTGCTTGTTCTGCTTCAGCTTCGGAGAAGAGTTCGACTCGTGGAGCATTGTGAAGCATGTCACTCGGAAGGACTGCTTCTGCTCCGTAAACGAGGAAGAACGGTGATCGCCCTGTAGATCTGTTCAGGGTTGTGCGAAGACCCCAAAGCACTGAAGGTAGCTCGGTGACCCATGCGCCAGCTGCATGTCCCACCTCTCGCAGGAGTCGGGGCTTCAAACCTTGCTGAATAAGTCCATTCACCCGCTCTGCTTGTCCATTGGATTGAGGATGCGCCACGGATGCAAAATCCACTCGGATACCTTGGATTGCACAGAAACCTTTGAATCTGTCCGAGTCAAAGTTTGTCCCGTTGTCCGTGATTATGCTATGAGGTACACCGAATCTGGAGATGATGTCCCTGACAAACTTGATGGCTGTTAGGGCGTCAAGCTTCCTGATGGGCTTGGCTTCAATCCATTTTGTGAACTTGTCGACTGCCACCAACAAATGTGTGTATCCTCCTTGGCCTGTCCTGAATGGACCGACTGTATCTAATCCCCATACTGCAAATGTCCACACAAGAGGGATTGTCTTCAACGCAGATGTTGGCTTGTGGGACTTGTTGGAGTAGAACTGACAGCCCTCACATCGGTCGACCATATCTTTAGCCAGTTCGTTTGCCTGCAGCCAGAAGAAACTAGCTCTGAATGCTTTGGCGACGATTGCTCTCGAAGAGGCGTGATGACCGCAGGTTCCCGAGTGAATTTCTTCCAGGATTAGCTGTCCCTCCTCTGGGGAGATGCATCGTTGAAGAACGCCTGAAACGCTTTCCTTGTACAACTGGCCATCAATGACAGTGAACGACTTCGACCTGCGGACTATCTGCCTGGCCTGGACTTCGTCTTCTGGTAATTCCTGCCTCAGGATATATGCAATGATCGGCACAGTCCAATCAGGGATGACAGCAAGAATCTCCATGATCAGATCAACCACAGCAGGTACGTCGACTTCAGTCGGATCTGTCGAACTCTTTGGTTGTACTGGTTCCTCTGTGAAAGGATCTTCTTTGACTGAGGGAAGGTGGAGGTGCTCGAGGCAGACGTCACTCGGGACTGGTCTCCGAGTGGATCCGAGTTTTGCCAACTCATCAGGTGCTTGGTTCTTCAGTCGCGGAACATGGTGGAGTTCTAGACCTTCAAACTTCTTCTCGAGCTTCCTTACTGCATTGCAGTATGTGGTCATGGTGGGGTTCCTGACGTCCCACTCTTTCATCACTTGATTAACCACCAAATCCGAATCGCCATAGACCATCAGGCGACGGACGCCGAGTGCGATGGCCATACGCAGTCCATAAAGGAGAGCTTCATACTCTGCCTCATTGTTGGAGGAATCAAAGTGTATCTGCAGCACATATTTGAGTTTGTCGCCCTTTGGCGATACGATCACAACGCCAGCGCCGGAGTCATTCAACATCTTGGACCCATCAAAGAACATTGTCCAATGAGCCGAGTAGATGTGGGTTGGTTGCTGTTGTTCTACCCATTCTGCTATGAAGTCAGCCAGGGCTTGAGACTTTATAACTTTCTTGGCCTCGAACTTGATATCGCAGTACAACATCTCCATTGCCCACTTCGCTACTCGGCCTGATGCGTCCCTATTGTGGAGGATTTCCGACAACGGGGCATCAGAAACAACAGACACCGAGTGGTCTTGGAAATAATGGGCTACCTTCTTCGCAGTCATGTAAATCCCGTAGATAAGTTTTTGATAGTGGGGATACCTCTGCTTGGAAGGAGTCAGGACTTCGGAGACGTAATACACTGGCCGCTGAACTTTGTATGCTTTGCCTTCTTCTTCTCGTTCGACTGTAAGAACAGTGCTGACGACTTGATTTGTAGCCGCGATATACAGAAGAAGGGGCTCTTTACTGAGCAAAGCAGTAAGAACCGGCTGGGTGGAAAGTAGGACTTTGAGGTCGTCGAATGCGACTTGGGCTTCGTCTGTCCACTCAAAAGTATCTGATTTCTTCATGAGTCGGTACAGAGGAAGTGCTTTCTCGCCGAGTCGACTGATAAACCTGCTCAAAGCCGCTAGGCAACCTGTGAGCCGTTGAACATCGTGTATTCTGACCGGCCTCACCATTCGGACGATGGCCCCGATCTTTTCGGGGTTGACGTCGATCCCTCGTTCGGAAAAGAAGAAACCGAGTAACTCTCCGCTGGGAACGCCGAATGAACATTTGGCGGGGTTGAGCTTGATATCGTACCTACGAAGGTTGGCGAATGTTTCTGCCAAGTCAGTCAGCAGATCGGAACCTTTGCGTGACTTGACTACGATATCATCCATATACGCCTCCACATTCCGACCGATCTGATCGAGGAGGCATTTTTGGATCATGTGCATAAAGGTAGCTCCTGCATTCTTCAAACCGAATGGCATAGTGATGTAGCAGAAGCACCCGAATGGGGTGATGAAGGCTGTTTTTAATTCATCGGGGCCATACAGACGGATCTGATGATAGCCCGAGTAGGCATCAAGAAATGACAAACGCTCGCAACCCGCAGTCGAATCAACAATTTGATCGATGCGGGGGAGCGGAAAATGGTCTTTCGGGCATACCTTATTGAGGTGCTTGAAGTCGATGCACATTCGGAGCGACTTGTCCTTCTTGGTAACCATGACAACATTGGCGAGCCACTCAGAGTGGTGAACCTCGCGAATGAAGTTGGCTGCCAAAAGCTTGGCTACCTCTTCTCCGATTGCCTTCCTCTTATGCGCGGCGGACCGACGCACGCGTTCTCGGACAGGCCGAGCGGTGGGATCCACATGCAGTCGGTGCTCAGCCAACTCCCTGGGTACAGCTGGCATGTCAGAGGGTTTCCATGCGAAGATGTCCCAGTTCTCACGGAGGAATTGGGTGAGCTCGGCTTCCTATTTAGGATCGAGGGTGGTGGAGATGTTCGTCGGGGCAGCAGTGTCGTCCGTCTGGTGGATGCTGACCTTCTTCGTTTCTCCCGCCGACTGGAATGTAGACTCCGAAGCTGGCTTCTTCGAACGCATCAAGTCAGCAGGGTCGACTGTTTTCTTGTACTCGTCAAGCTCGAGGACGGTCATCTGCTGGTCGGCGATTCTTGATCCCTGCTGCAGACACTCTTCGGCCCGCTGTCGATTGCCCGTGATGATGATCACACCTTTCGGGGCTGGCATCTTCAGCTTCAGGTATACGTAACACGGACCGGCCATGAAACGCGCATACGCTGGGCGGCCCAGAATTGTGTGGTAAGCGCTCTGGAAGTCTACCACCTCGAACGTCAACTTTTCCTTGCGGAAGTTCTTGTCGGATCCGAAAACGACGTCCAACGTGATCTGGCCGAGTGACTTGCCTTTCGTCCAGGGACGACTCCATGGAACTGCATCTGCTCTCGCTGAGTTTGGACATCGGAATGCCCATCCCCTTGAGAGTGTCGGCGTACATGATGTTCAAGCCACTGCCGCCGTCCATGAGGACTTTGCGCGGTCGGACTCCCTCCACCACCGGGTCGACGACCAGAGCCTGTCTCCCTGGGGTGGGTACGTGTGCTGGATGATCCGACTGGTCAAAGGTGATCGCAGTCTGAGACCATTTGAGGAACTTGGGGTTGGTAGGGGTGGCCATGTTCACCTTCCTGTTCACCAGTTTCAGTCGACTCTTGCTCTCAACGTCAGCAAAAATAATTAGTGTTGCATGGACTTGGAGGAACGGATCCTCCTTCTCCTCCTCATCCTGTTCATTGTCCTTTTCACTCGGTTGCCCTTCGCTGAACCCCTGGATCAGGAGGCGACACTGTCGAGTGGTATGCTTCGCATATATGGGGTTGCCCTCTTCATCCATCTTCGTATGAACCGGACATGGCTGGTCCAGGATGGGGTTATTGAACTGCTTCTTCTTGGGGGTGAACTGAGCCTTCCCTTTGACCTTGAACTTGGCATTGGTTACGGCTGCAGCTTCTGCCTGCGGAGTGGACGGAGCTTTCTGCTTCTGCTTCCGAGTGTTACTCCCATCTCCATCGGCGACTGCTTTGTGCTTGCCGCTTCGGATGCGGTCCTCTTCTTCGCCATTTGCATAGCGTGTTGCTATCTCCATCATCTTGCTCATGGAGATGTCGCCTGTTCGGCCGAACTTCATGTACGGATCCGTGTACCGCACGCCTGCCTTGAAGGCGCAGACTGCTTGATGCTCTGTGACGTTCTCCACCGTGTGGTAGAGGGTTGTCCAACGCTGAATGAAATCCCGTAGGGGCTCATTCTGCTTCTGGACGCAGTGCTGGAGCTCCACGAGGCCAGCAGGGCGCTTGCACGTCCCTTCGAAGGTCCTGATGAACACTCGGGCCAGATCTGCCCAGCTGTAGATGCTTGAGGGGGCCAACTGGTTCAGTCACGCTCGCGCCGAGCCGTCGAGCATCAGAGGGAGGTGCTTCATGTCGACATGGTCGTCTCCTCCTCCGATCTGGACTGCCACTCGGTAATCATCCAGCCACGTTTCTGGCTTGGACTCTCCTGTAAACTTGCTAATTCCCGTCGCCAATCGGAAGTTGGGAGGGATGTCAGCCGAACAGATGGCTCGACTGAAACACTCGGGACCAGAAACGATGGTCCTGCTTCCACTCGGACGGTCAATATCGTAACCATCGTGGTGGGCTCGGCCCCTGTCGACCCTCCGCTGGGCGATATGCCCTCTCGCGTCGGGCCTTGGGTCGTAAGTGCCACCGACTGAACGCCGATCATCATGATGTCGGGGCCCGTAGGGCCCACCCTGCGGAGGGGTGCGTGGACGGCGACGATCTTCGGGATTTATGGAACGGCTGCCTCCTCTGTGTCGCTGATGAGAACCATGGCTATGAACTAACCGATGCGTATTCGCATGAACAGAACTATTGTGGATCCTGTTGTGCGACTGGGAGACCGTCGAATTTTGCTGCTGCGCCGTGTGCAACAGGGCGCGGATTTGCTCGATCCCCCTGCCAGCCTCTGAATCAGTCGGCTGAAGAGAATCGGCTATATTGGCAGCCGCAGCCAAGTTGAGGAGGGGTGTGCGGAACAACTCCACGTTGCTCCGCCGAGTGTGCCGACTGGCAGAACGGCGAGGTGGACGATGCGCGCCGGATGTTTCGCCGATCTCGTGCTCGTTCCGGCCAGCTTGACGGGGATCTTCGTGGGAGTTGGCCATGTGTACTTCTGCTGCAGGCCCGCGACCCGCGTACTCAGAAGGAAACTCATTCGGAACCAAGTCCGAGCGCTGGGACGGCGGGGCAACCACAACTGACTCTAGAACCGCCACTTGTGAAGACGCGTTCTGGCGCGCCTGGGCGTGTTGCACCCAACGCTGGAGCCGCCGACGGCGGGACAGCTTGTTGCGGCGCGTGATGGCGGTGTAGGTCGACACCGGAGCCGACTGTTGGAGAAGAAGAATGTTGGAAATATGCCCTAGAGGCAATAATAAATTAGTTATTATTATATTTCTTAGTTCATGATAATCGTTTATTATCCATGCTATAATTGTATTGATTGGAAACACAATACTTGTGTGGATACATAGACAAAACATTGTCCCTAGTAAACCTCTAGTTGACTAGCTCGTTGATCAAAGATGGTCAAGGTTTCCTGGCCATTGTCACTTGATAACGGGATCACATCATTACGAGAATCATGTGACGGACTAGACCCAAACTAATAGACGTAGCATGTTGATCGTGTCATTTTGTTGCTACTGTTTTCTGCGTGTCAAGTATTTGTTCCTATGACCATGAGATCATATAACTCACGGACACCGGAGGAATGTTTTGTGTGTATCAAACGTCGCAACGTAACTGGGTGACTATAAAGATGCTCTACAGGTATCTCCGAAGGTGTTCGTTGAGTTAGTATAGATCGAGACTGGGATTTGTCACTCTGTGTGACGGAGAGGTATCTCGGGGCCCACTCGGTAATACAACATCACACACAAGCCTTGCAAGCAATGTAACTTAATGTAAGTTGCGGGATCTTGTATTACGGAACGAGTAAAGAGACTTGCCGGTAAACGAGATTGAAATAGGTATGCGGATACTAACGATCGAATCTCGGGCAAGTAACATACCGAAGGACAAAGGGAATGACATACGGGATTATATGAATCCTTGGCACTGAGGTTCAAACGATAAGATCTTCGTAGAATATGTAGGATCCAATATGGGCATCCAGGTCCCGCTATTGGATATTGACCGAGGAGTCTCTCGGGTCATGTCTACATAGTTCTCGAACCCGCAGGGTCTGCACACTTAAGGTTCGACGTTGTTTTATGCGTATTTGAGTTATATGGTTGGTTACCGAATGTTGTTCGGAGTCCCGGATGATATCACGGATGTCACGAGGGTTTCCGGAATGGTTCGGAAACTAAGATTGATATATAGGATGACCTCATTTGGTTACCGGAAGGTTTTCGTGCATTACCGGAAAAGTTTCGGGCTCATCGGTAGTGTACCGGGAGTGCCGGGAGGGGTGCCGGGGACGATCGGGAGGGGTGTCACGCCCCAAGGGGTCTCATGGGCTATGGGAAGAGATAAACCAGCCCCTAGTGGGCTGGAATAAGTTCCCACTAAGGCCCATAAGGTTTGAGAAGGAAAAAACACAAGGTGGAAAGAGTTTCCAAGTGGGAAGGTGGAATCCTACTCCAAGTAGGATTGGAGTAGGACTCCTCCACCTCCAATTTCGGCCAAACCTTTAGGTTTTGAGGCTGCCTCCTCCCCTCCCTCCCACCTATATATACGGAGGTTTTAGGGCTGATTTGAGACGACTTTTCCACGGCAGCCCGACCACATACCTCCACGGTTTTTCCTCTAGATCGCGTTTCTGCGGAGCTCGGGCGGAGCCCTGCTGAGACAAGGTCATCACCAACCTCCGGAGCGCCGTCACGCTGCCGGAGAACTCTTCTACCTCTCCTTCTCTCTTGCTGGATCAAGAAGGCCGAGATCATCGTCGAGCTGTACATGTGCTGAACGCGGAGGTGCCGTCCGTTCGGTACTAGATCGTGGGACTGATCGCGGGGCGGATCGAGGGACGTGAGGACGTTCCACTACATCAATCGCGTTCACTAACGCTTTTGCTGTACGATCTACAAGGGTACGTAGATCACTCATCCCCTCTCGTAGATGGACATCACCATGATAGGTCTTCGTGCGCGTAGGAAATTTTTTGTTTCCCATGCGACGTTCCCCAACAGTGGCATCATGAGCTAGGTTCATGCGTAGATGTCTTCTCGAGTAGAACACAAAAGTTTTTGTGGGCGGTGATGTGCGTTTTGCTGCCCTCCTTAGTCTTTTCTTGATTCCGCGGTATTGTTGGATTGAAGCGGCTTGGACCGACATTACTCGTACGCTTACGAGAGACTGGTTTCATCGCTACGAGTAACCCCGTTGCTCAAAGATGACTGGCAAGTGTCGGTTTCTCGAACTTTAGTTGAATCGGATTTGACCGAGGAGGTCCTTGGATGAGGTTAAATAGCAACTCATATATCTCCGTTGTGGTCTTTGCGTAAGTAAGATGCGATCCTACTAGATACCCATGGTCACCACGTAAAACATGCAACAACAAAATTAGAGGACGTCTAACTTGTTTTTGCAGGGTATGATTGTGATGTGATATGGCCAACGATGTGATGTGATATATTGGATGTATGAGATGATCATGTTGTAATAGATAATATCGACTTGCACGTCGATGGTACGGCAACTGGCAGGAGCCATAGGGTTGTCTTTATAACTAACGTTTGTGCTTGCAGATGCGTTTACTATTTTGCTAGGACGTAGCTTTAGTAGTAATAGCATGAGTAGCACGACAACCCCGATGGCGACACGTTGATGGAGATCATGATGATGGAGATCATGGTGTGACGCCGGTGACAAGAAGATCGTGCCGGTGCTTTGGTGATGGAGATCAAGAAGCACGTGATGCCATATCATGTCACTTATAAATTGCATGTGATGTTAATCCTTTTATGCACCTTATTTTTCTTAGAACGACGGTAGCATTATGAGGTGATCTCTCACTAAAATTTCAAGACGAAATTGTGTTCTCCCCGACTGTGCACCGTTGCTACAGTTCGTCGTTTCGAGACACCACGTGATGATCGGGTGTGATAGACTCAACGTTCACATACAACGGGTGCAAAACAGTTGTGCACGCGGAACACTCGGGTTAAGCTTGACGAGCCTAGCATGTGTAGACATGGCCTCGGAACACATGAGACCGAAAGGTCGAGCATGAATCGTATAGTTGATATGATTAGCATAGAGATGCTTACCACTGAAACTATTCTCGACTCACATGATGATCGGACTTGAGATAGTGGATTTGGATCATGTACCACTCAAATGACTAGAGAGATGTACTTTTTGAGTGGGAGTTCTTAAGTAATATGATTAATTGAACTAATTGTCATGAACATAGTCTAATGGTCTTTGCGAATTACGATGTAGCTTGCGCTATAGCTCTACTGTTTTATATGTTCCTAGAGAAAATTTAGTTGAAATTTGATAGTAGCAAACTTTGCAGACTGAGTCTGTAAAACCGAGGATTGTCCTCGTTGCTGCACAGAAGGCTTATGTCCTTAATGCACCACTCCGTGTGCTGCACCTCGAGCGTCGTCTGTGGATGCTGTGAACATCCGACATACACGTTTCTGATGACTACACGATAGTTCAGTACAAAAATACTTAATGGCTTAGAAGCAAGGCGCCGAAAACGTTGTAAAACGTCACGGAACATAAGTGATGTTCTAAAGAGATGAAATTGTGATTTCATGCTTGTGCCCTTGTTAAGAGGTACGAGACCTCCGACAAGATTCTTTGTCCACAAAGCACAGGAGAAAAGGCTCAATTGTTGAGCATGTGCTCAGATTGTCTGAGTACGATAATCGCTTGAATCAAGTGGGAGTTAATCTTCCAGATGAGATAGTGATAGTTCTCCAAAGTCACTGCCACCAAGCTGTGAGAGCTTCGTGATGAACTATAACATATCAAGGATACATACAATGATCCTTGAGCGATTCGCGATGTTTGACACTGCGAAAGTAGAAATCAAGAAGGAGCATCAATAGTTGATGGTTTGTAAAACCACTAAGTTTCAAGAAAGGCAAGGGCTAGAAGGGATACTTCGTGAAACGGCAAAACAATTGCTGCACTAATGAAGAGACCCAAGATTAAACCCAAACCCGAGACTAAGTGCTTCTGTAATGAGGGGAACAATCACTGAGGCGGAGCAACTCAAGATACTTGGTAGATAAGAAGGCTGGCAAAAGTCGAAAGAAGTGTATTTGATATACATGATGTTGATGTGTACTTTACTAGTACTCCTAGTAGCACGAGGGTATTGGATAGCGGTTCGGTTGCTAAGTGATTACTGACGCGAAATGAAAGCTACGGCATAAACGGAGACTAGCTAAAGGCGAGGTGACGATACGTGTTGGAAGTGTTTCCAAGATTGATATGATCAAACGTCGCACGCTCCCTCTACCATCGGGATTGGTGTTAAACCTACATAATTGTTATTTGGTGCTTGCGTTAAGCATGAACATGATTGGATCGTGTTTATTGCAATACGATTATTCATTTAAAGAGAATAATGGTTACTCTATTTTCTTGAATAATCACCTTCAATGGTTTATTGAATCTCGATCGTAGTGTTACACATGTTCATGATATTGGTGCCAAAAGATACGAGTTGATGATGATAGTACCACTTACTTGTGGCACTGCCGCTTGAGTCATGTTAGTATAAATTGCATGAAGAGGCTCCATGCTGATGGATCTTTGTACTCACCTGATTTCGAATCACTAGTGACATGCGAATCATACCACATGAGCAAGGCCTTGTTTTCGTTGAGATGAAATAAGATAGTAACTTGTTGGAAGTGATACATTTTGATGTATGCAGTCCAATGGGTGCTGAGGCACGCAGTGGATATCATTATGTTCTTACTTCACTGACGGTTTGAGTAGATACAGGAGTATTTACTTAATGAATCACAAGTCTAAAATGTTGAAAAGTTCAATTCCGTTTCAGAGTGAAGTTCGTCGTAACAAGAGGATAAACTGTCTACGATATGATCATGGAAATGAATATCTGAGTTACGAGTTTTGGTACACAGTTAAGACAATGTGGAAATTGTTTCGCAGTTCATGCCACCTGGAACATCATAGTGTGATGATGTGTCTGAACATCATAGCCACGCACTATTTGGTATGGTGCATACTATGATGTCTCTTATCGAATTACCACTATCGTTTATGGGTTATGTTGGGGAACGCCGCATGGGAAACAAAAAATTTCCTACGCGCACGAAGACCTATCATGGTGATGTCCATCTACGAGAGGGGATGAGTGATCTACGTACCCTTGTAGATCGTACAGCAGAAGCGATTAGAGATCGCGGTTGATGTAGTGGAACGTCCTCACGTCCCTCGATCCGCCCCGCGAACAATCCCGCGATCAGTCCCACGATCTAGTACCGAACGGACGGCACCTCCGCGTTCAGCACACGTACAGCTCGACGATGATCTCGGCCTTCTTGATCCAGCAAGAGAGACGGAGAGGTAGAAGAGTTCTCCGGCAGCGTGACGGCGCTCCGGAGGTTGGTGATGATCTCGTCTCAGCAGGGCTCCGCCCGAGCTCCGCAGAAACGCGATCTAGAGGAAAAACTATGGAGGTATGTGGTCGGGCAGCCGTGAGAAAGTCGTCTCAAATCTGCCCTAAAAGCCCCATATATATAGGAGGAGGGAGGGGGACCTTGCCTTGGGGTCCAAGGGATCCCCAAGGGGTCGGCCGAGCCAGGGGGGAGGACTCTCCCCCCCCCCCAAACCGAGTCCTACTTGGTTTGGTGGGAGGGAGTCCTTCCCCCTTCCCACTTCCTCCTTTTTTTTTCTTCTTCCCTTTGATTTTTCTATCTTGGCGCATAGGGGATTGGTGGGCTGTCCCACCAGCCCACTAAGGGCTGGTGTGACCCCCCCAAATGCCTATGGGCTTCCCCGGAGTGGGTTGCCCCCCTCCGGTGAACTCCCGGAACCCATTCGTCATTCCCGGTACATTCCCGGTAACTCCGAAAACCTTCCGGTAATCAAATGAGGTCATCCTATATATCAATTTTCGTTTCCGGACCATTCCGGAAACCCTCGTGACGTCCGTGATCTCATCCGGGACTCCGAACAACATTCAGTAACCAACCATATAACTCAAATACGCATAAAACAACGTCGAACCTTAAGTGTGCAGACCCTGCGGGTTCGAGAACTATGTAGACATGACCCGAGAGACTCCTCGGTCAATATCCAATAGCGGGACCTGGATGCCCATATTGGATCCTACATATTCTACGAAGATCTTATCGTTTGAACCTCAGTGCCAAGGATTCGTATAATCCCGTATGTCATTCCCTTTGTCCTTCGGTATGTTACTTGCCCGAGATTCGATCGTCAGTATCCGCATACCTATTTCAATCTCGTTTACCAGCAAGTCTCTTTACTCGTTCCGTAATACAAGATCCTGCAACTTACACTAAGTTACATTGCTTGCAAGGCTTATGTGTGATGTTGTATTACCGAGTGGGCCCCGAGATACCTCTCCGTCACACGGAGTGACAAATCCCAGTCTTGATCCATACTAACTCAACTAACACCTTCGGAGATACCTGTAGAGCATCTTTATAGTCACCCAGTTACGTTGCGACGTTTGATACACACAAAGCATTCCTCCGGTGTCAGTGAGTTATATGATCTCATGGTCATAGGAATAAATACTTGACACGCAGAAAACAGTAGCAACAAAATGACACGATCAACATGCTACGTCTATTAGTTTGGGTCTAGTCCATCACGTGATTCTCCCAATGAAGTGATCTAGTTATCAAGCAACAACACCTTGTTCATAATCAGAAGACACTGACTATCATCGATCAACTGGCTAGCCAACTAGAGGCATGCTAGGGAGGGTGTTTTGTCTATGTATCCACACATGTAAATGAGTCTTCATTCAATACAATTATAGCATGGATAATAAACTATTATCTTGATACAGGAATTATAATAATAACTATACATTTATTATTGCCTCTAGGGCATAATTCCAACAGGTTATGCATTAGAGACACCGCACTCACTTTAAATAGGGCACCGCATATTTCCGTTGAGATGACACAGTATAGACTGAGGTTTAGAGAAATCTAAACTGTCGTTTCTTGAAAGTTTGGGGTTTCGACACTTATGTGAAAAAGTTTCAGTCTGATAAGCTCGAACCCAAAGCGGATAAATGCATCTTCATAGGATATCCAAAACAGTTGGGTACATCTCCTACCTCAGATCCGAAAGCAAAGTGTTTGTTTCTAGAAATGGATCCTTTCTCGAGGAAAGGTTTCTCTCGAAAGAATTGAGTGGGAGGGTAGTAGAACTTGATGAGGTTATTGAACCATCACTTCAACCAGTGTGTAGCAGGGCGCAGGAAGTTGTTCATGTGGCGCCTACACCAATTGAAGTGGAAGCTGATGATGATGATCATTGAACTTCGAATCAAGTTACTACAAACCTCGTAGGTCGACAAGGTCGCGTACTGCTGCAGAGTAGTACGGTAACCCTGTCTTGGAGGTCATGTTGTTGAGCAACAGTGAACCTATGAGTTATGGAGAAAGCGATGGTGGGCCCAGATTCCAACAAATGGCTGGAAGCCATGAAATCCGAGAGAGGATCCATGTGTGAAAACAAAGTGTAGACTTTGGTAGAACTACTTGATGGTCATAGGACTATTGAGTAAAAATGGATCTTTAAAAGAAGACAGACGATGATGGTGATAAGTCACTATTAAGAAAAGCTCGACTTGTCGCAAAGATGTTTTCGATAAGATCAAACAGTTGACTATGATGAGACTTTCTCACTCGTAGCGATGCTAAAAGTATGTTAGAATTATGTTAGTTGTTGATGCATTATTTATGAAATATTGCACGTAGGATGTCAAAACATTGTTTTCTCGACGGTTTCCTTGAGCAAACATTGTATGTGATACAACCAGAAGGTTTTGTCGATCCTAAAGATACTAGCAAGTATGCTTGCTCCAGTGATCCTTCAATGGACTGGTGCAAGCATCTCGGAGTTGGAATATACACTTTGATGAGATGATCAAAGATTTTGGGTTTGTACAAGGTTTATGAGAAACTTGTATTTCCAAAGAAGTGAGTGGGAGCACTATAGAATTTCTGATAGGTATATGTGGTTGACATATTGTGGATCAGAAGTAATGTAGAATTTCTGTAAAGCATACAAGGTTGTTTGAAAGAAGTTTTCAAAGGAGTACCTGGATTACGCTACTTGAACGTTGAGCATCAAAAATCTATGGAGATAGATCGAAAGCGCTTAATAGAAGTTTCAACAAGATGCATGCCTTGACAAGTTTTTGAAAGAGTTCAAAATAGACCAGCAAAGAAGGAGTTCTTGGTTGCGTTGTGAGGTGTGAATTTGAGTAAGACTCGAAACCCGACCACGGCAGAATAAAGAGAATAGACGAAGGTCGTCTTCTATGCCTTAGCCGTAGAATCTAAAGTATGCCATGCTGTGTACCGCACCTGAAGTGTGCCTTGACTCAAAGTATGTTGAGAGGTACAAAGAGTGATCCATGATTGAATCACTAGCAGCGGTCAAAATTTATCCTTAGTAACTAATGGACTAAGGAATTTTTCTCGATTATGGAGGTGGTTAAAGAGTTTGTCGTAAAGGGTTACGTCAATGCAAGCTTTGACACTAATCCGGATAACTATGAGTAGTGAAACGGATTCGTATAGTAGAGCAGATATTTGGAGCATTTCCGAATAGCACGTAGTAGCATCATCTATAAGATGACATAAAGATTTGTAAAGAACGCACGAATCTGAAAGTTTCAGAACCGTTGACTAAAACCTCTCTCACGAGCAAGACGTGATCAGACCCCATAACTATATGGGTGTTGGATTCGTTGGAATCACATGGTGATGTGGACTAGATTATTGACTCTAGTGCAAGTGGGAGACTGTTGGAAATATGCCCTAGAGGCAATAATAAATTAGTTATTATTATATTTCTTAGTTCATGATAATCGTTTATTATCCATGCTATAATTGTATTGATTGGAAACACAATACTTGTGTGGATACATAGACAAAACACTGTCCCTAGTAAGCCTCTAGTTGACTAGCTCGTTGATCAAAGATGGTCAAGGTTTCCTGGCCATAGGCAAGTGTTGTCACTTGATAACGGGATCACATCATTAGGAGAATCATGTGATGGACTAGACCCAAACTAATAGACGCAGCATGTTGATCGTGTCATTTTGTTGCTACTGTTTTCTGCGTATCAAGTATTTGTTCCTATGACCATGAGATCATATAACTCACGGACACCGGAGGAATGCTTTGTGTGTATCAAACGTCGCAACGTAACTGGGTGACTATAAAGATGCTCTACAGGTATCTCCGAAGGTGTTCATTGAGTTAGTATAGATCGAGACTGGGATTTGTTACTCTGTGTGACGGAGAGGTATCTCGGGGCCCACTCGGTAATACAACATCACACACAAGCCTTGCAAGCAATGTAACTTAATGTAAGTTGCGGGATCTTGTATTATGGAACGAGTAAAGAGACTTGCCGGTAAACGAGATTGAAATAGGTATGCGGATACTAACGATCGAATCTCGGGCAAGTAACATACCGAAGGACAAAGGGAATGACATACGGGATTATATGAATCCTTGGCACTGAGGTTCAAACGATAAGATCTTCGTAGAATATGTAGGATCCAATATGGGCATCCAGGTCCCGCTATTGGATATTGACCGAGGAGTCTCTCGGGTCATGTCTACATAGTTCTCGAACCCGCAGGGTTTGCACACTTAAGGTTCGACGTTGTTTTATGCGTATTTGAGTTATATGGTTGGTTACCGAATGTTGTTCGGAGTCCCGGATGAGATCACGGACGTCACGAGGGTTTCCGGAATGGTCCGGAAACGAAGATTGATATATAGGATGACCTCATTTGGTTACCGGAAGGTTTTCGTGCATTACCGGAAAAGTTTCGGGCTCATCAGTAGTGTACCGGGAGTGCCGGGAGGGGTGCCGGGGACCATCGGGAGGGGTGTCACGCCCCAAGGGGTCTCATGGGCTATGGGAAGAGATAAACCAGCCCCTAGTGGGCTGGAATAAGTTCCCACTAAGGCCCATAAGGTTTGAGAAGGAAAAAACACAAGGTGGAAAGAGTTTCCAAGTGGGAAGGTGGAATCCTACTCCAAGTAGGATTGGAGTAGGACTCCTCCACCTCCAATTTCGGCCAAACCTTTAGGTTTTGAGGCTGCCTCCTCCCCTCCCTCCCACCTATATATACGGAGGTTTTAGGGCTGATTTGAGACGACTTTTCCACGGCAGCCCGACCACATACCTCCACGGTTTTTCCTCTAGATCGCGTTTCTGCGGAGCTCGGGCGGAGCCCTGCTGAGACAAGGTCATCACCAACCTCCGGAGCGCCGTCACGCTGCCGGAGAACTCTTCTACCTCTCCGTCTCTCTTGCTGGATCAAGAAGGCCGAGATCATCGTCGAGCTGTACGTGTGCTGAACGCGGAGGTGCCGTCTGTTCGGTACTAGATCGTGGGACTGATCGCGGGATTGTTCGCGGGGCGGATCGAGGGACGTGAGGACGTTCCACTACATCAATCGCGTTCACTAACGCTTCTGTTGTACGATCTACAAGGGTACGTAGATCACTCATCCCCTCTCGTAGATGGACATCACCATGATAGGTCTTCGTGCGCGTAGGAAAATTTTTGTTTCCCATGCGACGTTCCCCAACAAAGAATGCCGTGGGCGCCGGCACGGAAGTGCGTAGCCCCACGGCGGGGAAGCGCCTCGACGTCGAGAGGGGCGTCGCGAAGCCATGCCGAATCGTCGACGATGAAGGAGAGAGCGCCGAAGAAGATCTCGTGACCCATGCTCGAATCTCCACCGGACGACATGACGAAATGATGTAGTCGCAAATTCGCCGGAAGTCGCTTAAACGCCTGCCCCACGGTGGGCGCCAACTGTCGTGGGTATAAGCCTGACAGTAGATGTGTAGGGTACGAAAGGATGGGCAGAGCCTTAGCTACGGCGAGGTTGTATGAGTTCAGGCCCCTCTGCGGTCGAGGTAATAGCCCTACGTCTCAGTGCTCAGGGAGCTTGTTGTCGAGTGGAATATAGAATACAGTGAATTGCTAACCCCTGCACCAGTGGGGGAGGGTGGCTTATATAGAGTGTGCTGCCCTCCACAACGGTTCGGTGCACAGGGATGGAGTAGTGGCGAATAAATGCCTACGTTACAGGTAACGTACGTCTTAAATGCTAATAAAGGCACATGGAAACGTATGACCGTTTCCCTCCAGGGGGGTTACGATGCACAGAGTGGAATCCAGTCGGTTAGTTTGATAAACTCCGAATGCTAATCTCCGACTGGACGGTCGAGGATCTGTTACCGACTGGATGAAGGGAACTCCTTGGTTCAGTCGGAACTGACTAAGGGCCTTGTCCCTTATGAGGGGTAGTCCTTGGGTTGGACCTTCAGGGCAGGCCTATGACCCTACCCTAGGACTATAACCCCATCACATTGCCTTCATCGCATCCATGACCCGGCTTCCGTCATTACTTAGCAGTCTCAAACTCTGACGTGAGCCATTGATACCTTTAGGTCTTTCAATCGTAGTCACGTTGACATTCCCCACCTTTGTCAACACCATGGATATCGTGGCATAGATGCTGATGTCAATATACCCCGTGGTGTTGACAAAAAGCGGAGCTTCACAACGTGCCCCTTGAAGCTGCACGGGCTGATATTTCCGGGTGCGTACGATCGGAACCCATCCGATCGAAAGGTCCAAGAGTGCCATGCACCAATCCATGAAGTCCGTCGGCTCAGAAGTCTGGAACTGGTCGGCTGCCAAATCAAGGACTTTCAGGGACAGGAAGATCGGTGAATTGGATGCGAGAAGAGCACTAGGGTCGTCAGCCTTCCTTCCCTTTTCCCGTCAACGCCGCTCCACACAGGCCGACCCTCCACCTTCTACATTGTGCCCGGGGGAGGCCCCCAACTCCTTCGAAGCATGTTGTCATCGTGTGAGAGGCTAGTGGCAGCCGGGGAGGCAGCATAGGACGACGGTGCTAGGATTTGGCTCCCGGCATATCCGGGGGAACGACATGTGACGTCGAGGGGCAAACCGTTACGTATTTTCTTCATGTAATACCACTTTAGTCAAAGAAATTACTCCCTCCGTCACAGTTTAGAAGGTATGCACATGTACCTAGGTCGTCAACTTAATTTATATAAAATATATTATTTAATATAAGAATTATATCATTAAAAAATAGAACATCTAAAGTTTCAAATGATATATTTTTTGTAATATATGTCTCTCATTAAATTAACGAAATTGCCGGACCTTTAAGCTGAGACGGAGGGAGTATGAGGCTTACCTAGTTTTCCAATCAAGAAATAAATGAACTAAGTCATTTTGTATTAAATGAATGTTATCAAATGAAGAGAAGACTGGGCACTCAGATAATATGTAATATTTCATTGGAATCTTATCACTGAATATGCATTGTTGATTTCCTATGTCACGTTCTTTTTTAGAAAAAGATTTCTGACAGCACTGTACGGGCGTCCAGTTTTGTTCCGCTTTGCAAAAACTTCTGTTTCCTATTTTTGTTCCGCGTAACAAATGGTGAGCTTCATATAACGGTCCAAAACAGGAGAGCGTATTTGAAAATTGGAATGTAAAGGATGCAACTAACTTAACTCAAATAATGGGTTTTCTCTAGAACAATGTAGTACCTGACTTAGATATGGATAATCTTCCGATCCATTCAACAGGCACGAATATGCTGCGACGGTCGGTGCATCTGCCCCTTTGAGATTCTTTTCTTTTCTACGAAAGGAAGAAATCAAGAGTAGCGCTTCCAAGTTCACGATAATTCCAAATTCAATGGACCTACATTTTAGCATGTACTTCCTCCGTAACCAATTATACTTGTTTTAGATTTTTCTAGTTATGGATATATCCATCCGTATCTAGACAAAATTTTAAGACGGAGGTAATATACGTTTAAAAAACATATCTACTGTAAAAAAAAGTCACCAGAAGGAGCTGTCGACGTGTCACTATTGTCACGCCATACTAGAGCAGGTCTGATCTCGTCTTCAACATTCAACAAGTCTTTCTGCAAATACCCATAAGGATTAGTGCCCTAGAGTCATAGTCGTCGTCGTTGAACCCTCGACTTTTTTAAGAAACATGACACCAAATCTCATAGTCACGTACGCAGAACGAGAAAGCCTAACCTCCATCATCTCGAGGAACTAACAACACATAGGACGGAGCTTCATCTAATCCGCCCCGACGGACAAACTTTAGAAAGATCCAAGCGCATAAGACCGACTCCAGGACATGCAACCATACATCTGAATGTCACCTAGCAAAGACTAAAACCCTAACCTGTTTATTAGCCCTAGATTTAATAACAAAATAAAATAAAAAACACATTAGAAGTTCAAAAAAAGAAAATATATATAACTGTATTTACCATTTCTTTTTTGCATGGTATCATAATAAACATCGTGTATACTCGGGTCTCAAATGGAATTGCAAAGTATTTTTCTTTATCTCGAAGCATACTCCCATAATCGACTACGCGTTATTCCACACACGCTAGATTTTTGCAAGCGGATCACTTACATATCAATGCTTGAGATTCATTAGAATACGAACGAGGAGGATTAAATCAATTTGACCGCGTATGTAAAAAAGGAAGGAATTATATTATTTGGGCCTATAATTTTGTAGTGCTAAAAATACACGGTACGTATTAAATCAGTGCCAAAATATATATACCACACTAAGTTATACACGTCTCAACACCGGCCGTTCGATGGAGGAAACCCACAGCATCCGACGGCGCAGAGCCCAGCGTGGGTCTATATAACCCCCGTGTGGCCACAGCCCTCCTCCCTAAAGCCACCATCACCACCACCGTCCTCCTCCCCGTCCGTTTCTCGCATCGGGAGGCGAGAAATGGCACCGCACTCCCCCGCCGTGAAGCTCCAGTCCCGCGCCGCGGCGCCGCCGTCGTCGGCGATGGGCGCGCACCGGTGGTCCCATCCCATCGCGAAGGGCCCGCCGCGGAAGATCAGGATCGTGCACGTCCTGGCGCCGGAGGTGATCAAGACGGACGCGCGGCACTTCCGCGACCTCGTGCAGCGCCTCACCGGCAAGCCTAGCGCCGCCGGAGGAGGGTCCTCCTCCTCGTCCTCTTCGTGGCCGGCCGAGTCTTCCTCCCAGCAGGCGGCTGCAGGCGGCTCGTCGTCCGTCGCGGTCGCCGTCGCCCCGGCGGCCGTCAAGGCCGAGGTGAAGAAGGAGAAGGAGGACGCCGCGTCGCCGGAGGAGGGGCTCGGGGGCGCGACGAACGAGGGCTTCTTCCAGGACCTCGACGAGTTCCTCCTCGGCGGCGGGTGGCTTTAGCCTCCCGTTGGAGCCAAGTCCGAGAATTTTTTTTGCCCCCTGCTGCTGCTGCGTACGATGGCGACGGCTCGGTTCGGTTCGGTTACCAGAGATCGATCCCCCATTTCGGCCTGGAATTTAAGTTAAGTTATAGCATCGGGCTTCCTGCACCTGTTACTTCTCCGGTTTGTTGATACTTCAGTTGTGTTATTCAGACGTTCCCCGATTTTTTAGAAATGCCAGATTAGTTTGGTTGTTTTTGACGGTATTGGGTGTTTGATTCCAACGTTCCTTGTTTGTGCTTTTCTTATTCTGGGTGAACTAGAATGAGAGACAGAGAGAGGGAGAGGGAGAGGGAGAGAGGTACGCGCATGCTCTGATCTGACGACTTACGCTGAAGGAAGACATGGCAGAATTCTTTGAAGCGTCAGAGTGTCAGGAGTGGTTAGGTGCAGGACTAACCAACTCTGCGCAGCTGCGCTGCGCGTCCAATGATGTACGTACTAATGATTCGAACAAGGAAATATTTATCAGATATACAATGACCGTAGATCATAGACCCAGAATTATCGTCCAATGTGGACGCACATTTTAGCTCTGGGTAGGGATGTTTCCATTTGACATTGTGCCAATTTCAATGTACTTTTCTGCTGATTAGAAGGTTGAACAAGATGGCATTTGCTTCTATATGTGTGCCTTCGCACCAATGCAAGCTGAAGCTGGGTAGTACTGGAGTTTATATCAAAAACAAAATTTACAAGTGGTGACCAAGCTAACATGAACTGCAGTTTTCATGTATGCGCGGACCTGGAAAAATGTCATCTCTGAAAGAAAAAAAGTTAACCATAATGCTCTCCAGTTAGTACCCAAGCACTAGCTTTGATATTCTGGAATCACTACATCTGGCGTGTTCTCCATTGGATTTGGTTGCGGCCCTTCTAGTTTTGTCAGGACATCAGGTGCTCCAGCAGCATCTCGGATAATCTAAAAGAGAATACAGAACAACCATGATAAGTTGCAACTTTTCGAGCAAGAGGGGTAATGTGAGATATCCAACCATTCATTCTGTACTCATGAACCATATCCAACCAACCAGATTAGATTATCAGCATCTTAAACTTGCAAAATGTTCTGGCACGGACATATGCATTTTTCCACTGTTCTACATTCTCAAGAAGGCGCCACAGAGAATTAAGAACCTCCATTTGAACTGTCTAGCTAGAGTGATGATGATAAACTTGTGCAGCATTCTAACTCAGTCTGTCATCAGCTTTATTTGGTCTGATAACAATGTTGTACGAGCCAAGTATAGAATCAGGTATATTTTCTCTAAAAAAGGAACCAGGTACAGGCTAGTAAGCGGGTTCAACATGTGACCCTAAGTAAG
The DNA here is from genome assembly GCF_904849725.1 of Hordeum vulgare subsp. vulgare. NCBI lineage: Eukaryota > Viridiplantae > Streptophyta > Magnoliopsida > Poales > Poaceae > Hordeum > Hordeum vulgare. Next base: position 623,655,965 of record NC_058519.1, read on the forward strand.
ACATATGGTACAACTCAAACGTGGAGGCTATAGTGATAATAATTCCATCATTTGTGTTAGTTCAAACAGTAGACAGCACTAAAGAGAGATGGTTATTTTGAAGACGGATTCAATATGGCAGAGTGTAATGTGTACAGGTACAAATGCATGTCACAATATCATTTTGGAGTTCACTTTACTGTGGGATAAACATACCAATATTTCTTCATCCAGGTAGGAAATCATGAATAAGCGCTGGTACACCCCGTCTGTAATTAAAAAAAGAAGGGATGCAATGTAACTAATCAATCCATATAACATGCACTACAATTATTAAAAATTCATTGTGTCAAAGAATGGAAATAGCATAGCTATATTGAACCATCCTATGATGGTGCACTAAACACTGTAGGTAGACAAAAATATTGCAGATGGGCAACATGGATAGAGATGAACTAGCGAGAGCATTCCTCTACTGTCATTGTCCGAAGTCAAGTTTCGGAAGAACAAAAGGCAGCATTCCAATAATTTAATATTTTTGGCAAAAGAAATCAGTGATTACAAATGCATTGAAGCAAGCAGGAGTTTTTTTAACAAGAAAAAGGCAAGTAACATATCCTGCAGTTGTGTTGTCTGAATGGGCAGTATGTCCTAATAAAACTGGAAAAGCGATGCAATAATAAGAAGTCTATAAACCAAGCCTTATGCACTTACTAAGAGGTAACTTAACCCCCTCCGAAACAGCATCCCTTATAGAGGCAGGAAGTTGCTGTAGAGCTCCTGCAGTTTGTCCAAGTAAGCCCTTCAGTTGTTCAGGTAATGTTTCTTCGCTGATTTTGGGGGTTTCCAAAAATCCCTCGACGTATTCCTCTTTCATCCTGATAGGTCCCTCCACGGACAGTTGAGTAGTCAGAACAAATCTGTTTTGTATCTGCACACATATAAAGGCGATAAACTGTGGTGCCTGAATGGAACGACAGAACTCAACATGGCCATATACAAATATACAGTTCCTGGATAAGACAGATAATTGGCTGTCAGTAATGCCTTAGTATGAACATGGGATCTTGTCAAATTACAAGAGCTCATAAAGGAAGACACTCACCGTAATTTCATTTGAAAAAATAAAATTAGATGTGCATGCTGTAGGCAGGTATATAAATGACACAAAGATTGCAAGCATGAGGTAGTTGCAAGATGGATCCAAAAACATACAAAACTTGTAGGCGATTTTCCACAACTTTTGAAATTACCGTATTAAAGAGCTTGACGTTCGAGGAAATTTTGCAGTATCCATCCCTGATCACCACATCAAGCCCCGTAAAGTGTGCGACACTTGTAGGTGACCTCCTATGAAAAGAGCATACTTGCTATGTGAATGTGATTCACATTTTTTCCAGAGAAATATTAATTTAGATATATGTATTTGCAACACACCATGTAAAGGTAAATTTTAACAAGCCACGTAACTCATTCTTATGAGAACAAAGTAAGGAGAGCTCTAATTAAAATGATCCAGAAATAGTGGCGTACTCAAACAAAAGCTTGGAGGCAAAGGATCCAGGACTGCTATCACCGAACCATTCGATGTTCCATCGACCTTCCAGATAGGGTGATCTGAAAGTGAAACATACGATTAATGAACAAGGACCAACAGAATATCCATACAACATAACAATTTCAGTCAGAAATGTTGGGAGTTCCTCATGTACAAGGGACACGAAAATGCGGAGATGAATTAAAGCGATTAATTCCTAAACTGAATATCATAATAGCACATTCATCTTATCATGATAGCCACTCAAGCAAGCCACAACACATGATACATTTCTAAAGCTACAGCACTTACGTCGTGGGTCGAGGAGTGGGGTTGAGGCGTTCGAGGCCGACGATGCGCTCATTGACGTCGATCTTCTGCATCTCCGTGGTCTTGCCGCTGACAAAGGATTCAAAGCCTCCAGAGTCCCTGAACTGAAACGGGCAGCAGTTTACATACATACCCAAACCGTGAATGCAGAACCCAACTGTCAACACGCAGTCACGAATACTGGTAAGCTCATGATTCGATGGGCTCTGGAAAATTTAGGGTGTCCGCTCGTCAATCAAATCGACAGCCGTGCAAAAACAGAGTGTCGGTGTGCACAATCGGCTTATTGAGAAACTAATAATCAGATCGACAGCTGCACTGGGCAGTGGATACGGTTCGTATGGACCAGTACGGGGCAGACCATGGCCATTCGTTCTGCGAGGAAGGGGAACGGGAGAGGGGAAGGCTCACGGCGAGGAGGAGGGACTCCTTGGCGGAGAGGCGCTCCATCTCCCGGGCGTAGCTGGCGGCGGGGCCGCCCTGGAACTGCGCCGTGGCCCTGCAGCGGCACCTGGCGGCGCGGCGGGGCGTGAGGCGCAGCCGGCCGTCGCGGCGGCCGCGGACGGCGGGCATCAGCGGAGGGGAGGCCGGGGCGAGCGTCGCGGCTGCGGCGGCGGCCATGCCGGAGGAGGCGACTTTGGCGTGCGTGAGCCGAGGGGAGGAGAGAGGAGCTCGAGATGTCGTGGTGCTGCTGGAAGCGCTGTGCTGTGTAGGCCAGAGGCCAGTCCACGTAGAAACAAAGAGAGAGATGACCATCAGAGGCGAAACCTGGTCCCACGTGTCATTGACAGCACTGGCATATACAGCACTTCAAAAGTCAAAACTTTTTATGTTTGACCAAGTTTGTACAAGAAATATCAAGATCTACGATGGGAACCAAATAAATAAATATGAAGAATAGCTTATGATGAATCTAGATACTAACTCCGTATTTGGCAGATTTTGCTATTTTTCTCAATAGACTTGATCAAACCGGATAAAATGCCAGAAAACTGACTTGAGAATTGCCAGAGAATTCCGTGACTCGTCTGGTGACAACACAGCTGGATAATCACCACGGACTGCTGAAGCTACAGCCGAATAAAACGCAAGTATAAAACTCAAAAGGTGACTAACTACACTGCAATCACAGCAAGAGCGTCCGGAAGCATATTCCATTCGAAAAAGCTGAATCTAAATCACAATCCATGGAACCAAATACAACAGGCCTAACCACCTAGAGCCAACAGCAAGGGAGAACAGAATAGTCACAGTAGCAGCACAAGAAGGAGCTGAGGATCCACCGCAGCAGCGGTGTCATCAGACGGCGGCACCCTTCCGCTGTTCGGTCTCGCCATGGGCAAAGTGGCAGCGCTCGCCAAACGTGCAGGTACCCTTGAGGAAGTTCTCGCATATCTTGGTCTTGTAGTTGCTCCTGCCGCCAGGCCCTCCGCCACCACCGCCTCGGCCTGCTGGTGCCGCTGCGCCGGCAGGGTTCTTGGACGGCATGCTGGCGCTGATGCTGCCAATGAGATCGCGCACCATGTCGTTGGCCTGCTTTATCTGGTCAAAACTGCCTTCGAGCTCAATGTTCTTCAAGTCTGGGTTTGATTCGTGGTCGCGTATCGAGAGCTTGACCCCCGTGACACGGCAGATCTGCTTCGTGTTGACCCCACCCTTCCCGATTATGCCTCCGGCGAGAGCGGCATCGACACTGACCTTGCAGGTAGACGAGGCGCCAAAGTTTCCGGCTGGAGGGCCCATCGAAGCTGGAGGAGGTGGTTCGTGTCGACCTCCATATCGACCACCCGTAGGAGGTGCGTAGGAACTTTCCTGGGACATGTAGGAGGATGGTGGCCTGCCAAGCTCCCTCTCACCATGGGCGAAATGGCACTTGTCACCAAACTTGCAGCCTTCTGCAGTGTTGTACTTGGTGCACATGCGTGTTTTGACACCAGAAGCAGCATGATCTGCAGGAGTTCTTGACGGTGCAGACACAGCAGCATGGCCTAGGTTGTGTGATTTTGATACTGCCTGGTACCCACCAGGGACAAAGTGCGCGAAGTGACAGCCCTCACCAAAGGGGCACCCAATAGTGCTGCATCATTCAAAACAATACAGATTATGTACTGATCTTGAAATAACAAATAAAGTAAGTAATGATAGCTGAATGAGCAATGAGAACTGAGCAAACTTAAGAGAGCTGTTACAAAGGACGGCTGTAGTGCTGTATACCAAGACAGAAGAATTCTCATAACAAGATAACAGTGCTATCAAATGCGGAAGATCACATGTACTCCCTCTGTAAAGAAATATAAGAACGTTTAGATCACTAAAGTAGTGATCTAAACGCTCTTATATTACTTTACGGAGGGAGTATTACATTGTTATTGTTATCAATGCAAATGGCCCCAAATTGACATAATAACAGAAACATAATTGTAAAGTTGCATCAAATCCTGTCTAATAATTTTCAGTATACAGGAATCCAGGCAGGTGCAAGATTCAGCCAAGATCCACAGTATATGTATGTGCTTATTAAAAGGATGCTTTCATTACTCAACATTACTAAGCCATGTTAGTGCAGACTCAATTACCAAGACTTATAATGGAGAAGGAGAAGGCCCTATCTAGAGAACAAAAAAAAAACATGCAACAACTGCTGATTGAGGTATAGTTATTATCTTATTTATTTAAACGCTATGAAAGAAAAATATTAAATGTATCTACTTTGATCATTTGGCAACATTGCGGTGCATGAATTACAATTTGAAACAATTAGTACAACTTCTGCACCAAAAATAAAAGTAGCAGGGGAGAATTTAATTCTTAACTGTAATACACAGTAAAAAAAATTAGAAGGTACCATTCTGATGTTATTTTGGATAGGTTAAGATTTGAACCTGAAAAACTTGGTGCAAGGCTTCGATTTGCTTGATAGACCAGTTTGTTGTGACTCCGATTCTGTTGCATCAAATTAATTACATTTTTCCACTTGTTAGAAGTTGCATTGGTGATCTTCTATTCAAGTATAAACATAGGAGTGTACAATTTGTCTCCAATAAATGTGATGAATGAACATAATTTTAGATAAGATGAAGATGATATTCGATGGTGCTTATCCTGCAGAAAATGGTTATGGTTACACCCACACTGCACATTGTTGAAACACGATAACTAGAAATAGATCATATCATTCATGAATGGTGATTAAAATGTGTTGCCATGTTTCTTTTCTTGCAATGGGGTCCTCCAATTCCATTTTGATCAAAAAGCAGGTGCTTCGCATTTCCAAATCTGTTTCCCCATCACCATCACCATCACCTTCCCCACGTGTTCTTTCCTTCTTTTGAAAGAAACCTCATCTTGATCAACTTTTTAAGTACGTCCCGCTCTTAGATGAGTTGGTTCAGACATCGTTTGTCAAGCTGTTTTTTTCTGTACTTGATAGGCATTTCATTACGGTACCAGACACGATGCGGATGGGCTTTAATTCCACTCCACTGCATGGAGCTGTACCGGCGCGAAGAGGGCGTCCGCTGGATTTGACATAATTATCAACCTACCACGGGGATTTGCCGGCACTACAGCATGGATACCTCCGCACATGAACACACTGCTGTCAGGCAAGATGCAGGCGAATCTCATCTAACAGGAGCTAACGGCACGACACCCTCGCCCGCTCAACGCTCGCGGAACAAACCCTGGAGATACCCCAGAGAGCGCCGAGGCTGCAGATCCAGCGGCAGGAGCCACACGACGGGACGAGACCTAGAAAGCGTATGCGGGGGGCCGGGGCGGGGAGGGGAGGGATGGGAAAGCGACGCGTTACCTCTCGAGCGCTTCCCGCCTGCGGCGCCTCCGTTGGCGGACTCCGGCCGGGATCTCTTGCGGGCGGCGGCATCCATGGCGAGCCCTCCGCGTCGAGGTGGAAACCCTAGCTTGCGATTTCGCGGAGGCGGGGTGGGGCGCGGCGGAGGGAGGGAGGAAGAGGCCAAGTGCGAAATCGCTTCGGTCGAGTTAACGGCCAGAGTCGTGGGTTGGGTTGGGTGTGCAGGTGGCTCTTGCGGTGGCTGGGCCTTATAAGCCCAGGTTTTGGGGCTCGGCCCTCCAGCCGGATTGGGGGTCCGGCTCCGACGGGAATTCCCATTCCGGCCCAGTTACGTGGACGCTCCTGAGCTCGATTTTCTCAACCAAAAATAAAATAATAAAAACTCAGCTCAAGGCGGCAAAGAGATTATTCTTTGGGGTTAATTTGATAAATTCCACTTGAATACTGGTGATTCCAAAAAAATCCACTGCAAATTCCTTAGAACTCACAACTGTATTGGGTGTGTTGGGGACACTAGAAACTACTAATATTTGCTTGTAGGATTGTTTGAGAAATAACCATCTTCATCCTACACCTCTCATGGATTCATAAACGTTAGGTCATCCACTTGGGGAAAATTTGTTGTTGTCCTACAAAACAATGTGCTTCGAGGCTCAACTAAGTCTATAATGATATACCATTAGAAGAAGTCAAGAGGGTCGCTTGCGAAGCATTGAGGGCTCTGAGGACAAGGTTGTGCATGCTCGACAACACCATCACCTTCAGCGAGATAGACTGCTCAACATGTTTTCCATACCTCGGACAGTTATCATTGGTGGGCTTGCCCATTGTAACGACCAAACCTCGAAGGATTTGAGTCTCTGTGCTTTACTGTGCTAGTCCCTGGATCGACTCGCTAGCACCCACAGTATAGATGAAAACCAGAATAGCAAGTCCATCATTTATAATAACGTATGATCCAGAATTTATAAAATATAACAATCTGCATAGCACTTAGCTAGCTTTATACTAATAAACAGCGGAAAAGTAGCAGAATAATAACGATGAGTCCCATCATAGCCCACTGGCGATGTTGACTGAAGACTCGCGACCCTAACGGTACCTTACTCCTCGTCTGAATATCCTGCAACATGATATGTTGCAGCCATATAGGTCAATACTTTGAATGTATTGACAATTTACACAGGAAAAATAATATAACAGACCTACATGTATATGCATAGTATAACAAAAGAAAGGCTGATGGTTATTTTGCAGAAAGCTGATTTTATCCTCATAGCTACCTAATAGTCAAGTTTTAATTTGTTTGCTACAATAACTCACATATGGTTGAATTGGCATCTCCAACTCCAACCTATCACCATTGTTAAGTTTCCCATCAAGTTTTATTAAGTGTGTCATCTGTCAAGATCATCCAACAACTGTAATGGCCTAGCTGCTCAAAATTGTCCATAACCGGGGACACGGCTAATCATGATTAGTTTATACACTCTGCAGAGGTTAGTACGCTGTACCCACTGGAGCCAACCCGAAGATTGAGACGAAGTCTTTCAGAAGCAGTCACCTAGTCCCACAGGAGGCCCATCCCACCTATCATAGCTACATCAGCTGGCACATCCGGGTAAGGTTTCCACGACTGATCAACTAAGCCAGAGCCCATAATAGCCAGTGGTCGCACAGGGAAGCTACTAGTCACTAAGTCTGTTTGATCTTTTTGAACCTGGGCGGCATTCCACTTACATTCAGAGGGTAGAAACCATGATGTTCTTGAAACCACCCAGCAATACCATATCCGCCCAAAGGTGTATTATATCCTGAATTACTACTCAATTTATTTTGTAGTAATCCTCACATAAACTCAATGAATACAGAAACCAATCCCCGTCTACATAGCATAGCAAAATATATCTAACACGATCTTCAATGACGAGGGGATATAGCTCAATAGCATAGCAATAATAATCTTCCTATACATGCATAATTCTCATAGGGTGATATAATACTACATGCATAGAAAAATAATAGGTAAAGGATGATCAACATGTAACTTGCCTTGATTCTGGTTCAGAAGGTCACACTCCTGACAATAGTTTGCGTCGCACTCCGCACAATCTACACGTTGCAAACAATCACACCAATCAATCACCACAATCAAATAACACCAAATAAAATCATCGGCAATAAAACAACTTGTTTAAAACCAAAGCATAAATAGCATGGCAGCAGGTATAAAATCATCTACATGCTGATACGATGACAACGCAAAAAAGAATCAACTAAACCGGATGAACGGTTTGCAAAATATGGCCTCCGGTAGGTTCAAATAATCTGTTTTAACAAAAAATTAATTTTCGTAAAACTGAAAACTACTGGTTCTAACATGTTCTACTCATCAATACGAGATCACGGGAAAAAGAATTTCCTGAACCGGAGTTACGAGTAAAAAGATAAACGCGTTTCAAAATTATACCGAGAATCTGACAGAGCTAAAACAGATTAAAAACAGATTGAATTTCGTCATGAAGTTGTTCATCAGGGTCTGATGAATCGCTCGTGCGTGCGTTCTCACCACGAACAGCGGGGGAAAACGGAACCGTCTCGGTGTGGCTCCTCCGATGATGCTCCGGTGGCGGTCGAACGGACTCCGGTGACGGCGGCTCCGCGAACTCCGACGAACACGGACGAACTCGGACGTGCGCGTCGTTGCTCCGCGGTGCTCGAGGCTGCTGTGGTGCGAGGCGGCGGCGCTGTGCGAATCGGAAGCAGGGGCTTCTGTTCTTGGGGCTTCGGTCCCTGGGACTTATTCCCACGCCAGGAGGAGTCCAGCTCGGGATGGAATACGGGTGCGGCTCGGTTCCTGGAGCCTGGGAACTTGACGCGAGGCACCTGCGAGGTGGGGCTGGCTGGCTCGTGGGAGCCTCTCGTGGCTGGGGCTGCTAGCGCTAGCGCCTGGCTCGCTGGCAAGCGTGGCTGGGCTGAGCCTGGCCTCTCGGTCAACACCTGGGATGGGGACCAGGCTGCTAGCCTTGTTGGTGCGTGGGGTGCTGTCACCTGGGAGTTGGCTCGTTGGGTGTTGGTGGCCCTCGCTCGCTAGGATACATGCGGTCTGGCCCAGTTTTTTTTTTCTTTCTAAAAGTAAAATATATAAAAATAAAAAAGTATTAAAATAATATATATATATATATATATATTTAAAGAAAAACAAACAGAGAAAATAATAACGATAAAATACGTATACAAAAATACATACGTATGTATATTAAAACCAAACGCATATAGTAATATATATTTATAGGTATATATAGATACATATATTAAAATCTAATATAGATCTATATATAAGTATAAAATAAATATCCTAATAAATAATAAAGGAACCTAGTTTCACCTAATGCAATATTTTGAAAATATTTTTAATGCAATTGGCCACGCAAATAGCATTTGAAAACTTAACTAAAGATAATTTTGAACATTATAAAATTTGCAAAACCAAGTCGGAACTCCAAAATAATATTCAAAACGTTATGCACTTTAATTTGACACGGGAGAAGTCATATTATCTCCACTCAAATAAATTGCCCGAAGTTGCAAAATGAATAAAATTCTCAGAAGAGCAAAAAAATGCATAAAAATATGAGATGCATATGAATGATCTATTAACATCCGAATTTAGGAAAATTGGGATGTTACACCCGTCATCGGAAGCATGCAGGTCCATATGGTGCTCATCAATGGAGGGAGATCTCAAAGCTTCATTACCGCAAATATGTTGGATCAAATGTAGAGCCTGAGGGAGGAGATCGAGCACACTTTGAAACCATTTCATGGGATCAACCAAGGGCTAAAATATGCACATGTGACACTGATCACACTACTCGTGGTCTTCGTCTAGGGGAGGGGGGACTTCAGACGAGAAGTTTGCACTTTCATAGTCATCAAATTTGAGATGGTCTACAAAACCTTCTTGTAATGACTGGTCATGGCACAATTCATGGTGATTCGAGACTATACCTACATGATGATCAAACTACCAGGACCATGGGGCATGATCACAACGAAAGCCTCCCTCGAAGCTGGAATGTGACCACCTCAGCCAGGAACTAGGGAACGACGTCATAATTAGGTTGCGTTTGGTTCAACTTCTGTTACCAACTTCTATTTTTAAAAAACTAAAAGCTAACCAAAGGGGTAAATGTTCAAAGCAGCTTTTAAGAATCTGTAGCTTCTTCCTAGTGTAAATTTGAAAGATGGGGGTACCCCAACTTTCCAGCTTCCATCTTTTCCACATCAACTTTTCCACATCAACTTTTCCATAACAGCTCTTTTAGAATCTGCAGCTCAACCAAACACAGCATTAGAATAAATACCAATTATATGCCGACAACCATCAAACATGACTCAGGCGAAGGCGGGCCGCCTAAGCCTCCTTCAGTGTTGTAGGAATGAAAATAGGAACCAATGTAAAATGCAAGCTATAATTGTATTGAATGAAGACTCATTTACATGTGTGGATACATAGACAAAACACCGTCCCTAGCATGCCTCTAGTTGGCTAGCCAGTTGATCAATGATAGTCAGTGTCTTCTGATTATGAACAAGGTGTTGTTGCTTGATAACTGGATCACGTCATTGGGAGAATCACGTGATGGACTAGACCCAAACTAATAGACGTAGCATGTTGATCGTGTCATTTTGTTGCTACTGTTTTCTGCGTGTCAAGTATTTATTCCTATGACCATGAGATCATATAACTTACTGACACCGGAGGAATGCTTTGTGTGTATCAAACGTCGCAACGTAACTGGGTGACTATAAAGATGCTCTACAGGTATCTCCGAAGGTGTTAGTTGAGTTAGTATGGATCAAGACTGGGATTTGTCACTCCGTGTGACGGAGAGGTATCTCGGGGCCCACTCGGTAATGCAACATCACACACAAGCCTTGCAAGCAATGTAACTTAGTGTAAGTTGCGGGATCTTGGATTACGGAACGAGTAAAGAGACTTGCCGGTAAACGAGATTGAAATAGGTATGCGGATACTGACGATCGAATCTCGGGCAAGTAATATACCGAAGGACAAAGGGAATGACATACGGGATTATACGAATCCTTGGCACAGAGGTTCAAACGATAAGATCTTCGTAGAATATGTAGGATCCAATATGGGCATCCAGGTCCCGCCATTGGATATTGACCGAGGAGTCTCTCGGGTCATGTCTACATAGTTCTCGAACCCGCAGGGTCTGCACACTTAAGGTTCGACGTTGTTTTATGCGTATTTGAGTTATATGGTTGGTTACCAAATGTTGTTCGGAGTCCCGGATGAGATCACAGACGTCACGAGTGTTTCCGAAATGGTCCGGAAACGAAGATTGATATATAGGATGACCTCATTTGATTACCGGAAGGTTTTCGGAGTTACCGGGAATGTACCGGGAATGACGAATGGGTTCCGGGAGTTCACCGGGGGTGGCAACCTACCCCGGGGAAGCCCATAGGCATTGGGGGAGTCACACCAGCCCTTAGTGGGCTGGTGGGACAGCCCACAAGTGCCCAATGCGCCAAGAGAAGAAAAATCAAGAGAAAAGGAAAAAAAAGGGAAGGAGGTGGGAAGGAAGGGGGACTCCTCCCACCAAACCAAGTCCAACTCGGTTTGGGGGGGGAGTCCTCCCCCCCTTGGTTCGGCCGACTCCTTGGGGGTCCTTGGACCCCAAGGCAAGGCCCCCCTCCCTCCTCCTATATATATGGAGCAATTAGGGCTGATTTGAGACGACTTTCTCACGGCTGCCCGACCACATACCTCCACGGTTTTTCCTCTAGATCGCGTTTCTGCGGAGCTCGGGCGGAGCCCTGCTGAGACAAGGTCATCACCAACCTCCGGAGCGCCGTCACGCTGCCGGAGAACTCTTCTACCTCTCCGTCTCTCTTGCTGGATCAAGAAGGCCGAGATCATCGTCGAGCTGTACGTGTGCTGAACGCGGAGGTGCCGTCCGTTCGGTACTAGATCGTGGGACTGATCGCGGGATTGTTCGCGGGGCGGATCGAGGGACGTGAGGACGTTCCACTACATCAACCGCGTTCTCTAACGCTTCTGCTGTACGATCTACAAGGGTACGTAGATCACTCATCCCCTCTCGTAGATGGACATCACCATGATAGGTTTTCGTGCGCGTAGGAAAATTTTTGTTTCCCATGCGACGTTCCCCAACAGTGGCATCATGAGCTAGGTTCATGCGTAGATGTCTTCTCGAGTAGAACACAAAAGTTTTTGTGGGCGGTGATGTGCGTTTTGCTGCCCTCCTTAATCTTTTCTTGATTCCGCGGTATTGTTGGATTGAAGCGGCTTGGACCGACATTACTCGTACGCTTACGAGAGACTGGTTTCATCGTTACGAGTAACCCCCTTTGCTCAAAGATGACTGGCAAGTGACGGTTTCTCCAACTTTAGTTGAATCGGATTTGACCGAGGAGGTCCTTGGATGAGGTTAAATAGCAAATCATATATCTCCGTTGTGGTGTTTGCGTAAGTAAGATGCGATCCTACTAGATACCCTTGGTCACCACGTAAAACATGCAACAACAAAATTAGAGGACGTCTAACTTGTTTTTGCAGGGTATGATTGTGATGTGATATGGCCAATGATGTGATGTGATATATTGGATGTATGAGATGATCATGTTGTAATAGAAATATCAACTTGCACGTCGATGGTACGGCAACCGGCAGGAGCCATAGGGTTGTCTTTATACTAACGTTTGTGCTTGTAGATGCGTTTACTATTTTGCTAGGATGTAGCTTTAGTAGTAATAGCATAAGTAGCATGACAACCCCGATGGCAACACGTTGATGGATGATCATGGTGTGGCGCCGGTGACAAGAAGATCGTGCCGGTGCTTTGGTGATGGAGATCAAGAAGCACGTGATGATGGCCATATCATGTCACTTATGAATTGCATGTGATGTTTATCCTTTTATGCACCTTATTTTGCTTAGAACGACGGTAGCATTATGAGGTGATCTCTCACTAAAATTTCAAGACGAAATTGTGTTCTCCCCGACTGTGCACCGTTGCTACAGTTCGTCATTTCGAGACACCACGTGATGATCGGGTGTGATAGACTCAACGTTCACATACAACGGGTGCAAAACAGTTGCGCACGCGGAACACTCGGGTTAAGCTTGACGAGCCTAGCATGTGCAGACATGGCCTCGGAACACATGAGACCGAAAGGTCGATCATGAATCATATAGTTGATATGATTAGCATAGGGATGCTTACCACTGAAACTATACTCAACTCACGTGATGATCGGACTTGGGATAGTGTAAGTGGATCATGAACCACTCAAATGACTAGAGAGATGTACTTTTTGATTGGGAGTTTAGCATATAATTTGATTAAGTTAAACTCTAATTATCTTGAACATAGTCTAAGTCCACTTTGAATATATTTGTGTTGTAGATCATGGCTCACGCGAGTGTCATCCTGAATTTTAATACGTTCCTAGAGAAAGCTAAGTTGAAAGATGATGGAAGCAACTTTGTAGACTGGGCTCGTAATCTTAAGCTAATTTTACAAGCTGGGAAGAAGGATTATGTCCTTAATGCTGCGCTAGGATATGAACCACCCGCTACGGCTGATCAGGATGTTAAGAACGCTTGGTTAGCACGTAAGGAGGACTACTCAATAGTTCAATGTGCAGTCTTGTATGGCTTAGAACCGGGACTTCAACGTCGCTTTGAGCGTCATGGAGCATTTGAGATGTTCCAGGAGTTGAAGTTTATCTTTCAGAAGAACGCCCGGATCGAGAGGTATGAGACCTCCGATAAATTCTATGCTTGCAAGATGGAGGAAAACTCGTCTGTCAGTGAACATGTGCTCAAAATGTCTGGGTACTCAAACCGTCTAGCTGAGCTGGGGATTGAACTCCCGCAAGAGGCTATCACTGACAGAATCCTTCAATCACTGCCGCCAAGCTATAAAGGCTTTGTGTTGAACTACAACATGCAAGGGATGAACAAGTCTCCCGGCGAGTTGTTTGCGATGCTGAAAGTCGCAGAGTCTGAACTCCGTAAAGAGCATCAAGTGTTGATGGTGAGCAAGACCACTAGTTTCAAGAGAAACGGCAAAGGCAAGAAGCGCAATTCGAAGAAGAACGGCAAGCCTGTTGCCAATCCGCCGAAGAAACCCAAGGCTGGACCTAAGCCTGAAACAGAGTGCTTCTATTGCATGGGTATGGGTCACTGGAAGCGCAATTGCCCCAAGTATCTGGCAGATAAGAAGGCGGGCAAAGAAAAATCAGGTATATTTGATATACATGTTATTGATGTGTACTTAACCAGCTCTCGTAGTAGTGCCTGGGTATTCGATACCGGTTCTGTTGCTCACATTTGCAACTCGAAACAGGAACTGCGGAATAGACGAAGGCTGGCGAAAGACGAAGTGACGATGCGCGTAGGAAATGGTTCCAAGGTTGATGCAATCGCCGTCGGCACAGTGTCACTTCAGCTACCATCGGGATTAGTGATGAACTTAAATCATTGTTATTTAGTGCCTGCGTTGAGCATGAACATTATATCTGGATCTTGTTTATTGCGAGACGGTTACTCTTTTAAGTCTGAGAATAATGGTTGTTCTATTTCTATGAGTAACATCTCTTATGGTCATGCACCGAATGTGAGAGGATTGTTCATATTGAATCTTGATAGCGATACGCATATACATAACATTGAGACCAAAAGAGTTAGAGTAAACAATGATAGCGCCATATTTTTGTGGCACTGCCGCTTGGGTCATATTGGTGTAAAGCGCATGAAGAAACTCCATGCTGATGGACTTTTGGAGTCACTTGACTTTGATTCACTTGACACGTGCGAACCATGCCTCATGGGCAAGATGACTAAGACTCCGTTCTCCGGAACAATGGAGCGTGCAAGTGACTTGTTGGAAATCATACATACCGATGTGTGTGGTCCAATGAGCGTAGAGGCACGCGGCGGATATCGTTATTTCCTCACCTTCACTGACGATTTAAGTAGATATGGTTGTGTCTACTTGATGAAGCACAAGTCTGAAACATTTGAAAAGTTCAAGCAATTTCAGAGTGAAGTGGAAAATCATCGTAACAAGAAGATCAAGTTCCTACGGTCTGATCGTGGGGGTGAATATCTGAGTTTCGAGTTTGGTGCTCACTTAAGACAATGTGGAATTGTTTCATAGTTAACGCCGCCTGGAACACCACAGCGTAATGGTGTGTCCGAACGTCGTAATCGTACTTTGTTAGAGATGGTGCGATCTATGATGTCTCTTACTGATTTGCCGTTATCATTTTGGGGTTATGCATTAGAAACAGCTACATTCACTTTAAATAGGGCACCATCAAAATCCGTTGAGACGACACCATACGAACTGTGGTATGGCAAAAGGCCAAAGTTGTCGTTTCTTAAAGTTTGGGGATGTGATGCTTATGTCAAAAAGCTTCAGCCTGAAAAGCTGGAACCCAAAGCGGAAAAATGCGTCTTCATAGGTTACCCAAAAGAGACAGTTGGGTACACCTTCTATCTCAAATCCGAGGGCAAAGTGTTTGTTGCTAAGAACGGAACTTTTCTCGAGAAGGAGTTTCTCTCGAGAGAGTTGAGTGGGAGGAAGATAGAACTTGACGAGGTTGTCGAACCTGTCATCCCTCTGGATGGTGGCGCAGGGCAAGGGGAAACATCTGTCATTGCGACGCCGGTTGAGGAGGAAGTTAATGATGATGATCATGAAACTCCAGTTCAAGTTTCTGTTGAACCACGCAGGTCGACGAGATCACGCGCTGCTCCAGAGTGGTACGGTAATCCCATCTTATCAATCATGTTGTTAGACAACAATGAACCTGCAAATTATGAAGAAGCGATGGTGGGCCCAAATTCCAACAAATGGCTAGAAGCCATGAAATCCGAGATAGGATCCATGTATGAGAACAAAGTGTGGACTTTGGAGATACTACCTGAGGGCCGCAAGGCTATTCAGAACAAATGGATCTTTAAGAAGAAGACGGACGCTGACGGTAATGTGACCGTTTATAAAGCTCGACTTGTGGCAAAGGGTTTTCCACAAGTTCCAGGAATTGACTACGATGAGACTTTCTCTCCCGTGGCAATGCTTAAGTCCGTCAGAATCATGTTAGCAATAGCTGCATTTTTCGATTATGAAATCTGGCAGATGGATGTCAAAACGGCGTTCCTTAACGGTTTCCTTAAGGAAGAGTTGTATATGATGCAACCCGAAGGTTTTGTCGATCCTAAAAATGCTAACAAGGTGTGCAAGCTCCAGCGATCCATTTATGGACTGGTGCAAGCATCTCGGAGGTTGAACAAACGCTTTGATGAGGTGATCAAAGCATTTGGGTTTATACACGTGGTGGAGAATCTTGTATTTACAAGAAAGTGAGTGGGAGCTCTGTGGCATTTCTGATATTATATGTGGATGACATATTACTGATTGGAAACAACGTAGAGCTTTTGGAGAGCATAAAAGGTTACTTGAATAAAAGTTTCTCTATGAAAGACCTAGGAGAAGCTGCTTACATTCTAGGCATTAAGATCTATAGGGATAGATCAAAACGCCTGATAGGACTTTCACAAAGCACATACCTTGATAAAGTTTTGAAGAGGTTCAAAATGGAACAGTCCAAGAAAGGGTTCTTGCCAGTGTTACAAGGTACGAGAATGAGTAAGACTCAGTGCCCAGCAAGTGATGAAGATAGAGAGCATATGCGCTCCGTCCCCTATGCTTCAGCCATAGGTTCTATCATGTATGCGATGCTGTGCACTAGACCGGATGTTAGCCTGGCCATAAGTATGGCAGGTAGGTTCCAGAGTAAGCCAGGAGTGGATCACTGGACAGCGGTCACATATCCTGAAGTACCTGAAAAGGACTAAGGAGATGTTTCTCGTGTATGGAGGTGACGAAGAGCTCGCCGTAAAAGGTTACGTCGATGCAAGCTTTGACACAGATCCGGACGACTCTAAGTCGCAAACCGGATACGTATTTATTCTTAATGGGGGTGCAGTAAGCTGGTGCAGTTCCAAGCAAAGCGTCGTAGCAGATTCTACATGTGAAGCGGAGTACATGGCTGCCTCGGAGGCGGCTAAGGAGGGTGTCTGGATGAAGCAGTTCATGACGGATCTTGGAGTGGTGCCAAGTGCACTGGATCCAATAACCTTGTTCTGTGACAACACTGGTGCCATTGCCTTAGCAAAGGAGCCAAGGTTTCACAAGAAGACCAGACGCATCAAACGACGCTTCAACCTCATCCGCGACTACGTCGAGGAGGAGGACGTAAATATATGCAAAGTGCACACGGATCTGAATGTAGCAGACCCGCTGACTAAACCTCTTCCACGGCCAAAACATGATCGACACCAGAACTGTATGGGTGTTAGATTTATTACAATGTAATTCACATGGTGATGTGAGGGCTAGATTATTGACTCTAGTGCAAGTGGGAGACTGTTGGAATTATGCCCTAGAGGCAATAATAAATGTATAGTTATGATTATAATTCCTGTATCAAGATAATAGTTTATTATCCATGCTATAATTGTATTGAATGAAGACTCATTTGCATGTGTGGATACATAGACAAAACACCGTCCCTAGCATGCCTCTAGTTGGCTAGCCAGTTGATCAATGATAGTCAGTGTCTTCTGATTATGAACAAGGTGTTGTTGCTTGATAACTGGATCACGTCATTGGGAGAATCACGTGATGGACTAGACCCAAACTAATAGACGTAGCATGTTGATCGTGTCATTTTGTTGCTACTGTTTTCTGCGTGTCAAGTATTTATTCCTATGACCATGAGATCATATAACTTACTGACACCGGAGGAATGCTTTGTGTGTATCAAACGTCGCAACGTAACTGGGTGACTATAAAGATGCTCTACAGGTATCTCCGAAGGTGTTAGTTGAGTTAGTATGGATCAAGACTGGGATTTGTCACTCCGTGTGACGGAGAGGTATCTCGGGGCCCACTCGGTAATGCAACATCACACACAAGCCTTGCAAGCAATGTAACTTAGTGTAAGTTGCGGGATCTTGGATTACGGAACGAGTAAAGAGACTTGCCGGTAAACGAGATTGAAATAGGTATGCGGATACTGACGATCGAATCTCGGGCAAGTAATATACCGAAGGACAAAGGGAATGACATACGGGATTATACGAATCCTTGGCACAGAGGTTCAAACGATAAGATCTTCGTAGAATATGTAGGATCCAATATGGGCATCCAGGTCCCGCCATTGGATATTGACCGAGGAGTCTCTCGGGTAATGTCTACATAGTTCTCGAACCCGCAGGGTCTGCACACTTAAGGTTCGACGTTGTTTTATGCGTATTTGAGTTATATGGTTGGTTACCAAATGTTGTTCGGAGTCCCGGATGAGATCACGGACGTCACGAGGGTTTCCGAAATGGTCCGGAAACGAAGATTGATATATAGGATGACCTCATTTGATTACCGGAAGGTTTTCGGAGTTACCGGGAATGTACCGGGAATGACGAATGGGTTCCGGGAGTTCACCGGGGGGGCAACCTACCCCGGGGAAGCCCATAGGCATTGGGGGAGTCACACCAGCCCTTGGTGGGCTGGTGGGACAGCCCACAAGTGCCCAATGCGCCAAGAGAAGAAAAATCAAGAGAAAAGGAAAAAAAAGGGAAGGAGGTGGGAAGGAAGGGGGACTCCTCCCACCAAACCAAGTCCAACTCGGTTTGGGGGGGGGAGTCCTCCCCCCCTTGGCTCGGCTGACTCCTTGGGGGTCCTTGGACCCCAAGGCAAGGCCCCCCCTCCCTCCTCCTATATATATGGAGCAATTAGGGCTGATTTGAGACGACTTTCTCACGGCTGCCCGACCACATACCTCCACGGTTTTTCCTCTAGATCGCGTTTCTGCGGAGCTCGGGCGGAGCCCTGCTGAGACAAGGTCATCACGAACCTCCGGAGCGCCGTCATGCTGCCGGAGAACTCTTCTACCTCTCCGTCTCTCTTGCTGGATCAAGAAGGACGAGATCATCGTCGAGCTGTTCGTGTGCTGAACGCGGAGGTGCCGTCCGTTCGGTACTAGATCGTGGGACTGATCGCGGGATTGTTCGCGGGGCGGATCGAGGGACGTGAGGACGTTCCACTACATCAACCGCGTTCTCTAACGCTTCTGATGTACGATCTACAAGGGTACGTAGATCACTCATCCCCTCTCGTAGATGGACATCACCATGATAGGTTTTCGTGCGCGTAGGAAAATTTTTGTTTCCCATGCGACGTTCCCCAACAGTAGCCTCTTCTTCGGTATGATGATCCCACTGAACTTTACATAACCTGATTGTCTTGGTGCGAGTAACTCTCTAAATCTTAACATGCTTCTCCTCCGGAAACACATCCGGATAATCCTTCACAACTGGCACCTCTTCCAGGCTACCCCCCTTAAGAGAGTTCACCTGCATCCTCTTATGCTGATACTTACATACATATTTGATTCTCTTCCCTCCTGGTGCACTGAGAGAAATAGATCGACTAGCACAATCGATAACTCCTGCATATAATTGTAACCAGTCCATACCCAAAATAATATCCAGACCTTGTGACTTCAATATGATCAAATCTGTAGGGAACTCATGCTTCCCAATAGACAAGTTTAACTGATGACAACCAACACATGCTATCATCTCAGCTCCTGGGGAACTAACTCTAATAGGCATACTAAGGGTTTTGGTTGGCAATCCATGTTTATCAACGAATACCCTCGAAATAAATGAATGCGATGCACCAGTATCAAAAAGAACAAGAGCGGGTACTGAATTGATCAAAAGCTTACCAATCACTGCCTTTGGCTCATTATAGACCTCCTCCACATTAACGTGGTTGACATGACCCTTTTGAAAGGGGTTTGGCTTGATGGCTCCAGAATTCCCATTACCATTATTGCTCTCTGGGCATGCATTGGAATAGTGGCCCATCTTTCTGCACTTGAAGCACTGGACCTGATTAAGGTCTCTCTGCACTGGCACATTCTGGCGGTTCTGGTTATTATTACCTCCATTACCATTATCATTGCCATTGTTGCCCTTGTGTCCATTATGATGATGGTGGCCATTATGAGTGTGGCCATTACCTCCATGATGATGATGCCCATTACCTCCATGGTGATGATGCCCATTACCTCCATGATGATGATATGAAGTGCGTGGCTTCTGCTGCTGTCCTGAATTAAACTTGTTGTTGCTATACTTCCTCTTGCGGTTCTCTATTGCCTGATGCTTTCCCTCAAGCATAATAGCCTTATCAACAAGCTCCTAATAATTGCCAAAAGTGGCCACAGTCAACTGAACTCCCAAATCGTCATTCAGGCCCTCCAGAAACTTCTCTTGTCTAGCTGCATCAGTATTAACATCATTAGGAGCATAACGTGCAAGTTTGTTGAACTCCTCCACATACTCATTAACTGAGCGACCTCCCTGACGCAAGCTGCGAAACTCCTTCTTCTTTAGACTCATGGCGCCAGCAGACACATGTGCGGCGCGGAAAGCTGCCTCAAACTGCGCCCATGTGATAGTATCAATGGGATAGGTGACCAAGTAGTTGTCCCACCAAGCTGCGGCAGGACCCTCCAATAGATGTGAGGCAAACCTCACCCTCTCTGCATCTGTGCATCCAACGGTCTGCAGGTTCCTACCAATAGAACGAAGCCAATCATCCGGCATAATAGGTTCAGGGCTGCTGGAGAACCTCTGAGGATTCAACCTCAAGAACCTAGTGAGAATATCCATAGGCGGCGGAGGCAGTGGGTTGTTGTTGTTATTGTTGGCCAAACTCTGGGCAAGCAACTGGATCAACTGGCCTTGTCCCTCAAGTATCTGTCGCACATATTGCGGTGCATCATTGCCATTGCCATCATTGTTGCCTGCTCCTGCATTCCCGTCCCTAGGCTCACGTCTCGGCCGCATCTGGTGGGCAAGAATAGATAAGAAAATAGATAGAATAGGTCTAAAGGAATATAGATATTCTACCCATATGCATATTATGATCAAGGTAATATATGTGAGGCAACAAAACACCATAGCAATAACACAAACAAGCATAACAATAATCAAACATATCTATATATATAGTCGAATAATTCCGACAAGATCCTAGTTTAACAAACAAGCAAAATAACAATCAAGCAAGCAACCTAGTATCGTCATGCCACAAAGCGGGCATAATCAGATACGCTAACACGTTAATAGCGCAAATAAAACAAGATAAGTGGTGGTCTCAACACTAGTTCCTACTTAAGCTGGTCAAGGTACTAGGGTGGTTGTCTAATGAAAGACTAAGATGTAGACAAAGTGTATAGAATAAATTTAGACTCCTATGGCTTTTCTAATCCATTTTCTAGGGTCACGACCTACAGTCAACGCATTGCTCTGATACCATCTGTAACGACCAAACCTCGAAGGATTTGAGTCTCTGTGCTTTACTGTGCTAGTCCCTGGATCGACTCGCTAGCACACACAGTATAGATGAAAACTAGAATAGCAAGTGCATCATTTATAATAACGTATGATCCAGAATTTATAAAATATAACAATCTGCATAGCACTTAGCTAGCTTTATACTAATAAACAGCGGAAAAGTAGCAGAATAATAACGATGAGTCCCATCATAGCCCACTGGCGATGTTGAGTGAAGACTCGCGACCCTAACGGTACCTTACTCCTCGTCTGAATATCCTGCAACATGATATGTTGCAGCCATATAGGTCAATACTTTGAATGTATTGACAATTTACACAGGAAAAATAATATAACAGACCTACATGTATATGCATAGTATAACAAAAGAAAGGCTGATGGTTATTTTGCAGAAAGCTGATTTTATCCTCATAGCTACCTAATAGTCAAGTTTTAATTTGTTTGCTACAATAACTCACATATGGTTGAATTGGCATCTCCAACTCCAACCTATCACCATTGTTAAGTTTCCCATCAAGTTTTATTAAGTGTGTCATCTGTCAAGATCATCCAACAACTGTAATGGCCTAGCTGCTCAAAATTGTCCATAACCGGGGACACGGCTAATCATGATTAGTTTATACACTCTGCAGAGGTTAGTACGCTGTACCCACTGGAGCCAACCCGAAGATTGAGACGAAGTCTTTCAGAAGCAGTCACCTAGTCCCACAGGAGGCCCATCCCACCTATCATAGCTACATCAGCTGGCACATCCGGGTAAGGTTTCCACGACTGATCAACTAAGCCAGAGCCCATAATAGCCAGTGGTCGCACAGGGAAGCTACTAGTCACTAAGTCTGTTTGATCTTTTTGAACCTGGGCGGCATTCCACTTACATTCAGAGGGTAGAAACCATGATGTTCTTGAAACCACCCAGCAATACCATATCCGCCCAAAGGTGTATTATATCCTGAATTACTACTCAATTTATTTTGTAGTAATCCTCACATAAACTCAATGAATACAGAAACCAATCCCCGTCTACATAGCATAGCAAAATATATCTAACACGATCTTCAATGACGAGGGGATATAGCTCAATAGCATAGCAATAATAATCTTCCTATACATGCATAATTCTCATAGGGTGATATAATACTACATGCATAGAAAAATAATAGGTAAAGGATGATCAACATGTAACTTGCCTTGATTCTGGTTCAGAAGGTCACACTCCTGACAATAGTTTGCGTCGCACTCCGCACAATCTACACGTTGCAAACAATCACACCAATCAATCACCACAATCAAATAACACCAAATAAAATCATCGGCAATAAAACAACTTGTTTAAAACCAAAGCATAAATAGCATGGCAGCAGGTATAAAATCATCTACATGCTGATACGATGACAACGCAAAAAAGAATCAACTAAACCGGATGAACGGTTTGCAAAATATGGCCTCCGGTAGGTTCAAATAATCTGTTTTAACAAAAAAATTAATTTTCGTAAAACTGAAAACTACTGGTTCTAACATGTTCTACTCATCAATACGAGATCACAAGAAAAAGAATTTCCTGAACCGGAGTTACGAGTAAAAATATAAACGCGTTTCAAAAATATACCGAGAATCTGACAGAGCTAAAACAGATTAAAAACAGATTGAATTTCGTCATGAAGCTGTTCATCAGGGTCTGATGAATCGCTCGTGTGTGCGTTCTCACCACGAACAGCGGGGAAAAACGGAACCGTCTCGGTGTGGCTCCTCCGATGATGCTCCGGTGGCGGTCGAACGGACTCCGGTGACGGCGGCTCCGCGAACTCCGACGAACACGGACGAACTCGGACGTGCGCGTCGTTGCTCCGCGGTGCTCGAGGCTGCTGTGGTGCGAGGCGGCGGCGTTGTGCGAATCGGAAGCAGGGGCTTCTGTTCTTGGGGCTTCGGTCCCTGGGACTTATTCCCACGCCAGGAGGAGTCCAGCTCGGGATGGAATACGGGTGCGGCTCGGTTCTTGGAGCCTGGGAACTTGACGCGAGGCACCTGCGAGGTGGGGCTGGCTGGCTCGTGGGAGCCTCTCGTGGCTGGGGCTGCTAGCGCTAGCGCCTGGCTCGCTGGCAAGCGTGGCTGGGCTGAGCCTGGCCTCTCGGTCAACACCTCGGATGGGGACCAGGCTGCTAGCCTTGTTGGTGCGTGGGGTGCTATCACCTGGGAGTTGGCTCGTTGGGTGTTGGTGGCCCTCGCTCGCTAGGATACATGCGGTCTGGCCGGCTGGCTAAAGCCAGCTGGCTTGGCCCAGTTTTTTTTTCTTTCTAAAAGTAAAATATATAAAAATAAAAAAAGTATTAAAATAATATATATATATATATATATATTTAAAGAAAAACAAACAGAGAAAATAATAACGATAAAATACGTATACAAAAATACATACGTATGTATATTAAAGCCAAACGCATATAGTAATATATATTTATAGGTATATATAGATACATATATTAAAATCTAATATAGATCTATATATAAGTATAAAATAAATATCCTAATAAATAATAAAGGAACCTAGTTTCACCTAATGCAATATTTTGAAAATATTTTTAATGCAATTGGCCACGCAAATAGCATTTGAAAACTTAACTAAAGATAATTTCGAACATTATAAAAATTTGCAAAACCAAGTCGGTAACTTCAAAATAATATTCGAAACGTTATGCACTTTAATTTGACACGGGAGAAGTCATATTATCTCCACTCAAATAAATTGCCCGAAGTTGCAAAATGAATAAAATTCTCAGAAGAGCAAAAAAATGCATAAAAATATGAGATGCATATGAATGATCTATTAACATCCGAATTTAGGAAAATTGGGATGTTACACCCGTCATCGGAAGCATGCAGGTCCATATGGTGCTCATCAATGGAGGGAGATCTCGAAGCTTCATTACCGCAAATATGTTGGATCAAATGTAGAGCCTGAGGGAGGAGATCGAGCACACTTTGAAACCATTTCATGGGATCAACCAAGGGCTAAAATATGCACATGTGACACTCATCACACTACTCGTGGTCTTCGTCTAGGGGAGGGGGGACTTCAGACGAGAAGTTTGCACTTTCATAGTCATCAAATTTGAGATGGTCTACAAAACCTTCTTGTAATGAATGGTCATGGCACAATTCATGGTGATTCGAGACTATACCTACATGATGATCAAACTACCAGGACCATGGGGCATGATCACAACGAAAGCCTCCCTCGAAGCTGGAATGTGACCACCTCAGCCAGGAACTAGGGAACGACGTCATAATTAGGCTGCGTTTGGTTCAACTTCTGTTACCAACTTCTATTTTTAAAAAACTAAAAGCTAACCAAAGGGGTAAATGTTCAAAGCAGCTTTTAAGAATCTGTAGCTTCTTCCTAGTGTAAATTTGAAAGATGGGGGTACCCCAACTTTCCAGCTTCCATCTTTTCCACATCAACTTTTCCACATCAACTTTTCCATAACAGCTTTTTTAGAATCTGCAGCTCAACCAAACACAGCATTAGAATAAATACCAATTATACGCCGACAACCATCAAACATGACTCAGGCGAAGGCGGGCCGCCTAAGCCTCCTTCAGTGTTGTAGGAATGAAAATAGGAACCAATGTAAAATGCAAGCTTGCAAGTGCATTAGTCCATGACCTAAGAAGGAGCTCGACCCCGAGGCTTAACTCCCACATTCTTACCTCGCCCTATTGTTAGAACTTTTTGATGTTTCCTTCTGAAATAGGATAAACTTATTTTTGTATCTATTTAAGTGCCTCTACATGTTTCCATGCACACATAGGAAAATTGTTGCCCAAATCATCGACCTCCTCAATGCAAATAGTGACCCCTTAAAGAAATAGGCCATACCTGACAGCTTGGGCTCACACGCAAGTGGCTAGTTGGATGTTCATATGGTAGAGCATGATCATCTTGACATGGGAATCCCATCCAGCATCCTCATCTATTGCCATTTCTATTCTTCTTCCTCGTCTCGTCATTCTCTCCCTCACCTTTAGGCCTTGATATTAGAGAGCGTTGCATCACCCCTGAGTAGAAGTGCTCTTTAAGATATCTCGTGTATGATGCTTTCTAGTCTAGATATGATGTGTGGATGTACCACGACTACCTATTGAACCTCACCATCAACGTTCTAGTATGTGGTGGAGCGCACGTGCACACACACAAAAACAAAGACCGCAGGAGGACAAAATAATGAACATAGAGGGAAGAATAGGAGGGTGACATATGTGCCCATGGCCATATCTCTGATAGCCCATGTGGTTTTAACTTGCCGGGATTGCCTAAATTTCACAATTTGGGTGCACAATGAATAACTAGACTATAAATTTCTTACTATCTAAGAATAAATCCAAAATTTGAGGTAAAATGTTATATGTCCCCGTGATGTAATTTTGGGTAATCACTCTACAATAACATGCTTACTAGTAGAGTGTCCGTGCATTGCCATGAACTTTTAAAATATATTGTTCGAGCTTTATAAACATAATGCATGTTAAATTTCACATGAAGAGGATAGATAGCACAGACATAGTCGGCTAACAATTAAAGTCCACTTCATTTGCAACGTAAATTGATAACAAAAGGACAATCTCATGATGTATTATGAGGACTTGATATTTTCTACCTTTCAAGTGAGTATGCTAGCAAATTTGGGTGAAATACTAGAACATGTGTACTGAAGGCTTACATTATACTATACATCCTCCATCTGAAATTAGTTCTTACAATTCCATCTACTACTCTAGCTAGATCAATTAGATTATTTCTTTATTTTTTGAAATTCAGGAATTTTTATTAACTAGCTCACAAGGCTAGGAATGTCATCAGAAATTACAGCTAACACGAAATCCGGAGGAACCCCCAACCACACCTTACAAACTTCATCACCAACACCTACTTTAGCAAAGATATGAGCGGCACCATTAGCCGTTCTACGAACCTGTGACGCCCTCGGCTTAATAGTATGCTAACCAAACACGCAAATGCGTACGATCAAACCCAAGGACTCACGGGAAGATATCACAACACAACTCTAGACACAAATAAAATAACATCAGCTTCATATTACAAGCCAGGGGCCTCGAGGGCTAGAATACGAAAGCTCGATAAACACACGAGTCAGCGGAAGCAACAAATATCTGAGTACAAACATAAAACATGGGGTGCCTTAGAGAAGGCTAGCACAAAAGATACAACGATCGAACGAGGCGAGGCCTCCTGCCTGAGAACCTCCTAACTACTCCTGATCATCAGCGGCCTCCTCGTAGTAGTAGGCACCGTCGGGGTAGCAGACGTCGGTGGCGGGGACCTCCATCTCCTGGGCTCCATCATCTGGTCGCAGCAACAGATCGAGGGAACAAGGGGGGAGCAAAGCAGCGGTGAGTACTCATCCAAAGTACTCGCAAGTCTTACATCAGAACTATTCTAATTATGCATCAGTATCAAAGAAGGGGGTTATATGTGGACTGACTGAAGCAATGCGAGAATAGAGAGAGAAGGCCTAGTCCTATCGAAGACGAGCATCTTCAGGGTCTTGCAACAATAGACGAGAGTAGAACAGGGGTAACACATAAATAGTCATATTGTTGCAGCAATATTAAAGTGAGGTCACGCCTAAAGATCCTCCCTCGACTCCCTGCGAGGAAGCAATCCCGAGGCAAACTAATGATCCAGTTAAGTAACAATTGTAGTTGTAAAAGATCGGGGCACAACTCCAAGTCGTCCTGTAACCGTGGACACGGCTATCCGAATAGTTAATTTTCATCCCTGCAGGGCTGCACCACATGTCCCGTCACGCTCGATAACACTCTGGCCGGACATACTTTTCTGGGTCCTGCCCGGCCTCGGAATATCGACACGTCGCAGCCCCACCTAAGACTAATCAGAGAGGCCAGCCCGCCGGTCTAACTCCTAAGCACAAAGGGTTCGTGGGCCCAGTTCCCCTTCACGCTCCTGCATGTGGCGTGGGCGGCCGACGTCAATCCTAGCATCCCTTAATCACAAGTGCGATGCATCTCGGGACCACTCGGGCGCGCGCCGCTACATTGCTGGCATCTGAAAAGCTTCGGCTGATACCGCGACGCCGAGTACCCATAATTCTTCCCGCGTAGCCGGTTAGTGCGGAAAGGTCTCCGACCAACCCAGATCGAATACCCAAATCCATTAACATTTTAATTAGGCCAACAACACAGTCTCATGGGAATCCACCCGTCTTACAACTAATCACCAAAGATCCCAGTAACATGGTCGAGTAACTGTGTGGTTGTAACATCGGGGGGAATCCGAGGTATCACCCTCGTTGGATCCCGAACGATGTACCCGTCAAGGTGGGCTTAGAGGAATCACCCTCGGGGATCCCACACTCGCGGGGTTGCACGACAGAGGCGTCATCGGGAATGGTGAAAGAGGAATCACCCTCAATAACCACGACCGACTAGCTATACTACACAGATATCATCAGGAGTACTTAGCGAGGTGTCACCCTCGGTACCCGATAGTATCCCTGTAGCTCGTACAACGAAGGGGGTGTATGTGCTGTGTCGGGTCTCGCTCGTCGATCAGAGATCGAGATTTGAAAACAAGCGGGGCAACTGAACTACGGGGTCAGAGGGGGTGACTGCTCCACCTATACTAAGCATAATTAAAGTACAGGACTGAAAATAGCAGTTCATCAAAAATAGGCTATGCATCAGATATAGGAGCTAACTACAACAGTAGCAAAATACTAATGCAAGCAGTAGGAAGAAAGACATAGGCGATATAGGAATGATCAAGGGGGGGTTTGCTTGCCTTGCTGCTCTGCGGCAAAGGACTGATCGGCAGGGTCGTAGATGTACCCGGCAGCAGCATCAGTCTCGGGGTCTACCGGTAAGAAGAGGGGGAAGAAACAATAAATAATAGCACCGATGCAACACAAAGCATGACATGGCAAGATGCAGGCTAGACATGAGCTAACGCAGGAACATCCGTCATAGACGGGTCGGAAGAATATCTGATGATATTTTCCGGGTCTCGGGCTACTACCGGTTATACTGGAAACGATGGAAAAGTTCCGTGTTTGCTATGCTAGGGACACGTGACAGACGAACGGGCCGTGTATCCGGGTTCGTCTCTTTTTGCTGATCAACTTTCATGTTGAAAATAATTCGATCTGACTTACGGATTATTTAATATTAATTTTTAAAGTTTTATTAATTATTTAGGAATTAAAAACAGATTTAGCTATTTTAATAAAATCCTATTATGACATCATCGCGATGTCATGCTGACATCAACATTTGACTGGTCGACTGACCAGCAGGTCCCGAACGTCATAGGCACAAGTTTTTATTTAAGATTAAATATTATTTAATCAGATTAGTTTAGTGGGGGACCCGCGTGTCATACTCTAATTATGTTAATTAATTAATTTAACTAATATATCTATTTATTTATTTATTTAATAAAAACATATATTTTTATTATTACTTTAACTATCGCGTGGGGCCTGCCTGTCATAGACAGCGGGTGCGTTGGCCCCACCGGTAAGTGACCCAAGGCCATCTACTCATTTTATTAATCACAAATACATAACCATACAAATGTCGTATTCCTCTAAATATCCATATACGCAAATACATACATCGCATCTCATACATACATACATACATACGCATCTAATACATCATTTATTTTTATTTATTTTCTCTCAAAACTCTCATTTCCCTCTCTCTGTTAACAAATAAACAGAGAGGTTCTTTGCTAACTCCACCTAGAAGAACCAAAAGTTCAATCCTTCCTACCGGAGTCTACCGTCGACGGATCGAGGTCCCGTTTGTCGGAACGGAACCGGGGCGGTGAGGAGATCGACATGGTGGGAGGATCCCGAGGAGGGGCTCACCGACGTTGACGGGAGGGGCCGGTGAAGCCGGAGTTCGCGGGAAGGGGCGGAGGAGACGGCGTGGTTCCGGTGGTGAAGGGGACGGTGATGATGGTGGTGACGCGCCGGCGAGGGGGAGCCGACCGGATCCGGCGAGGAGGAGATGTCTCCCTGCCCGGTCCCTCCCGGACCGAGCGGGAGAAGGCCGACGGGGGCGGGGTGGTAGGCCGGCGAGGTGGAGGGCCGAGGCAGCCGGGGCCCCTGCCGGCGGGGTGGAGGCCGAGGGTGGTGCTGCTGGCCGGCGCGGTGGAGGGGGGGCTCGCCGGTCGGGAGAGGGGAGGGGCCGCCGGGGGAGGAGGAGGCCGTGAGGGGGGGGGGCGCCGGGGAAGGAGGAGGCCGTGAGGGGGGGCCGCCGGGGGAGGAGGAGGCCGTGAGTGGGGGGCGCCGGGGGAGGAGGAGGCCGTGAGGGGGGGGCGCCGGGGGAGGAGGGTCGTGGGGGGGAGAGGGGCTCGATGGGGGATCTGGCGTGGGGGAGGGTTACGGGAGAGAGAGAGAGCGTGGGGGTGGGGGCTCTCGTGGGGGTGAGGGGCTGGGACGAGGGAATGGGGGGGTGGCGGCGCTAAGGGGAGGGAGAGGGAGCGAGCGAGGGGCTCCCTCGCGAGGGGCTCCCTCGCCAGGGGGCGCTAGGGTTTGCCGGTTGGGCCTCTTGGCCCAGCCAGGCCACGGGGTGGGGGTTGCTTTTTCCCTTTTTTTTGTTGCTTTGTTTTGTTTTATTTTGTTTTCTTTCTTTCCTATTTATTTTACTAACCGATTCTTCTTTTTAAATACTTTCTTTTATTATACTTTCTTTTACAATTTATTATACATACTTTTAATCCTCTCTTTCGTATACATATTCTTTTAATATTTAACATGAATTTATAAAGTACCTTTCTTTTGCTTTCAAATTTTGGATCTGGACAGACTCGAATCAACGCGGGTCTGAGATGGGAATTCGATGACGTGGCATCATTAGCGGGTGATCACTGTAGCTTAATCACAATAATTATTGTAGCAAAAGTTGAGGATGTCACAATTCTCCCCTACTAACAAGAATTCTCATTCCGAGAATTAAGAGGTAGAGGGAAAGAGCCCGGGGTATTCATCACGAAGATGATCCTCGCGTTCCCAAGTGGCTTCATCTTCAGAGTGATTTGACCACTGTACCTTAAGGAACTTGGTGACCTTGCGACGAGTCTTACGTTCAGCTTGGTCGAGAATGCGGACCGGATGCTCTTTATAAGAGAGGTCTTGTTGTAGTTCAAGCATATCGTGATCCACTGCTCGAATAGGGTCCTTGAAGCAGCGACGGAGCTGAGAAACATGGAAGACATCGTGAACCTGAGAAAGGTTCGCCGGCAGTTCCAATTGATAAGCCACTCTTCCACGCCTTTCGAGAACAGTGAAAGGACCAATATAACGAGGAGCTAACTTGCCCTTGATTCCGAAACGGTGTGCACCTCTCATTGGTGTGACATGAAGATAAGCCTTTTCGCCAGGTTGATAGACCATATCTTGATGATGACGGTCATACTGACTCTTCTGACGAGACTGAGCAGCCTTCAGATTCTCATGAATAATGCGGACTTGATCTTCGACATGTTGAATAATATCCGGACCGAAGAGTGTTCGTTCCCCAGTTTCTGACCAATTCAGAGGAGTTCGACACCTCCGCCCATACAATACTTCGAAAGGGGCCATCTTCAGACTAGCTTGATAGCTATTGTTGTAAGAGAACTCGGCATACGGGAGAGATTCCTCCCATTTCTTACCGAAAGAAATGACACAAGCTCGAAGCATGTCCTCGAGAATTTGGTTGACCCGTTCAACTTGTCCCTGGGATTGAGGATGAAATGTAGTGCTGAAGGACAGATGAGTCCCCATAGCCTTCTGAAAACTTTCCTAGAATTTTGAAGTGAACAAGCTGCCACGGTCCGAACTGATTACCAACGGAATACCGTGAAGTGAAACAACTCTTGACATATAAAGATCTGCCAGCTGACTAGCACTAATCGTTTCTTTGACGGCCAGGAAATGTGCAACTTTGGACAGTCGATCAATGACGACAAGAATAGCATCATTACCTTTCTGAGATCTGGGAAAACCAGTGACGAAGTCCATTTCAACGTGGTCCCATTTCCACTCGGGAATAGAGATAGGTTGCAGAGTTCCAGCAGGCTTTTGGTGTTCTACTTTGATACGCCGGCATATATCACATTCTGCCACATAGCGTGCAATGTCTTGTTT
The DNA here is from genome assembly GCF_904849725.1 of Hordeum vulgare subsp. vulgare. Taxonomy (NCBI): domain Eukaryota; kingdom Viridiplantae; phylum Streptophyta; class Magnoliopsida; order Poales; family Poaceae; genus Hordeum; species Hordeum vulgare. The sequence continues at coordinate 623,687,293 of NC_058519.1, forward strand.
CATATTGGGCCACCAGAGTCTTTGTCGGATGTCTTGGTACATCTTGGTACTACCCGGATGAATAGACAATGGTGTGTCATGAGCTTCTTCCATCACCTTCCCAGTCATCCTGAGGTTTTCCTTCTTATTTGGGACGAATAGGCGACCCTTGAAATACAAGGCGCCACCTTCATCAACAGTGAAAAAGGAGGGTTTACCCTTCGCAATATAGCTCTTAATCCTGTCGACATCATCGTCAAAGTCTTGCAGATTCTTTATGGAGCTCACAAGATCTGGTTCAACCACTAGGTTACTGAGGGAACCCTGATTAACAACACGAAGGTTCATCTTTTGACAATCTTCAGGAGGGGGAACAAGGTAACCCTGAGGAACAATGTGGAGGTTCAGCTTACAGAATTCCTCTTGCAGACGATCGTGAACCTGATGAACCTGGAGGTGATTGCAGTATGACTTGCGACTTAAGGCATCAGCCATTACGTTAGCCTTGCCAGGGGTATATGATATACTACAGTCAAAATATTCTATACGCTCCATCCATCTTTGTTGATGCAGGTTCAGCTCCGGTTGAGTGAACAAGTACTTCAGACTTTGATGGTCGGTGTAGATTTCACAGCGATTACCGACAAGGTATTGTCGCCATTCCTTCAATGCATGAATGACTGCGGCAAGCTCGAGATCATGAACTGGGTAGTTCTCTTCATGAGCACGCAGTTGACGTGAAGCATAAGCGATCACCTTGCGATCCTGCATTAGGACACAACCTATTCCTTGACGAGAAGCATCACAGTATATGACGAAATCCCTTTTCGTATCTGGAGGAGCAAGTACTGGAGCGGACGTCAATTTGTCCTTGAGCGCCTGGAAACTTTTCTGGCATTTATCAGTCCATTCATATTTAACACCTTTGTGAAGCAGGTTGGTTAAGGGCTTCGCAATCTTGGAGAAGTTCTCGACGAATCGACGGCAATAGCTGGCGAGTCCGAGGAAACTTCTGACTTGCTTGACATTCTTCGGGGGAGTTCAGTCAAGAATAGCTTGAATTCGTTCGGGGTTGACCGCAATACCATCCTTGGAAATCACATGACCAAGGTAAGTCACTTCGTCTAGCCAGAACTCACATTTGGAATACTTCGCATAGAGTTTATGCTCCCGAAGCTTATCCAGTACAAGACGAAGATGCTCAGCATGCTCTTCTTTGTTCTTCAAAAATACCAGAATATCATCTAGATATACCACGACAAATTTGTCGAGGTAGTCCATGAATATATAATTCATCAGTCGAGAGAAGGTTGCCGGTGCATTGGTTAAGCCGAAGGACATGACGGTGTACTCGTATGATCCATATCGAGTAACAAAGGCGGTCTTTGGAATATCCTCCTTGCGAACACGGATCTGGTGGTATCCCAATCTCAAGTCGAGCTTAGAGAAAATGGTGGAACCAGCAAGTTGATCATACAAATCATTTATCCGAGGGAGAGGATATTTGTTTTGAATAGTGGCCTGGTTGATAGGACGATAGTCTTGAACCAATCGATTTGTCCCATCCTTCTTCTTAACAAAGAGAGAAGGTGCTCCCCAAGCAGAGGAACTCGGACGGATGAAACCCAGACGGAGCGAGTTGTCAATTTCTTGCTTAAGTTCAAGGAGTTCATGTGGTGGCATTTTATAAGGACGCTTGGCAATAGGAGTGGTACCGGGTACCAAGTCAATGACAAACTCGACAGCTCGAGTAGGGCGAATCCCCGGAAGTTCTTCTGGAAAGACATCTTGAAATTCTCGGACCACTGGAATGTTTTTAATCCCTTCCAGAGGCGACTCATTTAATGCATTCAAAGCATACAGTCGTGCCTCAGCATTACGGACGAGATGCGCATGGTAGCTTATTACTTCATCTGAAGGGTGTAGGAGGTGGACGGTCTTAGTGGCACAAACGATCGATGCCGTATGAGCTTTCAACCAGTCCATCCCCAATATGAGATCAATGTTGGATGACTTTAGTAGGATGGGGTTGGCAAGGAATTCCAATCCTTCAATTTCAACTGGAACATGGGGGCAAACCACAGAGGTTCGGCATTCGCCCCCAGGGGTGTTTACCACTATCGGGATGTTCATCTCTTCGCTCCTAATGTCATGCATGTATGCAAAATTTTCCGACATAAAGCAATGCGATGCTCCTGTATCAAACAACACAGAAGCAGGTACTGAGTTAACGAGAAGTGTACCCATCACGGTAGCAGGCTGGTCTTGAGCTTGACCCATATCAATGTTGTTGGCCTGACCACGAACATAAGCAGGCTTAGCGTTGAAGTTGCGGTTCTGGTTGTTGCCACTGCCAATTGCGGGAAGTGCCAGCTGATTCGGATTCTGCCTGCAGTCTCTAGCACGGTGACCTGGACGGCCACACTTGAAGCACAGCCCGTCCTCAGGACGGGAAGGAGGAACGCGAGGCGGTGGAGCTGGAAGCCTCGGCTGCCTAGGTGGTGGAGGAGGCAGGCGAGGTGCAGCATAGGACGGCCTCGGAGTAGGAGCAGGTGCATGGTACATGTTGTTGGGAATCCAGATCTTCCGCTTCTGTGCAGATGAGCCCATGTCACAGTTGCGCTTGCTGCTATCTTTGTATTCCTGCAGACCAGTCTCAACCTGAATAGCCTTGTTCACGAGGGTGGCGAAATCAGCATAGTCCTGAACAAGGAGTGTCAGCTTGATATCAGGGTGGAGGCCTTCACGAAACTTCTCCTGTCTGCGTGCATCAGTCGCAATGTCTTCTTCAGCATAGCGAGATAATTCCAGAAATTCCCGCTGATAAGCATCCACAGTCTTGTTGCCCTGTACCAAGTTGCGGAACTCACGCTTCTTCCGGTCCATGATTCCCTGGGGAATGTATCGAGCACGGAAAGCAGCCTTGAACTCTGCCCAAGTGATGATAGTTCCATCGGGCTGAGAGCACCTGTGGCTGTCCCACCATTGAGCAGCGGGACCCTTCAGAAAGTAGGCGGCAAAGTTGACATAGATCGCCAGGGGCACATTGGCAGACTCTAGCTCATAAGAAATGTCACGGAGCCAGTCATCAGCATCTAGAGGCTGAGTTGAGCTGCGGTAGATCGCAGGGTTGAGACGGCAGAAGTCTTGCAGTGTCACGCCTTGTGGTTGGTTCATGTTCGGCCTTTGGAACTGATCCATGAGCCCTTGCATAAATTGGCGGTTCAGCTCAAACTGTTGGATCATCCCCGCCATATACTCAGGAGGCGGGGGTGGTGCATCGTTGGCAGGGCCACGCGGGCGGCCAGCTGGTCTAACCATCCTGTTAAATATTTAGCAGGGGTAGTTTAGCTTAAAGTAATTGCAAAGGCATCGCACGCATTCATGAAGTCATAAGCATTATGAAAGGGAAATGCGATAGATACTCCATAGTAGTTGAGTTCGACATACAGACCCATACATAAGTTCGATTACAGACTAACGATTACAAATTCGAAATTTGGCGATAGCCCGGACGCATTTGACGATACCCTGGACTCACTAGGCGGCGCGCACGCACGCGGTGGAAGAGTACCACAACGAGATGTAGCGATAAGGCTACATCAACGTCGGAGAGGATGATCAAATCCTGGTAGCTGGCGGTGATAGAAGGTAGGGACAGGACCCTGTGTCCCGTTGTGACTCTGGTGAGGGTACCGCATCCAGTCGAGCAGCTGAGGTCCAAGTGCAGGGGTTCTACCCCCAACATCAGTCCACTCGAGAGCTGATGGTAGCTCTGTCCTGCTCGGCTCGCGGATGCGCATAGGTGGAACCCTCGGATAGTGTGATGGCTGTAGCTCTGTCAACGCGTTGTAAAGACGAACGCGCGTAGCATACAACTCCACAGTCAGAGCTCGAAAAGCACGATCCATTGCCTCAGTGTACTGCACCAGAATCCGCGCGTCGTAGCGACGCGTCACGTAGGGGGCGCAGACAGCGTCGTAGGAACGGTCGTTGCGCTCCCGAACATCAGAAGCATAGGCAGTGAGATCAGACCCAGTCTCATCCCCAGCAGGAGCATGCGGGATGTATCTGAAAGGGCTCTCCTCCAGGTGAGGGTACGCTCCACGGAGACGGGTGATGGCGATGTAGGCCGCATCATGGACGGCCATCTCGACCGACACTCCAATACCACAGAACACGTGGCGCTCGAGGGTCTCGCCGCCCCTCTGGTCGAAGATGCGAACCTCAGCCTGGTACTGGTACTGGTTGTACTCGCGGAAATCCTCGAACACAGTGTACTCGGGGTACCAGCGATATCCCAGCCTGGTCAGGAGATCGACCAAACTGGCCGGGAACCCAGTCGTCTCAGTGGCCTGTGTCAGACGCACGTGCTGTCTTGCGGGACGCATCTGAAAATAAGATTGACGGATGTCAATGACAGTGTGTGTAATACATATTCAGGAGAAAAAGAGTAGATAGTCCAGCGCTCCGGATCGATGTGATTCTAGAACCTAATGTTAGAGTTAGTAAAATCTTTGATCCGAAAGAGAAGAGAAAGTATAGCCCAGAGTATAGGAAAGGAGTAAAAGATACTAATACCACCCAATTGAGATGTGGGCCCGTAAGCCACAACATCAGTGTTAGTAAAGTTTTTCAAACACTAGACTCAACTTCGGCCAAGGAGTTGGAAAGGGGGCTACCTACAGGCAGTTGGCTCTGATACCAACTTGTGACGCCCTCGGCTTAATCGTACGCTAACCAAACACGCAAATGCGTACGATCAAACCCAAGGACTCACGGGAAGATATCACAACACAACTCTAGACACAAATAAAATAACATCAGCTTCATATTACAAGCCAGGGGCCTCGAGGGCTAGAATACGAAAATTCGATAAACACACGAGTCAGCGGAAGCAACAAATATCTGAGTACAGACATAAAACATGGGGTGCCTTAGAGAAGGCTAGCACAAAAGATACAACGATCGAACGAGGCGAGGCCTCCTGCCTGGGAACCTCCTAACTACTCCTGATCATCAGCGGCCTCCACGTAGTAGTAGGCACCGTCGGGGTAGCAGTCGTCGGTGGCGGGGACCTCCATCTCCTGAGCTCCATCATCTGGTTGCAGCAACGGATCGAGGGAACAAGGGGGGAGCAAAGCAGCGGTGAGTACTCATCCAAAGTACTCGCAAGTCTTACATCAGAACTATTCTAATTATGCATCAGTATCAAAGAAGGGGGTTATATGTGGACTGACTGCAGCAATGCGAGAATAGAGAGAGAAGGCCTAGTCCTATCGAAGACTAGCATCTTCAGGGTCTTGCAGCAATAGACGAGAGTAGAACAGGGGTAACACATAAATAGTCATATTGTTGCAGCAATATTAAAGTGAGGTCACGCCTAAAGATCCTCCCTCGACTCCCTGCGAGGAAGCAATCCCGAGGCAAACTAATGATCCAGTTAAGTAACAATTGTAGTTGTAAAAGATCGGGGCACAACTCCAAGTCGTCCTGTAACCGTGGACACGGCTATCCGAATAGTTAATTTTCATCCCTGCAGGGGTGCACCACATGTCCCGTCACGCTCAATAACACTCTGGCCGGACATACTTTTCTGGGTCCTGCCCGGCCTCGGAATATCGACACGTCGCAGCCCCACCTAAGACTAATCAGAGAGGCCAGCCCGCCGGTCTAACTCCTAAGCACAAAGGGTTCGTGGGCCCAGTTCCCCTTCACGCTCCTGCACGTGGCGTGGGCGGCCGACGTCAGTCCTAGCATCCCTTAATCACAAGCGCGATGCATCTCGGGACCACTCGGGCGCGCGCCGCTACATTGCTGGCATCTGAAAAGCTTCGGCTGATACCGCGACGCCGAGTACCCATAATTCTTCCCGCGTAGCCGGTTAGTGCGAAAAGGTCTCCGACCAACCCAGATCAAATACCCAAATCCATTAACATTTTAATTAGGCCAACAACACAGTCTCATGGGAATCCACCCGTCTTACAACTAATCACCAAAGATCCCAGTAACATGGTCGAGTAACTGTGTGGTTGTAACATCGGGGGGAATCCGAGGTATCACCCTCGTTGGATCCCGAACGATGTACCCGTCAAGGTGGGCTTAGAGGAATCACCCTCGGGGATCCCACACTCGCGGGGTTGCACGACAGAGGCGTCATCGGGAATGGTGAAAGAGGAATCACCCTCGATAACCACGACCGACTAGCTATACTACACAGATATCATCAGGAGTACTTAGCGAGGTGTCACCCTCGGTACCCGATAGTATCCCTGTAGCTCGTACAACGAAGGGGGTGTATGTGCTGTGTCGGGTCTGGCTCGTCGATCAGAGATCGAGATTTGAAAACAAGCGGGGCAACTGAACTACGGGGTCAGAGGGGGTGACTGCTCCACCTATACTAAGCATAATTAAAGTACAGGACTGAAAATAGCAGTTCATCAAAAATAGGCTATGCATCAGATATAGGAGCTAACTACAACATTAGCAAAATAATAATGCAAGCAGTAGGAAGAAAGACATAGGCGATATAGGAATGATCAAGGGGGGGGGGGTTTGCTTGCCTTGCTGCTCTGCGGCAAAGGACTGATCGGCAGGGTCGTAGATGTACCCGGCAGCAGCCTCAGTCTCGGGGTCTACCGGTAAGAAGAGGGGGGAAGAAACAATAAATAATAGCACCGATGCAACACAAAGCATGACATGGCAAGATGCAGGCTAGACATGAGCTAACGCAGGAACATCCGTCATAGACGGGTCGGAAGAATATCTGACGATATTTTCCAGGTCTCGGGCTACTACCGGTTATACTGGAAACGATGGAAAAGTTCCATGTTTGCTATGCTAGGGACACGTGACAGACGAACGGGCCGTGTATCCGGGTTCGTCTCGTTTTGCTGATCAACTTTTATGTTGAAAATATTTCGATTTGACTTACGGATTATTTAATATTAATTTTCAAAGTTTTATTAATTATTTAGGAATTAAAAACAGATTTAGCTATTTTAATAAAATCCTATTATGACATCATCGCGATGTCATGCTGACATCAACATTTGACTCGTCAACTGACCAGCGGGTCCCGAACGTCATAGGCACAAGTTTTTATTTAAGATTAAATATTATTTAATCAGATTAGTTTAGTGGGGGACCCGCGTGTCATACTCTAATTATGTTAATTAATTAATTTAACTAATATATCTATTTACTTATTTATTTAATAAAAACATATATTTTTATTATTACTTTAACTATCGCGTGGGGCCTCCCTGTCATAGACAGCGGGTGCGTTGGCCCCACCGGTAAGTGACCCAAGGCCATCTACTCATTTTATTAATCACAAATACATAACCATACAAATGTCGTATTCCTCTAAATATCCATATACGCAAATACATACATCGCATCTCATAAATACATACATACGCATCTAATACATCATTTATTTTTATTTATTTTCTCTCAAAACTCTCATTTCCCTCTCTCTGTTAACAAATAAACAGAGAGGTTCTTTGCTAACTCCACCTAGAAGAACCAAAAGTTCAATCCTTCCTACCGGAGTCTACCGTCGACGGATCGAGGTCCCGTTTGCCGGAACGGAACCGGGGCGGTGAGGAGATCGACATGGTGGGAGGAGCCCGAGGAGGGGCTCACCGACGTTGACGGGAGGGGCCGGTGAAGCCGGAGTTCGCGGGAAGGGGCGGAGGAGACGGCGTGGTTCCGGTGGTGAAGGGGACGGTGATGATGGTGGTGACGCACCGGCGAGGGGGAGCCGACCGGATCCGGCGAGGAGGAGATGTCTCCCTGCCCGGTCCCTCCTGGACCGAGTGGGAGAAGGCCGACGGGGGCGGGGTGGTAGGCCGGCGAGGTGGAGGGCCGAGGCAGCCGGGGCCCCTGCCGGCGGGGTGGAGGCCGAGGGTGGTGCTGCTGGCCGGCGCGGTGGAGGGGGGGGCTCGCCGGCCGGGAGAGGGGAGGGGCCGCCGGGGGAGGAGGAGGCCGTGAGGGGGGGGGCGCCGGGGGAGGAGGAGGCCGTGAGGGGGGGCGCCGGGGAGGAGGAGGCCGTGAGTGGGGGGGCGCCGGGGGAGGAGGAGGCCGTGAGGGGGGGGGCGCCGGGGGAGGAGGGTCGTGTGGGGGAGAGGGTCTCGATGGGGGATCTGGCGTGGGGGAGGGTTACGGGAGAGAGAGAGAGCGTGGGGGTGGGGGCTCTCGTGGGGGTGAGGGGCTGGGACGAGGGAGTGGGGGGGTGGCGGCCCTAAGGGGATGGAGAGGGAGCGAGCCAGGGGCTCCCTCGCCAGGGGGCGCTAGGGTTTGGCCGGTTGGGCCTCTTGGCCCAGCCAGGCCACGGGGTGGGGGTTGCTTTTTCCCTTCTTTTTTTTTGTTGCTTTGTTTTGTTTTATTTTGTTTTCTTTCTTTCCTATTTATTTTACTAACTGATTCTTCTTTTTAAATACTTTCTTTTATTATACTTTCTTTTACAATTTATTATACATACTTTTAATCCTCTCTTTCGTATACATATTCTTTTAATATTTAACATGAATTTATAAAGTACCTTTCTTTTGCTTTCAAATTTTGGATCCGGACAGACTCGAATCAACGCGGGTCTGAGATGGGAATTCGATGACGTGGCATCATTAGCGGGTGATCACTGTAGCTTAATCACAATAATTACTGTAGCAAAAGTCGAGGATGTCACAGAACCCAATCGACTCTCCAAGCTTCAAAGGACGACAGCAGTGATTTGATCTCCTGAATCCAAGGCCCCACAGTAGCCAAGTTCATCTGTTGATCTTTCAGCATCTCAACCAGTCCCTTGTTTTGTCGAGTTCGAGGTGAAGCTTGGCTACCCCTCTCTGTCTTGCCAACAGCACAGCCTGCCGACAGGCAAGGACCTCAGCCGCTTCCGCATCCCGGACAGTGCCAAAGAAATGGCTCCCCCCAGCCAAGAACGCTCCATTATGGTCCCGTATCACAAAACCTCCTCCGCCTTTAACCCCAGCTTTTGTCATTGCTCCATCCTCATTGACTTTTGTCCATCCAATCTCTGGAACCTCCCATTTCTGAATATTCATACACTTTGGGAGGCCCTCGGACTGCACATGTGTGCTTCGCCATTCCTGGAAAAGAGCAGTGACAGGCTCCATTATCAAATGTGGTGTTGCAATCCTCTTGCCTTCTCTTGCTTCGTTCCTAGCCAGCCAAAGTCCGTATGTAGCCTACACCATCGCTTCCTTCTCGTCTTCCTTGGCACCGGCAAACCAGCCCAGCAGCTAGCGAGACAATGCGCCCTTGGAGTCGATCTGAATCGGTGGGGCTGCCACCGAGACTCCTTTTCCGACCGCAGCATCTGCCAAAACTGAGATGAATGTTGGCACGTCCAAAACCTGTGAAGAACAGATTCCTCTCGTCCGCACGCAACACAAAAAACGCCGGGCTTAATACGACGTCGACGAAGCTCTGCACCCACAGCCAGACCATTTCTGATCATCCTCCACATATGAATTTTTGCTTTGGCAGAAACATTTGTGTCCCACAGTGCAAGGTATCCCTTGTGTTTATCCACCGAATTTGAACCTTCTGGCTGTCCAGATTTCGAAATCGACAAGGACATCCTGAGATGGTAAGCTGACTTCACATTAAAATTCCCATTCTTCGTATAATTCCACGCCTGGTAATCCTGCACCTGTGGTCCACCAACAGCAATTTGCTTTATGTCAGCTGCGTCCGATTCCGAGAACATGGCATCTACCTTGTTTGTATCCCAGCTCAACCCCGAGCAGGTAAGCAGGTCACCGACTTTAGTTATACCCTGAATGAAATATTGTCCCAAAGGCTTCATACACCCGCTCCTCGGTATCCAATTGTCATGATGAATGCTGATATTAGAGCCATCTCCCACTCTCTAGATCAACCCCTCCCTTAATAAATCTCTCCCATACAAAATGCTCCTAAAAGTAAAGGAAGCATTGGAAGGACAAGTGGCTGATAGTATCGAGTGATCACGGAAGTACCGTGCTTTGAGCACCCTTGCCACCAGAGAGGCTGGAGCTTGCAAAACTCGCCAGGCCTGCTTAGCCAGGAGAGCCTGGTTGAAGGCCTCTGGGTCTCTGAAACCCAGCCCCCCTCCCGCTTCGGAGCACACATTTTCTCCCATGAAATCCAATGTACTTACCTCTCACCATTCGCTGCACCCCACCATAATTTTGAAGAGATCGAAGTCAGGTTTCAACATATTTTCTTGGTTAGGTGAAAACAACTCATGGTGAAGGTCGACGTGGCCTGAAGCCCAGATTTGATAAGAACCTCCCGCGCCGCCTTGGATAGTCCCTGTCCTTTCCAGCCAGTTACTTTACCTTTGGAACATTCCGTGACATACTTGAAAGTGCCCTCTTTGGACTTCCCTACCAGTGTTGGGAGCCCTAAGTACTTCTCACTAAGAGCCTCCGAGTGAACTCCTAGCACATGTTTAAGATGGCCCTTTGTCTCATCCTGGCAGCCCCTACCAAAGAAGATTGACGATTTCTGTAGGTTGACCCTCTGTCCAGATGCCTCCTCATACTTAGTCAGAATCTCTCTCAACGCCTCCATATTCTCAGAGGATCCCTCAAGAAACACAATACTATCATCCGCAAACAGCAAGTGTGATATGGGGGCCAGTGCTCCCGAAAGACACACCCTTGATTTTATTCTCACCCTGGGCTTTTTTCAGCAACGCAGAGAATCCCTCAACGCAAAACAAGAACAAGTATGGTGATAACGGATCCCCTTGCCGAAGACCCCGAGAGGGTAAGAAACTCCTAGAGAGACCACCATTGAGTTTAACAGAGAAGCTTGCAGATGTTACACACCTCATGACCATCACAATCCACTCACTCGCAAAGCCGAATTGGCGAAGCATTTGCTCGAGGAAGTTCCACTCCACCCTGTCATAGGCCTTCATCATATCAAGTTTTACCGCACAAAGACATTTCTTCCTCTTCCTTGTCCTTATCGCATGCACACATTCATAAGCTACAAGCACGTTGCCCGTTATCAGACGTCCTGGGACGAACGCACTCTGCTCCTCAGAGATCAAAACAGGAAGAATGCCTTTGAGTCTATTGGCTAGCACCTTAGTGGCAATTTTATAGAGAACATTGCACAAGCTAATCGGTCTGAATTGGGACAACAAATCCGGAGAGTTAACCTTAGGGATCATGACTATCACCGTAGCATTGAAAGACTCTGGAGTTGCTGCCCCCTTAAGAAATCTCGAACCGCCCGGCACACATCTCCCCCTACCAACGACCAGTGTTGTTGGTAGAACATAGCCGGTAATCCATCGGGCCCCGGAGCCTTGGTTGGCCCCATTTGAAATAGTGCAGTTTCAATCTCCTCATCAGTAATTGGGGCTGTTAACTTCTCATTCATCGCTTTGGTAACCAGTTGATCAATGTTTTGTACAAGTGCATCAACTCCTGTTGATCCCTCCGATTTGAATAACTTCTCATAAAAGGCCGCCGCAAGGTGTCTCATCTCATCATCCACCGTGCATACAGAGCCATCCTCCCTCCTTAGTGCTCTGACAGTATTCTTTCTCTTCCGATGTGAAGCCCTATTCTGAAAGTACTTCGTGTTCATATCTCCTGCCTTGAGCCATTCCACCCTGGATCGCTGCCTGTACATCACCTCTTCCCTTTCGTAAACCTCCCTAAGTTGCTCCTCAATGTCCCGAACCTCAGTAGTATACCCAGTCACTCCGGCTCTGGCTTACGCATCCACTAGCTTAGTTTTCAGTCTTACAATTTGCTTTCGTACAGAACCAAATACTGATTTTGCCCATCGTTGCATGGACCCAGTGACCTTTCCCAACTTCTGGCAGACTCCAGCTAGGCCTTGACAGACCGAGCCAGCCTCATCCCATGCCTCAGCGACCATCCCTTCATACCCGTCATGTCGGGTCCAGGCCTCCTCAAATCTGAATTGCCCCCTTCCCCTGGTACCAACACAAGGAGCTGTCACCTGCACTCGAACCAGGATCGCTTGATGGTCTGATTCTTCTGTCATCACATGTTCAACTATGGTTGCCGGAAAAAGGTCTAGGAAGGAAGCGGTGCAAGTAGCCCGATCCAACCGAGCCTGAATATTATCGGTGCCACCTCTTCTGTTATCCCATGTATAAGGGTAACCCGAGAACCCCAAATCCGCCAAGCCGCAGTCAGCAAGGCAGTCACGGAAACCCTCCATCTGTTGAAAGTTCCGCGTATTCCCTCCAGACTAGTCCATGTGAAACAGCACCTCATTGTAGTCTCCAACACAGATCCAATGAAGATTATCTTGCGCCCGAAGGAAGCGAAGAGCATCCCACGATTTTTTCCTCAGTTCCGTCCTCGGCTCGCCGTAGAAACTAGTGAATCTACAGAGCTTCCCCTCCCATACAATCTCGGCATCAGTGAAATACTGGCACCAAGGCCTCACAGTCACCTGAACATTCTCCCTCCACCACAGAGCTAAACCACCACTCTTTCCATCACAGTCCACCGCCATACCCTTTGAAAATCCCAGGCTCCACCTAATCCTCTCCATCGCTCTCGCGTTCTTCTTCGTTTCGCTAAGGAACACCACCACTGGGTTGAGAGACCTAACCAGGTCTCTTAATTCTCCCACTGTCGAGGCCAACCCCAATCCTCGACAGTTCCAGGCTAGGAGATTCATGGCGTTCGGCGGCCCCGCACAGCAGGGTCCGCCAAAGCATCATTATCCTCGGAGATGCGATCAAACACTGTAGACGTCTCGCGTCTAGTATCACGAATGAAAGCACCCTCTGACCCCTGCCTACCCGAGTCCTCCTTAGCAATCCACACCTGTTTAGATCCCCTCTTTCTGTTCTCACGGAAACCGGCCGACTGAGAACTACTTGGCTTGCTGGGTTGTTGATCCATACGCGATTTCTTGACATAAGTACCACGTTTCTTCAGAGCGCCAACATGACTTCCCGGCATTCTTATATCCTTTCCCCCAGACCTCGGAGATGGCTCATGCATGCTAGTTTTACCTCTAATCCCATGGTCATGAACCCCTGAATCATGGTCCTGCTGCCGTCCTAGCAGTTTGTCACGTAGGTCATGTTCTCTCCTTTGCTCAAGATCCTGCCTTAGGTCACACTCCTCTCGCATCTTAGAGCTAGATCCTCTCCTCAGCTGGCTATTATCCGCTCCCCTTCCCAATCGCATCCCCACACCAGTGCGTGGGTCCGCCGATCTCATAAAATCTGCATGTAAATTACGCTTCGTTGGCGCCTCCCGCCTACCAACTGATTGATTAAGACTTCCCTCCTCGCTGTCCCCAGAGCGTCCAGTTCCAAAACTGCTTATCCTGCTAGTCGTCGGGCCACCTCCATGTTCCTTGTTAATCTTACTTTTCCCTGGTGATGCCCTCAGCCAACCACCCCATTGAGCACATGCGTCCACTGCCGGATCACAATTACCGTCCACATGGACTAACCTTCCACATTGAAAACAAAAGTGCGGGACTTTCTCATATAGAAAATCATACCACGTTCCAACCTTATCCTCCGGTGAGGATTTAAGGTAGAACCCTCTCACTAGTGGCTCATGAACAGAGATCTTGGCTCTCACCCGGAGATGATCACCTCTAGCAATGCCTTCGTTATCACAATCAACACGCACAATTTCCCCCAGCCAATTACCAAGAGCATTGCCAAGGCAGTGTGCGCCTAGCCGGTGGAAGATCATTGACCCGCACCCAGATATCTATCTTATCAAATACCATCTCAGAGGGCCTAGTATCTCCTTCATAGTTCTTCAAGATCACCACATTAAAGTCAAATTGCCAGGGTCCATTGTTCATTACATGCTTCCAGTCCCCTTCACTTCCAAAATGCACACCGAAGATGTTTCCACTCAATGGCCTGAACTTCGCCTCACGATGCAACCCCCATGCTTTTTGCAATGTTCTTTCCAGCGCCATAAAATTCATGCGTCGTGGAGAGCACACCTTCCCCACCTCCAACCACCTCGAATCCTTTGGGAACGCCGGTTCAGGGTCTTCAAAGACAAAGCCCTGGGCTTCCTTCTCCATCAGGACCATACCACCAAGCTTCGCCGACAAACTTGACGCCGGATCCGGCGTCTTGCTCTCCTCCGGGGACTTGGAAGATCCCCGACTAGCCGATCTATCTGTTATGAGCGTCGCCGGAGTGGCAGCCACCCCTTCCACACCTGACTGGTGTACCCTCTCAGGGAGGATCACCCCTTTCGCCGTGGAGAGAGGGACTGCAGCAGCCTTTGGAGGAGCCGTCGTCGCCGCCTTCTCAGATGCCATCTGCGCCGTATTCCTCGCCACCTCCTCGCCACCTTCTCCAGTGTTTTCTCAGCCATAGACGTCGCCTCTGGCAGAGAGGAGATCACCGCCGGTCTGTGTGCCGGAGAAGCGCCGTCGCCACCCGGACACCACCGTAAACCTACCACCCCCGATAGTCAAAACCCTAACCCTAGCACAAGAAAGCGGTCGCCATGCAGTCGCCTCCCTGTCGTCCTAGAATTTCGCTACGTGGTGGACCCCGAAACGGACTCGCTACGTGGTAATTAGATTATTTCTTGGGAAGTGCATATGCGGTTTTTTTTAAGTCAGGGCGCAAGGTGTTTTTTCTTAAGTCATACTCCCTCCGTCCCAAAATAAGTGTCTCAAGCTTAGTGTAATTTTGTACTAGAGCTAGTACAAAGTTGAGACACTTATTTTGAGACGGAGGGAGTACTTTATAAAGTTTGAGCAATGTTGCTGAGAAAATTATCATCATTAAAAATATCAGATAAATCATAAATGTAATATAAAAGTATGTCTCATGACGTATCTAATGATATTTATTTGGTATCATAGATGTAGATATTTGGTTTAAGTTGATGAAGCTTGACTTTTGAGAAAATATATACCAGTAAGTATTTGGTATAGATTCTTCGTGCATTTTTTTGTATCCAACTAAAACTTGGCCTGCAGATAGCCATTTTTGCTACAAAAAAGCATGAGCTTTCATCGTTGTTTCATGCTAGGACCTGAATCTATTTTGGCCGTGTGAATCTTGTATATATAAACCACTGCTGATATTATTTCTTGACCTCCCGAAGAATAATTTCGCTTCGACCGTAACCCAATCTTACATGAATCCACCACACGCGCGCGCGCGCGCGCGCGCACACACACACACACACGAGTGACACGACACGCCCCCAGCGAAAACGACTCCAATTTCGAGGCACGGCCACGAAGAGCTGCACCATGAATCACTCGCTGCTCAACATCAAATTCGTACAGTACTCACGTAGTACTCCCAATGCTCAGAGTCCGGACACCAAGCCGCCCGGCGCAATGGATGAATCCTCGGTGGATCGCCATGGATGTCGTGGTTCATATGCTCCTGGCGATCATCTCCTGGTACCTCCGGTACGACTCCTGCTTCTCCAGCAAGAACTTGGCGTGGAACCTCGCGATGAACTTCTCCGCCAGCCTGTCGATCTCGTTCACCGCCGCACTAACCTCGGCGCCGTCGTCCTCGCCCGCCGGCAAGCCACCCGACGACGACCTCTCCTCCTCCAGCCAACACAGGTACCCGCACTCCGCCGTGTCGTCGCACACCTCCACCACCTCCTCCTCCTCCACCGCCGCCGCCGCCGCCGTCGCTGGAACCACAGCGTTCCACGCCGTGGAGTACTCGTAGTCGTAGTATGACGAATAGCAGGGGGCGCGGCCGGCGTCCAGCCGATCCCTCGCTCGAGCCGGCGGGCCGAAGTGCATCTTCACGAAGCCGGCGATCTTGCTCGTCCGCCTCTTGCCGCCGCTCCACTTCGCCGACGTCGTCGAGGAGCGACCGTAGTGGCCGAACCCGCCGCTGCCGGCTCTGGCGGCGGCCGTCCTCTTCTTGCTGAGTATCACGTCGGCGAGCAGGGCCCTGAACCTGGCGACGGCGCGGAAGACGTGACCCACCTGCCGGTAGATGTGGGAGTGGAGGATGGAGTCGATCTTGGGTGAGATCGAGCTCGGGAGCAGGGCCTCCACGTGGAACAGGGGAGCCATGGTGGACGAGGTAGTGAGCTCGCCTGCGCGACTCCCATGGGTTTATATACGCGAGGCCCGCGCGTGTCGTGTGGCGAAATGTGTCAAGCCATCCGTCCTGTCAGTTAGCCCCATGCTAAGCTGGCTTGTGGCTTGCTCGAGCGACCCTACACGTACGGACAATATTTACGGAAATTTACGGAAATGATTAGGTGGGCTAAGATGATTGGAAGAAATAAGGGCAAGGGGCCCACATCCCTCAGAATCAGGGGGCGGTGGAAATTAGTTGACGAAGGAGTCCGTAAACTCTCTGTATAACTCCGTATGTTTAGAATTTTCGCTAACTTCCATTATATGTACTTTCTTTTCTTCTTCTTTTTTCTGTTCATCATGCACATTAATTTCTTCGAATGAGTTCAAGTTCTTTACTGATCAAACACCAGCATTATAAGAAACACCGTAAAAGAAGAGGAAGATACAACCCACTCCTCTGAGTATCCTCAATCCTCTCCATCCCAAAAGAGAATGATAACACGATTATAGCGATATATCCTCCAAAAACAACGAAATAACTAGGTTTGATACTGCTGAAGCAGCATCGACCCTCGCGGAGACACAACTTACTCCTCATTTTCAATGAGAAATGCAAACGTGTCCACTCAATATCGTCGGTAGATTGAACGTCGCATACACCATACAAGCCGGAAGAGATCTTATTGAATCATGCCGACGCCATTGTCGAAAGGGCCGAAGCCACATAATACAAAGACCTACCCCTGTCCACCTGATCTCATCATTGTATCCGATGGCACACACATTACCATGGCGGAGAAGAAGCCAGTGGAATCCTTAAACAATGCGTCCACCACCGTCGAAAGGGTCGAAGCCGCCGAATGCGAAGACCTACTCCATCCGATCCCGTCGCTGAATCTAATGGTGCACATATTGCCATGGTCGTGGAAAAAGCCGGGAGAATCATTAACCACCGCCTTAACCACCACCAAAAGGGCCAAAGTGACGGACAAGCCGATACCTCCGGATGACCTCATGACGGAAAAACGATAACTCCTACAAGTAGATCGGGTCTTCCGCGCACGCCCCCAACACTCGAGCCAGTGGCAGTAGGGGGAGGTCAATGATCTACCACTAGAGGAAGTTGGTGGAGAGGAGGAACCCTAGATTGCCTTGGTTGGGGCATCCAAATTAAATATGTTCACACATTTTCGCATGTTTACTTTTTCTAATATAGATCAGTGGGGACTAAACATCATGTCTCTCTAATCGTAACTCTTCATGTTTCTGTTACGTTAAATATGAAACTAATCTTATATACTCCCTTCGTCACATTTTAGAAGGCGTACATGAGTGATTTTTAGGACCAAGATGAATCTTGATTGATTTTTTTTCAAGTGCCGACACAATAACCATAGATGTTTAATTATTTAAGAAGATAATGCACAATAACTCATACAATCATCAAACGAGGAGGGCATGGAGCCTATTAGGTCTCCTAATTAACCAAGTAGTAAATGTCATGCGCTTTAATCTTTTTTTATTCTGAAAATGCATGTAAACGAAACCGCACCTTCTAAATCCTGACCGAGGGGGTAGGTTTAGCATTACTCACATGCAAAACATGATGGAGTACATGATCAGGGCCGAGCAATAGTGGTCATTCAGAACCGCAAAAAACAATTAGTGCTCATTCAGGTAAGATAACAACCTCTCCACCGTGCCGCCTGGACGAAGTTGCCACTCGCACTCCCAGAAAACGGGAAAAAAAAAGGTTGCTGCTGGGTCTGGGCGCAGAATTTCCGAAGCAACAGAATTTGCCACCTGGGCAAGGTCATTTCAGGGATGATCATCCCGTTCAAACTCGTGCAAATCTGCAGGCCGATTGTACACGCGACAAAACCCCTGCAAGTGCATGATGATCTGCGCAGCGTGAACGAACTGCGCGGTGCAGCCAGCTGGGGAGGTTGAGGACAGCTGGGGATGGATGCTCGAGTCCCGTTTTAGAGCAACAAAACGAGGGCAATATGCAGGCGAGGTCGTTCATGGCCCGTAAGCTGCGCCTTCTTGCACGGAGTGTTGCGTGCTCTCTTGGCCTTGTCAGTTTCAGACTTTCAGCCCCGACTCGTCGTTGAAGCCCCCGAGTCAGTGGCCAGCCAACCCGATCCGAGCTGGCTCTCCCTCGCCCTCTTCTTCTTCTTCTTCTTCTTCTTCTTTCCCATTTTGTTGGCCATGCGTGTGGATCGCCATTGGTGCTCCGCTGGATAACAACCATGAGAGAGATGAGGACGGAGGATGATGAAGTGCACGTATCCCTGTGATGTATGCGTGCATCTGGATGGTCACGCGTTCCGTGTGCCCGATCGCGGGCATCTAGTTGTTGGGATACTACTGCTGCTCATGCTCCTGCTCTCCTGCTCGCACGGTTGCATGCATGCAGAGGTAGTAGAGGGCGATCGACGACTGACCGCACGCATCCACGGAAAGCGGGGCAATGATTTGTTGGCTCCGTCGGTTGGCTGTTCGGATACATGACATGCGCTACATCGTACCGAATCAATCGGTCGTGATGCCTGATATGATATGATAATGGGAGCATCATGCGCCGTTCGTTGGCTGGGGCCGGCCGGAGAGCTGCCGTATGTTTTACTAGGATGGTTAATGTGGCGGGATGCGTTTCCGACTGCTCCACGTCTTTTTTTTTCCTCCCACAAGATGACTAGGGTAAAGCCTTTCTTCCTTCGATCTCCGCCGGCGACGTCCTGGATTCACCTCCCCTCTACTTGCTGCTCCCGCGCTTGATGGCGGGGAGGAAATTTCTGACGCATCGACTTCGGCTAGTAGATAGGTTAGGTTATTAGCCTTTGTAGGGACGGTATTCGGTTTGATGGCGATGTTTCTTCTTCGAGTTTGTCTTTTGGGTTATGATCTTTTTTAAGTTCGTCTGGTGGGATGGATTAGACGGACCTCCGACGTAGGTTCCTGCTAGTTTCTCGGGCAGCGAGGTTATGAGTTATCGCCGTGCGTACGCAACAACTAAATTTGGTGTCATTTTCTTCAGACTTTGACTCTGGGGCATCGGTCCTTAGGGACACTTGTAGGACGACTTCCCGACTGTCATCGGTAAGGTCATACTGACTCTGGTATGATAGCGGCGTGTCGGTGACTCCTTCAATGGCAATAGTGGTTGTTCGGTGCTCCAGGGACCTTGAAATAATGTTTATTATATTTGAGGTGCTTTGTGTTTTTATTAAAATTTTGTAATAGATTTGAGTCATTTTTCAAAATAAATTCAGCTATTCTTTTAATGACTAACATAATATAGGTGTTATTTTTTCGGTCCTAACATAATACTCACAGGAGCACAAACCCACTGTTTTTAGAGCATCTCCAACACACGCGTGGCAGCGCGACACGTTATTTTTCTTTGTATAGCGTCGAAAAAACGTTTTTACGCGTGGAAGCAACGAAGAGGTTTTCCAGATGCACAAAGACATGTCACCCAATCCGACGGCCCCACCTGTAGCAGCGAGCGTACAATCCACCATTTGTAGCACGGGGGCAAGCGTGTACAAGATTTACACCTGTGAATCTAAAGTTTTTATGCGCGCTCTATTTTACGTTGTCTATTAGATCGTTGTTTTTTTGTCTCCGACGTACAAAAACAACAGTTTTAGCACGTGAGGTCTTTTTTAGGCGCCGGCCGAAAATGCTCTTATAAATCCTGTAAGGACAACGTCGCCCGGGGTACGGGGTTAGAGCAACTCCAAACCGGTGATAGAAATGGACACACATTTTGTCCTTGTTTTGTACATTTGGATGGGTATGTCTGCCCCGTTTCTCGTCTGGGTTGGCCGTGCGTCCAACGCGTCAAACCATTTTTCGTTCGAGCGGCAGGCCTACGGCCATTTTTTGATCGTTTTGTTAAGAACCACATAGTTCAAAAACCACATAAAAGTTTAATCCTAAATTAACAAATATTCAATAAAATACAAAATATTACATAGTTCAAGAACCACATAAATATCTCACAGTTTACAATCCAAATTAACATTAAGTTGTCTCAAATACTTTTGAAGGAAAAGTTTATCGATACATCTATTGATTGCCAACATGAATCCACATATGCTCAATCAAGTCATTTTGCAGCTGCATGTGAGTTTTCCAATCACGAATCTGATGATGAAACTTGATGAACTGTGTGAATGTTGCCGCTCCTTCATGCTCACACAGAACATTGCCACCCTAAAACTGAAACCTTTGATCACAAAGACGTTCTGAATGCTCATGCTCTACAATCATTTTGTGCATGATCACACAAGTTGTCATCACCTTCCACGACTTTTTCGTGCTCCTAGTTCCAACAGGATGTCGAACGATATCCCATCGAGATTGAAAAACGCTAAAGGCAGACTTTATATCCTTTCTAGCACTCTCTTTCTTTTGGGTAAATCTCTTTCTCTTCTCTCCTATAGGGTTGGAGATTGTCTTGACAAGAGTAGTTCACTATGGATAGATACCGCCAGCTAGATACTATTCATTGTTGTATTGTTGGCCATTGATCTCAACATTGAGCTCCGCGCAATTGCCTTCTGCCATCCTAGCAAACATCGGAGATCGTTGGAACACATTGATATTGTTCGAAATTCGTCCATGCAGAAGAAAGAGTGTCAAACCCAAAGATCTTGGGAAGCAACAGCCTCAAGTATGACAGTGTAAGCTCGGACATGACCATTATACTGCCCCTTCCAAGTAGAAGGATAGTTTTTTCCACGTCCAGTGCATACAATCTATACTACCAAGCATCCCTAAGAACCCCCGGCTATCATTCATTGCCATCAACTATGATCTATCAACAACAGTTGGCTCCCTCAAGTGCCCCGGACCAAATATAGTTATGACAACTTTGATAAACCTATACATGCACTCAAGGCATATGGACTCACTCATCCGAACATACTCATTAATGACATCACCGGGAACTCCGAATGCAAGCATCTGAATGGTAGTAGTGCATTTCTGATAAAAAGGAGAAGCTAATTAATCTTTCCAAGGGCATATGTCTTGCATTCGACATATTTATCGTACTCCACCACCCTCCCTAATACGGTTGAACACATGCCTAGCTATACGAAAATGGCGTCGGAACATGTGATATTTGAAGAGCGGATTTAGGGTCTTGAAATAGTCCTTCCAGAGTAGGAAATGGCCATTGTCCGAGTTGCGATTCAGTGTCGGTGTGTGCTATGGTATGGAGCCTTTAAACAGTGGCCACTCCATACTTAGGTGGTCATGGAGGACCAAAGCATCTACCACGATCCCCTCGTCAACAGATGAAGAATCATCTGAATCACAACGAACGTTGTAGAAAAAACTCAATATCGGAGTCCATTTGTACCTGGCGAGCAAAGCGTCGAACAGTTTGCAAGCGTCATGGAAGAAGCCGGCTGGTGAAGAGCCTCGCGCCCGACCAAGACAAGGCAGCGGAGCTGGGCGGCTACGGCGGGAGCTGAGGCGGTCGTGAGACCTATCTATGGGCGGATGGTAGGCTGCATCGGCGGATGTGGGCGGCGGCAGTGCGAGGCGGGGCGAAGGGGTGAGTTGGAGGCGAAGGAAGAAGAGGAGCGGGCGTCCGTCCCGTGTCCATACCAACGCAAATACGGCTCAAATTTAGACCTGGAATGAGTCACGAGCAGAGAAAAAATGGACACACGATTCATTTAGATCGTCGAATTGTGCTGTGTTTTGTGTCCATGATAATCCAAACAAACATGCACGGACGGAATGAGTTGTCCGATTGAAGTTGCTTTCAGATCGCGTCCATATAGGACGCGACAATATCACACGTGGTGCGAGGCACTCGCTCGCCACGGCTGCACATATTCATAATGACGTGACTCGTAATTTCCTCTTTTCTGTAGTTTACATTTTCTGATCTTATTTCTGTTTCTTTCTTCTTCTGGGTTTCATTTCCTTTTGCATAAAAAACAGTTACAGTTGTACAAGAAAATATTAATTGTATATGAAAAGAAGTAGTCATCAAAACATGTATGTGAGAAAAATGTTTATCATGTATTTAAAAAAATATACATGTATAATCTATACTTTACGTGTAGAATAAAAATCAAAACGTGTATTAAAAATAGAACATTAAAACAAAATTTATAAAAATGTTAAACGTGCATCTAGAAAAGGTTAATGATATATTTTTAAAATGTTAGACGTGTATAATTTTGTTTCCTCATATACATGTGTATGAGAAAAAGTAGTCATCGAGCATATTTAAAAAAATATTAATTATGTATTGAGAAACTATATATCTATGGAAAAATGATCATGATGTATACAAAAAATGTATGATATGTATGAAAAACATTAATAGTCAAACACATATATCTAAAAAAATTAGCCATGTATTTAATTACAAATTTAGGTATAAAAACTATTACTGTTTATATGAAGAATGTATAATGTGTATGATAGGAAAATAAACATAAAAATATTTAATGTAAAAATTGTAATAATGTTCTTAAAAATTTATAACATCATAAAACTAATTTTGGACATGCCTAATTTTTTTAACATATATAAAAAAATTGCAGCTGATGTATACAAAAAATGTACTTTATGTTTGAAAAAATAGGCATATGTTAAAAGAAAGAGAAAGAAGTAGAGAAGATGGAAAAAAATAGCAAGCAAAAGAAACATTGAGATATAAAGAAAACTGATAAAAAAGAACGAAACGAAAGAAACAAAAATAAAACGTAAAACAGAAAATGAAAATAAATACAGAATGAAACAATGAAAAGCAGAAAGAAACAAAGAAAACCAAAGAGAAACAGAAAAATGGAAAAACTAAAAAACTAAAAAAAAGACGAATGTTGTAACCAGTGCAAAAAGCCACGTTGCTGAGACCGGCCTCGAGTAAGCCGGTATTTCAAAAAATATATATATTTAAACGTTTCAAAAAGTACTAATTTTTTTATACAAATACATATACATGGTAGTTAAGTATGTAAAAAGTTTCATTAGGTAATTTGACTGTTTGCGTGCCACACAGAAAAGATAAAAATCTGGCCCAAATACAACAAAAATGAAGCCCATTTTAATCTGTGTATTTCTCTTTTTTGTATACCCTACATAGGAGCATAAATAATAGTGAAAAAATATACGTATGCATTATAAATATGTACCTATGTGTATACTTGTTTTCAGATTTTTTTAGTATGTGGAAATAGTATTTTGGCAAAAAAAAAAGGGCTCACTGGAGCCCGGGAGCTACAATTCTTTAGCGCTATAATACAACTCTATATTGTACTGTACCACTCGAAAATGTATCAGGCGAGGACGAAGCTATGGAAATATCCTATTTAGCGTCACAAGCGTCGGTTATAGGCAAATTTTGGTAACCGGAGCCTGCAGTGCTTCCGTGATGGGCCGGTCTATCTAAAGATCATGTATGTGTTTTAGTCCGTCAATTGTTTTCCAAATTGACGATTATGTTTTTTAAATCGATGAGCTTTTTTGAAAATCGATAAACTTTTTTTTTAACTTGTAAAGTTTTTTGAAAATCAGCGAACATATATTTAATTTATGAACTTTTTCAAAATCAATGAACTGTTTTTGAAAATTGATGCTTATTTTCAAAATCGATGCTTTTTTCAAATTCCTTGAACTTTTTGACAATACATGAACCTATTTGAAAAATCGATGAACTTTTTCCACAATTATTGAAATTTTCTTGCAAATCTGATTTTTTTTTTAAATTCTGTAAAAAACGATTTTTTTAATGGCAACCGTACTCTACATGGGCCGGTCCACAAGGAGGGGTGCTACAGTTGTCGATTTCCCAAGTAGCGCTGAAGGCGTCATATAGGAGCTCCCGAAGGTACGCTCGCTAGAAGTGTTCGAGCGAGACGGAAGCTACGCTCGCTATAAGCCAGAGATATAACGTTTGTGGGGAAAGCGTCCTTCTGCTCCCGAGGTCAAATGAGCTCGGTGAACAGTAAAATTTAAAAAATCGAAACAAATTCAAACAATTCTGAATATATTCTGTGAGCAACATTAACAAAAGTTCTAAGTTCATGTAAAAATTTGGCCTGAAATAACATTTCTATAAGACATGACAAAAACAACAAAATCGATACTTTGAAAATGCGTATTTTCAGAGTATCTTTTTTTTTGTTTCACGTCTTATAAAAATGTTATTTCAGGGCAATTTTTTTGATTGCACTTATAACTTTTGTCGGTGTTGCTCATAAAAAAACATAATTGTTTGAATGTTTTTCGATTTTACTGTTCACCGAGCTGAAATGAGCCCGGAAGCAGAAACTACGCTTGTGGTCCATATAATGCCTAGTGCAAGCTGTAAATCCAAGTTGCCTACCGCGCACACCGCGTGCCGTACCGACCTCAACGTTCAATACTCATGCAACTATATCCTACTCCCTCCGTTCCTAAATATAAGTCTTTTTAAAGGTTTTACTACGAAATTACATACGGATGCATATAGACATACTTAAGTGTGTAGATTCACTCATTTTGCTCCGTATGTACTCCTCTAGTGAAATCTCTAAAAAAAACTTATATTTCGGAACGGAAGAAGTATTTTACTTTATTTTACTGATTACTACATTTTTGGGCCTCGTTTTTCTCAAATATTATTAGTAAAATACACGACATTTCAGATATATATGAAAAATTAATTCAAACATGCTACATTAGTTTTAAAAGGTGTGCACACATTTTAAAAATCTATGTATTTAATTAGAGAACTATTGGAGTATTTAAATTAATATTCATATAATTCTAAAAAGGGTTTCCCTATTTTATAAAATATGGAAATAATTTCTAAAAAGTCTTCACACTTTTAAATATATGTTCATCTAACTAAAAAGTGTTCAACCAGTAGAAATTTTCGAGTATGTAAAATACATGTTCCATATTTTTTTAAGTTCATTTAATCAAATTAAGTTTTCATCCATTTAAAGTAAAAAAATTACAATTGTCTGTGCAATTGTGAAACATTTTCTCCAGTTTTACAAGATGTTTTCACGTATTTAAAAACGTTTATGTAATATTCATATATTTTTCTAAAATGTGTGTTTATGTTAAGACGTTTTAAGACATTATTGTACAATTTTTAAACAACGAAAACAATTATTACACATTTTATTACGTATAACTAAAGAAATCGCATATTTCAAAGAACCTTTTCACAATTTTTTGAAAAAATGTGCATTTTGAACATTAATAATGTATTTTTGATTAAAAAAGACACCGAAGTTGTTTATATTGTAAAGAAATAATACAAGTAAATAAAAAATAGAGAAATTAAAAGTAAATATATAAAATAAAAAGGTAAAAGGGTACAAGTTATAATAATATAAAAAACTAGAAAGAAAACCCTAGAAACATAGTTCTTGAAAAACAATTCATGCGAAAGCGACATAGGTAAATGACCGAAAGAAAACCACCCCCAAGCCTTCAATGTTGGACTGGCCTACTCGTGGTGCGCTGGAGGTGAGACGCTGAAATTCACAATAAGCAAGAAATATAAACGACTTTGGTGTAACTCTGCGGCATGTCTGTGATGAGTGGTGTGTGAGAAGCATGACGGCTCTTTGAACTAGATGGGGCCC
Source organism: Hordeum vulgare subsp. vulgare (assembly GCF_904849725.1). NCBI lineage: Eukaryota > Viridiplantae > Streptophyta > Magnoliopsida > Poales > Poaceae > Hordeum > Hordeum vulgare. Next base: position 623,712,969 of record NC_058519.1, read on the forward strand.
GGTATGGTCGAGGAGCCTGGTACGAGCAAAGCGAGTCAAAACGCAGCATAGGCTGGATCGGGTGATGTATCTCAAAATGAGTGCGCGATACAAACATTTATACTCCCTCCATTCCTAAATAAAAGTCTTTTTAAAGATTTCATTAGGAGACTATATACAAAGCAAAATAAGTGAATCTATACTCTAAAGTATGTCTATATACATTTGTATATAGTCCACTAGTTAAATCTCTAAAAAGACTCATATTTAGGAACGAATGAAGGGTGCTAGGGCCTATACGCACCGACATAGGCTACACGTATACGGTTAGTAGAAAAGGTCATAAACCTAACACCGCATTCGTGTGCAAATATGAGATTAGTCCGCCAGTTGCATATATACATTTCAAACCTGGTTTTGACTAGCCCGGCGAAATTTCATCAAACACGGTGAAATTTATCAAACATCGCATAGAAAGCAACATAAATCAACCGTAGATAACATGCAAATACGTCTAATACAATAATAGTTTAAATTTCACGAGATTACTCGGATATTGAACAAGTTTTTCATGGATGGATCATGTTATCCCACACATAACTACGAAACGATTCCATGGTCATCAAAATCGAATTTCGTGTGAAAAAGTTGTGCGTGTTTTATTATTAGTATGTTGGCTATAGTTTGGACGAAAGGAAGTTTTGGGGTTGATCTCCCGGAAATTCACGGCTTAACAGAGAGATGCAGTACTAGAAAAATACCTATAGATAGAGATTTAATAGTAGCTAGTCTTTAAAAGACGCGCTATTACTATTTTGCAGTAGCGCGTAAGTAAAATGCAATATTGCTCCACGTTTAGCAATAGCACATGGGAACAAAGGACGTTGCTTATATGCTTATCCATCCGACTATGCAGAGTAGCAGCGCACGTCGTGGAAGCGCGCTACTCCTAAACAGTTTAGCAGTACCTCGTGTTGAGAAGACTCGTTGCAAGTACTTCCGCACTGTGCCACCTGGTTGACCCCACTTAGCGGTAGCGAGTTTTTATTTGTTGCGCTACTCCTAACACTATAGCAGTAGTGCTTTTCGCCTCCTCGTGCTACTGCTAATCTACCCTTATCCTCTTTCCCTCACCCGCGTTGCTCACTCCCCTCCACACTCTCCCTCTCCCTCTCGCTCACCGCACTGTTGCCGCACCGCCATCCCCTTCATTGCCATAAGCCTCCTCCTCCCCCTCCTCGCACCCATCTCTCTCGCCTTCATCCTTGCCCTCCTCCCCCGGCCGTCGCCTCCCGCCGCCCCCTCCATCCTCTTCCTTCTCCCTCCTCCGGTTGTCACCCCTTCTACTCCTCCGGCAATCGACCATCTTCCCTCCTCCCTTCACTTCCCTCCCTCCCTCCTCCCTCCACCTCTGTTCTTGTAGAATTTTGTAGTAAAAAACATTAGGTCTAGAACCTCCCTCTGTTCTTGTAAAAATTTATAGTAAAAATATCAGGTCTAGAAATTCTTAGTAAAAAAATAGGTCTAGAATTTTTTAGTAAAAAAATTAGGTTTATTTGGACATGTGTGTATGTTACTGCAGGAAACACCTCCGAATGGCCTATATTTTGCTAGAATATTGATTCATTTTTGTCTCAACAAATTTCAGGCGTTCGATAGGTCTTTTTTTAGAAATGGACATGCCGAAATTTTAACATGGCTTGTGCTAGTAAGTAGGAAATATCAAGTGCTCGTGATTTGGTGGAACAGGAATTCGATGACACTACGAATCACTGCTTCTCACCAGCCCTTGCATAAAAAAAAAAGTTATGACGCCCGTTACAACGGCGGAGCTCCGTCGAGCCATCGACCAGTCCTCCTGACCTGGTATTGTATGCCCGGATGATGCCGATTATGACGAGAAGCCACATACTCCCAACACACAAACACCCAAAAAGAAAAATAACCCCCCATTTATACAAATCCAAACCAATCAACCGAGGCCAATTGGCGGAGCTCCAAGCCGACGACGACGGCCAAGATGCCATGGCCCTAAGAAGGAATCATGGGCCCTGCCAAATCCGGCAAACAGATAACCATGCAGGACCAAACCAGGGGTTGACACTCGACAGCACGCGCTGACACCTGTAAGCTTCGAACCGCACTATCACTAGTTTTATCATCCTCTTGCCTCCCAATGGATCGATCGAGGCAACGACGGCAGATCCAAAGAAGCAATAATGAGGCATGCATGGTTTCAGGGAGCCAATGAGCCGCGAGCAGGGCGTCCCTTGAGGCCTTGATGAGCTATAGGTATCTCTTCTCCTACCTCTTGCGCCCCCGCAGGCACCACACCAGCCAACCAAGAAAGGCCATGTACATTATACATACATATCCGGATGAGATTCTTCTTCTTTCTCTAATCCATTCCACGTTGGACATCGGCAGGTCCACATCTCAACCCGCATAAACATTGTCGCCCATCGATCGAGTCGAGTCGAGCATCAAGAATCTTTTCAGTTTTTTACCTTTTTTGGCCTGTGGAGATCTTCAACCATTTGGCACACCCGACCGAAGATAGTATGAGCGCGTTCATACTTAACAAATGCAGCGGCATGTACATGTGTGTGTGTGTGTGCTCATCCAAGAAAATCGGGATGGCGCTTAATTTGACCGTTCTTTTTTTCATCCAGTATTGATGGCATTGTTTTGAGCTTGGTTTAGTAGTCTCACACTCCGGCCAGCTATGTTTTGTTGGATGTGACCAGGACAAACAACTTAGGCCTTGGTTTCTCATTCTGATGTCTCGTCAGGAAGATTCCAAGGATGGAAAGCTGGCGGCTGGCCGGTGCTCATCAAAGATCAAACACCTGCAATCATCTTTGAACGGCCTGGCTGAGTGGCCGACCCCAGTGGATTCCTCAATGGTTGTTTCTATTTATCATGATTATTAGCTTGCCTTCGTCATACGGCTTAGAGATATGTTTTTGTGAATGTAGTTCATTTAAAACAAGGTTGAGGATAATGCCTCTAGTCTTCGTACGGGAAAGAGGTATTGTTATATTCTCCAGGGATAGCTTTTCTTGCCTGCAATATAGAGGATAATCATTTTTTATATTTTATTTTGCAGAAAGGTTGAAGGCCATATTTCAGATAAAATCAGCCCTCATAAGAACTTCGTTGCAAGAATAAGAAACTGCACTTAAGTTCTTGAAGAAATCAGCACCATCTTCCTTTTGCATCCACCGACGGCGCACCACGAGCAATGCTCGTTGTTGCCTCTGGGTCTCTGTCTCGATGGAGCATTCTTGTTGAAACCCAGGAGGTTGACATTGTAGTGACGGGGAGGTTGCCCATGTAGACCAGAAGACACCGACGACCATTACCAAGACAAATTGCCATCCCATAAAAGCTGCAGTAAGGAGGACCAGAAAGTCATCCCAACTCTTGTCGGATAAAGGAGGGGGACACAAATTTTGCAAGTTCCCCGACAAAGCCCCATCTGGTTGAACTTCATGAAATGAAGAAGGAACATGCAGAGAAAAAAATATGCACCGACATCACTCCCTCCGTAGGGCGTTGTCGATCAGCCACACAAAACAAAGGCAGAACAAGGCCTATGATCTAGCCCTGACTGAAGACTACATAGACAACCCAGACCGGGGTCCCCCCCCCATCTGGTCGGCGCTGAAAGGCACCGGGTGTCGAGGGGAACTGGCACGACGGCCTAGGGAGGAACCCTAGTCACCTTTGTTCATGTGAGGAGAGTCTTACATGTTCATTTCGTGGTAGAGGAAGTACTCTTCTATTTAATATAGAGGATGTTCATGTTAGTGAGAATTATTTGGATTGCATCATGATCTTATATTGGGTCCAAACACTCTACTTACTGGAAGTAAAAAAAACAATTGAGAACAATCAAGGATGTAGGCAATGTTATAACATATAGCAAATAACCATTTGTGTCATGTATATAAAACCAAAGATAATTGTATACTGTTGTGGTATTATATTTTGATCTGCTGCCTTTCTGTGTAAGTCATAGATGGAATTGTATGTGTTGCCATTAAATAGCATGGACTACATGCATATGAATACACATTTCTACATAACTTCTAAGTTTCTTGTAATAAACAAAAGGCCAAGTTCAATAATCAACCATGAACTGAAGTGCACGGTTGATCGGTCTTCATTGTAAGCCCTATTTTGATGAAAATATAAAGCTGAACGGGTGCTCCATGGAGCCAAAAATCCTAAAAAAGTATGTATATACAAACGTGAAGAATGTGCCTATACGTTCCATGAATGTATATTTTTATGTTGGGGACTAAGCAAAATATGAGACAAATATGTGGACGCAAAATATATTTACTATTTTGCCTATGGTTGATTCATATGCTTGTCCTTTTAAGCAGGTTACAAATTAGTGTGTATTTTTAAAAGGCAAATTAATGTAATTTAAATAAAACTTCACGTTGATATAAAACATGTCTATATGTATGTGTTGAAATGTTCATTTATTTACTTTTTGAAATTCCTTTCGTATTTATTTTCGAAATATTGTGGAGCCCCAAGTTGTACTCTGCTATGAAAAATATATATTTGGGTCAGTTATAAGAATCGAGCATCACTTAAGAATGTGGTAGCCATACTAGACTTTTCAGCTTCATCTTAACGGCTGAGCTATGAGCTTCACCAGTGAAATTCATTCATTCATGGCTGAATTTCACCTCCTTGATCTAGATTCCTCTTGTCTCTATCTCCTTGGTTAACACGCTATGGCCCAAGATAGTTTTGGAGATTGCTTTGACTTGGTTTAGAAAGTGCCCCGTTGATGTGTGTTTATTGTAAGCATGCACATATGTCCCTGCTATTTTGTGACAATACGTAAAACTCCATGGATGTTCATTTTGTAAAATTAAGATTCTGAAAAATATACTTACATACAAACATGAAGAATGCACATACAATCTTGAATGAGGGTGATGGGTACATATTTTAAGTGGTGGGCTACCCAAAATCGAAATTATGCGGACCACAAACAGATTTACTATTTACTATTATGGATCCATAAATTTGTTTTTTGTCTAGGTTATTAATCAATATTTTTTTTAAAGAACTTTACATAGACGTAAATGACTATATGTATATTATATTTTAAATCATTTTGATTTAATTTATTTTAATATTGGGACCCCATGGAGCCTAGGAGCCAGATTGCACTCTACTATGTCAAAGTTTTAGATATGCACTATGTTTGTACAACTATGCCAGCAAGACTTGCACTCTACTACGACAAAGATATTTTGGACCAGCTAAATCAAGCATCACTCAAGTATGTGGTGTCCATCTGGTCTGTTTCTTAAAAGGCCATACTACACCAAATGAGAAACAAAAAAGGTGTCTTCTAAGACGACGATTGGAATAAAGGAGACCAAAACACGAGTCAGTCGATCTTACCACATCAATAAGAACAAGGCACATTCAGTATTGGCTATTGCGCGTTTTGCACTAGGCAATTCACCACATTGTTTCGGTGGTGTAGGTAATAATTCCGTCCTTTTCATGGTCTCTAGTAATTTAAATGCATGATCCAGACGCGTACACGGATGCACATCACATCCAAGAAAAGGGTTCCTTGTTGGGACTTCAAAAGACAAAGCAACACCCGGAAGGGTTCAACATGGATGGAGGGAAGAGAGTTGGAGATGGATGAGATCGACGCTGATGTGTGGCGACCATGATGGGAGGGAGGGAGGGAGGGAGGGGGGCCAAAGCTAGCTAGCAATGCAAGGAGATGGAATGTGGAGAGGGCGAAACCTCCAAAGTGGCCAATTGTCCCCTACTCCCTTAACTTGTCTGGCATGCCAGGCCGCAATATAAACATTGCCATCTTTGCATCTTTATATTCTTCATCGGTTGCTCCCATTAGGAGCCCCCCACAGAGAGCAGCAGCAGCAGCAGCTAGCCGATCATATTCCATTTGGGATGAGAAAAAGGAGCCACCTCCGCACCCACTCCTCCTTCCCAATTCTCCTCCAGATTCCCATCCTTCCCCCGGATACACGGTGAACTTGGACACTTTATATATTCATATATACAGGGAGAGGGAAGGATAGTTTTTAGCCAGCAGCAGGAAGTTTCCATGGGCATGAATATGCGCTCAAGTTGCAATTAGCCGCCGCCGCCGCTGCTGCTGCTGCTGCTCAGATCATATGCGTGTGGGTAAGGAAACTATTCCCTTGTTCGTCCAACTTGCATTGCCGTGATTTTGCTTGCTTCCTCTCCCCGGCTGCTATAGCTCCCCGATCGTCGTCGTCGCCTCGCCAGCGGCGGCGGCGGCGACGGCTGGAGCGAGCGTTGGCGATTCCGAAGATTTTGGGTGTGCCCATCGGCGAATTATTCGCCTCGTGTTGCGTGCCACGCCCTCCGGGGAATCTATGCCGGTTGGTGCCGTGCTGTGCATCGATTCCGGTCCAACCTAGCTAGCTTGCACTTGCTTGAGGAAGCTAGCGCGCGCCATATTTAAGCGCCCGCCGCCGCGCCAATCTTTCTTCCCCGCCTCCAAATCTCGTCTCCGCGAAACAATTCTTGATGTTTTCAGGTCGACATCGCGTAATGTTTCGATGCATCGTGCACGCATGATAATTGTCCGTGCATCCTGAGCTGTTAAGCTCTCGGTGAAATTAAGCCATGGATTAATGGTGCTGTTTTTGGTGTTGGTTGTTTGTTCAGTGAACACTGGAGCTTCGAAGAATCAGGCCAAGAAGATTAGGCTGCACGACGGGATGATGCCGCTGTGCGACCCGTCGCGGGCGCCGAGCTCCGAGGCGAGGCAGCTTTCCGCGTCCCCCACCGGGCTCTCGGCGTTGCACCAGGAACTGTTCGTCAGCTCCGGGTTTCAGCAGCAGCAGCACGGCGGCGCCGGCGCCGGGTGGGCGCGCGAGGAGTACTACGCGGCGCCGCAGAGGTCGGCGTTCGCGCAGAGCTGCGTCGGCTCCAGCACGGCGGCGTTCTACGCGGCCGAGCACCTGCTCGGCATCGGGCAGTTCGACGGCGCCCCACTCGGGATGCTCCCGCCGGCGGCGGCGATGATGCCCGCGGTGGCGGCCAGGACGCGGCCGGAGAGCGGCGACATGTACCGGCCGCTCGAGCTCGACCCGGTGATGCTCCGGGCCGACCAGTCGCCGTCCGTGAGGACCTACTACGTGCGGCCGCAGCAGCGGCCGGACCCGGTGGAGCTGGAGCTGCCACTGCCGCCGGCGCACCTGCAGCAAGAAAGAGGCGTGCACCATGGCCTGTTCGGCAACCATCCGACCATTAAACCGCACTCGTTCTCCTCACCCCATGTAAGTGAGCTACAGTAGTACACGCCGCCATGGACGGATAGATAGATCCTTGGATCCCTACGAGCTCTCTTGATGGTGACTGACGTGTTCTGTTCCGGGTCATCCATCCGTAATCTCTGCAGCTGCATGTCCCGTCCATGGAGGCGCCGAGCAGCAGCAGCAGCAGCCTGCTGAGCCAGATGGAGAGCCACAGCCAGCAGTCCGCCAGGAGCAGCGTCGGCGCGCCGGCGACACCCACCGGCGCCGGCAGCGTGTCAGCGCCTCCTCCGCCGAGCAAGACGCGGATCCGATGGACGCCGGAGCTGCACGAGCGGTTCGTGGACTGCGTGAGCAAGCTCGGCGGCGCAGACAGTGCGTGCTTTACTATTCTCGATCCAACTCCTGCTACCTGCCGTGCCGTCCACAGTTCGTGCCGACGCGTGGAGCTCTGGCCATTAATTTCTCACGACTTAGTACGTCCAACCAACACTTGACAAACTTGCTGCAGGGGCGACCCCGAAGGGCATCCTGAAGCTGATGAACTCGGACGGGCTCACCATCTACCACATCAAGAGCCATCTCCAGAAGTACCGAATGGCCAAGTACATGCCAGCGCCATCGTCGTCGTCGTCATCCGAAGGTACTTCATGGCGCTACAATGGTTCTTCATCTTCTAAGTACTCTATTCATCGTCCATGCATCGACCCTACCGGGCAGTGACACGTACGTACATGATACATGTATGTTCTCACTTATCCATGATGTCTGTCCGTTGTGGAATCGCAGGGAAGCAGCACGAGAAGAGGGCCGCCGGAGGCGACACCCAGCACGATCTCGACCCCAAAACGTATCTTCCTTTCTAGCAATCGCTGCCTTTTTAACTGAAACCATGTCCATGTCCATGTGCATGCTGATGCTCCTGATGTGTCATGCATCACAAAACACGCACACACTAGTGCATATGTTACTAGCTAGTACTGCCGGTGACGACGTTGCCGGTTCTTTAACTTGTGCAGTGGGATGCACATCACGGAAGCACTCCGCGTCCAGCTCGACGTGCAGCGCCGCCTCCACGAGCAGCTCGAGGTACGGTACCAAGAGGAAATTAGGCTCTGATGTCACATGTCAGTGACAAAGTCTATATGATGATCTGTCTACTAAACGATTGACGTTGCTCCTTTTTGATGCGTGTGTGGTCGATGCAGATACAGCGGAGGCTGCAGGTGAGGATCGAGGAGCAGGGCAAGAGGCTGCAGAAGATGTTCGAGGACCAGCTCAAGGCCAGCGGCGGCAACAGCGCGCCGGCAGCGCCGGACCCCAACACTGTCCTCTTCCCGGCGGCGGCGGCAGGGGATCAGGAGGAGGACGCCGTGTTCGTCGACGACGACGACGACGAGGTGCAGATCATCTCCGTCGCCAGCGGCAGCTACGACGACGAGTTGTTAGCCTTGTGAAAACCGCGGATGCTCTTAGGCTCTCTTTTTCCCCCTCCCTTTGGACGAAAAGATGCCCCTAGAGTTTTTGGTTTGGCAGACGTTGATGTTCAGTTTCTCGATGTATATTAACAACGATGATTGGTCGTGCGCATTGATCGATGCAGAGGCCGGGGATCTCTCATGTTTCTCAAGAAAACTAGATAAGTTCATCGAAGGCTCGTTGTCAGGGGAAGGAAACCCACGCGTTTCTGAGCGATTCGCCGTCGCTGTTTCGTCAGAGTTTTAAATAAAACTCAAAACAAACAGGAATGCACGACCTGTTTTAGCAAGGGCTAGTTTTGGTACAGTTAGGTGAGGTGTCAGCTCAGTTAACAAACGCAAGCAGCGCTGTTTTAGTAAGGGCCTATTTTGGTTCAGTTAGGTGAGGCCTCAGCTCAGTTAATTAACAAACGCGAGCAGCGCATCAAGGTCAAGTGGCATCATTGTATACTGCGAGGACCCGATGGGAATCAAGTGGGGAAACAGAGAAAAAATAATAAGTGTGCATAGAAAACCCAGCCACGCCAACATAAAATTTCCATTGTCGATGTCTCCGATTCAATTCCATTTTTATTGGCCAAGCCCTTTGTCAACATGTACGGAGTACTAGTTTGATCAGCTCATCACGGTACTAATAGCTAGGAGCAGTTTAATCAGCTCATGACAGCTGCTAGACCGAGGTTTTCTGCAAGAAAAACATGTCATTCCCTTCCTTTTCCATCTTATTTTTGGAACTACGGGTTCCTTGCGGGAAGAAAAAAAATGTGTACAGGTTCATCTATTGTGCAGCAATTCACCAAGAAATAGGCCAATGAAAACCTCAGCATACACCTTTCAGAAAACCTCAGCATACACCTTCCAGTGACCAAGGGGAATTAACGTATGCATTCGGTGATCATGGAAGGCCCAACGAAAACCTCAGCACAGACCTTTCATCAGAAAACTAAAATTCAATTCAATCTGGCACTCAGATATAAAGCTTAACTTTACATAGTCAGTAAAGACATTTTGACACTCAGAAACTAAAGCTAACAACAACTCAGTACGAGTTACACCAACCAAATACTGGGCGGCAGCCGTTACACATAGCAAGTTACAGGCTACCACAAATAATCTGACTTTGTCTGACACAGTCCATAATCCGGAACGCCGGGGAGATACACAAGCTACGCTGTCCATTTTGTAAGAACGCCATGTCTGTAAAGTTAGGCCTATCTGGCACCCACTGCAATCCTAGGATCTGCATGTACGGCAAACAGAGCAGGGCAAAACAAGGTTAATCAGTGCATCAGTGGGAAACATATACATCCATGTATCAGCGGAAAATCTGGATGCTATCCTAGATCTACTTGCAGTGAATTCGGTAGCGGATATATACTGGAAAGAGGGATAAAAACAGTGATGGTCTAACCAGTTAATGAGGATAATGCTATGTCCTTTGGATGAAGTGGTGAGCAAGCAAGTCTGACAATCCTGAAGTTGGAATGCTCTCGCAGCCGAACAGCTCTTGAAGACTGGAATCACATAGTATTGATGCACTCGCAGGATCCTGTGCACAATCAAACAGAACATGAATGGATCTCATGCGTCTCAATGGGGCTGGACAGCATGTCCCAGTTAACAATAATTAAAATTCTCAGGAATGACATCATCACTCATCAGGAGGTGAAAGGACAGGGAGGTATGACTGGCACACATTTTCTGACACTACTTTACGGGGAGAAGTACATGCTCAAAATCAATGTAGAAATTCAACTTCTTTTCTGAAACCGGCCTCTTAATGCAACAATTGTTTTCTGTATTTGAAAACTGCTAGCATTATAAATGTGTGTATCTTTTAAACTTTGAGATGGATACAGTTCCAAACCACAATCCACATTCTAGGATAAAACAATCACTACAATATATCATGAAGCATTCATGAGTCTTCCTGTAGGAAGAACACATCCAAGATGGTCTTCAGCAGACAATGCGGCTTGAAATTTTTAACAAAGACACAGTAGTAAAACATGACACATAGCTACTGCAGCATAACAGACACCTGTATCTCAATGATTCTCTACCAAATCAAGGAAAGATGTGAGTTTAGATCACTCATCAGTATTACTACTGTTACTCCTGGCAGTAGTGTTTCAGTGCATTGAATCTTTCAGAAATCATTCAGTACGTATTCACAAGCAAAGAACAAACTGGAATCCTGCAAGTAAAAGAAAGGTTAAGGGCTTAAGGCACATCCATACCTCAAGCTGATTTGCTTTTATGTAATCCCAAAGATACTTGAGGGCATCGTCATGAGCCACTGTTCCTTCTACACCAAGGAATTTGGCTAGTGCATCAGAAACAACAACGTAGGGTTGATTTTGATTTGTAGTAGGCATTTGTTGAGGAGCTGCATTAGCAGCCTTAATCTTTTTTGCTTCCGAAGGTTTATCTTCTGCAGTATCAAAATAATGTTTTTGAGAATTCTTAATGTAAATTCACATGTATATTAGCAGGCAGATATAGATAAAAGGAAACAAAAGCACGTACTTGGGTCAAGAGGAGTTATGTGTTTGGCCAACAATTTGTTCATCTTAAACATGTCAGTGGAGTCAGTTCCAAAAACGATACGAAGTTCATCATTGCATATAATCTTCCTTTTGTCATCAGGATCCTGAAGATTATTCTGCCTGATATATGCCCATAACTGCTTCACAATCTGTATGACGAGTAGAGTTCAGGAATGAACCATCTGAGTTAATCAAGGGGAAGAAATGTGATGTTAGTTTCTGATCTAGTGAATGAAGATATCAAAAGTACCTGAGTTCTTGACATGGCAGTCTCGCCAACAACAGTCTGAAGTTCAGGTGAAATTGCACAGACTTTGTTTAATCCACCAGGCCCACCTCTCTTTCTCTTAGAGGCACTGGAAGAAATTATAAACATATCACAACAATTGGTTTACATAGATGACTTAATTCCATAATATGCGTTGACCCATATAACGTAACAAAATGTAAGTGTTGAACATGGGTGCACAAACCACTACATGAAAATGCAACAGTTCAGTGTTGAGGCAAAATATACTCTTGAAGCCCGATGAACTAAAGCAGGTCCATTAGCACAATACTATAACTCAAAAGGTATAAATTAATACTACCTATGTACCAACTCAGCCAGAAAATGATAATCCGGCACACAAATCCAAAGAATAAATTTGGAGGACACCAGTCGACTGGTTGGGACTGTTTCCTCAAAAGCAGGGTGAGCAGAAAACAAGAGTCGACACAGACAAAGAAATAGGTTACATTAAATTGCTTATACAAAAGCTGAAGGAGGTTACGATTCATCAAGTATGGCATGTAGAGCTTAATCTCTGGTTTGTACGTTCTGGCGTAACAGCTGTCCTGAACTTCATTGCGTATCAAATAAATCCATAACGGATATGTGGGCCTTTTCAAACAAAAGGGAAGTTTGTATGACGCTCAACGTACAGGATGCAACTAATGAAGCTAACCAAGACAAACTTCCTTCCTGGTTGACCAGTCTAGTTGAAGTGGCAGAAATAGACAAAGAACAAAACTACAAACAATGGTTAAAATACCAATCAGCCGTCACGAGTGGCCAAAAAGTGGATAATGATATCCTAAGCATACATCCTAAACACCACACTACTAGAGTCCATAGCAAACAACGTCTACATAGCTGGGCCCAGCGTAAGGGCGATGGTGAACCCCCAAACCCTAAGCCTACCACCGGTATTCGGTGCCATTTCATGAATCCAGATGAACACAATCAGCTTAACCTTAAATCCATACAATTAGCAACACTAATCACATGAATCTACCAGCTAAATGTCCAACCACCTAGATTTCAGTGCCAAAAGGTAGATGGTTGCAGTGCATCAAGCAACTCAATCTGGGGAACGAAACCCTAATTGCTAATCCATGGCTCACCTTTCCTTGTTGTCACCGGCGGCCTGTGGTGCGGCTGTGGGGGAAGTGATGGCCCCGACCCCAGGGGCCGGCTGCTGGAAGGAGAGGGTCCCGCCAGTGGCGACCCCGCCGAGGGCGTTGGTGTAGCGGAAGGCGAGCGGCGGCGGCGGGTAGAAGGCCATGGCCGGCACGGCGGGCGGCGCGGAGACCGCGGCGGCGTTGTTGGTGGCGGCGCCGCCTCCTGAGACGACGGGCGGGAGCTGGGGCATGGTCTGGAAGATGAACTGCGGCTGAATCGCCGCGAACTGCTGCTGCTGCTGCTGCATCTGCAGCATCTGCTGCTGCTGCTGCACCTCGAGCGGGAGCTGCTGGGGCATGGCCTGCGTCATGGCGGGCGCGGGCGCGGGCGCGGAGGCGGGGAGCGGGGGAGGGTTCTGGGCCTGGGACTTGGGCGGCGGCGGCGGCGGCGGCTGGAGGCGGGGCCCGAAGAAGAGGTCCATCTGGTCGCGGATGTAGGGCGCCTTGTGGGAGAGGTCGACGCCGAGCTGCGCCTGCGCCCGCTGCAGCACGGCGGCGAGCGTGGTCGCCTCCCCGGCGCCGCCCGCCTCGAGCGAGCCCCGGAGGAGCGCCTCCACGCAGCCGGCGATCTCCTGGTCCGACACCATGGCCCGCCAAAAAAACTCAAATCTCGCCCCCGCCAAAATCCGCCTCCCGCGATTCCCCTCCCTCTCTCTCTCTCTCTCTCTCTCTCTCTACCCTCTACCCCTCTCTGTCTCTGCAGCTTGGTCTCCCCCCCTTTGTCGCCCCCCCCTCTCTCTCTCTCTCTAGCTCCGCCCCTTTCTCTCTCCTCGCCTAATCTATTTGTTAAGTAGGGTTTCGTCGCGAGGGGGACGGGGGAAAAGGACGGGCCCCTGGCCGCACCCGCGCAGCCGGCCGCGCGGCCGCTGCCCGCTGGGGGCCGGGGGGAGGCGGGCCCACGCGTCATCGGGGGGTGGTCCTGGCGAGCCGCGTGCGGGACGGGGGCGCTGCAGAGCGGCACGGTGCGGAATGGCGAGACTGCCCTCCGGTTTTGGATATGCGGTTGTTGAGGAGGCGTGGGATGCGTTTCTGCGCCTGTGGGCCCCGCCGCCCGCCCGCTCGCCGGGGACGTGTCCAGTCTACGGTTGCTGCTGCAGGGGGGAGGGGAGAAGAAGGAGCGGCGAGAGACGTGGGCTGGGCTGACGCCATGGATGGGCTCAATGTGTGTTCATTCCTGGTTTGTCCCCCAGAGGCCGGGTCCGTGGGCCGTGTAGAGAGAGTGCTCGTATATTTTTAGGGAAAAGCGGTAGCAACGAAGGGTGTGGATAGGGAAAAAAATCAACCACAAAGGGTATTTTTCGGAGTCCGTTATCAACTCACTTGTTGGCTGTTGCTGCTAGACAAACCCGGATGCACACAGACTTGCCAAGTATTGCTCTCTCCGTTCCAAAATAAATGATTTAACTTTATACTAACTTTAGTACAAAATTAATACAAAGTCGAGTCACTTATTTTAAGACAGAGGTAATAGTATCTATTGATTGGGGTCGCCACATGTGCCCTGGCGTGCCCCGTGACCATTGTGTTGCTCAATAAAGCTTGCTGTTTATACCATCCAAACAAAAATATCACTACTCGCGGGGGAGCATGACGAGACTGGAGTTTTGCCACGTGATCATGTGTTGGATGCACCCGTGCAGAAAGCAAAGGTGTCCTTTCGCGCAAAGCACGATGGTGAGTCCATGAACAACATAGTGCATGCTCTCACTCATGATGTGGATGAGCTCTCGCGCGTGAAACATAATTGTGCTTCCAAAAAAACACCAGTGTACTCCCAACAACGACATTGATGTAATTCCTATGGTGAGGCACAACAAAACATACATAAACGAAAAAAGAGGTGTGCTCCCTACGAGGTGGAGCACATCGAAACGATAAAGGAAAAAAAGAAAGGTGTGCTCCATGGATGGCATAGGAGTGCTTCACGGCATGTGTATGCTCTTTGCGGTGGAGCATATCCAACCGCGAAAGAAAAAAAGCACCGATCACTTCTCCTTCTGTCACACGCGTGTTTGACACCCGAGAATGACCTTGTCGTGTGACGTCACGCCACTCGTTGCACCGAGGAGCGACACATGGTCCATGTGGAGGTTGCTTTTTGAATAGTGACTAGCGGGTAGTGCACACTTTTGCCGCGTCATTATTCGGTTGTGGAACTAATTCCCTTTTTTATCTAATGACGGTCATTATGGTAATTTATATTTTGTGTCTATCTCAGAGTCGATGCTTTCAGTTTTAGAAAGGTTATGTTTGTTTTCTAACCCTCTTATTTTTATTTCTATTTTCCTTTTTTTAAATAACTTATGAATATTTTTTCCAAATTTATGGATATGTTTTTTATTTTTAAACGTACTTTAATTCTAGAAAATCAGTTCAAGTACATATTTTTTCAAATTTCTGAACATTTTTCTAAAGTTCACGAACATTTATAAATTTGAAGTTTTTCATGTATGATTATTAAAAAATAAAAAATAATAACATTTTTTAAGTTATCAAAAATTTAAAAAGTTGTGAATGTTTAAATCATGAACAAGCTTTACAATCATGATTATTATCTAAATTTGTGAAATTTATTCTGTTATGTGAACATTTCTTGAAATTCACAAAAAAAAATTGATAGAAAAGCCAACCAGATAAAAAAAATCGACATGAAAGCCTACCGAGAGAAAAAAAATCACAAATGAAGTACAAACATAGTGCTATATGGGTCGCGATGTAGTCCGTGTTTACTTAATACCTCGTGGGTTACAAGTGACACATGAGCTCTCAAATTCTCGGTTATCTTGGTCGTTTGTCAGTTTGGTTTTATTTGTGTCATGTTGGACTAAATTATGATAAGCGTGGTGGTGTTTTCTTTTGTTGCTACCAGGTCGGCATGCCGTTTCAGGCGACATTCGTTTTGACGGTAAGGTCGAACTGTTTGGTGCGTGACTACAATATTGTTACACCTTTGTTAGTCTTAGTGACGACCAGTGATGGTGTGAAATCAATCTGCCATAAGCAAATGACACACACTAACACGGGGCACAATGAGCATCATACGACCACCATGAGTCCATGATAATATGAACAGGCTCAAACAATCTGAACATGTAAAATACCCGCTTAAAGATGGGCCCATCAATGACCCCAAAGCCCGACACCAAGAAGCAAACATTCACGGCTCACCAAGAAACAAACATTCCTTGCGAGCTTAGAATTTAGAACAATTTCAGTTCATAAATATTTTTTAGATCCGCAAACATTTTTTTACCAAATACGATGGCACTTTAACACAACGCTCCTCATAGACTCATCGCCTACACGATCAAATAGTTGTGAGACAACAAACAACAAACTGAATTTTGACCAAAGAATGATTGATAGTTTCGGTGTTGTAAATCTGTTCATCGTCGGGTCAGGGTGAGATTTGAAATGTCAGTATGGTACTTACCAAATTAAAAATGTATTGTGAAGTATCAACTAACTGTTTAGTCTCTTCGCAACGAGAACCAAATATAATAGAACAAAATTATTAGGTGGCTTTACGGCATAAGCAGTAACAACTATCTACACCTATTGTAATGTTCGCTCTCTCTCAGTTATACTTTCTTCGTTCGGAACTACTTGTCGCGGAAATGGATGTATCTAGACGTATTTTAATTTTAGATACATTTATTTATATTCATTTGCGTGACAAGTAATTTAGGAAGGAGAGAGTACTTCCTTTATTTCGTAATTTGAACTAGAACCATGACAAAAAATAGGAAAAAAGAAAGTAATTCGGTTTCTTACTTTCAGTGTCTAAGGAAGACGAATGTTGTCTTTCATGAGTTAACTATGCTAGCTGGTTCAGTAACACTCGCACCCTCGATGTTGATAGAGGAATCGTCGGCATCGATCCTAACGTGGCTAGTGGGTGATGTAAGAGAAACTCCAATGAAGTGATCCAAATCATTCGTCCGCGGTCGTTTGAATCAGTGCGGACAAAAGTAAAGGCCCAACGTGCCGACCCAAACCTAAAGCGAGTTCGCACGGGTCCATTTTCGTTCCAAAATTGCGCGCGAAATGCGTCGGCGCGGACGCGGCGCACACCTTCTCATGTTCGCGTCCATCCACATGTGGCGCTCGGACAAAGCCAACGTCGTCTTTATTAGTGATTACCGTCCATCACGGGCCCATGCGTCTGTGACCCACGTGCGTTCTTTTATAATCCAAGCGTGTGTGTGGAAAATATACCCTAGAGTCAATAATAAAATAGTTATTATTATATTTCATGTTTTAAGATAATCATGTATTATCCATTCTATAATTGTATTGAATGAAAATATAAATGCATGTATGGATATATAGACAAAATAATGTCCCTAGTGAGCCTCTAGTTGACTAGCTCGTTCATCAAATATGGTTAAGGTTTCCTAGCCATGAACAAGTGTTGTCGGTCGATAACGGGATCACATCATTAGGAGAATGATGTGATGGACAAGATCCAATCTGTAAACGTAGCATATGATCGTGTCACTTTGTTGCTATTGTTTTCTGCATGTCAATGTTCCTATGACCATGAGATCATGTAACTCACTAATACCGGAGGAATGCCGTGTGTGTATCAAACGTTGCAACGTTACTTGGTGATTATACATGTGCTCTATAGGTATCTCTGAAGGTGTCCGTTGAGTTAGCATGGATTAAGGCTCGGATTTGTCACTTCGTATGACGGAGAGGTATCTCGGGGCCCACTCGGTAATACAACATTACAAAGAAGCCTTGCAAGCAATGTGACTAAAGGGTTACCCACGAGATTTTGTATTACGGAACGAGTAAAGAGACTTGCCGGTAACGAGATTGAAACAGGTATGAAGATACCGACGATCGAATCTCGTGCAAGTAACATACCGAAGGACAAAGGGAATGTTATACGGGATTAACTGAATTCTTGACATAGAGGTTCAACCGATAAGGTCTTCGTAGAATATGTAGGATCCAATATGGGCATCCAGGTCCCGCTAATGGATATTGACCGGAGAGTGTCTCGGTCATGTCTATATAGTTATCGAACCCCTAGGGTCTGCACACTTAAGGTTCGGTGACGTTTCGGTAGTATTGAGTTATGTATGTTGGTGACCGAAAGTTGTTCAGAGTCCCGGATGAGATCCCGGAAGTCACGAGGAGCTCGTAATGATTGATATATAGGAATGTTGCATTTGGCTTCCGGAAAGATTCCGGGCATTATTGATAAAGTACCAGGAGTGACGAATGGGTTCCGGAGTTTTACCGGGAGGGGCCACCCACCCGGGAGAAGGCCTATTGGACTTAGAGGTGGCACATCAGCCCTTAGTGGGCTGGTGCGATCAGCCCAATAAGTCCAATTCGGCCAAAGAGCAAAAAGAAAAATAGAAGGAAAAAAGGAAGGAGGTGGCCAAGTGGGAGAGGACTGTTGGGTAACGTAGCATAAATTCAAAAATTTCCTACGCATATTCAGATCTTCCTATGGAGAGACCAGCAACGAGAGAGGGGTAAGAGAATCTTCATACCTTTGAAGATCGCTAAGCGGAAGCGTTGCTAGAACGCGGTTGATGGAGTCGTACTCGCAGCGATTCCGATCTAGTGCCGAACTACGGTACCTCCGCGTTCAACACACGTGCAGCCCGGTGAAGTCTCCCGCACCTTGATCCAGCAAGGAGGAGGGAGAGGTTGGGGAAGAACTCCAGCAGCACGACGGCGTGGTGTCGATGGAGAGACGAGGTCTCCCGACAGGGCTTCGCCAAGCACCGGCAGAGAGGAGGAGGAAGAAGGGCAAGGTTGCGCCGAGGGAGAGGAAGAAGTCTATCTCCCAAGGGCCAAAACCCCTCTCTATTTATAAGAGGAGGGGGAGGGGGTGCGCCACCCCTAGGGTTCCCCCCTAGGTGGTGCGGCAGCCACCAGATGGGAAAGGGGGGCGGCGGCTAGGGTGGGAGGGGGTGGCGCACCACCTGGTGGGCCTAAGGCCCACCTGTGCCTAGGGTTGCCCCCTCTCCCCACCTAGGGGCTGGTTCCCTCCCGCACTAGGCCCATCTAGCCTTTTGGGGTCGTTGCCCCCTTCGGTGGACCCCCGGGGCCACCTCCGGTGGTCCCGGTGGTCCCGGTACGTTACCAGTGACGCCCGAAAACACTTCAGGTGTCCAAAACCATCCGTCCTATATATCAATCTTTACCTCCGGACCATTCCGGAGCTCCTCGTGACGTCCGGGATCTCATCCGGGACTCCGAACAACTTTCGGTAACCTCGTATAACAATTCCCTATAACCCTAGCATCATCGAACCTTAAGTGTGTAGACCCTACGGGTTCGGGAGACAGGCAGACATGACCGAGACACCTCTCCGGCAAATAACCATCAGCGGGGTCTGGATACCCATGGTGGCTCCCGCTTGCTCCACGATGATCTCATCGGATGAACCACGATGTCAAGGATTCAATCAATCCCGTATACGATTCCCTTATAGAACTTGCCCGAGATTCGATCGTCGGTATACCTATACCTTGTTCAATCTCGTTACCGGTAAGTCTCTTTACTCGTTCTGTAGCACGTCATCGTGTGACTAACTCCTTAGTCACATTGAGCTCATGATGATGTTCTACCGAGTGGGCCCAGAGATACCTCTCCGTCACACGGAGTGACAAATCCCGATCTCGATTCGTACCAACCCAACAGACACTTTCAGAGATACCCATAGTGCACCTTTATAGCCACCCAGTTACGTTGTGACGTTTGATACACCCAAAGCACTCCTACGGTATCCGGGATTTGCACAATCTCACGGTCGAAGGAAAAGACACTTGACATTAGAAAAGCTTTAGCATACGAACAATACGATCTAGTGCTATGCTTAGGATTGGGTCTTGTCCATCACATCATTCTCCCAATGATGTGATCCCGTTATCAATGACATCTAATGTCCATGATCAGGAAACCATGATCATCTATTGACTAACGAGCTAGCTAACTAGAGGCTTGCTAGGGACACATTGTGATCTATTTATTCACACATGTATTACTGTTTCCTGTTAATACAATTATAGCATGAACAATAGACGATTATCATGAACAAGGAAATATGATAATAACCATTTTATTATTGCCTCTAGCGCATATTTCCAACAGTCTCCCACTTACACTGGAGTCAATAATCTAGTTACATTGTGATGTATCGAACACCCATAGCATTATGGTGTTGATCATGTTTTGCTCGTGGAAGAGGTTTAGTCAACGGGTCTGAACCATTCAGATCCGTGTGTACTTTACAAATATCTATCACTCCACTCTGGACATGGTCGTGGATGGAGTTGTAGCGGCGTTTGATGTGCTTCATCTTTCGGTGAAACCTGGGCTCCTTGGCTATGTCAATGGCCCCAGTGTTATCACAGAAGAGTGTCATTGGACCCGACGCGCTTGGAACCACTCCAAGGTCGGTGATGAGCTCCTTCATCCAAATTCCTTCATGAGCCGCTTCTGAAGCAGCTATGTACTCCGCTTCACATGTAGATCCTGCCACGACTTCTTGCTTGCTGCTGCACCAGCTCACTGCCCCACTATTCAAAACATATATGTATCCGGTCTATGACTTAGAGTCATCCGGATCTGTGTCGAAGCTGGCGTCGGCGTAACCCTTTACGACGAGCTCTTCGTCACCTCCATAAACGAGAAACATTTCCTTAGTCCTTTTCAGGTACTTAAGGATATTCTTGACTGCTGTCCGGTGTTCCATACCAGGATCACTTTGGTACCTCCCTACCAAACTTATGGCAAGGTTTATATCAGGTCTGGTACACAGCATGGCATACATTAGAGAGCCTACGGCTGAAGCGTAGGGGACAGAACTCATCTTCTCTCTATCTGCTGCCGTGGTCGGCGACTGAGTCTTACTCAATCTCATACCTTGCAAAACTGGCAAGAACCCTTTCTTTGAGTTTTCCATATTGAACTTCTTCAATGTCTTGTCAAGGTATGTACTTTGCGAAAGACATATGAGGCGTCTCGATCTATCTCTATAGATATTGATGCCTAATATGTATGCAGCTTCTCCAAGGTCCTTCATTGAAAAACTCTTGTTCAAATAGGCCTTTATTCTCTCAAACATTTCTGTATTGTTCCCCATCAATAATATGTCATCCACATACAGTATGAGGAAAGCTACAGAGCTCCCACTCACTTTCTTGTACAGACAGGCTTCTCCGTAAACCTGTATGAACCCAAACGCATTAATCACCTCATTAAAGCGAATGTTCCAACTCCGAGATGCTTGCACCAGCCCATAGATGGAGCGCTGGAGCTTGCACACTTTGTTAGCACCCTTAGGGTCGACAAAACCTTCTGGTTGCATCATATACAACTCTTCCTTAAGGTTCCCGTTAAGGAACGCTGTTTTGACATCCATTTGCCAAATTTCATAATCATAAAAGGCGGAAATCGCTAACATGATTCAGACTAATTTCAGCTTCGCTACGGGAGAGAAAAGTCTCTTCGTAGTCAACTCCTTGAATTTGTCGAAAACCCTTTGCGACAAGTCGAGCTTTATAAACGGTTACATTATCGTTTGCATCAGTCTTCTTCTTGAAGATCCATTTATTTTCTATGGCTCGCCGGTCATCGGGTAAGTCCACCAAAGTCCATACTTTGTTCTCATACATGGATCCTATCTCGGATTTCATAGCTTCAAGCCATTTGTTGGAATCCGGGCCCGCCATCGCTTCTTCATAGTTCGAAGGTTCACCGTTGCCTAACAACATGATTTCCATCACAGGGTTGCCGTACCACTCTGGTGCGGAGCATGCCCTCGTGGACATTCGCGGTTCAGTAGTAACTTGATCCGAAGCTTCATGATCATTATCAATAACTTCCTATTCAGTTGGTGTAGGCGCCACAGGAACAACTTCCCGCGCTGCGCTACTATCCTGTTCGAGAGGGGGTGTAATTACCTCATCAAGTTCTACCTTCCTCCCACTTACTTCTTTCGAGAGAAACTCTTTCTCTAGAAAGGATCCGTTCTTGGCAACAAAGATTTTACCTTCGGATCTAAGATAGAAGGTATACCCAATAGTTTCCTTAGGGTATCCTATGAATACGCATTTCTCCGCTTTGGGTTCGAGCTTTTCTGCTTGAAGTTTCTTCACATAAGCATCGCAACCCCAAACTTTAAGAAACGACAACTTAGGTTTCTTGCCAAACCATAGTTCATACGGTGTCGTCTCAACGGATTTAGACGGTGCCCTATTTAAAGTGAATGCTGCAGTTTCTAATGCGTATCCCCAAAATGATAGCGGTAAGTCGGTAAGAGACATCATAGATCGTACTGCTGGAATTATGCCCTAGAGGCAATAATAAATATAGTTATTATTATAATTCCTGTATCAAGATAATCGTTTATTATCCATGCTATAATTGTATTGAATGAAGACTCATTTACATGTGTGGATACATAGACAAAACACTGTCCCTAGCAAGCCTCTAGTTGGCTAGCCAGTTGATCAAAGATAGTCAGTGTCTTCTGATTATGAACAAGGTGTTGTTGCTTGATAACTGGATCACGTCATTAGGAGAATCACGTGATGGACTAGACCCAAACTAATAGACGAAGCATGTTGATCGTATCATTTTGTTGCTACTGTTTTTCTGCGTGTCAAGTATTTGTTCCTATGACCATGAGATCATATAACTCACTAACACCGGAGGAATACTTTGTGTGTATCAAACGTCGCAACGTAACTGGATGACTGTAAAGATGCTCTACAGGTATCTCCGAAGTTGTTCGTTGAGTTAGTATGGATCAAGACTGGGATTTGTCACTCCGTGTGACGGAAAGGTATCTCGGGGCCCACTCGGTAATACAACATCACACACAAGCCTTGCAAGCAATGTGACTTAGTGTAAGTTGTGGGATCTTGTATTACGAAACGAGTAAAGAGACTTGTCGGTAAACAAGATTGAAATAGGTATACGGATACTGACGATCGAATCTCGGGCAAGTAACATACTGAAGGACAAAGGGAATGACATACGGGATTATATGAATCCTTGGCAGTGAGGTTCAAACGATAAGATCTTCGTAGAATATGTAGGATCCAATATGGGCATCCAGGTCCCGCTATTGGATATTGACCGAGGAGTCTCTCGGGTCATGTCTACATAGTTCTCGAACCCGCAGGGTCTGCACACTTAAGGTTCGACATTGTTTTATGCGTATTTGAGTTATATGGTTGGTTACCGAATGTTGTTCGGAGTCCCGGATGAGATCACGGACATCACGAGGGTTTCCGAAATGGTCCAGAAACGAAGATTGATATATAGGATGACCTCATTTGATTACCGGAAGGTTTTCGGAGTTACCGGGAATGTACCGGGAATGACGAATGGGTTCCGGGAGTTCACCGGGGGGGTGGTAACCCACCCCGGGGAAGCCCATAGGCCTTGGGTGTGGCACACCAGCCCTTAGTGGGCTGGTGGGACAGCCCAAAAGAGCCCTATGCGCCATAGGAAGAAAAATCAAAGAGAAAAAAAAAGGAGGAGGTGGGAAAAGGGAGAAGGACTCCACCTTCCAAACCAAGTTGGATTCGGTTTGGAAGGGGAGACCTTCCCCCCTTGGCTCGGCCGAAGCCCTTAGGGGTCCTTGGACCCCAAGGCAAGGCTCCCCCTCTTCCCCCTATATATACGGAGGTTTTAGGGCTGATTTGAGACGACTTTTCCACGGCAGCCCGACCACATACCTCCACGGTTTTTCCTCTAGATTGCGTTTCTGCGGAGCTCGGGCGGAGCCCTGCTCAGACAAGATCATCACCAACCTCCGGAGCACCGTCACGCTGCCGGAGAACTCTTCTACCTCTCCGTCTCTCTTGCTGGATCAAGAAGGCCGAGATCATCGTCGAGCTGTACGTGTGCTGAACGCGGAGGTGCCGTCCGTTCGGCACTAGATCGTGGGACTGATCGCGGGACGGTTCGCGGGGCGGATCGAGGGACGTGAGGACGTTCCACTACATCAACCACGTTCACTAACACTTCTGTTGTACGGTCTACAAGGGTACGTAGATCACACATCCCCTCTCGTAGATGGACATCACCATGATAGGTCTTCGTGCGCGTAGGAAAATTTTTGTTTCCCATGCGACGTTCCCCAACAGTGGCATCATGAGCTAGGTTCATGCGTAGATGTCTTCTCGAGTAGAACACAAAAGTTTTTGTGGGCGGTGATGTGCGTTTTGCTGCCCTCCTTAGTCTTTTCTTGATTCCGCGGTATTGTTGGATCGAAGCGGCTCGGACCGACATTACTCGTACGCTTACGAGAGACTGGTTTCATCGCTACGAGTAACTCCGTTGCTCAAAGATGACTGGCGGGTGTCAGTTTCTCCAACTTTCGGATTTGACCGAGGAGGTCCTTGGATGAGGTTAAATAGCAACTCATATATATCCGTTGTGGTGTTTGCGTAAGTAAGATGCGATCCTACTAGATACCCATAGTCACCACGTAAAACATGCAACAACAAAATTAGAGGACGTCTAACTTGTTTTTGCAGGGTATGCTTGTGATGTGATATGGCCAACGATGTGATGTGATATATTGGATGTATGAGATGATCATGTTGTAATAGATAATATCGACTTGCACGTCGATGGTACGGCAACCGGCAGGAGCCATAGGGTTGTCTTTATACTAATGTTTGTGCTTGCAAATGCGTTTACTATTTTGCTAGGATGTAGCTTTAGTAGTAATAGCATGAGTAGCACGACAACCCCGATGGCGACACATTGATGGAGATCATGGTGTGGCGCCGGTGACAAGAAGATCGTGCCGGTGCTTTGGTGATGGAGATCAAGGAGCACGTGATGATGGCCATATCATGTCACTTATGAATTGCATGTGATGTTAATCCTTTTATGCACCTTATTTTGCTTAGAACAACGGTAGCATTATGAGGTGATCTCTCACTAAAATTTCAAGACAAAATTGTGTTCTCCCCGACTGTGCACCGTTGCTACAGTTCGTCGTTTCGAGACACCACGTGATAATCGGGTGTGATAGACTCAACGTTCACATACAACGGGTGCAAAACAGTTGCGCACGCGGAACACTCGGGTTAAGCTTGACGAGCCTAGCATGTGCAGACATGGCCTCAGAACACATGAGACCGAAAGGTCGATCATGAATCATATAGATGATATGATTAGCATAGGGATGCTTACCACTGAAACTATACTCAACTCACGTGATGATCGGACTTGAGCTAGTGTAAGAGGATCATGAACCACTCAAATGACTAGAGATATGTACTTTTTGAGTGGGAGTTTAGCGAATAATTTGATTAAGTTAAACTCTAATTATCTTGAACATAGTCTAAGTCCACTTTGAATATATTTGTGTTGTAGATCATGGCTCATGCGACAGTCACCCTGAATTTTAATACGTTCCTAGAGAAAGCTAAGTTGAAAGATGATGGAAGCAACTTTGTAGACTGGGCTCGTAATCTTAAGCTAATCTTACAAGCTGGGAAGAAGGATTATGTCCTTATTGCTGCGCTAGGAGATGAACCACCCGCTACGGCTGATAAGGATGTTAAGAACGCTTGGTTAGCACGTAAGGAGGACTACTCGGTAGTTCAATGTGCAGTCTTGTATGGCTTAGAACCGGGACTTCAACGTCGCTTTGAGCGTCATGGAGCATTTGAGATGTTCCAGGAGTTGAAGTTTATCTTTCAGAAGAACGCCCGGATCGAGAGGTATGAGACCTCCGATAAACTCTATGCTTGCAAGATGGAGGAGAACTCGTTTGTCAGTGAACATGTGCTCAAAATGTCTGGGTACTCAAACCGTCTAGGTGAGCTAGGGATTGAACTCCCGCAAGAGGCTATCACTGACAGAATCCTTCAATCACTGCCGCCAAGCTATAAAGGCTTTGTGTTGAACTACAACATGCAAGGGATGAACAAGTCACCCGGCGAGTTGTTTGCGATGCTAAAAGTCCCAGAGTCTGAACTCCGTAAAGAACATCAAGTGTTGATGGTAAATAAGACCACTAGTTTCAAGAGAAACGACAAAGGCAAGAAGGGTAAATCAAAGAAGAGCGGCAAACCTGTTGTCAATCCAATGAAGAAACCCAAAGCTGGACCTAAGCCCGAAACAGGGTGTTACTATTGCAAGGGTATGGGTCACTGGAAGCGCAATTGCCCCCAAGTATCTGGCTGATAAGAAGGCGGCCAAAGAAAAATCAGGTATATTGGATATACATGTTATTGATGTGTACTTAACCGGCTCTCGTAGTAGTGCCTCGATATTCGATACCGGTTCTGTTGCTCATATTTGCAACTCGAAACAGGAACTGCGGAATAGACGAAGGCTGGCGAAAGATGAAGTGACGATGCGCGTAGGAAATGGTTCCAAGGTTGATGCAATCGCCGTCGGCACAATTTCACTTCAGTTACCATCAGGATTAGTTATGAACTTGAATCATTGTTATTTAGTGCTTGCGTTGAGCATGAACATTATATCTGGATCTTGTTTATTGCGAGACGGTTACTCTTTTAAGTCAGAGAATAATGGTTGTTCTATTTCTATGAGTGACATCTTTTATGGTCATGCACCCAATGTGAGAGGATTGTTCATATTGAATCTTGATAGCGATACACACATACATAACATTGAGACCAAAAGAGTTAGAGTTAACAATGATAGCGCCATATTTTTGTGGCACTGCCGCTTAGGTCATATTGGTGTAAAGCGCATGAAGAAACTCCATGCCGATGGATTTTTGGAGTCACTTGACTTTGATTCACTTGACACGTGCGAACCATGCCTCATGGGCAAGATGACTAAAACTCCGTTCTCCGGAACAATGGAGCGTGCAAGTGACTTGTTGGAAATCATACATACCGATGTGTGTGGTCCGATGAGCATAGAGGCACGCGGCGGATATCGTTATTTTCTCACCTTCACTAACGATTCGAGTAGATATGGTTATGTCAACTTAATGAAGCACAAGTCTAAAACATTTGAAAAGTTCAAGCAATTTTAGAGTGAAGTTGAAAATCATCGTAACAAGAAGATCAAGTTCCTACGGTCTGATCGTGGGGGTGAATATCTGAGTTTCGAGTTTGGTGCTCACTTAAGACAATGTGGAATTGTTTCACAGTTGACACCGCCTGGAACACCATAACGTAATGGTGTGTCCGAACGTCGTAATCGTACTTTATTAGAGATGGTGCGATCTATGATGTCTCTTACCGATTTGTCGTTATCGTTTTGGGGTTATGCATTAGAAACAACTGCATTCACTTTAAATAGGGCACCATCAAAATCCGTTGAGACGACACCATACGAACTGTGGCATGGCAAAAGGCCAAAGTTGTCGTTTCTTAAAGTTTGGGGATGTGATGCTTATGTCAAAAAGCTTCAGCCTGAAAAGCTGGAACCCAAAGCGGAAAAGTGCATCTTCATAGGTTACCCAAAAGAGACAGTTGGGTACACCTTCTATCTCAAATCCGAGGGCAAAGTGTTTGTTGCTAAAAACGGAGCTTTTCTCGAGAAGGAGTTTCTCTCGAGAGAATTGAGTGGGAGGAAGATAGAACTTGACGAGGTTGTCGAACCTCTCATCCCTCTGGATGGTGGCGCAGGGCAAGGGGAAACCTCTGTCGTTGCGACGCCGGTTGAGGAGGAAGTTAGTGATGATGATCATGAAACTCCGGTTCAAGTTTCTGTCGAACCACGCAGGTCGACGAGACCACGTGCTGCTCCAGAGTGGTACGGTAATCCCGTCTTATCAATCATGTTGTTGGACAACAATGAACCTGCAAATTGTGAAGAAGCAATGGTGGGCCCAGATTCCAACAAATGGCTAGAAGCCATGAAGTCCGAGATAGGATCCATGTATGAGAACAAAGTGTGGACTTTGGAAGTACTACCTGAGGGCTGCAAGGCTATTCAGAACAAATGGATCTTTAAGAGGAAGACGGACGCTGACGGCAATGTGACCGTTTATAAAGCTCGACTTGTGGCAAAGGGTTTTTCACAAGTTCAAGGAGTTGACCACGATGAGACATTCTCACCCGTAGCGATGCTTAAGTCCGTCATAATCATGTTCGCAAAAGCTGCATTTTTCGATTATGAAATCTGGCAGATGGATGTCAAAATGGCGTTCCTTAACGGTTTCCTTAAGGAAGAGTTGTATATGATGCAACCCGAAGGTTTTGTCGATCCTAAGAATGCTAACAAGGTGTGCAAGCTCCAACGATCCATTTATGGGCTGGTGCAAGCATCTCGGAGTTGGAACAAACGCTTTGATGAGGTGATCAAAGCATTTGGGTTTATACAAGTGGTTGGAGAATCTTGTATTTATAAGAAAGTGAGTGGGAGCTCTGTGGCATTTCTAATATTATATGTGGATGACATATTACTTATTGGAAACAACGTAGAGTTTTTGGAGAGCATAAAGGATTACTTGAATAAAAGTTTCTCTATGAAGGACCTAGGAGAAGCTGCTTACATTCTAGGCATTAAGATCTACAGGGATAGATCAAAACGCCTGATAGGAATTTCACAAAGCACATACCTTGATAATGTTTTGAAGAGGTTCAAAATGGAACAGTCCAAGAAAGGGTACTTGCCAGTTTTACAAGGTACGAGATTGAGTAAGACTCAGTGCCCAGCAACTGATGAGGATAGAGAGCATATGCGATCCGTCCCCTATGCTTCAGCCATAGGTCCTATCATGTATGCAATGTTGTGCACTAGACCGGACGTTAGCCTGGCCATAAGTATGGCAGGTAGGTTCCAGAGTAATCCAGGAGTGGATCACTGGACGGCGGTCAAGAATATCCTGAAGTACCTGAAAATGACTAAGGAGATGTTTCTCGTGTATGGAGGTGACGAAGAGCTCGCCGTAAAAGGTTACGTCGATGCAAGCTTTGACACAGATCCGGACGACTCTAAGTCGCAAACCGGATACGTATTTATTCTTAATGGGGGTGCGGTAAGCTGGTGCAGTTCCAAGCAAAGCGTCGTAGCAGATTCTACATATGAAGCGGAGTACATGGCTGCCTCGGAGGCGGCTAAGGAGGGTGTCTGGATGAAGCAGTTCATGACGGATCTTGGAGTGGTGCCAAGCGCACTGAATCCAATAACCTTGTTCTGTGACAACACGGGTGCCATTGCCTTAGCAAAGGAACCACGGTTTCACAAGAAGTCCAGACACATCAAATGACGCTTCAACCTCATCCGCGACTACGTCGAAGGGGAGGACGTAAATATATGCAAAGTGCACACGGATCTGAATGTAGCAGACCCGCTGACTAAACCTCTTCCACGGGCAAAGCATGATCAACACCAGAACTGTATGGGTGTTAGATTTATTACAATGTAATTCACATGATGATGTGAGGGCTAGATTATTGACTCTAGTGCAAGTGGGAGACTGTTGGAATTATGCCCTAGAGGCAATAATAAATATAGTTATTATTATAATTCCTGTATCAAGATAATCGTTTATTATCCATGCTATAATTGTATTGAATGAAGACTCATTTACATGTGTGGATACATAGACAAAACACTGTCCCTAGCAAGCCTCTAGTTGGCTAGCCAGTTGATCAAAGATAGTCAGTGTCTTCTGATTATGAACAAGGTGTTGTTGCTTGATAACTGGATCACGTCATTAGGAGAATCACGTGATGGACTAGACCCAAACTAATAGACGTAGCATATTGATCGCATCATTTTGTTGCTACAGTTTTTCTGCGTGTCAAGTATTTGTTCCTATGACCATGAGATCATATAACTCACTAACACCGGAGGAATACTTTGTGTGTATCAAACGTCGCAACGTAACTGGGTGACTATAAAGATGCTCTACAGGTATCTCCGAAGGTGTTCGTTGAGTTAGTATGGATCAAGACTGGGATTTGTCACTCCGTGTGACGGAGAGGTATCTCGGGGCCCACTCGGTAATACAACATCACACACAAGCCTTGCAAGCAATGTGACTTAGTGTAAGTTGTGGGATCTTGTACTACGGAACGAGTAAAGAGACTTGCTGGTAAACGAGATTGAAATAGGTATACGGATAGTGACGATCGAATCTCGGGCAAGTAACATACCGAAGGACAAAGGGAATGACATACGGGATTATATGAATCCTTGGCACTGAGGTTCAAACGATAAGATCTTCGTAAATATGTAGGATCCAATATGGGCATCCAGGTCCCGCTATTGGATATTGACCGAGGAGTCTCTCGGGTCATGTCTACATAGTTCTCGAACCCGCAGGGTCTGCACACTTAAGGTTCGACGTTGTTTTATGCTTATTTGAGTTACATGGTTGGTTACCGAATGTTGTTCGGAGTCCCGGATGAGATCACGGACGTCACGAGGGTTTCCGGAATGGTCCGGAAACGAAGATTGATATATAGGATGACCTCATTTGATTACCGGAAGGTTTTCGGAGTTACCGGGAATGTTCCGGGAATGACGAATGGGTTCCGGGAGTTCACCGGGGGGGGGGGGGGTAACCCACCCCGGGGAAGCCCATAGGCCTTGGGGATGGCACACCAGCCCTTAGTGGGCTGGTGGGACAGCCCAAAAGAGCCATATGCGCCGTAGGAAGAAAAATCAAAGAGAAAAGAAAAAAAGGAGGAGGTGGGAAAAGGGAGAAGGACTCCACCTTCCAAACTAAGTTGGATTCGGTTTGGAAGGGGAGACCTTCCCCCCTTGGCTCGGCCGAAGCCCTTAGGGGTCCTTGGACCCCAAGGCAAGGCTCTCCCTCTTCCCCTATATATACGGAGGTTTTAGGGCTGATTTGAGACGACTTTTCCACGGCAGCCCGACCACATACCTCCACGGTTTTTCCTCTATATCGCGTTTCTGCGGAGCTCGGGTGGAGCCCTGCTGAGACAAGATCATCACCAACCTACGGAGCGCAGTCACGCTGCCGGAGAACTCTTCTACCTCTCCGTCTCTCTTGCTGGATCAAGAAGGCCGAGATCATCGTCGAGCTGTACGTGTGCTGAACACGGAGGTGCCGTCCGTTCGGCACTAGATCGTGGGACTGATCGCGGGACGGTTCGCGGGGCGGATTGAGGGACGTGAGGACGTTCCACTACATCATCCGCGTTCACTAACGCTTCTGCTTTACGGTCTACAAGGGTACGTAGATCACACATCCCCTCTCGTAGATGGACATCACCATGATAGGTCTTCGTGCGCGTAGGAAAATTTTTGTTTCCCATGCGACGTTCCCCAACACGTACCATATCTAATAAAGTGCGATTACGACGTTCAGACACTCCGTTGTGTTGTGGTGTGCTAGGCGGCGTTAGTTGTGAAACGATTCCACACTTCCTTAGGTGTGTGCCAAACTCGTGACTCAAATATTCTCCTCCATGATCAGATCGTAGACACTTGATTTTTCTGTCATGTTGATTATCGACCTCACTCTGAAATTCCTTGAACTTTTCAAATGTCTCAGATTTGTGCTTCATCAAGTAGATATACCCATACCTCCTCAAATCATCGGTGAGAGTGAGAACATAACGATAGCCACCGCGAGCTTTAATGTTCATTGGACCACACACATCAGTATGTATTATTTCCAATAAGCCGGTTGCTCTCTCCATTATTCCTGAGAATGGAGTCTTAGTCATCTTGCCCATGAGGCACGGTTTGCATGTGTCAAATGATTCAAAGTCAATAGACTCTAATAGTCCATCAGTATGGAGCTTCTTCATGCGCTTAACGCCGATATGACCAAGGTGGCAGTGCCACAAGTATGTGGGACTATCATTATCAACTTTACATATTTTGGTACTCACACTATGAATATGTGTAACATCACGATCGAGATCCATCAAGAATAAACCATTCACCAGCGGAACATGACCATAAAACATATCACTCATATAAATAGAACAACCATTATTCTTTGACTTAAATGAGTAGCCGTCTCGCATTAAGGAAGACCCTGATACAATGTTCATGCTTAAAGCTGGTACTAAATAACAATTATTAAGGTTTAAGACTAATCCCGACGGTAGATGTAGAGGTAGCGTGCCGACGGCGATCACATCGACCTTTGAACCATTCCCAACGCGCATCGTCACCTCGTCCTTGGCCAATCTCCGCTTATTCCGCAGTTCCTGCTTTGAGTTGCAAACGTGAGCAACAACACCAGTATCAAATACCCAGGAGCTACTACGAGCGCTGGTAAGGTACACATCAATAACATGTATATCACATATACCTTTAACGTTGTCGGCCTTCTTGTCCGCTAAGTATTTGGGGCAGTTCCACTTCCAGTGACCCTTTCCCTTGCAATAGAAGCACTCAGTCTCAGGATTGGGTCCATTCTTTTTCTTCTTTCCGACATCTGGCTTACCGGGCGTGGCAACAGCTTTGCCGTCTTTCTTGAAGTTCTCCTTACCCTTGCCCTTCTTGAAACTAGTGGTCTTGTTGACCATCAACACTTGATGCTCTTTCTTGATTTCTACTTCTGCAGACTTGAGCATCGAGTACAACTCGGGAATGGTCTTCTTCATCCCTTGCATGTTGTAGTTAAGCACAAAACCTTTGTAGCTTGGTGGGAGAGACTGGAGGATTTTGTCAATTATAGCATCATCCGGAAGTTCGACTCCAAGTGAAGTCAAACGACCGTGTAACCCAGACATTTTGAGTATGTGCTCACTGACAGAACTGTTATCCTCCATCTTACAGCTAAAGAACTTGTCGGAGACTTCATATCTCTCGACACGGGCATGAGCTTGAAAAACTAGCTTCAGCTCTTGGAACATCTCATATGCTCCGTGTTGCTCAAAACGCCTTTGGAGCCCTGTTTCTAAACTGTATAACATGCCACACCTAACCAGAGAGTAGTCATCACTCCGCGTTTGCCAGACGTTCAGAATGTCCTGGGCTGCTGCGGGAGCGGGAGGGTCACCTAGCGGCGCATCAAGGACATAAGCCTTTTTAGCTGCTTCAAGGATGAGCTTCAAGTTGCGAACCCAGTCCGCATAGTTGCTACCATCATCTTTCAGCTTGTTTTTCTCTAGGAATGCGTTGAAATTGAGGTTGACGTTGGCCATCTACAATATTTATAAAGACAAACCTTTTAGACTAAGTTCATCTAATCATATTAAGTATGAGCTCCCACTTAAATCGACATCCATCTAGTCATCTAAGTGATACATGATCCATGTTGACTAACCCGTGTCGGATCATCACGTGAGACGAACTAGTCACCATGGTGAGCAACTTCATGCTGATCGTATTCAACCATACGACTCATGTTCGACCTTTCAGTCTCTTGTATTCGAGGTCATGTTTGTACATGCTAAGCTCGTCGAGTCAACCTAGGTGTTTCACGTGTGTAATTCTGGCTTACACCCGTTGTATGCGAACGTTAGAATCTATCACACCCGATCATCACGTGGTGCTTCGAGACAACGAACCTTCGCAACGGTGCACACTTAGGGGAATACATTCTCGAAATTTTAAGAGGGATCATCTTATTATGCTACCGTCGTTCTAAGCAATAAGATGAAAAACATGATAAACATCACAATGCAATCATATAGTGACATGATATGGCCATTATCATCTTCGCCCTTTCGATCTCCATCTTCACGCATCGCATGGTCATCATCGTCACCGACGTGACACCATGATCTCCATCATCGTGTCTCCGTGAAGTCGTCACGCCAACTACTACTATAGCTAACCGTTAGCAATGAAGTAAAAGTATAAGCACATGGCGTTGCATCTCATACAATAAATTAAGACAACTCCTATGGCTCCTGCCGGTTGTCATACTCATCGACATGCAAGTCGTGAAACCTACTACAATAACATGATCATCTCATACATCATACATGCAACATCACAACTTTGGCCATATCACATCACATGTCAAACCGTGCAAAAACAAGTTAGACGTCCTCTAATTGTTGTTGCAAGTTTTACGTAGCTGATTTGTGTTTCTAGCAAGAACGCCTTCTTACCTACGTGACAACCACAACGATGATATGCCAAAGCTATTTACCCTTCATAAGGACCCTTTTCATCAAATCCAATCCGACTAGAGTAGGAGAGATAGACACCCGCTAGCCACCTTTATGCACGGTGCATGTCTGTCGGTGGAACCAGTCTCACGTAAGCGTACGTGTAAAGTCGGTCCGGGCCGCTTCATCCCACAATACCGCCGGAACAGAATAAGACTAGTAGCGGCAAGCAAATTGACAAATCATCACCCACAACTTTTGTGTTCTACTCGTGCATAGAATCTACGCATAGAAAACTTGCTCTGATACCACTGTTGGGTAACGTAGCATAAATTCAAAATTTTCCTACGCATATTGAAATCTTCCTATGGGGAGACCAGCAAGGAGAGAGGGGTAAGAGCATCTTCATACCTTTGAAGATCGCTAAGCGGAAGCGTTGCTAGAACGCGGTTGATGGAGTCGTACTCGTAGCGATTCCGATCTAGTTCCGAACTACGGCACCTCCGCGTTCAACACACGTGCAACCCGGTGATGTCTCCCGCACCTTGATCCGGCAAGGAAGAGGGAGAGGTTGGGGAAGAACTCCAGCAGCACGAGGAAGAGGAGGAGGAAGAAGGGCACGGTTGCGCCGAGGGAGAGGGAGAAGTCTATCTCCCAAGGGCCAAAACCCCTCTCTATTTATAGGAGGAGGGGGAGGGGGTGCGCCACCCCTAGGGTTCCCCCCTAGGTGGTGCGGCAGCCACCAGATGGGAAAGGGGGCGGCGGCCAGGGTGGGAGGGGGTGGCGCACCACCTGGTGGGCCTAAGGCCCACCTGTGCCTAGGGTTGCCCCCTCTCCCCACCACTTGCGCATTGGGCTGGGTGTGGGAGGCGCACCAGCCCACCTAGGGGCTGGTTCCCTCCCGCACTAGGACCATCTAGCCTTTTGGGGTCGTTGCCCCCCTTCGGTGGACCCCCGGGGCCACCTCCGGTGGTCCCGGTGGTCCCGGTACGTTACCGTGACTTCCGAAACACTTTCGGTGTTCAAAACCATCTGTCCTATATATCAATCTTTACCTCCGGACCATTCCGGAGCTCCTCGTGGCGTTCGGGATCTCATCCGGGACTCCGAACAACTTTCGGTAACCTCGTATAACAATTCCCTATAACCCTAGCGTCATCGAACCTTAAGTGTGTAGACCC